>NC_065451.1:9136176-9765509 GCF_917563875.1 Diabrotica virgifera virgifera | reverse complement strand
TGAAGAAATAACCGAAATATCCGATAATCAATTTGGCTTTATGCAGGGCAGATCAACAACAGATGCAATTTTCATTGTAAGGCAACTGATGGAAAAATACAGGAATAAAGAGACCAACGCTCATATGGTATTCATTGATCTTGAGAAAGCATATGATAGAGTTCCTCGAGAGATTCTGTGGTGGGCTCTCAATAAGAAAGGAGTCCTTGGCGAATATGTAAAGATTGTGAGAGATATGTATGAGGGAGTAACGACTAGTGTTAGGGACAGGTGTGGGAGAGACTGATAAATTTCAGGTGAAAGTAGGATTGCACCAAGGCTCGGTGCTTAGTCCTTATCTATTCTCATTAGTTTTGGACCAGATAACATCGAAACTACAGGGTAGTATTTCACGGTGCCTAATGTATGCTGATGATGTAGTGTTAATAGAAAATAGTGAAAGAGACTTAGAACAAAAACTGGAACAGTGGAGACAAGCTCTGGAGGAAAAAGGTTTAAAACTTAGTAGGACAAAAACAGAGTATTTGGAATGTTCATTTAAAGATGGAGTTACTACAAATAAAATGGTATCTTTGGATAGTGAAATGATTGTGAAAAGCAATAGTTTTAAGTACCTAGGATCGGTATTACAGAGTAATGGAGAAATAAATGGAGATGCATGCAGTAGAATTAGGGCTGGATGGATGAAGTGGAAAGAAGCGAGTGATGTGTTGTGTGACAGAAAAATTCCAATGAAGTTGAAGGGAAAATTCTATAAAACAGCCATAAGACCGGCTATGATGCACGGAACTGAATGTTGGGCAGTGAAAAAGAAAGAGGAACAACGAATGCATGTGGCGGAAATGAGAATGCTTAGGGATGAGTGGAGTGACAAAGAAGGATAAAATTAGAAATGAGTATATTAGGGGAAGTCTAGGTGTGGCACCAATTGATGCCAAAATGAGAGAGCATAGGTTAAGATGGTTTGGTCATGTTCAACGTCGATACGTTAATCACCCAATACGAAGAATAGCTGAAGTGCAGATTCCTGGAAGGAGTAGGAGAGGAAGACCAAAGAAGACCTGGGGGGAGACGATAAGGCAGGACATGTTGGTAAAGGGGATTAACATTGATATGACCCAAGATAGAATTGTGTGGAGAAATGCAATTAGGGAAGCCGACCCCGCATAGGGATAAGGCAAAGAGAATGATGATGATGATGACCTTCTGCTCAATAGCATATACAGGTAAGATATTCAGAAAATAGCACCAGCTTTCAGAACAAATAACAACTTAAGCAAATATATTAAAAACAACAAGAGCCAAAAGTAGAAGCAATAACAGAGTGGTGTACACAAACTTACATGTGGTGGCTGCCCAAAATTTACATCGGCCAAACTGGTAGAACCTTTAACAAACGTTAGCAGAACACAAAAAGGAATTTACCAAAAATAAATTATTTTCGCCAAAACTTACATCGGTCAAATTAGTAGAACCTTTAACAAACATATAGTAAAACACAAAAGGGAATTTACCAAAAATAAATTATTTTCGCGAAATTAAGTCGAAAAATCTTTACTTCTCACATCTGCACTTCATTTATGACATATAAGTCCTCATTGCAGAAAGAAGACCACCATCATTAAAATTCATAAAGGAATTAAGTCGATCACTTCTCGGTTAGACAATTATTTTCTAAATGTTGCACTCAACGTATAATTACCGAGATGTAAGTGATTTGAAAAGGTGCAATTATGTATTATTATACAGGTTGAGCTTGTTCGCATGTTGATAATTTCTTGGTTTATGTTATGTAGCGAAGAACCGATAATTAATTACAAAAACATATTTTTTCCGGTTTGCGGTAATGCAATACCTCGCGTTTAAAAAGGGTTAGATATGCTCGGAAGATGAAAACACTATTACGCAAATAAGACTTTTATTAAAACCCTATAGTACTACAAAAAGGTATTTTTGAGAAGTATTTATGTTAACTTGAAGGTTAACATTTTAAATTCCATTAAATATTGGCGATATCATTTTAAACTCTTCCACTTTAAAATGTATAATATACATCTGAATTGCCAATTAGTGTTACCAGGCCCAATTTGTTTTTAATCTGTACATAAGCAAAAACAAATCGGGATTTAGGGTTGTAGATCGGGACAAATAAACAACAATAGCTCAGTAAATGACCGTTTTGGAGTATAATTTTCAGAGTCAACTCCGAACTGCATGAAAATCTGGTTTTTGGTTGAACTTGTACCGTTGGTTGCTTTTACTTGGGTGGTGATAGTTACAGTTACCCCTTCTCGGGGGTAAAAAAACGCGCGTTTAAAGTAAGTCCCAAAATGGATCAACTGAGTAACTCTAAAAAACTTTTGTTCTATATAATTTTTAAACTAAGTCAATACTTTTCGAGTAATTTTATCGAAAAAAATATGCTTAGCAAAAATGTAGCTTTTAAAAAAGCAAAAAAAATGTATGTTCAGAAAGTCTTCAAGTTTACCGGTTGGGAGTGCTTAGTTTTGAAAAAAATTGGTTTTATAGTAAAAAAAAAATTTCCTAAAATATTGGAAAATGCCCTTTTTTCAAAATAACTTAAAAAGTATTAGGGATACTAAAAATCTCAAGGAGTGAGAAGTAGGTAGGTTTTGCTTTTATAAATATGATAGATTTATTTTGTTTTTCTGTTAGACAAAAATTGGTTCAAATATGGCAGTTCATATTTTGCATACACTCGTGATTAGTGATTCGTTCAGGCCCTTTCAATCATGTAAAAAATACATAAGTAAAGTAAATTGTTTGTAAAGCGGTAACGATTAATTTCATTTGGGGTGCTAAGTAGGGGGGGATTTTCACGATCTTTTTACCAAAAAAAAAAAGAGTCAACTTGATTTTGAGCATAACCCTCTTAGTTTTGATTCTAGAAACTTTTTTAAAACATAAAAATAAAGCTTTATTAAAAAAGATTTAATTGATTTTTTCCGAAAAGTGCTTCATTTCTTGATTATTTTAAGTTGAAATATTTTATTTGGAATTTGACGAATAAGAACGTATTTTTCATGATCTACAACTTTGCATTTGCTGGGTCTATAGTCTTTACGAGTTCACAATTTTTTTCATTTTTTTATATAATGTTACATTTTTGCTATATTTTTTCGATCAAATACTTACTTTTTGAGTTATTTGTGAAAATCGCCTGAAAACGGGATTGTTTTGTCGAAAAATAAACATTTTCAATCGTAAACAACTCGAAAAGTATTAACTAAGTTAAAATTCTATCGAACTAAAATTGCTTAGAATTAGTCAATTTATCTATCTCCGCACTTATTTTAAACGCGCGGTTTTTCCCCCCTAAGTGACTGTCAGCTCCCGAGTAAAAGCAACCAACGGCACAAGCCGTCCGAATTTTTATGCAATTCGGAGTTGATCCTGAAAATTACACGTTATCGCCGTATTTCCAGTTTATTTACTGGACTACAAGGTGTTTCTATAATCTGTATTTAATCCTACATAATAATAATCAGACGAAATTACAAAAAAAAAATCGTAGATTAAGTAAATTATTTATTTTTTATTAAAATTATATTTTTCATTCGATTTTGCCGATTTTAGGAGTGCCTTGTTTTTATAACATAGTTATAAAATTCACTGCAAGTCCTCCTGAAAATGAGGTTTTGCCTCCTTGGCAAAACCTACTTCGTGGGTGAAAATTGGTTTTCGTGGGTGAAAATCGGGACATTAAGTGTCCCGATCAGGTAGGTACAAATCGGTACGCGTCCCCAGACCCCTGAAAATCGGGACGTCCCGCGCAAATCGGGACACCTGGTAACGCTATTGTAAATATAAATGAGTCAGATTAAATAAATTATTATAAGAATTTTTTTACTTAGCAACAACATTTTTGTTTATTTTAATAGTATTTTGTATTTTGACAACGAAACCCGATTTGGGCTTCGAAACGTTAATAAAATTATTTTTTCAATTTAATTGTGGCTTATTTCCCATTAAATAGTTAATCATAATTCCATTTAATTAAAAAAAAAACAGTAACTTTTATGCGACACTGTATAAGGTTATATTTTGCGTTTATAAAATTTTCGAAGAAAATTCATCACTCTTTCTATTAAGAAATATGAATTATATTAATTATAAGAATAAATTAAATCCATTCACCGACTAAGAGATTTGTTTTGCCAGGAAAATAGCATCCATGGGGAGAATTAAAGTTAATCCCCAATTAGGTCTTGAGGAGGTATCTCCAATTGAAGGAAACAAATCGTCTTTATAGCCGGTATTGGCAATAATGTTTGAGAATTTTTTTGAAGCTCGAAAGTATCTTTGGCAGTTGTGATGTTTGATGAGAGACGATAGTCAATGAGATAATACATTGGTAATCATATATTTGCCGACAAGTTATTCTTTAGAGATCTGGGTTTCAATAGGCCGATAAAAGGTGTTTTTACAATCTATGAAGATTTGGTGAAAGCAAGACAAACTGTAAATTATCATAGTTTTTTGTTTCGTTTTTGTTTTTGATGAAGCGAAGTAATAGAAGCTGAATATATCCATATGGTGATGGATTTTGATCCACACTTTGGATTTATCGCTTAGTAGGGTTATTGCACGCCAATTATTGCATCTACTCAGGTCTCCTTTATTTGGTATATATTGGGCATATAATAGGATTTATTATTAATCCTTCCTTCCACTCTATTGGTAATTCTTCGTCAGTCCATATTATTTTGTTCAAGAGTTTATCATTTCTTAATCGCTCAGTATCTGATTTTATTAGATGAAGGGGTATATTGTCGATTTCTGCGGCTGCAGTGGCGGATCCAAGGGGGTCTCACGATGGTCATGACCGCCCAGACGAAAATAGATATCAATTCAATAATCCTAAAAAAAGAAAAACCGAGAGCCCTCAAACAAAAAAAAATTTGGGTCCATCCAAAAAATAATAATTGAAAACCACTTATCCTAGGGGTGGTAACACTAAGTGACCTTGCATCAGAAAAAATTAATCACACTCAATATCCATGACCCATGGAAGATAGAAATCAGTTGGTATGTTGGTTTTAGAGATATTAGAGTGCAAAAAGATTCAGATATCGATCGATGTATTTGGAACGTACAATATGAAATGAGTCACATATTTACAAAATCAAAGATTTTCATTATAAAATGTGGGAACTTGGAGCAGTTTGATACATTCAATAAAACTAGGAACTTTGATATAATAATAATGTCAACTATCTCGTTAGCATCGTTGGACGTCTGAATAAAAAATCAAAGGACTTTGAAAATTACCAGTTACAACTGGGGAAGATCAATAAGGAAAACATAACGAGGATCTAATGACAGTTGTCTATTAGTAGATCAAATAAAAATTACGGAGATTTTTGTATGTAAATTACAGACGGAGGGTTGTAAACGGATTGTCGGCTGTATTCAAAATTTATGTTAGATATAGTAACTATAAGGGTGAATTACAGGATAGATTATGTAATGTTATTTTAAATAGAAAGGATAATCAAGAAAATGATGTGATTATTATATCAGAGTGGACGAATTATAGAACAGTTTTTTAGTGCTTTACGGTACAGTATTATACAGGTAATTTATAAGCGTATTAAGTAAACTGTCATGTTTATAATCTAGTATATTTTATCATTCTCTTTAAGAGCGCAGGTGCAAATTTAAATGCATTAATTATTTTCGAATCCTGAGAAAACTAATAAGTATTTTTGAAAAATTTAAACTCAAAATGAAAGATCGCATTATTACTGAGGGCGAAAAGTCCCTGAAAACTTCTATGTTTGTTTTAATTACAGTTACAGGGGTAAAAGGGAAAAGAAAATTGAGTGTGATTTTTAATTTTAAATATCTTGTTCAAAAGAAACTTTTTGTTTCAAAATTTTTTCAAAAATATTATTAGTTTTCTCAGAATACGAAATGCATTTAAAGAATTGGTTACAAATTTTGCGCCTGCCTTCTTAATGAAATTACATGAATTATCGAAAAAGTGTACCGAATTGGCTATTGATTCTATATTATCTTCTTTTCTTAAATTTTAGCTTGTGATTCGAGGCCACGTTTAAAGGTTTCTTGTCCAGGGGACAACCTTCATGTAAAACAAACTTCCGATGAAATAAAAACTTCTTGTGCATTGCTTGTCTTGCAATGACTTATTATAAAAACTTAGGAAGTAACTTGCCGGCGAATACTTGATTACTTCTACTTCGCATAACTTTATTGACTGCAAAACACTACTTACTACTGCCAAAGATTAAAAAGAATGTATGTGTGTACTTTGTACGCACGTAATAAGTTATACTTCTATTATATGATTTCTTTAAAATAAATATACTTTAAACAGTTTGTTTTATTTTTTTTAAACACCAAACTAATTTTGTGCTTACAGCTTTCAAAAAAAAATAAAAAAAAAGTATAGGATTGCACTGGATTCGAACTCAAGACCTCTCGATCTCTGACCGATTGCTATACCAAATACGCTACGAAGACTGTGTCTGTATCGGTTCGGACGTACCTAATGACAATTCACGGTAACAAACAGACACGTATAATAAATATACAATAAAATGTTTTAATAATACTCATCTTACTCCTGAAGAAGACAAATCCAAAGACAGAAAAATTATAATAAATATATTTACTAAAAACACTAACATATTCTTTTCGCACCTTTTCTTGCACTGATATATTTATACATAACTAGAAAGATTTAGCAACTAAACACCATACACAATGGCCATACTGTCTGTGTGAGTATGCGCGCAGTATTATGAAATTTTACTCTCCATCGCGCCTAAAGAAGTATAACTTAAAAAAACTCAGACATCGAAAAATTGCCCATATCGACGAAAAAGCCGGTATGGTTTGTCTCAAATTCAACTAACTTCTCCTAAATCGGAAGTGAATTTAATTCTCATCATGGATAATATTTTCCTCAAAACAAAACTCATAGCCGCCGATTGGATATTAGCCTATAGAAAATGGATATAGATACATATTTGGAATTCAGCCAATAGACCAGAAGTTAACAGACGCCATACGAGCTGTGATTTTCTCACGAATCTCATTGTAAACAAATATGTACTTCATTCGAAGGCTTTAAGGTGTTTTCAAACGTTCAAAAATTGTTTGAATCATTACACTTTTTCCAGTGGTTTATCCGAGATCTCAAGTGAATATCAGAAAAACTACAGTGAATTTAAAAAAATTGAGTGCGCTGCTTTCTTTGGATTTGAATATAAATAAATTTTTAGGATATTACTGTTTTGTACTTCATGTATTTTAAATCTGTTCATCATGTATCACATACTGATCTGCTTTAGATTTATTATGAAAATTATATCATAAATAAAACATTTTACTACACATCCTGTACAAAATAATCCGTGTATTCTAAACCTACCTAGCGACCACGAAGTCACTCGCATTTCATGAATAACCCATACGGCACCGAGACCGAACGATTGCTCAATATGGTATCGCAGGTCTCTCCACGGTACATCCTCCTAGACTACATGTTCTGGTCGCCCGAGAACTCATTTTTTATTGTTTCACCATCGCCACACCACAAGTCTCTTCGTCACACACGGAAGGAGAAAAAACATCGTCGATTTGTTCTTAGTACCATACAAGTACCTCACCGAAGCGATTTTTTTACCGTTAGAAGATAGATAGATAGTACCTATTGATCTATTGAATCGGCTATGGCAAAAGAATATTGCACATAATTAATCAGAACAGTACATGAGATTTGTACGCGTATATATGTATCACAAATGTCTCAAAATTCCGTAACAAAAATACGGGGTGTGACAAAAAATCTGCGCTAGAGATGGGAGTGGAGTCTAAGCTTTTTTTTGTGATTTTATTGTTGAGAATCCTGCTATAGTCCATAACAGTCCAGCAGAGTTCATAATTCATTAATTTGTTCACTATGGGCCATTCCACGAACATACGCCTGTTTTGGATTACTTCGACAACGAATATTTTACTGTGCAACATAAGAAGTACAAAAGTAAATGGCGCTAATAATTATTCCAATAAACAACAATGTAATTTGCAATTTACTTTCGTTCTTCTTATTTTGCACAGTAAAATATTCGTTGTCGAAGTAAATCAAAACAGGCGTATGTTCGTGGAATAGGGTATAGGAAACAGTCATTATTGTATTAAAAGAACCCACAAAGTCAAAGCCTGTATGTATAGTAAAACAAACAAACTCAAATGAAGTTTTATTTTTTTTATTCTGCTGAGAAGAATACTCTGAAAATTCAGATTAATTGGAGCAAAATTACTGGAGATACAGCATGTTGAATATTCCTACCTTAAGGCCATCGGTACATAATTCGCGAATATTTTACGGCTATCCCTACTTTTTCTGTCTTTACACGGCAAATTACGTGTAATAAAATTCACACTGGTATGGATATGTAAACATTACTAGAATGACATTCTACTTGAAAATGTCATCATTAATTTAAAGAGATGTTTTTGAATGTTCTTGGATAACAGTTATTTTTATAATTGCAAATTGTTAATTCAGTTAATATATGTGATTATTTTTCACTAACTATGTATCCAGTGATTGTAATAATTTATATGTACAACAAAAACTAATACTCAATCGAGAAAAGAGGAAAAGTGTTAAAGTGATTTTTTAATAATATATTGTTACTATGGAACGCTTACAATTTTGAACATCTTTAACAAAAAGAAAAAGACTTGGATCACAGAATATATACTGATGTATTCTCTGCTTGGATCTTCCATAAATAATAAACAATAAATAACTTTTTATTAAGTTCACGTCTTAAATCAATTATTTATCAAATACACTATCAATATTATAATCAACAATTCAAAATATTCCCGATGCCATGTCAAATATTTAAAACTGTCACTGTCTTGTCATCATATTCTATTTGACTCAATACGTTGCAGCGTTGTATGACAAAGATAGCGAATGTTCGATTTGGAAAATATCACCACCGACATGGTGTCCATTTTTTTCGAATCCTGAAAAAACTAATAAATATTTTTAAAAAATTTAAACGCAGAATGAAAGACTAAATTATTATAGAGGGCCGAGAGTCCCTTAGAATGAATAAAAAGTTTCTTTTGAATGAGATATTTGAAATTAAAAATCACACTACATTTTCTCTTAGTTTTTCACCCCTGTAATTTATTAAAATAAACATTATAGAAGTTTTCAGAGACTTTCGGCCCTCGGTAAGAACGTAATCTTTCATTCTGCGTTTAAATTTTTCAAAAATACTTATTAGTTTTCTCAGGATTCGAAAAAAAATGAATCCCCATTTGAATAGCATTGCAGCCGAAAATACGTACCCATCCCCTTAAATTCGTTTTGCAGCGGCTTCGTGCGTAGTGAGAAACGTTCAATAGTTGTTCTCCTGTTCTCCTTCTCTTTTGTAGATTACTTCACAATTTAAAAACATATATGCCAGTGTGCATCATTTTAAGATTTGATGAAACGTATTGAAAAAAAGTTGTTAAAGTTTTAAACGTATTTTTCTCATAACTTATTTATTATTGCTTTGTTCCAGTAGAAAAAGTACTCTCAACCCCAAAATAGAAAGGAGCAGCCCATTTCACTACCTTTTTCAAAGGTATGTATTACTAAACAAAAACCCAATTACTGCTAAAAAAGCTTTAAATTCTTGTCGGATGAAGTCGTCTACTACGATTTTAATGCCACACGCATCCATCACACAAAAAACACAATTTCTAGTCCCTAGTTTAAAATGCAGAAAAGTCCAGAGAACCGCTAGACGGATAAGTGGCTCGAGCACGCAAGTGCTAAACAATTCTTGCAAACTAAGTCGAGTCTAGGTAGACATTACTGTAACATCTCAAGTACGTCTTAATACCGGGTATAAATCAGGTTAAAGAATGTACTTAGTCCATTAACATAACATCGGTGATCGTGTTCTGAACATTGTTGATATTTATGGTTGTTAATCAACGTATTAATCTTGAGTGGTCTATCCGAGAGAAGTACGAGGTGTACACCGAAAGTTCAAAATAATCATGCTCACGAAAAAATGGAAATCTCTCGTGAAAATTTTGTTAGACCCATACCATTTTAGTTGATCGAACTAAACAAAAAAAGTCCATCGACTTTGTCTTGGTTTTCGCCATAAAGCAACTAGCAAGTATACAACAAATGTATCGAAGAAATGGAGATATATAAGGAGAGGGGTCAGGCAAGGTTGCATACTGTCGCCGTTATTGTTTAATGCATGATACTATAAATAACAAGATAATATATTGCGCACCTCGAAGAGAAGGGAGTCGTGACGTAACTGGAGACCCAAGTTCGTAATGGTTCGTAATGACCGAATGATTTCCGATTAGTTTGAATTGCTCGTGGTTGTATAGTCCAGGATCTATGGTCGCCCCCGTTAGGAAAATTATTCCGATTCGATTTTCTTGCACAAACTTACTAAAAAAGAGTTTCTTATAACAAATCCGCAGGGTGCCGAGAAGGGCCGCATTCAGAAAATTGTTTAAACAATTTTTTTAAACAAATTAAAAACATTAATTTTTTCGATTCGTTCAATTTTCTTAGATTTTTTGGATCATTATAATAGACCTGGATCCCGCGTATCAAAAAAAAGTTGATTAATAGCAAGCTGAAAATCTGTTAATAGCTTAACGGTGTCTAGTCGGACAAACTTTGATGTACTGGAACACTGGAACAGGGGAAGTTTTAATTGTGGAACAGTTTAAAAATTTGGAATGTCAGATTACGAAAACGTCCCATGTATTTTGTCGGACAGAACATCCAATTGATTTGTTACCCTTTCATTAAACTCTCATGCAAAAATCAGACTGCTATTACTAACCAACATGATTTCTGTCATTTGACATGTTCTTCATGTTCCACTCATTAAAATGCCCAGTTGGTGATAAACACCAGTCTGTGATAACAAATCAATTGGAAGTTCTGTCCGACAAAACACATGGAACGTTTTCGTAATCTGACGTTCCAAATTTTTAAACTGTTCCACAATTAAAATTCCCCTGTTCAAGTGTTCCCATACATCAAAGTTTGTCCGACTAGACACCGTTAAGCTATTAACAAATTTTCAGCTTGCTATTAATCAACTTTTTTTTGGTAAGCGGGATCCAGGTCTATAAGCAAAAAAGGTCTCTTATGATTTTTCTCTAAAATTTATTTTTGTCGAGTTATACGCGATTTAATATTTGAAAAACGCGAAAATCGTCATTTTCAAGGCTTAATAACTCAGTTAAAAATTATTACTATGAAAGTTAGAAAGTGACCAAATCAAAGTTTTAAAGTCCACCCTACAAAATCCTGAAGAAATTTTTGTCATTATTTTATTACTAAGCTGTTATTTTTAATTACTAAACAATGAGCGCTAACTGCATGTAGGCGGCCGTCAATAGTGAGGGCGAAAGAGATGCACCATTCCGGCCGTCTAATGGTGCATCTCACTTGCACTCACATTGACGGCCGCCTCATTTAGCACTCTTGGTTAACAATTAAAACTAACACTAACAGCTTAGTAATAAAATATGTAATGACAAAATTTCTTCAGAATCCTGTAGGGGGGGGGGGGGCTTTCAACTTTGATTCAGTCACTTTTTTACTTTCATAATAATAATTTTTAACCGAGTTATTAAGCCTTAAAAATGGCCATTTTCGCGTTTTTTAAATTTTAAATCGAGTATAACTCAACAACAGTCAATTTTAGAGAAAAATTACAAGAGACCTTTTTGGCTCATAATAGCTTTTCAAAGAATCAAAAAAAAAATTATACGAAGTGAAAAATTAATTTTTTGAAGTGAAAAACTGATTTTTTGAATTTGTTTTAAAAAAATGTTTAATCAATTTTCCGACCTCGGCACCTCCCGGCACTCTGTATATTTGTTATAACGAATTCTTTTTAAGTGAGTTTGTGCAACAAAATCGAATCGGAATATGTTACCTAACGGGGGCGACGATACAGCCTGGACTATAAGCTAACAACAAGAATTCAAATTCCGGTCTCCAGTTACGTCATGCGATGCGCGAACTCGGACGCATTTTCGCTACAGGAAGATACTATCTTATTATTTATAGTATCATGGTTTACTGCTTATTCTCATGAAATCATATGCTTTGGTAAACGAGATAGTCGGCATAAAAGTGAAAGGAAGTTTAATTAATAACATTAAAAGATATGCCGACGATACAGTCATAATAGCCGACAACTTGGAAGACTTAGAAAAAATAATGGACAAAATATTAGATATAGTGGAGAATACGGACTCTCTCCTAACATCAAGAAAACCAAGTTCATGAAGATTAGCAAGAACAACAATACAAACGAAATATTAACGGTAGGAGGCCAGCGGATTGAGAGAGTAAAAAAATATACTTACTTGGGAACGGTAATCACAGAAAATAACGATTATTATACTGCAGAAATAAGAGTGAGTGAGAATTGAAAAAGCACGTGCTAACTTCGTGAAAATGAAAAAATTTTATGCAGCAAAGATTTGACATTGGCCCTCAGAATAAGACTAATTAAATGTTATGTATTGTACCCTCGGAGATCGGTGGAAAAAATTTACAATTATCAAAATATCAAAATTGAGTTTGGCAACACTCTGTGAATGTTGACAGTAACATATCCCTTTTTAGATAAACAGAACTGTAATTTAGTCCAGACAAATTAATATATTTTTGTGCCAACAAAAATGAGATTTTTCAACCAAATAATGTTTCAAATTAAATATATTCTTTATAATCATTATCGTCCAGTTCTCGTCTTATTATTTTCACTAATTTACAATGACTAATGCGATGTTAAAACATTTTATCGTTAGCGGCTTCTGGAGTGTCTGAGACATTTCATTGATAAAATGCGCAGTCCCACCGATTTCCACTTGAACCATACACAGTGTGCTTTACTACGGAGCTGAATCATGAACATAACGCGTTTGAAATGTGGACATTTAGAAGTGTGTTAAGGATTTCATGGGTAGATAGAGCCACGAATATAGAAGTGTTACGGAGAATAGGCAGAGAGAGGGAAATTGAAAACAAAATAAAAGAAAGGAAACTGCAATATCTCGGACATGTGATGAGAGGCGAAAGATATAACATCTTGACACCCATAATTCAAGGAAAAATAGAGGGTAGAAGAAGCGTAGGAAGAAGACGCGTTTCCGGGTTGAAGAACATGAGAGAATGATTTGATTGCAACTGTTCAGAGCAGCTGCCTCGAAGGTCAAAATAGCCATGATGATTGTCAACCTTCGTCGCAAGAAGTGGAAGAAGAATACAACCATTTGATAGCCGAAAGTGATTGATGAACTCCGCGAAAACAACCGGAATCGTTGTATATTGCCCCTGCATGAGATCGATGCCAGCTCTCACATAATATCGTTATAGGCCACCCTGCATATAATTCTGACTTAGCACTGTGTTATTTCATTTGTGAGATAGCTATTTAGAGCTAGCATAAAAGATTCGCCGATTAGTTTGTTTGATTGCAACAGTGTATTGATCTTAAAGGATACTTTGCAAAACAATAAATTTGATTTTTCTCAAACATAAGTTTTTGAAGTTATACTTCCTTAGGCGCGATTGAGATTGAGGGTGAATTTATATTGATCTGTGCGCATGCGCATACCGACAGTATGGTATTAGTCGTTATACGGGCTCTGATTGGGTGTTGAAATGATCTGTCAATAATAAATAATTGTTCAATATGAAGGTAAACAAATGTATAAAATATATTAGTTTTATTGTTGTGAGGACAGAAACAAAAAAGTTTATAATTGTAGTGACATTTAAATAGTTTTTAAAAGCAACAGGTACGTAATAATTGTAAATGTATCATAGGTACCTACCTATTTGAACCTACCAAAATACATAGTATGTAATACTTTTATTTACATAATTTGATTACCATCAAAATTTCTATCAATGTTCACCTAATATATTGTTTTCTTACTCTATGTTTTGTTGTATTTTTTCAATTCTAAATCATTTCAATTCAAAATCAAAATAATTTAATTTAATTCAAAAATGTCAAAAGCTTAACCCGTTTAGTTAGTCGACCTTCGCACATAATGACACATTGCCTCCGTGGCGAAGCGTTTAAGGCGAATGAACCCCAATATACCAACCGCGCTGATAGCTGGTTCGAATCCCAATAAAAACTTTTATTTTTTTATTTTTTTTATACATTTTATGATTGTAAGTATATTTATTATATAATTTTATTTTCAGAAAATACGTATTCAGTTAAACAATTTTCCGACAATTAATGTTCAGAAATCATTAGTGGCATTTTTAATGTGTTTATGTGTGTTTTATTCTTTTATTATTTTAATTTTTGGCACTGTTTTAATAAAAATGTTTGAGAAGTAGTAAGTATAAATTAGTTTAATATTTAAATAAAATATAAATAAAAAGTATATTAATTTCGTTTAAATCATATAATAGAAGTATAACTTCTTACGTGCGTACAAAGTACACACACATTCTTTTTTTTTTCTATTATTTGTCCAAAACTTCTATTATAGTATATAAGAAGGGGGCGTGTAATGTAGAGGTTTTTTACTTAAGGGATATAAAATGACAATAAAATTGTATATAATATAATTCACAAACTGTTAAATTGGAGATTATTGTCCACTAAGGCCGATGCCACATTAGGCCGATGCCACATTATGCGTTTTGACCGGATGCGTTTCCGCCGCATCCGGTGAAAACGCATAGTGTGACAGATCGGTCCGGTTGCGTTGGAAACGGATGCGTTTTGAGTCATCGGTACGCGCTTACAAACTGCACCAGACTAAACGCATAGTGTGACAGGTCGGTCCGGTTGCGTTGAAAACGGATGCGTTTTCACCGCATCCGGTCAAAACGCATAATGTGGCATCGGCCTTATGCGTTTTGACCGGATGCGTTTCCGCCGCATCCGGTGAAAACGCATAGTGTGGCAGGTCGGTCCGGTTGCGTTGGAAACGGAGGCGTTTTCACAGCATCCGTTCAAAACGCATAATGTGGCATCGGCCTAAGTGCTAAGAAAGGTGTTTGCACAAACATAAAAATAGTTGTTAGTTTACGTTAATCCGTTGTAAAAACGTCCTATAAATTGGAACTAAAGATGAGTCATAAATCTTATAAAACCGGAAAGTCGAAAATTATCCTATATTTTTGCTTGAAGATAATTCCATAGTGTGGCAGGTCGGTCCGGTTGCGTTGGAAACGGAGGCGTTTTCACAGCATCCGTTCAAAACGCATAATGTGGCATCGGCCTAAGTGCTAAGAAAGGTGTTTGCACAAACATAAAAATAGTTGTTAGTTTACGTTAATCCGTTGTAAAAACGTCCTATAAATTGGAACTAAAGATGAGTCATAAATCTTATAAAACCGGAAAGTCGAAAATTATCCTATATTTTTGCTTGAAGATAATTCCATCATCGTTCTTGGCAGAACACAACCAATATTGACGGACAAAGACGATACGACACTTTCTAAATTGACTTCAGGACCGGACCACCTTTATACGAATATCCCGCTCAAAAAATCAGTATCGAGGAAGACCTAAACGAACAAGTATTATTATAATGACCCTCAAAGACACAGTAGTATGTACTGTTCATATACAAATGAAGTGTGTATACAAACAAAAACGTTCATATACAAATCTGTAATCCGGCTTGTTGCAGATTAGATGTTTCTTAACTAAAAGAAAAATTTATATTCCAAAAAAATTATTTCATCGATTCCATTAAATATTGAGAAAATTAAGAGAGAAATTGGAAAAGCTATAGAGCCGGGAAGAATTTGGAAAATAATTTAACCAAATTACAAAAACTAGTAGTATATTCTGAAATAAAATCAAATCTATGTACAAGAGAAAAAGAGAGCAAGAAATAATGGGACTAGAAGACGAAACGAAAGAACTAAAACTAAAATAGACACGAAATGAAATTCGGAAGATTATTGTCCGAACAAAATTGACGCAATAAGAGATGGAATATTCAGAAATAATTTACACTAAGAACCTATAATACACGTTTTTGAAAGAAAACATAACAAAACGGTACACATGGCATTCATCGATTTAAAAAAGGCGTATCACACGGTTCCCAGAAAACAACTATGGAAAATGAGAAAGGAAATCGGAATAACAAAGAGGCTAATAGAAGCCGTAAAAATCCGTACAACAGCGTAAGAGTTAAAGCGGGAATAAATACACGGACGAATTTAAGACCACAAAAGCTTACAAGTGCAGTCATTGAAGCGTAAAATAGGTTCTATCTCCGAAATTTTTTACTATGAAGCGATTTACATGAGATTTTGAAATTAGGCTTATCTTACCCTTAGCTTCAAAAGTGATATTGACCCGAACACCGTTTTTTCTTTTTAAGGGGTGAAAACAACCCCTTAATGGAAAAATTGACATTAAGTCATTTTATCGCCAGAAAGCGTGTTTAATAATAAAGAGTGACATTGTGAAGTATTTTCTAACACATTAACTTCATGTTAAACTCATTTTCATCCCCTTGAAAACCGTACAACCCTTGCAAGCAACCCTTAAATCGAAAAAATTTACAAAAAATTTATTTAGTATGACATAAAAAGATTTAAATATAGAGTAATGATATTTTACTTTCTCTATCTTAATTATCATATTGCTCACCCCCTTTCACCATTAAATAGAAAAAAAAATTAATTTGGTTTGACAAGAAGACAAATATAGAGTAAATAATATTTTACGATCTATCTTAATTATTTAATTGTTAACCCCTTTCAACCCTTAAAATCAACGCCACGATTAAAAATTGTATAAAAAATTTCTTTTGATAAACTAAAAAATATTTAAATATCGTTCCACGTTCTCGAAAAAGCTATGCTGGAAAATCATATGCTCAAGTTTTTAACCCTTAAAACTACCCCTAAATTAAAACATTGAATAATATGTATTATACATTTAAAAATAATTTAATTATACGAGTAATTCATTTTTTGCTTGAAATTAAGTCTTCCAGCTATATCTGAGGCTATTTTGAAAAAAAAAATCCACCACCGAAAAGGGGGGGGAAACCACCCCCAGGGTGAAAACGGAGTTCGGTTCAATATCACTTTTGAAGTTAAGGGTAGGATAAGCCTAATTCCAAAATTTGATGTAAATCGGTTCATAATAAAAAATTTCTGAGCTAAAAAGCTTCAATGACTGTACTATACTGCTCTACATCCCAGACGCTGTTCAAGATATTCTGGTATCCACTAAGTTTTGCAGATGACCAAGTAGTAGGGACGCAAGATGAAGAATCTACTCAATATGCTTCGGAGGGATACACAAAAAATAGACAGGAAATAAACTTACAAAAGACGGAATACTTAATTACAAAACAGTAACAAGTAATAAATTTGGAAATTGCAGAAGATATGAAAATTAACGGCACTGAAAAATTCAAATACTTAAGGCTGATTCACATAATAGCTCAGGTCACGCTCCGCTCACGGTCAGCTCAAGCCACGATCAAAATATTCTCTCGGAGAAACCACGCAGTCAAAAAAAAAGGGCCGGAACTTGACCGTCGTGTTTAGTGCGGACAGCATGATTAAGATGCGTGTAAGAATAGTTGACCGAACCTTGAGCTGAGCGTGAGCGAACCGTGACCTGAGCTATAATGTGAATCAGCCTTTAGTATTCATGATCTCAAAGAATGGAATCACTGAGCAAGATATAACCAGTAGATGATCTGGAAAACTATTGGATATACTATTATACACTTAGATATACACTAGAAATACAAAGAAGAGAATATAAACACCTTGGTATGTAGTATGACTTACGGAGCAGAGAATTGGGTAATAAACAAACGAAACAGGTGCAAATACAGCAACCGAGTTGACGAGAAAAAGCTGTAGAGTAACAACACTGGATCGTATTAGAAATGAGGATATAAAAAGAGAAAGAAAAACGTGTAATTTGGTATGGACACGTGAGAAGAACAGATCGTACAAGATGGATATCAAAGAGTTCTGATTGGAACCCAATAGGAAAGAGAGAAAGAGGGACCCCGAACACCATGGAGGGATGAAGTGGATGAGGCCATCGAAAGACGAGCCTTACGTGGATAACGGCAGGAGAAAAAAAGGAAAGCGGCGACAGCCATAGAAATCCTTATATAATAGAAAACAATCAGAGTGAAATGGCCGTATATACACGATGGATGATAGTATATAGTAGGTGAAAGAAGTTTATGAGACAAGGAGAATAGAAACAAGAAGGAAGGATGACCAATGAAAACTTGGGCAGAATAGATATACCTGCTCGGAAAGAAAAAACAATGGAAATCGCTATATGAAATTAAACACTTATTAAGGGACAAGCATACAAAATATTTTCATAACCACATAACATTCGAATTGAGTACAAAATGTGTTTAAGCCGCCTCTGTGAGCAAACCGCCAAGGCGCCTATTTTCTAATTTGTTTCGTTTTACTATCGCATCCATCTTTCGGTACCTGGAAGTAGGTCGAGTCTGCCCTTCTCACAAAAACATACCTCAGATTAAGATAATGTCACTTTAAGGGACTGCAACCGAGGGTGGCTGACTTATCCTATGCCTATATGTTTTTATGTTGGTATGATAAAGAAAAAAGCATATTTTGGAGGAAATGGGCTTTAGTTTTTAGTGTTTTTATAATTAAGGTTTTAAAAAACTCTTAGAAGCGTTTAAGAGACATGTTTTCATTGATACCACCAAGCAGATTAATGTACAGGGTGTGTCAAAATATTTTGCGAAATGAACATCGGATCGAAAAAACCACCCCTTGCAGATTAGGTGGTGGTAACTTTAAAGTCTTAAATAGAGACCCCATTTTTTAATGCAGATATGGATTCCTTATGCAAAAATAAATAACTTTTATTCGACAGATTTTTGTTAGAACCAAAAAACACGTGTTTACTATTTTTCAAAGATCTATCCAATGGCACCAAACACAACCCCGCACTCCCTCCCCTTGGGGCGGGCGGGTGACAACTTTGAAATCTTAAATGTAATCACAGAAAAACATATACAGATCCGAAGGCTGCAAATAGATTTTTATGGTACTGGTCGGAACCCACAATAAAAATAAGGGTTTCTATTAAAGATTTCAAAGTTATCCTCAACCCATTCTGAGGGGCAGAGTGGGGGGTCATGTTTGGTATCATTTGATAGTCTTGAAAAATATTGAACATGTGTTTTTCAATTTTTCATTTAAAAGTGTATTGCTCGAGATATTAGACCGTTTCCATAATTTTCCTAGCGTACTAGGATAACTCGTTTTTTTTTCGATTATCAAGAAATCAAGATCTGTAATAAAAAATGGGGCTCCTATGATTTTAAAGCTGCCCCCCACCCCACCTTTAAGAGATAGTGTGGGGTGTCGCGTTTTTTGTCATTCGATAAATTTTTGAAAAATATTGAACATTCGATTTTCGGTTTTTCGATCTGAAGTTCATTTCGCGAAATATTCGACCCTCCCGCTACTTTCGACACACCCTATATAACTTGATATGGGTCAAGTTATGGCATTTTTTAAATAAATAAAACAAGATGACAGCATTAGACTATTTAACCTATAAATCTCATTCATATATTATCTGAAAGACCACAATAATTCCTTCAGTTTGTAAGCACTTGTTGTAACAACTAAATAATCATTAATTAAGAGCTGACAAGAACGTTTGATTTACAACGAAAAGTCATCAACTGGTCAACTAGGTCATTACATTACAGTGGACGGAGAATTTAATTAGTGCTAGCTTGTCAACAAACGACTTATTATTTTTGAAGATACAATTATTATTATTGTTTCGGTTTATGACTAAAAAGGTGGCACCAAAAGAAATCAAATGTGTGCTAAATTTAACACTTAACCACTGGCGTGCGGTATGCCATACCGCATCAAAAATATATTTTGCTGTAAAACCTGTCTTATATCAGTAGTAATTGCACAAGAGCTCTAAAATTATCGAATTTTTCCCGAGTGACACGTTGACAGTTTTAATTTCAGGACTCGAAGGGGAGTGAAATTATGTCAAAGTGGCACGAGGGAAACAATTCGATAATAATTTTAGAGATCGCGTGCAATTTGCTGCGATTATTTCATGAATAAAACTGTTCAAAACCAAAATTTTATTGTAATTTATTTATGTAAGTACAAATTAGTACAATTAAACACACAGTTGTTATAAATATTTGACGGCTGAAAGTCATTACTTTTATAACTTTTAAAACAGTAATTGTCATTAATGTCACTGAATGTATTTTTTCGTAGCAACGAAGGGCATCTGACGTAATATACTTGACGACGGGATATTAATGCGACAGTTTTTCGAAAATTCGTTGTCTGGCAATAGACAGGAGAGCCCGCAGGGCTCGAGTGGCTATTGCCCAATGACAACAAATTTGAGAAAAAATGAAGCATTATTTTCTTATTTATTCTTACTGTCGTGTGATATCCGTAAGATTATTTTTTAATACTTACATATAAAATTCAAGTCTTTATATAAAAACAGTCAGTGACATTGATTCCAATTAATGTGACACATTTTTCAACTTGTCAAAGCGAACAGCACTGTTTAGCAAATATTTAGATGAAGATATTAATAAAATATTAGTTAATTTATTTATAAATACAGTTTTATTCATGAAATAATCTTACCGAAGTAAATTGAGCGCTTAAATTTGCCTATTGCCCAATGACAACAAATTTGAGAAAAAATGAAGCATTATTGTCTTATTTATTCTTACTGTCGTGTGATATTCGTAAGATTATTTTTTAATACTTAAATATAAAATTCAAGTCTTTATATAAAAACAGTCAGTTACATTGATCTCAATTAATGTGACACACATTTTTCAACTTGTCAAAGTGAACGGATAGTATGCAAGTCAAATGTGACTATGTGACAGTTCTCAAAACTTTGTCCAATCAGATTATTATTATACTGGGAATAATCTATAGTAGATATCATAATAATCTGATTGGGACAGAATTAAACGCGTGATCAAAAATCTTACTATACGATTGGAAGTTAAAATCATTAAAAAATAATCACTTTAATTTTAATTTCTGTAGCTTTCTATTGGTCAGAATCTTCTATGAATGAAATAATCTGTGTAACTTTAGGTGGTGTGTAATAATTGTACCTCACCTGCTGCAGGTTAGTATAGTTTAGTCTCTGAGCTAAGTTGAAGTAAAGTTTTCTTGCGGTATTACGTACCGCAGGTTAGTGTTTACGGTTATATAGTTAAAAGCAGACCATTCTGTATTCTTTTACTATTAGTATGTCAGCAAGTTCATCCAGTTGTTCTATTTTCAAGTGCTGTCAACATTATTTTACTATTTTTTAGTTACCAACACATACTAGTTTTTTTTTGTAATTCAGTTTATAAAGGATTTTGTTAGATCCTCCACCCTTTTTCTTATTATTATCCATGCTTTAATAATTTTCTTGAAAAAATAAAGTTTATTTTATTTGGAGCAGTATGTTATTCTACAGCAATGTGAAGAGTCATTCCGTAGTTGATGTTAAACAAATACAGCGATATAACACAAATTCATATTGAAAACAAAGGAGAATAGTCAACGGTATGACATACCGCATGTCAGGGACTACGTCCTGAAACATCCACGTCAGTAGTTAGGGTTAACGGTAATTCTTGTCTATTTTGCTAATTAATCAAAGGTTTTATAGATAAAAATATAATTATTTCTGATAAATGGCCTACCCCACAACTCACAATTTTAGGTTGCTTGAGCTACTTGGTTGCTTGAGCTACTTGTTTGCTTGAGAAGGAATAACTTTAATGTAATAAAAGAGTTTTGGTTGTGTTTTGGTAAATTGTGGGTTGTGGGTTAGGCCACTTTGCATGATATAGCGTCAAATAGATGTTGCCTCGATAGAATCCAGCATTCTTTTTATATAACAAATTTTTCTCTATGGCATATTACAAAAACTTTATACACATGCAGGCGCGAATACAGGGGGGTCAATGGGTCCATGGACCCCCCTATTGTATTTAGTCTATAAGTATTTTTTTATTATTTATTATTTTTTTCTGTTAACTCTAAACTCTAAGCCATCACTAAAACTTTTAAGTACAACACTAAATTACACGACAACTGCTTCCAAAGAATTGAAAGAAGCCATAAAATCTAATAAAACACCCTTCTCTGAAAAATAATGTGCAGGCGCATTTGTTTGGGTACCGGTGGAACCATAAACAACGGAAATATTTTTCTCAATTCAAAGAATAACAAAAATGATATTTTAAAATGAAAATACATTACACTGGGTATAAACCTTATCTCATGAAGAATCACGTTTCAAATTTGCGATACAATAAAGATATAAAAATTTGTATTTTACTAGATAAGTTTGTCTAGCAGATTTATCTTTTTGTTCAACATTAATGACAGTTATTTTAACAAGGTTACGATAATTAGCTATAGTGTGTCCTCTATATAGATGGCTTCCAAAAAAAAATACATTATATTTTTTCAATCAGATATTATTTTCATGACTTAAAACTGCCAAATTTACAAATCGGAGAAAAAGTACCAAAGTAATGTATTCATTTTGTCAAAGATTTTAAACTCTTTAAATTCACGCGAGTAATACAGTAAAACAATACTGATTTTCCTAGTTAATTCGAATTTGAAAAATCGCGAAAACGAATCGTATGAATTTGAAACGAGTAGTTGCCGTGTGTCGCATTTCCGCCACAATTGTGTGCCAGTTGTCACGGGAGGCGGCGAATTTACGGCCTTCGATCGAAATAAAGATACACTGACCGGATCTCAGTGTGGCAAAATACGATGCCAACGACTTGCGGTTAGCATAGGTGGTTTTAAGAACATTTACGTATTCGTGAGATTATTTCAATGTCAAAATGAATGAGCTACAAAATGATCTTTTTTAAGTGCCTATTAAAAAAATACGGGTTTGTGCATTCTGTCAAAATCTAGGCGAACCAAAGTAATTGACACAAAACTGATACGAATTTTGGCACATAACTATCAAAATTTATATCTAAATTTTATATCAAATTTTAGGTGGGTACAAAAGATATTTTCAAGAAAGTATCCAAATTATACAAGGGGATCATTGTTTAAATAATTAAAAAGGGGTCATTTTTGCAAAAAACTTACTTTTTTAACTGCTGAGGTCATTCAATAACTAATGAAGGTATATAAGATTATTTTCTGCATAGTTGAAGGGTAAATTTTTCAAATAAGACTTACAAAATTAAATTTGACCCCCTATTTATTTAAATAATTATACATAAATCTTTAAAAACAAATTTGCAAAAAATTATTTTTAGCGTTTTAAATAAGCACTATAAAATAACTTATTTTACAGGAGAAGTTGCGCTATGTTATCAGTATTAACAATAAAAAATTGGTCCAAAAATATTTAATATTTTTTGAGATATTGAATTTGTATATTAAATGTTACTCTATTTTCAGTTGCAAAAACGCGGTTGTTTCCAAAGAAGTATTCACCTGTATTAAATCTTATTATTTTTATTTTTTTGTATATTTTCGATAAATGTACCGATAAATTCAAATTTCAATTAAACTTCCCCCTAAAATGGAATTTGAAAATTATTCAAATTTGTTTATAATTGGTTTTTTTAATAACGTCGCGGGGATTAAGCATTTTGAAATACCGTTTCGATAATTGGATTCCTGGGAATTTTTCACTAATTAACAAATTTTTTGTCTTTTTTTCCTCTTCTTTTTTTTTCTTGGAGTTATATTACTACGGGCCCTTTTAGGGTTAAGTTTCATTAATAATGTTGAATCTCTAAGTTGTAGATTCTAGACCTAAAAATATTAAGATTGGTCTAAAATCACTTAAATAAAATATGGCTACTTACTGAGTTACAGGGTGTTTTATTTAAAAATTTAAAAATTATTTTTACCAAGTACTTTCAAACTACCTGACGTATCCTTATCATACTTGGCAGAAAGTGTGGCTACTATACAGTCTACTAAATTGTGATAAACAAAAGTTTCTAGCTACTACCAGAGGCGTACGACAGGGGATAGTTAATGGTTGACCCTTCCCAAATTCTACGCCACTGAGGGAATTACTATTTTAGTGAAATTTTTCGATTCTCTAATACTTTCTATGTAAATAATATACTCTTTACTGGTAACGATTAAGTCATTAGTTTTCGAGATATTGGACGTTAAAAATGAAACGGCATAGTTATTTTGATTCATTCATTCATTCATTTTAAACTTCCAATATCTCTCAAACTGATGACTTTATCGATACCAATAAAGTTATTTACATACAAAGTATTGGAGAATCGAAAAATTCCGCTAAAATACTAATTCACTCAGTGGCGTAGAATTTGGGAAGGGTCAATCATTCCTTATCCCCTGTCGTACGCCTCTGGCACTAGCTAGAAACGTTTATTAATCACAATTTAGTAGGGTGTATAATAGCTACACTTTCTCCAAAGTATGATAAGGATACGTCAAATAGTTTTAAAGTACTTGGTAAAAATAATTTTTAAATTTTTAAATAAAACACCCTGTAACTCAGTAAGTAGCCACATTTTATTTAAGACATTTTAGTTAAATCTTAATATGTTTAGGTCTAGAATCTACAACTTAGAGATTCGACATTCTTAATAAAATTTAACCCTAAAAGGGCCCGAAATGATATAACTCCAAGAAAAAAAAGAAGAAGAAAAGACGACAAAAAAATTTTATTAATTAGTAAAAAATCCCCAGGAACCCAATTATCGAAACGGCATTTCACAATACTCAATCCCCGCGACGTTATTAAAAAAACAAATTATAAACAAATTTGAATAATTTTCAAATGCCATTTTAGGGGGGAGTTTAATTGAAATTTGAATTTATCAATACATTTATCGAAAACATACATAAAAATAAAAATAATGAGATTTTAAGCAGGTGAATATTTCTTTGGCAACAACCGCGTTTTTGCAATTGAAAATATAGTAACATTTAATAAACAAATTGAATATCTCAAAAAATATTAAATATTTTTGGACCAATTTTTTTTTGCTTAATACTGATAACATAGCGCAACTTACTCTGTAAAATAAGATATTTTATAGTGCTTATTTAAAACGCTAAAAATATTTTTTTGCAAATTTGTTTTTAAAGATTTATATACAATTATTTAAATAAATAGGGGGTCAAATTTAATTTAGTAAGTCTTTTGTGAAAGATTTTCTTTTCAACTTTGCAGAAAAAAATCCCATAGACCATCATCGATAAGTGGATTACCTCAGCAGTTAAAAAAGTATTTTTTTTGCAAAAATGACCTCTTTTTAATTATTTAAACAATGATCCCCTTGTATGATTTGGATACTTTCTTGAAAATATCTTTTGTACCCACCTAAACTTTGATATAAAATTTGTTTTAACCTGTACGAATTTACATTTTGACTTTTTTTTATTTTATTAGGCTATAATAGCTCTAATGAAAAGCGGTTAGGTTTATAGTGCATGTATAGAATATTTAAAATTTTGATTATTATTTAATAGATCAGGAACGGTACTTACTGCTAAAGACTTTTTATTTTGTGATGTGAACTTACCTGAAAAGAAAAAAAAACAATAAGTAAAATTTCAAAGAAACAAAATTGTAAACTCATAGATGAAATCCCAATAATATATTGCATTTCAGTATGATTTGTTATGATTTAGGTAATCACTGTCACTGATAGTGTACAACTGTACAATATAGGCAGTAACCACCATCCATTACAATGTTTACAGTCAGAAATGTCATCAAAAAATAACAGAAAAAATTGAGAAAAAAGTAGAACTTATTTCGATATGAAGACGGTTTGGTTCCAATCCTTCTTCAAATTTTGTGTTACTGTATCTACCTACTCAATACCTTTGAGTATCTTGTATTCAGTGCTTTTTATTTTCCCATATATCTTTTAAAGGTTCTTTCCTTGTATGTCGAAAGAGGAACCTTGAAAAAACCCTCTCTACAATTTCGTCTAGATCTTCCTCTATGTTGTGTTCCATGGGTACACCAAAAACATCAATGAACAGAGTAAACTGAAACAGCATTAAATGATACCTACAAGAATTTTTCTCATATCAAACATAAGCTGTAATAGCATAATAAAGAAATATTGATTAAATTTAAAAGGAAAACGACCGTATTTTACTACGCTCCACCGCAAAATTAATAATGAACTGTTGTTTAGACTGAAGACATCAATTCTTAAAGAGGTAATTGGTTCATTTTAAGCATCAAGTGGATAATACGTGTAGCCGTGTAGGTACATGACGTTTTCGAAACCGTTAAATTATTCCCAAATACATGTACCTGCCCGCACAAATCGTGACGTGAGCCTCAAATTTTCCCAAATTGGAAAATTATCTTAGGGACATGAGCGTTCTGAAACGTATTTAGAATTAAGGAAATTTTTACTCTATGAAAATGAACTTACAAAAACAGTAATTTTGAAAGATGTTTACTATATTTGTTTATACATGGCACGTATTACTAGACTATGTTATGTTTTCTTCAGATCAAGTAATAAAGAAATAGTACGTTCTTTAACGGTAAAATATTGCAACCTCTAAATTTTAAAGAATCGCTTGGATTGACATGAAATTTGGCATACACATAGCTAACAAGCCAAAGAAAAAAAGTGATATTGTGTCGATGTGTGCTTTTGCCCTGGGGGTGCATTTCACCCCCCTTTGGGGGTGAAAAAATATACGACCAAAGTAAGTCCGGAAATGGATAAACTGACTAACTGTAAGTAACTTTTGTTCTATAGAGCTTTTTCATTAAGTCAATATTTTTCGAGTTATTTGACAGTGAATATGTTCATTTTTTCAACACAAATAACCACGCTTTTAGACAGTTTTTCGCAAATAACTCAAAAAGTAAATATTTTGTCAAAAAAACATGCTTGGCAAAAATATAGCATGGAAAATTAAAAAAAAGGTGTATATATCACGTCTCTATACCTAGTAGAAGCAGAGTTATAGCTAATGACAAATAGGTTCATATTCTTCAAATTCCAAATGAAATACTTTAACGTGAAATAACCAAAAATGAAGCACATTTAGGAAAAACTCATTACAACTTATTTAAAGTGTTTAAAAATTCAAAAAATGTTTTATAAAAAAAAAATTTAGCATCAAAAGTAAACACGTTACGCTCAAAATAAAGTTAGTTTCTTTTTTATTTGGTAAAAAAATCGGGAAAATCACCTACTTATTAGTATCTCAAATGAACTTAATCGTTACGACTTCACAAGTTTCTTGACTCCTGTATGTATTGTTTATATGATCTGTAAGTTTCATCTGTTCAAAGTCCTTATTTTTGAAAGGGCTGTAGTTAAAAGGGGTCGAACGAGTCACTTATCACGAATGTATGCAGCAAATTTAGAAACACCAAATCTTAATAAATTTTTTGTCTGACAGAAAAACAAAAGAATACACGATATTCAGAAAAGTAATGCTGACTTTTTTGTTTTTTGAGATTTTTGGTATCTTTAACAATTTTTAAATTATTTTGAAAAAAGCATATTTTTCAAAATTAAATTTTTGAAAATTTTACTTTGAAACCAAATTTTTTCAAAAATAAGCACATTGAATCGATGAAACTTAGAGATCATATAAACACAACATAAGTAAAATATTTTGTGAAGCGGTAACGACTAATTTCATTTAAATTGCTAATTAGGGGGTGGTCTTTCGATTTTTTTTGCCAAAACAAAAGGAACCAATTTTATTTTGAGCATAACTTGCTTAAATTTGATGCTAGAAACTTTATATAAAAACAGAAATAAAGCTTTTTTTAAACACTTTAAAAAAGTTACAATGAGTTTTCCCCAAAAAGTGCTTAATTTTTTGGATATTTCTCGTCGAAATATTCTATTTGAAATTTGGCGAATATGAACCTATTTTTCATTGGCTATAACTCTGTTGCTACGAGGTCCAGAGACCTCACGCGTACACCATTTTTTTTTACTTTTTTACAGGCTATATTTTTGCTAAGAACGTTTTTTTCGGCAAAATACTTTTTTTTTGAGTTAGGTATTTGCGAAAAACCGTCTAAAAATGTGGTTATTTTGTTGAAAAATGAATTCACTTGAAAATAACTCGAAAAGTGTTGACTTGGCAAAAAAGCTCTATAGAACAAAAGTTACTTAAAATTACTCAGTTTATCCATTTCCGGACTTACTTTGGACATATATTTTTTCACCCCCAACAGGGGGTGAAAGTCACCCCAGGGCAAAAGCACACATCGGCACAATATCACTTTTTTCTTTGACATGTAAGCTATGCGTATGCCAAATTTCATGTCAATTCTAGCGGTTCTTTAAAATTTAGAGCAAAAACCGTGAAAGAATGTACTAAAATAAAAATATTAATGAACAATCTAATAAAAGAGGCAAAACAATTTAGGCTTATAATAAGTAAATATGTAATATACTCTTTTGGGTCCCTTTTACTTTTCAGTGTCGGTAATGACACTTTTTTTCACGCGTGTACACATGTGCTTGCTTCTGCTATTCCTTTGAATGATTTTCGTGACTGCTGTATCCCAATCTTCTCTAGGTCGTCCTCTATTTCTTTTCTTTTGTATCCTGGCTTCCCATATTTTCTTCATCGGTATGTTGTCTTTCATTCTTTTTATGTGCCCCCACCAACTTGTTGTTTTTCTTCAATATACTTAATTATTGATTTCTTCTTAAGGTCTGTTCGTATATCTGTGTTTCTTATTATGTCTCTCATTGCCACTCGATAACACTTCGTAGTTTTTAGATAACTTAGTTTTTTTGTTAATATCCATGATTAGCAGCCGTATGTTAGTACTGGTCTATTTATGGTTTTGAACACATTTAATTTGGTAACGCTTAACATTGGAAATGGTTCACTAGCTTTATATCCTCTCCGTTAATTTGTTTATTTAGAGTGGTACTTGCGAGATTACCATAGTCTTTGTTTTATATAGTCCGTCCGCTATAACTTTTCCCATGCGGTACGATTCATTTTCAATCAAATTAAGTCAAAACATAAATTGAAACGAACGTCGATGTGTATATACATTTTGTATACTGTATACTATATACTACACACATCGGCGTACGTTTTACTTTTTGTTTTGACTTAATTTGATTGAAAATGAATCGTACCGCATGGGAAAAGTTATAGCGGACGGACTATATGTATTAATCTTCATACCATGTTTACACCTACATAATTTACAGGTTATTTTGCTCTTCTTTTTATTCTGACATAACAACTACGTCATTTGCGAATGCACATGCTTACAGTTTACGAGATTTCTGTACTGTACAGGGTGTCCCAGACTAATTTAGCCAGGGTATATATCTCTTAAACGAATACAGATTTTCGAATGGGACAAAAACTGATATGTTCCATTTGTAATACACTGTAATATGGCGTAAAAAAATCATCCCCTAAATATCCATCCCTTAGTTACAACCCCTAACTTTAATTTTTTTAAGTGCACCCTATATATTTTTTTACAGTCTTGGATGTGGTCTTCTATCGTCTATTCAACACATTTTTTATAAATAAAATCTGTTGGTAAATAATCAAGAAAATATCAGTTTATTTTTGTTAATTATGTGTCCCAGACTAATTTATCCAGCTATATTTCTTAAACGAATAAAGATTTTCGAATGGGACAAAAACTGATCTATTCCATTTGTAATACACTTTAATATGGTGTAGAAAAAAAATCATCCCCTACATATTCATCTATTAGTACAGGGTGCTATTAAAAAAATTTAAGTTAGGGGTTGTAACTAAGGGATGAATATTTAGGGGATGATTTTTTTCTACGCCCTATTAAAGTGTATTACAAATGGAATAGATTAGTTTTTGTCCCATTCGAAAATCTTTATTCGTTTAAGAAATATATAGCCTGGATAAATTAGTGTGGGACACATAATTATCAAAAATAAACTGATATTTTTCTTGATTACTTACTAACCGATTTTATTTTTAAAAAATGTGTTGAATAGACGATCGAAGGCCACAATCCAAAACTATAAAAAAATGTACAGGGTGCTATTAAAAAAATTAAAGTTAGGGGTTGTAACTAAGGGATGAATATTCAGGGGATGATTTTTTCTACGTCATATTACAGTGTATTACAAATGGAATAGATCAGTTTTTGTCCCATTCGAAAATCTCTATTCGTTTAAGAAATATAGCCTGGCTAAATTAGTCTGGGACACCTTGTATATCGTCGTCGAGACAAGAAAACCGCGTAACTCCAGTTTTTACTTAAAATGAGATTTTACTGCCATCCATTAGCCAATCGCCTATTCTAGCCATCCGACAAATAATACGTCATTTAAATGTAGATTTCTATTTCTAATTTTAAAATGTATACTAGAAAAGCAGTTACATGTTCTTATAATGTTACATGTTACCGTTTTTAGGCTCTCCTAAAAAAATAAGGAAAATGGAGTTACGAGTTTTTCTTGTGTTGACGACGAAATGCAATTTCTTTAGTTTTGGTGTACCTACAATTTTTCATGATTTCGTCCATAAAGATGTTGCAGAGGGTTGGACTCATGACACCTCCTTGCCTTAGTCATTCAGTTGTTTGTTTCGAATTCTGTTGATTTTATGTTTTTACGAATTATGTAGTTCCTTTGTTTATTTAGTATTATTTTGTATTTTGACAACGACACCGGACTTGGGCGTCGAAACGTTAATAAAATCATTTTTAGGTAAAATTGTGGCTTATTTCCCATTTGAATATACTTGATTATAAAAATGCCACAAGAAAATAGCTTCAGAACAACATTATGTGGTTCCTATTTCTCTTATATAGACTTTCGATGATTTCAACTAGTGTTTCCTTAACCCATCTTCATATCAAGCTGTCCCACATAGTTTGTCGTTTTACCCTGTCGAATGTCTTTTCTAGGTTTATGAAGGCCATATAAGCTTTGTAATAAGTCAGAAAAAGACAAAATACATGACAAGGAGAAACACAGAATTTTACATTGGAGATAACGGGGAGATAAAGGCAAGAATAGTCAAACGAAACAAAAAGTATAGAGCATTGCGATAATTAATGGAATCCAAAAGTGTCTCAAGAAAAACAAAAATTGCAATCTATAAAACAGCTATCAAGCGAAACATGGGTGCTTAAAAAAATTAGAAATAGACCTTTTAGAAAGATAATAGAGGAAAATATAAAGAGAAATATGTGGAGCAACGGAGAAAAAGGAGTAATGCAGAACTTGAAGAACTACGAGCATGTAACGAATCAAAAATAAAGTGTATATAAATTACAATAAACACTAGATAAAGTAAATGTTAAAATCATTTCAGTATTATAAGATTATTATTACAAAAGAACTGTTAAGTGGACACACAAAAATTTATTGATCAAAGCTTTCATACCCATGAAATTATTGAAATATATTTTTTCAGATTTTTCTTGCTGAATTCACGTTAAAATCTGCAAAATCCCATTTACCTATTTGTTCCGCCAATGACTAATTTGTGTCTTTACTTTAGTATGCCACGCGGTTTTGACTATAACGACTTGTACGTGACCCTAAAGTCTATGTTGACGCTGCTACAAAAATTGGGCCCAAACACGAAGTTGTTACACACACGATTTATTTTTTATTTTCCTTTTTTCTGGATTCCATTTTTTGCCTTTCCCACACATTATTTAATGTTCAAAAGGGAGTATGGGGCCAGATGATTGGGGTCGGAAATTTAAAATTAATCCGATGGGTTTCCGTAAAGTCTAAATGTCATTGGTGTCGCTATATATTTTCTTCTCTTAAAATTTCTTATACAATAATGGTAGGGGAGCCCAAGCGGGAATTTTTGCAGTTACTCGAGCGCGTCAGATTATCATATGGGGAGAAAACTTGTACCCTTTAAATGTACCTCTACCGTATATTGGCTCTTAATACAGGGGAGTTCGTTAAGGGGAGACCGAAAAAAATATCTATCCTTACAAAAACTCGAAATCGTCAGATTAAGATATGGTAAGTTAAGTATGTCATGAGACTGAATAGCTCACAAATGTAAAGTCCTGTGATCATAGATCACTTGAAGTGATTGTTGACAGAGCGATGACACAGGACAAGGACATGAGGCCTCATGGCAGGGGTTAGGTCAAGTAACGATAATAGAGCAATGACATATAATTATAAAGTATGATTATTGAATAAAGTACTACAACAATTCATAAGATTTTAAACATTATTACATGGCGCAGTCTAGTGGAAAATAAACCAAAATCATGGAAGTGAGGTTACCAAATACATTGTCATTTGAAGGAAATGTGGCCGAAAATTTTAAAAGATTCAGACAAAGTTTTGAAATATATCTGATGGCCTCTGGAAAAAGTGGTAAAAGTGATGACGTTAAGGTAGCAATTTTACTCAATCTAATTGGAGAAGAAGGCATTGAAATCTATAACACTTTGGAATTAACGGAGGCCCAAAAAGGCAAGCTAGCAGATGTATTGGAAGCATTTGAGTCTTATGTCACGCCTAGAAAAAACGTGGTCTATGAAAGATATGTGTTTTACAACCGCATTCAAGAAGAAAGAGAGCCGTTTGACCACTTTTTAACAGATTTAAAAAACAAAGTAAAAAATTGTGAGTTTGGAGCAGAAGCATCTTCAATGGTAAGAGATAGAATAGTATTAGGCACTAATAGTAAGGATGCACAACAAAACATGTTAAAGACCATTAATTTAGATCTGGCTAAAGCTATTGAAATATGTAAAATGCATGAAATATCCCAAGCTCAAATAAAAGAAGTTCAGAACAGCTTGGAGAAGGTTAAAATTGAATCAATTGGGAGTAAAGCCAAGCAGGGGCAAAATTCAGTCCAAACATTCAGGAGTGCAAATTCTAGAGATGAATATAGCTGCAGAAACTGTGGGAGAGTCCATGGGCCAAGGAGGTGTCCAGCATATGGAAAAAAGTGCAGAAAGTGCGGTAAAAATAACCATTTCGATAAAGTGTGTTATCATAGCAGGTTAGTGAGAGAAGTACAAGTGGAAGAAAGTGAAAATAACGAGGTAGGTGATTTTATGATATCATCAATCACTGTTAATGAAATCAAGAATAAAAATAATAAAGACTGGATCGAAAATTTAAAAATTAGTAATGTTGATATACCTTTTAAAATAGATACAGGGGCACAGGTTAACATTTTGCCTAATGGTTTTGTTCAAAAAGTTTGCAAAATTAATGATTTAAAAGAAACTAAAGTCATACTTGAAACATATGGTGGTTTTAAGGTCGTTCCTATTGGTACAATAAAACTTGTCTGTAAATATAAAAATATTGATTATTTATTAGAATTTGTTGTAGTTAAAGATAGCCTTACACCAATTTTAGGGTTAAAATCATGCTTAGATTTAGATTTGATACGAAGAGTAGATAACATAGATTTAAACATAACAAAAAGTGCCTTTATTAAACAAAATAGTGATGTATTCATTGGATTAGGCAAATGTCCTCAAAAATGTAAACTAAAACTTAAAGATAATTGTGTTCCTGTAGCTAAACCACCACGAAGGGTCCCTTTAGCCATTAAAAAAAGATTAGAAAACACACTTTTAGATTTAGAAAAACGTGGCATCATATCTAAATGTGAGGGTCCTACTGAGTGGTTGAGCAATTTAGTTATCGTTGAAAAGCCTGATAAAACGTTAAGAATCTGTTTGGATCCTAAAGATTTAAACCAAGCGCTTGAAAAGGAATATTGCTTAATACCTACTATTGAAGAGATATGCAATAAGTTAAAAAACAAATGCTATTTTTCTGTTTTAGACTTTAAAGAGGGATTCTATCAAGTTCAGCTAGATGAGGAGTCCAGTAGAGTTTGTGCATTTGGAACTCCCTTTGGAATTTGGAAATTTGATAGACTTCCATTTGGACTAAATATTGCCCCCGAATTTTTTCAAAGAATTAACTTAGAGAATTTTGGTGATATTGAGGGCTGTCTTATATATTTTGATGATCTTTTGATATTTGCTGATAGTCTTAAAGAACATGATAGAATCCTTAATGAAGTATTGGAACGTGCTAGAAATATTGGGGTAAAATTTAATTCTAATAAGATACAATATAGAATGTCTGAAGTAAAATATTTGGGAAATACATTTGATAAAAATGGTATGAGACCTGACTTAGATAAAATAAAAGCTATAATTAATTTAAAAGAACCCAATAATAAAAAAGAGTTACAAAAAATATTGGGCATGATCAATTATCATCGCAGTTTTATACCAAACTTATCGGATGTATCAGCCCCATTAAGAGAATTGTTAAAAAAGAATACACTTTGGGTGTGGACTAAAAGTCACACAGACGCATTAAATTTAATAAAAAAGTTAATTTGCTCACCACCAGTTCTTGCAAATTTTGATGAAAATAAGTCAATAATAATTCAAACAGATTCAAGTCAAAATGGCGTGGGATGTGTATTACTGCAGAATCATAAACCGGTATCTTTTGCTTCTAGGTCTTTAACTGATTGTGAAACTAGATTTAGCCAGATTGAAAAGGAACTAAATGCAATCCTATTTTCTTGTACTAAATTTCATAATTATATTTATGGTAGAGAAGTTAAGGTATTCACAGATCATAAGCCATTGATTTCGATAATGAAGAAAGGCATAGCTGAAGTAGATTCTCCTAGACTACAACGTATGAAGGTAAAATTATTAAAATATGACTTAACTGTGGAATATATGCCAGGCAAGGAAATGCTAATAGCTGATTTGTTATCTCGTAATTTTGTGAAGGAAAAGGTAGAGGATGATGCTTTTGTAACAGAAATAGTGCATACAATAAATATAACAGATGAAAGGAGAGAGGAATTTATAGCTGAAACTAAACAGGATAAAAAACTTCAATTGATCAAAGATTTTTGTGAAAAAGGGTGGCCGTCATGCTCTTCGAGGGTACCTTATGTAGTAAAAGATTATTTTAGTATTAGGCATGACATCTACATATTGAATGATTTGATATTTTATATGGACAGAGTTATAGTTCCGGATTCTTTAAGGCCTAGGATGTTAAAGTTTCTTCATGAAACACACTTTGGAGTTACAAAGACACAGCAAAGAGCAAGGCAAGTGTTGTTCTGGCCAAATATGAATAAGGACATAGTGGATTTGGTTAGAAATTGTGTTGATTGTGAGAAATATCACAGAAGTAATGTTAAAGAGCCATTAATACTAAGAGAAATTCCAGAACTTCCATTTCAAATGCTAGCGGCTGATATTTGTGAGTTCGGAGGAGCATCTTATTTAATTGTAATGGATTATCTCACAAAGTGGATTGAAATTGTTCTGTTGCCGTCCAAAACATCCCAGTCAATAATAAAATCATTTAAGACCATGTTTGCCACTCATGGGATTCCTTTGGAAATTGTATCTGACAATATGCCTTTTGGCTCTAAGGAATGTAGAGAATTCTCTAGAGAATGGAATTTTAAATTTGTGACATCTAGCCCTAGATATCCTAGATCAAATGGGCAGGCGGAACGAGCTGTTCAGATAGCTAAAAATATTCTCAGAAAGTGTGGTGATCTTCAGTTAGCTTTATTAGAATATAGGAACACACCACTGTTAGGATCAGACAAGTCCCCAGCACAACTCTTGAATAGTCGTAGACTTAGAAGCAAACTTCCAGTCTTACATGAAAAATATTTACCAGAACAAGTAGACCTAACAAGTGAAAAGAATAAATTGGATGACAAAAGAAAATTGTACAAGCACTACTATGATAGAAATACAGCTGCAAGAGAAGAATTAAGTGAAGGCGATAACGTTGTTATAAGGGAAGATGGGCAATGGAAACCTGCTGTGGTCAGGCAATGTTTACAAGAGCCAAGATCATATGTTATTGAGAAAGAAAATGGAACATTGGTAAGAAGAAATAAATATCACTTGAGACCATCTAGTAATACGCCTAAACATCACATTAAATTAGAAGATGATCTTGATGATAATCAGAGTAACAAACCTTCAACATCAATGGCCTGTGAGAGTGAAGTACCGAATCAGTTTCCTACCAGAGGTAAAAGAGTAATTAAACCCCCAACTCGATATAATGATTTCGAGATGTACTAGTTTTGTAATCACTTAATATTATTGTTAGTCGTAGGTAGTATTAGTATTTTATAATATTTTATTCTGAGTTTATTGTTGTAAGTTCTCTGCTTTATAGGAAGGGAAAGATGTCATGAGACTGAATAGCTCACAAATGTAAAGTCCTGTGATCATAGATCACTTGAAGTGATTGTTGACAGAGCGATGACACAGGACAAGGACATGAGGCCTCATGGCAGGGGTTAGGTCAAGTAACGATAATAGAGCAATGACATATAATTATAAAGTATGATTATTGAATAAAGTACTACAACAATTCATAAGATTTTAAACATTATTACAAAGTATGTACATGCAAAACAGTGTATATTTCAAAAATCTGACGATTTGAGCGGGGCGTAAGGAAATGGGTGTCACAAAGTTTCACAAGAAAAAAGCGAATATTTCGCGAAATGAATGAGATCGAAAAACTAAAAAATACGTGCTCAATATTTTTCAAAAATCTATCGAATGATACGAAACACGACTCCCACAGAGAGGAGTGGGGGGTAAATTTAAAATTTTAAATACGAATCCTGCGATATTTCGCGAAATGAACATCAGATCGAAAAACTGAAAACTACACTTATTCAATATTTTTGAAAAATCTATCGAATGGCACTAAACACGACCCCCACGGAGGTGGGGTGGGAGGTCACTTTAAAATCTTAAATGGGAGCCCCCATTTGTTATTGCAGATTTGGATTCCCTTCGTTATAATAAGTAATTTTGATTCGAGACATTTTTTCGAATTATGGATAGATGGCGCTATAATCAAAAAAACCGAGTCTTGAAAATGGAAAATTAAATTAAAAATGGAAAGCCCCCACTAAAATGGAAAACTTTTTTAGGACCTACTCTTCACAACCCTCGGGTTCCCATAACGCTCGAATGACTGCACATTTAACATACTTTCCTCCCCTACTATAACGCACAAACACACTAAAAATGTGACAAGATCGAAAATAAAGAAAATTAATCGGAATTAACCCGGGATCTGTCGCGCTGTTAGAGAAAATCTAACATTTTATTCTTTTCCGTGATAACCTAATGAAAAATTTCGCAACATAACTTTCCACTCGTAAGTGCCTCGAGGAAGAGTGTAGTAATGCACATATACAAGGGTACCGGACAGCATCACTAAAATATGAGTAGATCACTAACTTTTGTTAGATCAAATCTAACGACGCGACTGATAGGTCAAAATTTTCAAGTGTAATTTTCTAGTATTGTGTTAAAGAGTCTTTTTGTACTCAGATATCTATACAATATCTCAACGATCTCTACATTAACCATAAATTGACATTTGTAGGCACTTTGCGCAAAAGTTAGCCCGTCGTATTAGCGGAATTACATACTGTGGTTATATTTTAGTGTTTACTCCATTTCTTTTTATCTGTCATCTTTTATTTTACCGTCTGTTCCGTTTTCGTGTACTCCTTATATTAGAAATAGATATTTTTAACAATAACAAGTAAATAAAATAACATAAAATAAAAATTTATTTTAAATACGCATTGTTAGATAAAATCTAACGCGTGACCGATCGTGTGATAGAAAAGAGCGCGACTGTTCCCTGGTTAATAGTTCCTAATATTTTTAAATCACAAAAATGCAAGAAAAATAAATGCTGATGGTTTATGACTATATTTATTTATGGCATCCAGACACGGGCCTAAAGTATCTTTCCAAGACATTCCAAGTGGTCATTTGCCAAGTAGAACATTAGTCTCTCTCTTGTAGTTTTGCCATTAATGAAGATCGCGATTTTTTCAAATTTACCAATCCAATCAAATTTACCAATTTAATATCAGAATTATCCATTTTAACCAAGAAACTTTGTTTTCTTCCTACACTTCTACGGCCCTTTAGTTTTCCTTAAGGGTAAGTTACAGTATTCTATATCATTCTATACATTTTTCGGTGTTTAACAGTATTTAACAGTTCTCTATCTTTGTTCATCCTCCATAGTACTTCCTCATTAGTTTTTCTTGAAATAGGTCCAGATGCGGTCGTTGCATATGCGGTCAAGGTAATTATCGTTGCAAATGCGGTCAATCCAAAATATTTTGGCAGGTAACGTTGCACTTGCGATCAGACATTTTACTTAAAGGCTAGAAATGTAAGAAGGTCGTAGATTAGTAACCACCCGAGTTATTAGCAGGCCCGGTCGACCCTATTGAAATATTTTATTCCGCTTATCTATATTTCGAACAATAGGTAATGAAAACAGTAATGACTAAACCACAATAATCCCCTCATTACGGATTTTTGGAAAGTTTGTATTTGCCTAATTAAAAAGGTTGGGGGAGCATATTAAAACAAATGCATATTATTTGTATATTATTAACAACAATATATTAATAATAACAACTTTTAATAATGGAAAATTTTGAAGTGATTGAGACCACCAAGGGAAAACCTTCTGCTCTTCACGCTGGATATCAGTATCGAAAATATAGGAAGAATAAAGAAGATGTTGTAACTTGGGTATGTGTAAAAGAACGTCACCACAACTGTAAAGGGAGGATGAAGACAAAACTGACGGAACTACTCGAAGTCAACCAACACACTTGTGGTGTCCCCGATGTAGCTCTCTTAGAAGTAAAAAAGGATACGTACATTTCAAAAAAGAGAGCTCGAGAAGAAGACACTCCAACCCCAGATATTTACAGGAAAGAGTTCGAAAAACTATTTACAAAAGGACTCGATTTTGTAAGTAAAATTCCTTTGTATGCCTCACGTAAGTCTACACTTTGTCGTTCAAGACATTTACAAACTGGTGTCGGACCAGAACCAGCGTTGTCTATTGAAATAGATATCCCACTGGAAATGTTGACATTAGAAGATGGTCAGAGTGTTTTGTGTTTTGACGACACTGAAGAAGGAGAAAGAATTTTATGTTTTTCGACTTCGAAAGCAAAGGAAACGTTAGCAACAAAAACAGATTGTTTTGTCGACGGTACATTTAAGAGCTCCTCCAAACAGTTTACACAAATATATACCATGCATGTTGATATGGGCAGCACTACATGCAGCAAAACGTATAGAAGGCTGTTTACAATACTGACAAAAAACTAGGCGGATGGAAACCAACAACAGTGACGCTTGATTTTGAAGATGCTGTTATTCAAGCTCTCAACACTGTTTTCCCAGATGTTAGACTGCATGGATGCAACTACCATTTTAATCAGTCGCTTTGGAGGAACATTCAGTCGATCGGACTGACAACACAATACATTACCGACGATAACGTTAGACTTTAAGAATGTGTTCTGCATTGGCATACTTACCTTTGGAGCAAATAGAAGACGGGTGGCTAATTATTCAATCTGATTCTCCAGAAGATGAAAATTTGACAAAATTTTATGATTACTTCGTTAACGAATGGCTAGAAAATCCAGTGATTAGCATGAATATGTGGAACTGCTATGGCCTCCGACACCGAACAAATAATGCCGTGGAAGGATGGAACAACCGGTTAAACAGAATGTTAAAGTACCTCATCCAAACATATACATTCTCATAAAAAATTTAAGAAAAGAATCAGAATATTTCGATTTCATATTAAATAGAATGGACTTAAACCTAGAAAATAAGAAACGAAAGAAAATGTATATTCAACTGGATAATAGGATAAATAGTGCAACAGAACTATTGCAGCGCTCTTGTGATATAAAATCATTTTTGGTGTCCGTGGCAAATATTCAAAAATTTCACTAAAAAAAACATTAAAATAAAAAAAAAGACAAAAAAAAACAAAGATAAAAAACAGAAAAAATAGATAAAAAAAGCTAAAAAAAAACAAAAAAAAATTAAACATGCCTATGATCCACATAGCCAGTCCTAAGCCTGGACAAAATGTGAGTGATTTTTTTAAATGCTTGTACTTAACTAATACACATTAAATATAAAAAGACATGAAAGCATCTTAGGGAAGGAACTCCCATTTTTAAATTTTTAATACTTTTTAACATTTGACACAAACAGTAAGGTAGCCAATTTATATAGAAATAATCAACAATTCGCTAATATTTTATTTATGTGACACTAAGGTTTATTAAATCAACTATCTTCATTTTTTATAATTAGTGCACATAATCTCACTAAACTCTCAAAAGAAGAAAGTATTTTGTGAAAGTATCAAAATACTTTTTGCCTTAATAAAATTGTTAGTAAGCATTTTCTCCTCTTATCAACGTCTATGGTAAATATTATTTAAATCTTACAAAAATTTGGTTATAGAATTATTCATATGATAGTGGTAGAAAAAGGTAAAAATATGATTTGTTTATTAGGCAATGACCGCACATGCAACGATAAAATCAACATATTTTTGTATGACCGCAAATGCAACGATAATAGCCGTGATCGCAAATGCTACGACCGCATCTGCAACGACACCGTTTTTCTTGATGTCCAAGGTATCTTTACCATTTGTCCACAGCAATCCACATTTCCAATGCTTCAATTCATGTATGGTTATTACTCCAGGGTAATAAGCTAGAAATAGACCATGTTCGGGACACTCAAAGATCCAGGTAGCTGACTACTTTTCTAGTTATTATATACATATCGGAAGAAAACCTACCTGTTTCCTGCCTAGAGTTCGCGTCCGTTTTTTAATTATTAACAATTTAGTGCAAAAATCGCGATTTTTTCGATTTTTTGCACCCCGTTCAAAAGCTAAATAGTAGTTGACATAAAATTACAAAATTTAATTTTTTAGAACATTAAAAAACCTTCAAAATGCGGATTTTTTAAAGTTAAAAAGTTAATTTGTTGCTACGCAAACTGTAAAATAAGTGAAAAGCTTTATTTGTTAATAACTTTTACTAAAACTACCTTAGAACTTTAGTGTTTCGCCCAAAATTGAGTATTGGGGTACTTAACAAACCCTCAAAATTTGAGACCCATCCATTAATTAGTTTAATAGTTATTCTAATTGTTTATTCAGAGACCTTTATTTTGCAATAACATAAGACAGAAAATAATGAAGATAGGGCAATTCTGCGTATGCCAAATGAACGTAGAAAACTGATGCTATCAAAATGTACTAAAAAAAGATAACAAAACTATCTAATATAGCCAAAAATCCTAATGGCAAATTTGTGAAATTTTGTAGTCTATACACATTTAGAATAACTTTAAAAATATTGTCCGTAGAAAAAATCATTTTACATATTAGAAAAGCTGGTATTTTACACGAATTTTTAAAAATGTAGTTCAATTGGTCACTTGTCGTGGTAAGTGAAGGGGGAGCTGGGAGCCGACAAATGCATGAGTTCAAAAACTAAAAAAGGCAACTTAAAATTACTATCATTTTCTATATCTCGGGATCTACTGAATATATTTTGATCGTTCTTTTTTTAATTCGTATGTAATTTTCCTGTACATTACAAATAAGCAATTTGTCTAGACATTTATTAATTAATAAACAGTTTAATTTGTTTAACAATTTTTGAAAAAATAATTTTTTCCCAAAAATCCATCAGATTAATGATATTATCATTATTAATCATAGAAAAAGTTAAGGTAAACTTTAATAAATAAATTATCTTCAAAAAATAATTATCTAATAAAAATCATTTATTTATTAAAGTGTACTTTAACTTTTTCTATAATGATTAATGATACTATGATGAAAAAAATAGATTTTTGTAAAAAAAATATTTTTTCAAGAATTGTTTAAACAAATTAGACTGTTTATTAATTAATAAATTTGTAAACAAATTGCATATTTGTAATGTACGTAGTCTACGTAGAAATTACATACAATGTCGTTCTTAAGCTATTTCCTTGTGGCATTTTTATTATTAACTATTTAGATGGGAAATAAGCCACAATTAAATTGAAAAAATAATTTTATTAACATTTCGACGCCCAAATTACATACAGATTCAAAAAAGAAAGATCAAATCCATCGAGTTGATGCGGAGATACAGAAAATTATATTCGTTTGAAATTGCATTTCCGGTATTTTAACTCGGTGGATTTGTAGGTTCCCCCTAGTAATCGTTTGAACTACATTTTTTTAAAATCGTAGAGGGTGTGCTGTGAAGGTACAATGTTTGTGCAAATTTTTTAAGAAAAAATACAAATCCCATTCTTTAAAATGGCATTAATGATATTCCTTAATTATTATAAACAAATTAGCTGTGAATTAAAAAAAACATATGGCTAACTTTGTCCCAAATGAACCCAGGCTAAATTTTTTTATTTAAAAATTCATGTTAAAATACATACTATCTTTTCGAAAATATAAAACATTGTTTCTACGGACAACATTTTTAAAGTTATTCTAAATGTTTATAAACTACAAAATTTTAAAAATCTGGCATTAGGATTTTTGACTATATTAATTATTTTTTTTTATCTATTTTTAACACATTTTGATACTATCGCTCTTCTACTTTCATTTGGCATACTCAGAATTGCCCTATCTTCATTATTTTCTGTCTTATCTTATTGCAAAATAAAGGTCTCTGGGATAAACAAATAGAATAACTCTTAAACTAATTAATGGATCGGTCTCAAATTTTTTAAGGTTTGTTAAGTACGCCAATACCCAACTTTGGGTGAAACACTAAAGTTCTAAGGTAGTTTTAGTAAAAGTTATTAACAAATAACGATTTTCACTTATTTTGCAGTTTGCGTAGCAACAAATTACCTTTTTAACTTTCAAAAATCGGCGTTTTGAAGGTTTTTCAATGTTCTAAAAAACTGAATTTTGTAATTTTATGTCAACTATTTAGCTTTCGAATAAAGTGCAAAAAATCGAAAAAATCGCGATTTTTGCACTAAATTGTTAATAATAAAAAACGGAATATAGCGAACTCTAGGCAAGAAACAAATAGGTTTTCTTCCTATAGGTCTACAATAACTAAAAAAGCAGTCAGCTACCTGGATCTTTGAGTGTACCGAGAAAATCCTTATTACTCTGGACTATATTGTATGATTAACTTCAAATGTATCAAAATTTGTGAGAGTAACAGGATCTTACGTTTTTTCTGCAGCCTTTTTGTCTTATTAACGTAGGTAGTATCTACTAGTAGGTAGGTACATGTGTTCATTATAATAAAAATCCGCTAGTATGGGTTGTTGCCTATTGTCTACTTCGAAATTAGTCACACAACATCACCGATCACATAAAAACAATCGTACTACCTATGTGTGTGTGTTTCCGAGATAATGTTATGTGTGAACCGACGCTAGATGTAAATTTTATCTATACCCGCGGTACTTTTTAAAGATAAAGTATTGCACAATGCCAACCATTAAGTCCATAATGGTCCGCATACCTCCTCATTCACAGAACTGGAGGAATTCTATAAGAAGTTTCTTATGTCGTTGACAACTGTCGCAAAAAAAACGACGAACGACTAAACGGACTAGTCCAACTGCTGAATAACTTTATAACGAGAATGAGCAGAAGAAGGAGGCTTCGTAATTATTTGCTAATAACGTCAAGAAAATTAAATCTTTCATTGAAGACCTCACACTTGCTAGCTCATGTTCAATTAATCGTTTATGTTGATTGATTGATACGTTCAAACAAGTTTATATGTAGTCTTTCCTTTTTATCTAACATTAAAACACTGAAAACTTCCTGAGTTTTCAATACTTCCACCAAACTTACTATAAGTTAATGTCACTACAACTGTTTCGGCAAAGTGCCTCTCTCAAATGATGTATTTTACTGTATCGGCACTTTAAATTCTCTAACTGAATAGGTAAGTTGAGGATTGAGGAGCTGTTTGTCTCAAGTTGGCCATTTAGATTTATATCTGCTTTTCTTAATTTATTAATTTTCATAGATTCTAATAAGGATAGCTTAAGGCCTTTATTTTGAATATGCAGAATTTGAAACCGTTCATTAAAAGAATGATTATGATCTAGAATCTGGTTTTCTATTATTGAAAGCCTTTTTGTGTTCTGCTATTCGTTTGTAAAAGGTTCTGCCAGTTTGACCGATGTAAGTTTTGGACAGTCAACACATCTCAGTTTGTATACACCACTCTGAAATTGTTTTTTATTTTAACTCTTATCGTTCTTAATATTTCCTTTTTCTTATTTATTTGGTATCTTTCGTATTGTGAGAAAAATTGGCTTCAGTCTATCAGCTGGTAATATTACAGTGTTACAAATTATTTTAAAGAAATCAGATGGTACTTAATTTCCCCCCTTTCCTCAGCCACTTTAGTATTTCAACACGCACTTCACCGTGACCAACTTCTTGTATATTTCCATCACTACATTAATTTTCTCCTTAGCGAGCGGTGCACCCCCAAAAGATGCATAAAAACCAAATAAACCCCAAGATCCCCAAATAAAAGATTGCTGATCCAAACCAAGTGTAATCAATTCTGTATATCATTTGAAACAAAAAAACTGTCAGGTCAGTCAGCTGTTTCTCCTCAGCCAAGATGCCTGGGTGATACACCCACGCCAGGAAAATTTTTTTTGTATTTGTAACGATTTTGTGGCCGTTTTTTTCCTTTTTTCTGTTGGGGGTTGTACGGAAGAGAACTAAGTATAGTGCATACATGATTAAATAAAAAATTGTAATACAACCTGATACGATTAAGATGCTCATGCACATAACCACAAGCAGCGGTACTTTTACCTTCTATTTATCTTTAGCTTCGATGATGACAATTTTGTTGAATGAGCTTAGCGAAGGAAATAAATACACTTTACACACTGTGAGATACAATTTTTCACTTTCTTAATTTAAAAAACAAGGAGATATGGTGCTCTAAATTCAAATGTCTTTGTGTTGAGTTGGAAATATTAGATAAGAAAAAATGTGATCTCAGTTCACAGCACATGTGGTCTGCTTTGAATGACCTGGAGAAGGAAGACATGATTATTTTCAACACTTAAAATAGTATTCCATTCCTAACTCTTTGCGATCAGCTGAAAAAGCTCGCGTTTGCTGTTTTTTCTATATACCTATTATTATATGTGAACAATATTTTTCAAACATGAACATTATCAAGAGCAAACTGAGAAATCGTCTTACTGATGAGAATAATCATGCTTAAAATTAAAAACAACACATACAAATCTGACTGAATGAAACACAATTTAGTTTCATTTGGTGTAACACGTATTTATTTAGTGTAATAATAATAGTTAATAGTGTAATAATAAGTAGTGTAATAGTGTAATAATAATTCTTTAACAATGGGAAATTACTTGTTACAAAAAAAATAGAAATGAAAAACATTGAACAATGTCACACAGTATTCAGTTATCGACTTGTCACTAGATATATCGCGACCTCAGTGCAAGACTGCTGTAAGTCCAAATAAATAAGTTTCGAGATAAGACGACTTTGTTTATTTTCGTGCTATTATCGTTGTGCTAGTGTCAGTGTGATACTGTGATAGTTGTGATATTTAGCCGGTTGAGCATTTGAAAGTTACTAAAGTTTTACAAGGGGTAGATATGCATGTCTAGGAACCGTTCAAGTATTACGTAACGCAGGCTGGGGGGGGGGGGGGTCAAAAATCTTCAAAAATTGCGTTACGCAATAGTTAAACTCCCATAAGAGTGCGTTACGTATGGGGGGGGGGGTTAAAAATCTTCAAAAATCGCTCCCCTACAAGCGAATGCCATGATTACTTCATTTTCATACAATTTTTGACTTACAACAGTTTTGCACTGAGGGTGCGATATTTACTTTGATGTCAACTTCATTACCCATGTGTAATTAATTGTCTTCTCTATAGTAGCTGTAAGAAAATATCTGCTGTTAACAGTTATAAATTTTCTTGCATTTCCAATAAGGACTTATTATTATTCGGAAAACGATACATCACGCGATTCTCAACGCATAATTTATGTTTTCAGACATATCAATCCTCTACAAACGCATCAAAAAAATCTTCATCTCGTCAAAATAGGCAAACAGACATGTACACGGGCTTGTCTGCAAAATCGTCTAGGTACTAATTAATAACATACGTCTCAGAGAGCTGCGTTTAGCGCTAAGCATCTTTTCACTTTTTTCACGACATTAACATTAAATGAATGCTTGCTAAACGTCATTGATTATAATAATTATAGTCTCTTTTACTACGCCGCTTACTGATGACTTATAGTACACTAAAAAATCCACTTTATACTTTTGAGATTGTTCCATACTTTTGGCATTACCAAGTTTGGCATTGTTAAGTATTCACACTAGCAGAACACATTTAGGAGGGCTTAATTAATCCGGCTCGAAGGACCATAAGGTGAGCGATATCAAGATGATGGAAAAAAACAAATAGTCATTATTTAAAAACTGGCGATGGCAAACACTAAATTAAAAACTGACTGTCTACTAATAATATTTAACTAAAACCAAGTTTTTATCGATTTTATACGAGGAGGAGGAGGACAAACTTGCCTTATTTAAAAAATCTCTCCACCCATCAACTAGATCCAAACATATCTAAAATCAGATTCAGTTTCTGTGTGAATCCCGTTTGGAGCAGTTCATCCAGCGGTAAGTTTAATTTTAATTCATTATTATCAATCTATTTTTTTAACGTTTATTCTAAAGTAAATTTTCTCCTTTCTTTATTTGTCTGCCTGCCAATACGCCAAGAGACATCAATAGTCGTCCACAGCGAAATAGTCGGATGTCTTTTCGCTAGTAGTTTCCTTTGGCGTTCTGTAGTGTTACCTCGTCAACTACATTATCAACTGAATTGTGCAGTTCTTGTTCTTATCGTCCATCTATCTCTTATCTTTGTCGGCTTAGGACACGCGCAGAATATAGAGACGCTGATTTGATTATCACTGGCTGCTCCCACGTCAAGTACCTGTTAATGTATTTTTGCAACCACACTTTATAGACTAAATTCATTTGTAGTACATATAGCCCTGTTGGACTCCTGATGATGTCGTGTTAGTAGGAAATAGTGAAAGAGACTTGGAACAAAAACTGGAACAGTGGAGACAAGCTCTGGAGGAAAAAGGTTTAAAACTTAGTAGGACAAAAACAGAGTATTTGGAATGTTCATTTAAAGATGAAGCTACTACAAATAAAATGGTATCTTTGGATGGTGAAATGATCGTGAAAAGCAATAGTTTTAAGTACCTAGGATCGGTATTACAGAGTAATGGAGAAATAGATGGAGATGCATGCAGTAGAATTAGGGCTGGATGACTGAAGTGGAAAGAAGCGAGTGGTGTGTTGTGTGACAGAAAAATTCCAATGAAGCTGAAGGGAAAATTCTATAAAACAGCCATAAGACCGGCTATGATGTACGGAACTGAATGTTGGGCAGTGAAAAAGAAAGAGGAACAACGAATGCATGTGGCGGAAATGAGAATGCTTAGATGGATGAGTGGAGTGACAAAGAAGGATAAAATTAGAAATGAGTATATTAGGGGAAGTCTAGGTGTGGCACCAATTGATGCCAAAATGAGAGAGCATAGGTTAAGATGGTTTGGTCATGTTCAACGTCGAGACGTTAATCACCCAATACGAAGAATAGCTGAAGTGCAGATTCCTGGAAGGAGTAGGAGAGGAAGACCAAAAAAGACCTGGGGGGAGACGATAAGGCAGGACATGTTGGTAAAGGGGATTAACATTGATAGGACCCAAGATAGAATTGTGTGGGGAAATGCAATTAGGGAAGCCGACCCCGCATAGGGATAAGGCAAAGAGAATGATGATGATAGCCCTGTTGGACTCCGACCAAGATACCTCTCCCAGACTGAAGCCCGGACCTAGCACCGTTCTTTATGTAAAACTCCATTTTGTTCATAAAGAGAGTACAATATAAGTATTCACAATGCACTGATTGTTCTGTCACAATGGGAATTACTTATTAGGGACAGAAAAAAAATAGAAATAAAAAACGTTGAATAATGTCAATAATGACACAGTATATTCAGTTGTCACTATTATAGATACTTACGTTGATGTCCATTTCAATGCCTGCGTGCAATTTCTTTTCTATTTAGTTTCTCTCTAGTAGCTGTACGAAAATATCTGCTGTTAACGGTTATAAATTTTCTTGCGTTTCCAATAAGGACTTATTATTATTCGGAAAACGCGATCCGCATCGCATAATTTATGTTTTCACATATCAATCCTCATCAGCTATCTCGAAAAAAAATATCCATCTCCTCAAAATAGGCAAACAGACGTGAACACGGGCTCGTCTGCAAAATCGTCTACTAATTAATAACATACGTCTCAGAGAGCTGCGTTAGCGCTAAGCATCTTTTTACCTTTTTTACGACATTAACATTAAATGAATGCCTCGATCGTGTAAGTATCTTATCCATAAATACCGGCATGTGAATAACTTCACGCAGATGAGCTTCGAGGGATAGCTAGCGTCACGTATGATAGACAAATCATGGGGCAATGAGAAGATGGCCAACGTAAAAACGGGAAGATGCAAGAAAAAGAAGTTTTATTGGAGGTTTTGTGTGTGCGGCGACCGTTCTCAGTTATCTGCAGATAACTGGTGGAATTCTTAAACATGTTTATAAGGCGAAGGAATATAAATACTAAATCACGATTTAATGTGCGAGTGTAAACAAGTGAGCAAGCGCTAATAAGTACAATTTTCTATTGTAGCTTTATAAATACGCATTTGAAATAACGCCCAAAATATAAATTAGGTCACTTATGAATTTCTCACATTCATCATGATCAATCACTGCTGATTTATCCATTGTTGAACATAGGCCTGCTCCAGATAATTATATCTATTTGTGTTCTGTTCCTCTGCTATCAAATTATACACAATTCTTTTGAGGTCATTAGTCCATCGCGTTGGGAGTCTTCCTCGGCTGCGCTTGTCTGCCCGTGGTCTCCACTTAAGAAAATGTTAATCCATCTGTTCTCTTTGATTCTTGCAACATTCTTTGTAATAAGTTCTATAAAATATTCCAATTCGGATAATCTACGAACTACCTCGTTTCTCAGTCTATTTCTCAAGCTTATTCCACTTCCTCTGGCTTGTTGTCCAATCGGCCCTGTTAGGTCAAAACCTTTTCTGACTGTTATATATGCCCTATCCATCTCTAAGGTGTGCCACCTTAATGAATTTTACAACATGAGGTTTTTCAAAACTTCTATACAGCCCAAATTTGCAACACCTACGTCACAAAATTTGCTCTTTTATTCCTCCATATATTCTACTTCTTTCTTCTTATGATTTTTCCAAACTAAGCAGTTCTGCTTAGTGACCCCGTTTCTGCTTATTGTGTTAGTATGTACTGGTTATATTAGGGTTTTATAGAAGTCATTTTAATTTGTCTGATTTTTGAATCCATCTGTCTTCTTAAACCACAATAACAATTACTGTTCTTTTAATTCCTCTTAATTTCTTCGCTGACGTTGTTATCTTTAGTCAATAGCGAGCCTAGGTATATGAAGGTGTCCACACCTTCCAGTTCTAAATCATCAATTATTTCTTTTGGGTGTCTGGTGCTTGACAATATAACATATTTGGTCTTGTGTTATATTAAATATAAATGTCCAAAATACTAAATATATGTGGTACTACATTTTAGCCCCATTCTTTGTGCAGATACCCTTAACTAGACCGGTCAAAGACTCTGTGAACCTAGCTATGATGTCGATGTCATCAGCATATCCAACAATTTGTACAGATTTGTTAAAGAGAGTGCCATTTGTCTTAATCTGGGTCTCTCTAATTACTTTTTCAAGAAAGATCAAGGTTAAATAAAAGACACGATAGCTAAGACTCTGTCTTAGTCCATTTTTGCACTGGTCGTTTTGGATTCTGACCATACTCTGTGCTCCTGTGAGTGTCATTCCTTTGATTACATTCAATTGAGAGCCTGTTGCTTCAACGAAGTCTTGAATAGTTATTATTCCCATACAACTCCTATATCTTCTGTACTAGTTACTGCTTGATTAATATTATCTACCAGAGTTATTATACAGAGTTTTTTTCTTTATACCTGTAACTTCCTTTTCATTTTGGTAGTCTTAAATTCTGACGAGGAGGGAGTCTTGAAGGCACGTTAAGAATAAGAAGAATAGTTAAAATGATGGGGTATTCTTTAGTAAATCAAGGTTCCCATACTAAACCATCTACATTTACAAAATTAAATACTCGCTGAAACATACTTTAAATTTCGTTGTAAGTCTCACTTTAAAAACTCATCAACGAAGCCAAAGCGGATAATAGCCCATCAGGACTTATTCTTAATCTGACATCAACAAGAAGTTCAATTTAACAAAAAGTGGCCTAACTCACTCGTCTGTAAGGTAGTTATAATTTTCTAAAATACTGACACAAGTCAAAAGAATACAGTCATTATTCTTCACAGAAAGTATTGTATTATCTTATTGTGTGAATAGTACACTGTTCTTTAAATAAAATAGGATTCTATGTAGTTCGTTATTTTTGGCATAACTCAAAATTTAATGCATTTTTATGAGCCTGGCATAACTCAAAAACATGCAGTGTTCCACAAAAGAACTACGTCCACATGTCATGATGCCTGGCAAGCAATTTAAATATGACAATATTGTGCAAAATGTCGAACCAACTTTTCGACTAACAACCGACACTTCTACCAGATTATGCATAAACAACTTTACGACGCTATTACACAAAATATTTATAATATTTGACATATTTTCATTAACATAGCCCATTTTAAATTTATTTTGAGATATGACGATCTTTTTCCTTAGTAGCGATGTGTTCCACACCACAGTGATGTTTTCTATACTGTTTCTGATATATTCTCAATCCGACAGTTCTCCTAAAGTACCAACATTTACAAAATTAAATACTCGTCGAAACATACTTTAACTTTCGTTTTCAGTCTCACTTTAAAACTCAGCAACGAAGCTAAAGCTAAAGCGGATAATAGCCCATCAGGACCGATTCTTAATCTGACAGCAACAAGAAGTTCAATTTAACAAGTGGCCCCACTCGTCTGCAAGGTAGTTATAATTTTATGTTACCACATTCTTAGGTGCTAATGCACCATGAGAAGACAATAAAATTACGCGATTCACTGTTGAAAAGCACCAGACAACTGCGGGGTTGTCTTATGTAGTAGTTGAGTGTTTGAAGAGGAAAAATGGGCACTTGGACAATGTCAAGGTTATTATATAACATATAGAAAATGTGATGATATGTGTATTATATACTTGCTCTACAGAAGCTAATATTATTCTCATTTTTAAACTTGTCATCGATAATTACAATCTCTTTTACTAGCCCACTTACTAATAACATAGTACACTAAAAACCCACTTCATACTTTTGAGATTGCACCAATCCCTTTGGCATTGTCACCAATAAAGTATAAAAAGATTGACGGAAAAAGTCTAGTCATCTTAATAGTCTCATTCAGTTTATACTGCATTTTTCTATTCACTTGTGAGTTAATATCATATATCAATAGGCCTCTCTGTTTATCGTATATACCAACACAGCATAGACCTATCGGTATAAATATATTTCCAATTATCAGACCACAAGGTATCCCATTGGGAAGTAGATTTAACTTAATGCATCAAGTATGCAGATATGCTAGATTTTATGCCGCTATGTATTTTGTAAATTTGTAGAATTAATGAAAAATGTGTCCAGGAAAGTTATTCCCAAGGGATGTAGAGCACAATATGTTCCGGGGAAGCTAGGACAAATAATCCCGGACAAAAAATCCCCACAAATTATCCCTGGACAAAAAATCCCCGGACAAAAAATCCCCAAGAAATATTTGCTCCGATTTTTTGTCCGGGATTTTCTGTCTGGGATTTTTGTGGGGATATTTTGTCCAAAAAAATTTGTAGGGATTATTTATCCGGGATTTTTGTGGCGATTTTTGTCCGGGGATTTTTTGTCCAGGGATAATTTGTGGGGATTTTTTGTCCGGGACTATTTGTCCGGGGATTACTTGTCCGGACCCCGTTCCGGGATGTCATGTTAGTCCAAAGAACTAATGAAAACATACTAAACGCTCTAACAGCTGAGTCAAGCTAGAAAGGGAAAGTGCAACTTTGCAAGGTTGCAAAAACAGGAAAGCTGCCGGTGTGAATGACATATGCAGTGAAAAAATAAAGCACATAGACCAAGGAGCAAAAAATCCATCTTGCAGCTCTATAACATGTGCTACAAAAAGCCTGCGAAACTCCAAAATTATAGAGAAAATCTAAAATGACAGACTTACTAAAACCAGAGAAACAAACACACTGTAAGATAAAAGACATTGCTGCACAAATTGTAGGACACTCTCATTGAGACTCATATAAGAATAAGGGTCGCTCCAGTAAAAAATCAAATATGGCAAAATGGGGAAAAAGAGACGAAGATGATGTAAACTGTGACTGTGGAGAAATAAAAAATATAGAACATCTTCTTATATGCAGAAACTGTCCTCACCGTTGTACCCTCGAAGATTCGTGGTTGGTCAACAAAGATGGAACCGATGTAGCCCGATACTGGGCCGAAATTATAAACGTTGATCTTGATTTTCTAAAAACATCACTTTGACGAATTTCCCCTGCCTACTCGCAGCGCCTTAGGGGTCGTCCATTAATCACGTGAGGTTTTTTGGCATTTTTTAACCACCCCACCACCTTGGTGATACATGGTGAGGTTTAAGACGCACTATATCACGTGTATTGTGACATTTCGTGATTTTTTATGGACCCTTCCCCCTCTCGAGCCTCACGTGATTAATGGACAACCCCTTATTCCCTTATATAATAATTTTTGTATCCGGCTCGAAGGATCATAATGTGAAGCGATATCAAGATGATAGAAAAACAAATAGTCTATAGACTAAGTTTTCACTCTAATGGCATATAACATATCCCACCAGAATGAAAACAATGGGAACCTTCTCTGGTTACACCTCCGAGGCTTCTACAATTTGCAAGCCATACGGATGCTGAGACTAAGGAAGATGAGGGAATTCTACAATTTACAATTCACGTCACATCTGCTCAGCGCGGTAAAGTTCCAACGAGACTGGTTCCCTTCATACTCCACACAGAGTAAATGTAAATCAAAAATGAATAACCATTTTCAATTTCGTTGCAAAACGAAAATACAGCCGAACCATATTTGATGCAGCTCAGGGAGAGCTGCATATGTGCCTCCTGATGAGAGACTAATAAGTTTCGAAACCGGTAGAGGTGCTTGCAGCACTCTCTGATTGGACTGGAATATGGCTCGGCTGTATTTTCGTTTTGCAACGAAATTGAAAATGGTTATTCATTTTTAAATAGTCTATAGTTAAAAACTGGTAACGACAAATTCTAAATTAAAAACTGATAGTTTTGTTCTTCGTTACTGCAGTACTGTAGTAAATGAAGTAATTGTAAATACTTTAGGAAATAAGTTATAGATTGAAGAGACTTGGAAATGATTAAATGAAGTTTAAGAAAGATAAAGAAAAAAAAATGTATGAAGTGTGGCAACAAAACAGATCGGATACACATTTCTAAAAGTATAAGGTTGTTAAAACGGAAGTTACAGTAGAAGTAGCAGAAACTAAAGTAGATGGCAAAGAGTAAATTAGTGAAAAAAATTAAGAACTATAATGCAGTTGGACCAGACAGTAAGACAGGGAAATATGAAAAACTTTAGGAAACAGGGAACAGGTTGGCTGGCAGCTTTGATAATGGAATTACAGAAGTGGGACAAATGTCCATTTTTGAATATTTGGGGCAATAACATTTCCCGATATCACCTTGAAGACGTACCTATGAACTCTTAAGGTATTTGTTAATTACTTTGGGTTACACAGTCTAGGTTCTGCTTCTTCGGTCAAAGTATCCCAACTCTTCAAATTTTACTAACTTGTTGCAAATTTTTTTATTTAGGTTAAATGCCTCGACAACTAAGGCCATACTTGACATGGTACAGTTGATTTCGCAATCAGATTATAGCGTAATGTGTAGTGTGTGTGTTGAGTAAATGTCTTGTTACTTAGTAAAGTCGACTTCATTGTCTTCACAAAAAGATGCTAATTGTATCCGAACGCCTGCGGTCCCTCCCGTGAGTACCGATCCCACAAGGATAGTCACAAGGATAGCCCTCTATTTCGTATAAAAGTACGGAAATATTTTTCAGGAAATTCAAGTCTAGCGGCAACACCGCTCACGATGTAGTAGGAGTACCTTGTTCACTTGGATTTTCTTATCTCCCTCGAGATGAAACACATAGGTACTGTTACTGTTAGGTACAGCCTTGGCGCCGACAACTACGTGAACACTTTTAGTAATTGAATGGGGTAATAAAACGATATGAAAAAAGGTCACTAGACAATAACGCGACAATAAAATCCGAAAGAGCATTTAAGCTGGCCAATGGGAACTCTTCTGTTACAGAATGATGATTTTTATTGCAGACGCAATCTAGTTTTGTGTGAGGTACTATTCTTGTTAATGGAGGTGTCGGCCAATAAAGCGAGATGATCATTTTTTGCCCTTGATGAGGTGGACTCGTGTGGTTCAATTAAATTAAATTTTACGGTGCACTGAAACTGTTCTGTTATTTAGTTCTGTATTTTAAAGTGCCTATTTCTTCAGAAGTTATCGAAAGAGTACTTATAGTATATTTTTGTTTCTTCTTGTTCTTGCGTATATTAGTAATTTAGACAACTTGTTAGTGTTAGTGACAGAGCAATTCAAATAGAAGAAGAAACACTGGAGAAAGTACAAAAATACCTATATCCGAGGCAAATTATCAAATTGAACAAAGGAATAAGACAAACACGAGCTGCAATTGGACTGACTACTCGTTATTGGAAAGCTGCAAGGACCTTACGAAGGCAAAACTATACAGTCCCACATAATGAATTAAAAAAGAATACAACATCGGTCCAAAAAAGGACCCAGAATACGACTTTATTACTGGAAAAACTCTCCAGCAACTCACATAGTCTTCCAATTTCTCACATAGTTGTAAATCTGTAATGAAATTATGTAGGTCATTTCTGATCACAATGGAAATTAGCACAGATAACAATGATATTAGAGCCAAGAACAGAACCAGAAAATGCAAACTCCTATCGTCCTATTAGTCTTCTTCCAGTGGTCTCCAAAGTTTTTGAAAAGCTGACACTAGGCGACTGATATACTATAAAACAAAAACCTAATCTCACTACAACAATTTGGGTTCATAAAACAACATTCAAACAACATAGTTCAGCTATTATCCGCTAGTTAGCGCCACTTTTAGTCCAATTCGTAGTAGAGATAATCAATGACAACTTTGCAAAGGTCTCTTAGTAAACTAAAACAGAATTTACCAACAAATTAATATAATCTGAAAATCCTATATCACCAACAGAACCTTCCAGGTAAAATATAAGACTGAATACACAAGCATACAACAAATTCTCTCTGTGGTGCCCTAAAGAAGAGTCTTAGGACTCAATTAGACCTTATGTTCATTGCTGACCTACCGAAAGATGCAGACAGGGCCCCCGCTACCATATGTGCAAAGTGTGCAATGCACACGGGCGCCATCCCTTAGGGGCGTCAAAACCCGGGGTCAAAAATTGCAAAAAAACAAACAAGAAAACAAAAATTAATTTTAAAATAAAAAAATAAAAACGTATACCATTTTTATTCAAATGCAATATGAAGGCAAAACTGTCTTATTTTTCACTTAAAACAGAGAGCGCAAACCAGCACTCTAAATCGACGATTTTCGACTCCATTTGGAGTCATCATCAGAGAGGCGCAGGTTTGCTGTTCTCTGCCCCAAGTGACAAACGCTGAGAGCTAATCCTCGCACTGCAACTGACTTTATGGAGTAGGTGCCTAGCGACATCTGCTAAATAAAAGTCAAATTTTTCAACCTAATAAAAATATTTAAAACTATTTTTAAAAGATATTTAATTGAAAAATTTATTGGACCTTTTTCCTGGTGACACCTCCATGGCTTCTAAAAATTGAAAGCCAGATGGATGCTGCAGTGAAGACAAGAGCGAATTATAAAAGTTGCAATTCACAACAGTTCCCCCGTGTACAGTCACGTCTAATGTCTAATTTTATCGAAAAAATACTCTAGCAAAATATAGCTTACAAAAAAGTGAATACGAAGTCTGCAAACCCAGTAAAAGCAGAGTTCTAGCTAATGAAAAGTAGGTTCTTATTCGTCAAATTCGAAGTCGAATATTTCAACGTGAAATAACCAAAAAATTAAGCATTTTCGGGGAAAACTCATTAAAACTTCTTTAAAGTGTTTAAAAAAAACTTTATTTTACTACTTTTAAAAAATTTTGTAGCAACAAGAACAAGCAACCTTTTTTTGGTAAAAAAATTGTAAAAATCACCCCCTAATTAGCATTCCAAATGAAATTAATCGTTAGCGCTTTACCATTTACTCTATATACTAAGTATTGTTTATATGATTTATAAGTTTCATCGGTAATTGCACATTTTTGAGAAAATTTGGTTTTAAAGTAATTTTTTTTTAATATTGAAAAGATTAATTTTTTTCCAAATAAATTCAAAATTATTAGTGATACCAAAAACCTCGAGCAGTAAAAAATATAGGTTTTGCTTTTCTGAATACTTTGGTGTTTTTCTTTTCATATAAGGCAAAAATTGGTTGGCTGTTCAAAAGCATACACTCGAGATTAGTGACTCGTTTAAGCCCTTTTAACTACAGCTTTTTAAAAAATAAGCACTTTGAACCGATGAAACTTCAGATTATATAAACAAAAGGACATAAGTAAAGTTAACTTGTGGTGAGGCGGTAACGATTAATTTCATTTGGGATGCTAATTAGGGGGTGATATTACGATTTTATTTTACCAAAAAAAGGGACCATCATCATTTTGACCGCAACTTACTTACCTACTTTTGATGTTAAAAAAAATAAAAAAAAAAACAAAAATACAACTTCTTTTAAACACTTTTAAAAAAGTTATAATGAGTTTTCCCTGATAAGTGCGTGACATTTTTGGTAATTTCACGTTGAAATATTCGATTTGGAATTTGGCGAATAAGAACCTCCTTTTTATTATCTGCTCCTACTGGGTCTGCAGACTTCATAAGGCACTTACACCATTTTTTCACTTTTTTATAAGCTATATTTTTTCGATAAAATACTTACTTTTTGAGTTATTTGCGAAAATCTGTCTAAAAAGGTGTTTTTTTTTTGTTGAAAAATGAACATATTTACTTGCAAATAACTTGAAAAGTATGGACTTAGTGAAAAAACTTTGTAGAACAAAAGTTGTTTAAAATTAGTTATTTTATTAAATTCCGGACTTTTTTGAACGTATGTTTTTTCACCCACGAGAAGGAGTGAAACTCATTCAGGGCAAAAGCACACATCTGCACAATATCAATTTTTTCTTTGACATGTTAGCTATGTGTATGAAAACTGTAATGTCAATCTACGCGGTTCTTTAAAATCCGGAGGTTTTCCAATATTTTACCTTGAGTGAATGGACTATAATGACTTCTAAAGTTCAGTTTTTTGGTTTATTTCAAGCACCTACCTACCTTCAAAAAATGCATAAAAAACATGTTCCAAAATGGCTTAAGGGGCGCCAAAATCCTTTTTTGCACACAGGCGCCAGTAAACCTTGCGGGGGCCCTGGATGCAGATATCACCACAGTCACATTTGCGTATAATCTGGTAACACCTACTAGCAGCTAACAAAAATCCCAAAATGAATCAGAAGTTCTACAAAATACCTTGAATAAAATGTTTGACAAAATGTAGACTCAAAATAAATGAAAACAAATCACTACACCTATTTGTCACGCATAGGAAAACATGTCCTACTGTATACTTAAACGTTAAAGGAATCTCACAAGGGAATGAAGTCAAATCTAGGTATGTGCTTGGAGAGAAGATTAAACTAGAGGAAGCACAATTTATTATTATTTACTAAGCGAAACCTTGGTCATAAGTTGGTATTGGTTCCTGGGCACAAAATCAAACTATCAACCGAAAAGAAAATATTAATTAAAAATCGATCTTGAAACCAGTTTGGAGTTATCCAAATATTTGATGTATTCCAAGAGAAAATGAAAAAGGCAGGTATAACAGAAAGAACCTCGGAATGGTAGATATTCTACATAAAAATAGCAAAAAAGAGTAATTATTGAATCAGGAGCTGCGCTAAAGCAAAAAATACTATACAAATAATAAAAACGTAAAAAAGATGATAATCTTCAGCCCAGTGGCATGCTAATGGAATTGGCTGCATAATTTGATATAGGAAACGGCAAGATCGAAAGGAACCGTACACCAACAGACGCTGCACCCTTCACACTGAAGGAATTGCAAGAAACCCTTAAAAAATCTTCTGGACCTGGCTGGAATTCCACCAGATTCTATTAAGGAGTTGGCGCAAATGAAGCCAGCCTGATTACTACGGATAATGAATACACTACTTAGAACCCAATCATTCCCACAAGCATGGAAAGTAGCAAAGGTAATCCTGCTGTTAAAAAAAGACAAAGACCCCGAGCACGTAAAATCATAGTCCAATTGTGCTACTCTGGATAAACTACTATAGTTCCTGATAAAGGAAAGAGTAGAGGAAGAACTAGAGGATCACCTAATACGAAGAATTGCTGATCTGAGGGTTCTTGGAAGAAGTAAGAGAGGAAAACCAAAGAAGACCTGGTAGGAGATATTTAGACAGGATGTGTGGGTAAAGAGGATTGATATTATATGACCAAGGACTCATGGAGAACCGAATTAGGTAAAGTGGTTCCGCATAGAGATAAAGGAAAAGAGAATCATGATTATGAAAAATGGAAAGCTGAAAAAAAAAGAAATGAACCCTAAATAATCGACACAATGAGGAAAAAACATGTGGTTCATCATAGTAAAGTGACTAATATGGATAAGACATAGGACTTAGGACTGGAAGAGCTAAATAAAGATGGGAGGACTCTTATTGTTGCAGACATTAAAATAATTAATTTGAGAATCCGGAGAAACTACGCAAATATATAAAAGAATGGAATACAATTTGTAACTAAAAAACGATACTACAACCTGCAAAAAAATGGGGGTTATTCACCACAATAAACCAATCTAGACAACGCTCTAAACCTAAAGAGAGCGACAATCTTTGCACCAGAAATGGAAAACAATAATGAAGTTACAATTCGTATTTTCAGCACTGTAATTTTGGAAAATATGATAAATTCTCCAGAAATTTTCTTATATTATTGTCCTTTGATGAATAAAATATAAGCCAATAACGTAGACCGCACATCTATCATTTCATAAACACATCTACGAGACTCTTTTTGAAGAAGGTAAACAAAAGAAGGTGGTGCGATGTTAATGATAATGATTATTAATGTCTCAGCCGTGTGAGAGACGAGCCGTGTGGTGGATGCAGTGCAGCGAGTACGTTAATCCATTATCCATAGCTCATCTGACCGCGCTAACACTCTAAATTACTTGATAAATATACGCTGGATACACGCACAGGCCGCTTAACGGCTCGACATGGGCGTAGAGAGGAAAGGAGCAAAGGGGTCATAATTTTAATCAACACAAAACTTATTATTTTTTATGTGCCATCTCAGCTAAAAACGTTGGCTATCATCATGGCAATTCTGGTCCAAAAGGCTGCTCCTTCAAGCAGTTCAATAGAAGCAGTTCAATAGAACAGCTTTCTGTGCATTAAAGCAATGATGCTTATTTTGTAATTGTTCGATTTCTTCGAATTTTTCTCTACACTAGTTTTCCTTAGCTGTACGTATTTTTGAGCGGATTTCTTCTATATACTTTTAAACTTTGTACTTTGGTCTGTCTTTGTTTTTATGTTTTCTTCTTTCGTCCATTAAGTTCAATATCTCGTTTGTCATCCACTCTTTTTTCTATTATTTACTTTTAAGGTGTTTTTTATAACGCAATAACGAAATACGCACCAGAGAACATGCAGAAGAAGAACAAACGAAGGAAAATACTGAGCAAGAGCGAACAGAGGAAATAAAAAAGAACTGATAGAGAAAAATAAGAGCCAAAGTATAATAGCTGAAATCGTCAGATATGAAGGACCAGTATTCACTTAGTTTATGCCATAATTACAGGGAATATTGCTTATAAATGTTACATATAAAATACTTGCCGTATCATCATCATCATCAACCCGTACGCGTCCACTGCTGGACATAGGTCTCCCTCAGCTCTTTCCATCTTTCTCTATTTTGTGCGGCTTGCATCCAGTTGCCGACAATACGTTTCAGATCGTCAGCCCATCTGGTTGGTGGTCGTCCTCTGCTCCGTAGTGCTTCTTCTCGTGGCCTCCACTCGACAATACGTTTTGTCCATCGGTTGTCTGACAATCTGGCGACGTGTCCTGCCCAATTCCACTTGAGCGACGCGATTCTTTCGACGGCGTCCGCTGTTTTTGTTCTACGACGTATTTCTTCGTTTGGGATTCGGTCCCTCAGGGAGACACCCAACATCTGGCGCTCCATAGCCCTTTGAGTTATGCGAATCTTGTTCACTACCTTTTTTGTGAGTGTTAATGTTTCCGCTCCATAAGTGAGTACAGGCAATACACACTGGTCAAAGATTTTCCTTTTCAGGCATATGATAAGTCCGATTTAAATACATAGCTCAGTTTACCAAACGCTGCCCAGGCTAATCCTATGCGACGTGGGAGCTCGCACGTCTGGTTATCTCTTCCCAATCGAATTTCATGTCCCAAGTACTTATAAGATGCAGTCTGCTCAATATTCATTCCATCAAGAACAATATTACGATTTAGCACCAGATTAGTCATTATTTGCGTCTTGTTGATGTTAATCTTTAGTCCGACCTCTAAGGAAGCGTGATATAACTTGTTCAACATTATTATTGCATCATCCATACGATCGGCTATAAGGACGATGTCATCTGCGAATCTCAAATGACTGAGCTTCTCTCCATTTATGTTGATACCATATTCGTTCAGATCTGCCTTCTTAAAACTCTGTTCTAAAAGGGTTGTGAACAGCTTTGGTGAGATGGTGTCTCCTTGCCGTACTCCTCGCTGTATACAGAATTTATTTGTTTGTTGATCAGATAGTCTTACGCTAGCCGTTGCGTTGTGGTAGATATATTTTATCATGTTAGTATAGCGATAATCTATTCGGCATTCTGTCAATGCTTTTAACATTTTCTGCTGGTTTATGGTATCGAACGCTTTCTCGTAGTCCACGAATATCAGTGCCAATGGTTTGTTGTATTCCGCAGACTTCTCGAGTAAGTTTTTTATTACCAGTAAGTGGTCGTTAGTGCTGTATACGGATCTGAAGCCAGTTTGTTCTCTAGGCTGATAGAAGTATAACTTGCCGTATACGAGTATATAAAAAATAAGACAAAAAATGGATAATGGCATAGGAGAATATCAATGTCGACTAAGAAGAGACAGCACAGAACAAGAGATCAAATTTTCCTGCTGTGCCAAATACAAGCAGAAAGCTACGAATATCGGAAATCTACAATGACCCTATTTATGGGTTTTAAAACAAGGACAGAGAAAAAGGGAAAGAAATATACAAGGCACTACGTAAAACAGGAATTACTGAAAAATTAGTAAGAATTAAGTAATTAGAATAGGGTTAAAATAACTGGAAAAGAAACATAAGTTTAAAGTCAGTGAGGAAGTGCGACAAGGCGACCCACTGTCATCACTGTTGTTCAATATGCTTCTTGAAATTGTCAAAGTAGCCGGAATCAACAGAATAGGTCTTGCATATCAATGAAAACATAGATGTCAACATTCGCTGATGACATAGACATAGTAGATACTGATAGCCAGAAGTAAACAAGAAATAAAAGAAATAATAAAGAGACTATTAGAAGCAAAGCGACAAAGAAATATGCATAAACGAAGAAAAGAACAACCATATGGAATGGACAGAAACAGAACGAGAATACATACAAGGACAATATCTGACAATATTCACAGAATGAAAAAGTATATACAATCAAAGAATTCGACAGATTCCAGTACCTTGGAGCGGCATTCACGAGGAAACCAAATATGAAGGAATAAATCCAAACGAGGATTATGACTGATAATCAATGTATCTTTGCTCTAAACAAGATATTAAGAAGTACAAGTATCTCTACGACTAAGAATATAATAAGACAGTGATAAGACCTATAGCATTCATTATGCCAGTAAAACATGGAGGATAAACAAATTCGAACAAATCATGTTCCAAGTGAGGAAGAAAAAAGCCCTCAAAAATATTTGAAGAAGAAACTATGGAATGGAATGTGGATAAAAAGATCAAATATAGAACTAGAGAACGTGTTGCCACGGCAGGGAAGAAAGCCAAGGTCTAAGATATTAAATTGTCTAATAAGGATGTTGTCTAATAAGGATGTTACAGATTCCCCGTGTGCTTTATTTCCATAAACACTCACATCGTTGGGACACATCCAAAAAATCCCAAACACGAGACTACCCAAATGAATCCTGACGGGAGGAATAGGAGGAATTACGAAGAAAAGTAGGCGGAAAACCAGGTGGAAGCAAAAATGTTGAAAAAGATATAGAAGAACTTAAAATTCAAAATTGGAAAAATAAAGCTGAAAACAGCAAAGAATGCAAAAGAATAGTAAACCAGGCCATGGGCCTTCTAGGCTTATAAATAGAGCTAAATTATACATACTATAATTAAAAAGAAAATGAGATCTATAATTTACGTTGACGCCAATAAATTTTCGTTCAATCCGGTTAAAATTAATGACACCAAATTATTCCGACGCAACAATGAACCGTAAACGTGTTAAAAACATTAATTCACGTTTAAACAACCAGACCAAATGGCCCAAAAGGTACCACCATTCGATCGGTCGAACAACAACGACCGATTCAAACTGATTATTCATAGTACGGCTAATATTTCAAAACAAAAACGCCCGTAAGTAGGTACTCTTGCTCTTATAAATCACGATTCCTCGAGTACTGGTAGTACTGAGGCGGCCAGCACGGCGCGTCTGCCCGATAATTTTCTCACGGCCATCCTTAACCATCCTCTTAATCCGCCGTTGATTGTGGTGGCCAGTTTGAGACGTTGCCACATCCACTAATTGTCAAAGGATTAGTACAATATTATGTGAGTTAATTTTAGCCAACGCGATAATTTAAAATTAACTACATTTTACAGTACCACATTTTGGTAAACTAGTACCAGCTATCTAAGAGATGCATTAATATTCAGATCAGCAAGGTGCTATTGTACGAGGTGTGAAATTATATAAACAAGGGATCATTTCATAAAACATGTAGATCCCTTGGTTATGGAATTTCGCACCTCGAACAATAGCAACCCGATGAGTTGAATATTAATGATTTTCATAGAGAGCTGGTACTGCTATACAGCTAAATACTACTTTTGTGAAATAAAGTGTCATTTAACAGTGCATATGAAGACTATAGTCTCAAAATCAATAACCGATTACATTGTAACAAAACAAAAAACCCAAATGACAGTACAAGATGTAAGAGTTCCAAGAAGCGCGACATGCGGTATGAATCGCTATTTATTACGTTCTTAAATGCACTTTACAATCCAAAGAACGAGATAGATATAAAACCATAAACAAGAAAGAAAGCTAAACGAACGAGGATACAAGATCAAAAGCCTAGGCCCTAGATGAAGAAAGTATTTCAGAATTAATCAAAAATAGGATGGGAAGCTACAAATTCCCGCCCCCAAAAAATATTGATGAATTGTACAAACATCTCTGAAAAACTGTTAACACGCAGTAGCAGCAATAGATGAAGACATTAAATGTAAAAGAAAATTATATATAAATATTGTTATGATCTGCTTTCTATTACTTTGATATTAATTATTATTTATTTGATTAATTATTTAATTGTCGCAAATCATACATAAAAATTAATAAAAATTCTCAGGGTGCCTTTTTGTCATAAAAAAAAATAATTAAATTATCTTAGATTGTACTTATCCTTTCTCGTGGCTTCAGTGTCTTTTAGTTTTAGTTGATCCTTATCGGGATAAAAATAGGAAAAGAAAATAAATAGAAATACCATAAATAAACACATACAAATACCTTTATTATCAAAAGCAATGCTCTGTAAATTTATCAATTAAATTCTGTGGGCATAAATGTCCAAATGAAACCTTTATCATATAAATTAATCTAATTTAAAAAAATATTTATCGCTTTGTTCTTGATACCATTAATAAAACAAGCGAAACAAACAAATTTGGTATTCGCAAAATTACTTATACTTCCTATTAAATTTTTGAAATGTTGGAATCTTAAATGCATATGCTTTTACGAAAAAAAATTAACTTCTGATTATAAAGAAAATCTATCACATAGGTTATTGACTGTCCTTTTTGATTCACACACAATGATGTCTCCTCTTGACCCAAACAGCTCCTCCTTGTTGATTATGTTAGGCTACCAATCAAAGCCCTCTCCGTTCTCAGCAAACAATCCAGCAGGATACCAGCCACTATTGCTCCAAAACACAAGCCAGGACTCTTTTTGCCAGTACTCGTTCAATAACTCCAAAACTCTCTCCTCTCTTTCTCTCAACAATAATCTCCTGAGACCCAAGTATCTTTTTTTACTTGGTGTCACAAATAATTTTAATAACGATAATTCTTGTAACTTACTCTCTTGGACTTCAGGACAGAATCAAAGAGGTATTTCTTCTCGATTTGATTTGTCTCTCGTTCCACTTTTCAGCTACTCTCACTATCAAAACCACCACTAGTACTTGCTTCTGAACTACTCACGAAAACTTTTGACTGCTCCTCTCGGCTGCCGGTAACACAATAATCTTTTCTTTTCCAAACTGTCTCAATATTCAAACAAAACGTTCCCCATTCCAAATTGCCAAGCCAATCAGAAACATTTCTCTCTCCACCTTCCTCTGTTTCATTCGAAAAATCCAGTCATTATATCAAACAATACTTCTACTCAAAACTTATGACTTTTCGGAAATTATCTAAATATTCCTATCATTAAACAAACATATTTAAAATTCCAATTCTCTTTACCTCTATTTTTCTAAAAACTAATAATTACATCTACCTGTGGTTTTACCTTTTCCCGTAAACAATTTTTTTAAATTATAATCCTAAATAAATGTTCGTTTCACTTTTTATTTACAAAAATGTTTTTAATATTTCATGGAAAAACTCATTAAGGAGGAACCACCTTGCGTGAAAGCTAACTTCTAATAAATATTTACAAATCAATATACAGGGTGTATCAAATTTATGTGTCGGCGTTATATTAAAAAAATAAAAAAATTTATTCTATCTTTGATTGATAAATTGAAACACAATAATATATAATGGATTTCTACGGCTGTCGCCGCCTCTCCATACCCAGCTTCCAATTTTTTCTATCGTAACACATATCTTCATCTAATTGCCTCGAATCCATTGCCTCCTGAATATTGTCCCTCCAGCTTCTCCGTGGTCGTCCTCTTTTTCTTCTCTCCGGTGGGACCCACTTTAATATTTTTCTCTAATATATTTCATTCATTCTTTTAACGTGACCGAACCATGTCAGCTGTCTTTTTTCAATATCGTCTATTATAGTTTTTTCCACCTTTTTAAGTATTAAATGCCTCAGTGAAATTTTTGCCGTTTTTGATTCTGGTGTTAGTGGTCACATATAACAAAGACAACTATACCAACAATATTATTTAAGTTCGAGGCTTCACATTGTATCTTTGAGCAGTATTCGTTTTTCCGATTGGTAGGTTTGTCAATCTTGCCAATCAACCCTCCACATTTTTCCGAAACGATGGAACGACAACTTACTAGAGGCGCATTGAAAAAACAGTCTGTCATGTCTATACAAAAAGAAGAAAAATATTTAAGTTCCAAATTAATAAGGTAGTGTAATTGGTATATGAAACTAATCGAGGCAATCTAGTTTTTATAGCTTCTTGAACGCGTTTTGGTATAGAGTAAACAAGTTGTTTTTTGTTCGTCAATCTAAAGATGGCAAAAATTTATAATGTTACTCTTGTGAAATTAAAGTGTCATTTAATTTGAAGACTAGTCATAAAGAGATGGAAGTCGCTAGGAGCCAAATCTGGCGAATACGATGGATGCTCCAACAATTCGAACTTTAATTCATGAACTTTGACCATTGTCAATATGGATTTTTTTTTTCTAAAAAACGGGAAAAACCCATTTACGAATGTTTTACTTCAGCTGATCTAAAATGAATAGATTTGCATTGGAAATGTGGATTCATAGACGGATGCTAAAAATACTTTGGACAGCGAGAAAAACTAACGAAGAAGTACTAAGGAGAGTCAACAAAGATAGACAACTGCTAAGAACTGTTAAACACCGGAAAATGTCTCGCCTGGACATATAAAGAGGGGAAATCAATATAGAATAGTACAACTGATCCTTAAAGGCAAAATGAAAGGCGTAGATAAGAAGAAAATAAGTTTTTTGTTTAAAAAACATTCGTGAATGGACAGATATCAAATTAAGGACAATTATTCCATGTTGTAGAATATCTAGAAGCCTTCACAATAGTGTTCGCCAACGTCGGATAATTCTGATATTGACACGTGAAAAATGAAGAAGTGATAAAATCAATAATTCTCTGCCTTCTAATAAAGCAAGAAAACCTGACAGAGTACAAGATGTAAGAGTTCAGATACTTCCCAATCCGAAGACAAGAGAGAGCTACACATACAGATATAAACAAAAAAGAAAAGTTAAATGAACGAAGATACAACAGGTGAGAGATTAATTATGGACAAGCGATATCATACATTTCCAAATCGCGTATAGCGCTTTAAGAAGTTTCGACACTCTTGTCCACTCACCATATTACTCGTCTTTAAAGAGTCCGCCTCCACAGATGTTATGACATCATCATTTGATGAAAAACGGTTTTGAGTTTTTTTAGGCACTGAAACTGATGGAAGTCACTAGGAGCCAAATCTGGTGAATGCGGTAAATGCTCCAACAAACTTTAATTCATAGATTTTAGCCATTGTCAAAATGCTCGTATGAGATGGTGCATTGTCCTGATGAAAAAGGATTTTTTTATTCGGCAACTCCAATGTACTAACAGAAGGCGAAGAGTCTTTATACCCTTTCAACATTCGTTCATACCTTTGCTTTTAAAACCTTCCAAAAATAAAAATTTAATCACTGCACGATTCTCCATTGTCAAAAAATACTGTGACACGTCGACACTAAATGGCTTGTAAATAAAGAATGAATTGGCAGATTGAAATGAAACTTTACATAGGTACGTCCATATGAAGAGTATACCAACATAACTCTTATCGAACCGCAAAACTTATTGAACAGCCTATTAACTCTTCATATACCAAAATCGTAAAACCTGAATTAATTTTGCTGTAGTTATTTGTACAAGACTAAACAACCGTAAAAATGAGTGGCGCATACAATATTCCAGCTACAAAAGATCTGATATGAATATTACGTGGCGCGAAAATGTATTTTCATTTTGATGCAAAACAAAATTCTAGTTTTATTTTAAAAGATTTTTCCATAATATTTGCCCAATTTGAAGTAAAACGCTCCACAAAAGAACAACTTTGATACAGTTTGAATTTTGAAATTCTTTTGTGGCATGTTTACTTCAAATTTAGCAAATATTACGAAAAAATCTTTTAAAATAAAACTAGAATTTTGTTTTGCATCAAAATGAAAATTCATTTTCGCGCCACGTAATATTCATATCAGATCTTTTGTAGCTGGAATATGGTATGCGCCACTCATTTTTACGGCGTTTAGCGGTTTTTTATTCCTATATCAGGAGTTTTTCAAAGTTATTTATAAATTAAATGTATAAATTTGAATGCAATGTTTCTCGATTACACGTTAAGCTTTATAAATAGTCGCCTTTGTCGCATTATCTCCCAAATGATCTAGTGTCCATTGAATGTACACTAGATTTTTTTCTATTCGAAATAGATTGAAAAAAATATTGGGATGGCCGGTAAATGAACTCGGATTGCCCGTTGCCAGATCAAATTAGCGTCGTAACCACTACAACTACATAAACCATTTAGGGAATAATCGTTAATTGGATTATACTTTTGTAGCTTAATAACTTCTAAACGAATTAACCGATTTTGTTCACTAAACATGAGTTTGAAACGTATTGACAAGTAGTATCTTATGCATCTAAGGTCAAGTATGATAACTGAAGCTATTACAGGAATTATTGAGCTTGAAAAACCGTTTTTCCCATAAGAAATAGATTTGATCATACTTATAAAACCTATAACTTAAAAATTCGAATTTTCCCGGATATAAGGTATACACCATTAGATTCGTCTAGAGTCCTTCTACAAACGCTCAGTTATTGGCGTAATTCGTAGGTTGAAATTTTGATTAATTGTCGAAAAACCAAAATTTTCAAAGTTTAGTTTTTCAGTTTTTCGGCTATACTGAGCCGTGTGTATGTCTGATCCTGACAGCTTAGACACCATTTGAAAGCTTAACTCAACGCTATTGATTTGGTGTATTCACTGTTCTCCTGTCTCTTCTTGAACCGAAAATATATACCACCAAAAAAGATGCCGTTTTGTACCTACCAAGTCCTATAGCTGGCTTATGGGTAGTCAAAACTCACAAACTACACCGGTTCTGAATCGGCCATCACCCCCTCTTCAAACACAGAAAAAAAAATTCAGATCGGTTTAACTTTTCCACACACATACATACATACATACATACAAACATATCCACAAACATTTTCCTTTTTTTTATTTAAAATGTACTCATATTTCTGAACTCGGTAACTTTTGAACGGTATAACCGATTTTCAAAATTAGACATGCGTTGGAAAGACAATGATCACTTCTATTAGAAGCCGCAAAGGTCGGAGTTAAATTTTTAAAGTTTTTTTGAGTTCTGGGGACGAGAACGAAAAACAGACCCTAAATAGGAAGGGCCGTAAAATTAACACCCTTGGACCAAAATGGATGGTTGACATATGAATGGATGAGTCTTTTCCTGAACTTTAAGATGGGAGTTGGCCCAATTTTCAATTCAGTCAGATTTAGAAAATCGAAAATTTCGTGTATAATAGAGTGTCGCGTGTAGGGGGTGTAGGTGTGCGCCACTGGCGAGAACTGCCGTTCTCTGGTAATTGTACTGGTAGGGATAGTGCGATTTCTTTATCTGCTTGCGTCAAATAACAGTCTTACAATTGTTCCCGTTACATCTAATATTAATTGCTCCATCATCCTTCAATAGTTGTTACATCAGTCGAAAGCCCTGCGAAGAATTTCCCGCCCACTAATTTCATGTACCGAAGACCTAACCTCGATTTATCACTTCCACGTAGGTATAAATGCATCGGCATAATGCACGTTTAACATATGTGTAATCTTCACTTGCTCTTCATGTAATACTATATCATTTGTTATGCTTATTGAAGAAATCACCGGCACTTCCGGTGGTCGGGAGAGAGAGAGAGAGAGAGCCAACGAGTGTTGTTAGTGCATGTTGTAAGGTCGTTCTCGTATGAAAAAATTGTGATTCGGTTTCTTTGGAGGATTCCCGTTCAAAAATGACCCCTTTAGTGCGATGTCAAAAAACAGCTAATGCCACAAAATGCAATGAACACTGCTTAATCAGTGTAATGAGCTACTTGCTGAAACTCTTCCTTTGGATATTACACTCAAGAATGTACAAGATACTAGAAGAATTTAACGGGACAACAGAATTTGGTTTTAAGGGAGGACTAGGAACAAGAGAGGCAATTTTATTTTTAAACACCTTAATACAAAACTACTTCGATCAACGAAAATATGTCTACCTCACCTTTATAGACTACAAGAAGGCGTTTGACAAGGTTAACCCCTTCGGTACGGTGATGCACCCGTGTGCATCATGCTTGACTGTCCGGTCAGTACGGTGATGCACACGGGTGCATCATGATTTTTCGTTCGCCATATACCACCATGTATACCGCCACCATCTGCATCATATTTCTGGTATTTTTGTTCCGTCCGAATTACCTTATTCAAATCTAAAAGTGGGGAAACCACGCCCAAAAGTGGGTGATGTCCAGAAGGAGATTAGATTTAGTTAATTTGATTGGTAATAAGGTTGTTTGGATGTTGGGATTGTGTGGGAGGTGAAGTTACTGTGCTGCTGTTTACATTTTACCTTACTATCCCTTGCAAGATAATTCGGATGGAATTTCCCAGAATAGGAGACTGGGACGATATCAAGCACAAAATAATCTGGGGAATTCCATCCGAATTATCTTGTTTATCTTTTTTAATAATTTTTGTTTAAAATGGTATTTTATGGATAAAATTTAATTTAACTCACATACTATGAAGAATAATAAATTTAATAAAAATAGTTTTATTTCTAAAATTAGTGTTATTATTCCAGTAACTTTAATTAGATAGTTGTAGTGTGATACTGTATTTTAACCGACCGCGCGAAGCCGCCCGGTAAGCGCTCGAATCCGTATATAGGAGCCGACTTGCCGAATGACGATCCGGCACGAAAGGGTTAAGCATGATATGAAGGAACTACTACATAAGGCCAACATTGACCAGAAGGAAATCAGAATTATTCAAAATCTATACTGGAACCAAGTGGCAAAGATGAGGATTGATCAAGACCAATATACGGATGAATTTGAAATTCGGAAGGGTGTCTGCTGAGGCTGCATACTCTATCCGATGCTTTTTAATTTATATGTGGGAAATATATGTAGAATTGTAAATATTTTACCTTATATTTTAAATTCCCCTGTATATAATTTTCTTAATTATTATTACGAAAACGAAATCAGAGTCTCACACATATGGACGTTGGCCCAGATGAGCGGAACGCATTGGGATTACTACGGTAGCCGGTCCGAAATACTGCTAACGTTGAATCTTTAAAGCCTAATTAAGTAAGAATAACATTCGCAACTTTGAACTAATTTTAATAGTTTGGTTCTCATTGGAAAACGGAAAAGAGAGATTAGATGTATTTAAGAGAATTTGTTTTATCGTAGGGGTTGTATAGTCAGTCGATTCTGAGATTCGAACTTAAGAGGTTGTATTTGGGATAATCATAAGGACGTAATATTGACAAGCCGGTCATATATTAAGTAGATAAACGCGAACATTTCAAAGACAGTTTCTTTTGTGAGAACTCGTAAAGTTTTAGTCGCAATTACACAAACACTTTTACATTTCGTCAATTTAATAGTATCTATAATTTAGTTATCTATTTTATTAATTAAAACTGTTAAACATCAAACGGACTTTTATTACGATTGTCTCTACAGAATCCCACATATCGTCGGCTTACTGCCAAAACCAACTAACTCCACTTTTTAAAGTTTTGAGGAATCGACGTTTTAAACTTTAATTTGAAATGAAAAATCGTTTGAATTTAATAATGATTTAATGACTGAAAAATATTAAAGTAAATAACATTATAAACGAAACATTTTGTTAAAAAAATATTAAAATGAAGTGAAAGTTAAAAAAAAGTACAAACAACATTTTTTTTCGGCACTTATCGGGTTTTGGCTGTACAAAGTTAGTCAACTTCCAGGTAACTTTGAACATCACTGTCCTCGATATCAGGCACTTGTCTTGTTTTGGCAGAACTATAATATTGTAAATGATAAAATACTATTTTATTTAAACAGAGATGTGCAGACAACTGCACATATCTGTTTTTGGCTGAATAAAAGTGTCATCATTGGAGTTAGTTGTTTTGAGACCCTTCTGTTTCCCACTTTTAAAATCTGATTTGAAGTGTCTGGTTTCATCAGTACATTCTTTGATAATTATTAAGTACAAAGGCGTACTTAACTCAGAATCGACAAAAAGTGGAGTTAGTTGGTTTTGGCAGTAAGCCGACGATATATTCGCGGAAGCATTAGAAGGCACGGAATTGGGCATTAAGGTGAACGGGATAAAAATTAGCAACCTACGCTATGCGGACGACACAGTGATTTCAACCGACAATTTGGAAGATCAGCAGTTAGGGTGAATAGTGAATGGAATAGGTAAAACTATGGCCTCAAGATCAACATTTTGAAAACGAAATATATGGTCATTAGCAGAAACCCTGCAGAAGACCCGATAAAAATGTATAGGTGACGATCGTATAAAATGAGTGAAAACTTAAAACCTTGGCACCACAATCAATGACCAATTGGATCCACAACATGAAATAAAAACCCGAATACAATAAATGGCAAAACAAGCTTTTATGAAATTTAGACCGCTCCTTTGTAATCAAAACCTAAATTTCGAATTATATGGCCCATCTTGCTTTACGGCGTGGAAGCGTGGACTTTGAAAAGAACATCAATCAACAAACTTGAAGCATTTGAAATGTGGTCATTGAGAAGAATGATGCGCATACCGTGGATGGATAGAGTTCGAAACGATGACGTCTTTAAGAGAGCTGGCGTGGAAAGAGAACTCTTTGGATTAATTAAGAAACGCAAGATTAGTTACTTTGGGCACATATTAAGAGGAACAAAATATGAAATATCACCGTCAATCCTACAAGGGAATATCGAATATAGGAGAGGAGTAGGCCGCTTAAGGAATATTAAGGAATGGATAGAAAAACACAGGCGAGCTGTATGACGCCGCCAAGAACAGAACCTCAGTAATGAGATAGTCGCATACGCACTTTGGGGTATGGTATGTTAGAAAGAATAAGAAGTGCGATGTCACATTATCCGTTTTGAGCGTACCGGACCGATATGTCACGATATGCGTTAGTTTGCTGTAAGCGCGTCACGATGTCTCAAAAAATTTTGAAAAAGAAATTACATATTAGCAATTTCTGTATTGGAAGCAGAGGGAATGTCGAGAGAACCAGTGAATTACTAACATTGGGTTCATGGTTCATCCGTTTTTTCCCAACGCGATTGATTCAATGGAAAACTTTCAGAGGTTTTTCGAAAAGATACGTCTCTATAATGACACCTAATTTTTTTTCAATATTCTTCTTCTTAGGGTGCCGAGACCGCTTGCCGATCGTTGGCTCTCATGTTGCCCAGCATATTAACAATCATTGTGGTAGGGGAGCCCAAGCGGGGATTTTTGCAGTTACTCGAGCGCGTCAGATTAGCATATGGGAGAAACCTGGTATCCTGCAGGTGTACCTCTACCATATATTGGCTCTTAACACAGGGGAGTTCGTTAAGGGGGGCCCGAAAAAAAAAATCTATCCTTAAAAAAACTCGAAATTGTCAGATTAAGATAAGGTAAGTTAAATACATGCAAAAGAGTGTATATTTCAAAAACCTGACGATTTGAGCATGGCGTAAGGAAATGGGTGAGTCCCAAAGTTTCACAAGAAAAAAGCGAATATTTCGCGAAATGAATGACAGATCGAAAAACTAAAAAATATGTGCTCAATATTTTTTTAAAATCTATCGAATGATACCAAACACGACTTCCCACGGTGAGGGGGGGGGGGGGTAAATTTAATATTTTAAATACGAATCCCGCGATATTTCGCGAAATGAACATCAGATCGAAAAACTGTAAAATACACTTATTCAATATTTTTGAAAAATCTATCGAATGGTACCAAACACGACCCCCCATGGATGTGGGGTGGGGGGTTACTTTAAAATCTTAAATAGGAACCCTCATTTTTTATTACAGATTTGGATTCCTTACGTAAAAATAAGTAACTTTTATTCGAAACATTTTTTCGAATTATGGATAGATGGCGTTATAATCGAAAAAAACGGTTGTTGGAAATGGAAAATTAAATTAAAAAATGGCAAGCGCCCACTAAAATGGAAAACTTTACTTAACTTTTTTTGGTTTTAGGACCTACTCTTCACAACCCAATAGGTCCCCAAAGCGCTCGAGTGACTGCACATTTAGCATACTTTGCTCCCCTACCATTGTTTTATTTACCGCCATACGAAATAGTTCAGTGTCAATATTAGTTATGTGTTCAATATTACTGGATGTCAATCAAATATTTTGACGAGTTGGTGGAAATCTTACGACCTTACCTAACAAAAGAAAATATGCAATTTAGAAATTCCAAAATGCAGAGGAAAGATTGACAGTATAGACTCAGTACTCAGGTACGTAAAAATCAGTCGATATACAGCGTGACTACTAAATTGGATAGATATGGCAAACTTTTTTTGTTATTAATTTTACGAAAAACAGTTATTCTTCATAAAAAGTTCTGCAAGGTCTAAAATCAAAGATTCAACCATCAGATATCAAATTTTATCAATATTGCACGAGGTATGTCAAAAAATATGTATACCGCTCAAGAATAAAATTCCTTTATCTTTGCTACCACTACGTTTGAACCGCACACTCTGACAGCTTTACAGCTATCAAACGCATAATGTAACATCGCACTAAAGGGTGAAGGGAACATTTTTAAACAAGAATCCGCAACGAAACAGAATCAGTAATTTTTTCATACGGAAGCGACCTTACAGCATGGACTATGTTGCCTGTTGCGTGGCTAGCACAACTTTACGTATTGTGTGTTATTTTTTAATTTTAATTGTTGTTGTTGCTTTTGCGGTAAATGAATTTATATTACAGGTGCTGATGGATATTTTTTAATTACATGCCACGTTATTTTTTATTACGCCGTGATTGATACATGTTCGTCGAGTAACTGAAACGAGCAGCTAATCGTTTTTTTTTATTATTGACTGTTGTAGCATACAGTGACTTGGAGCAGTCGCTCAAGCATTTGTCTACGATTGTTCAGAACTGTAGCCCAATAAACAAAAGTTATATTAAGGTGAGGAACTGGACATTTTTTAGTAAAAAGAGCCTCATTCGATAAAGGGACACATTCTAAGCAGAACATGTTCTATACAATTTTTTTGTAAAGTCAATATTTTTTTGAGATATTGGCTTCTAAAGGTGATCGATTTTAGCTCAAAACATGCATGTTGTTGAGCGATTTTTTGCAAATATCTCAAAAGCTAGTCAACTTGTTGAAGCTTTGAAGCAGGAACCGGCCCATTAGAATCTGATAATGGGAGATTTTAACGTCAAACTCAGAAAGAAAAAGGACAAACAATACAAGAGTTGGTAATCGGAAGTTTTAGAGACGAAATACTGACTTTCTATTGCAACACAAGCTATACGCAATGACCACTTTTTTTCTTCTTCTTCTTCTAGTGCCGACTCCAGTAATGAAGGTTGGCTATAACCATTGCAAATTCGTCTCTACCTTCTGCTTTTCCTAAAAGCGTCTGCTTGTTCAACTCTCTCCAGTAGCGAATGTTTTTCAGACCAGGATATTATTTGTCGTCTACCAGGATCCCATTTTCCTTCAATTTTACCTTCATAATCAGCTGCAACTACTCCTACTTATCATTTATAAGTATGTGCTCCAAATATGCTGCTTTTCATCTTTTAATGGTGGTCAGAAGTTCTCTGTCTCTTCCCTTTCTGTGCAACACATTTCGTTCGTAATATGATCGGTTCATGGTATTTTCAAAATTCTCCTAAAAAACCACACCTCAAAAGCTTCCATTGCAGATTGAGTCTTTGTTTATTTATAGCTCTATTAGTCTAGGTCAGCGGTTCTCAATCTGTGGTACATGTACCACTGGTGGTACATTTCATTTTTTGAGCTGGTACACAAAACGCAAAAACAGCCAAAATCAGCACCACTTTTATAGTTAATTAGATCACCTAATTAGATATGTATTTCAGTTAGGTGGTACCAAAAATAACAAAAAGTATTTGGTGGTACATGACACAAAAAGATTGAGAACCGCTGGTCTAGGTAACTGGTGGCGCAACTAGTGGGCCCACCAAATTGTGAGTACGGGCAACTGGTGGCCGAGAATAGCCACCAGCAAAAATAATAAAATGAATTGGAATTGGAAAAATAATGAAATGCAATTGGAAACTTGTTTGTTATCAATTTTACGAAAAAAAGTTATTCTTCATAAAATGCTCTTAATAGTATTCAAATTTTATGAATTTTATACGAGGTATGTCAAAAAAGATGAATTTCGCTGAAGAGTAAAGTATCCTTATATTAAACAATATCGAAAAATGTTTTATAAAAAGTTTTTTGGAATTAAAAGCTCTGTTTGAATATGCAATTACATTCTTCTAATTGAAATATTGTGAACTGTAAAGGTACTTTACTCTTGGACGAAATTCATATTTTTTAACATACCTCGCATAGAATTGATAAAAGTTTATATATTATGATTGCATCTTAGATTTTAGACCATATAAAGCTTTTTGTAAAAAACAACTTTTTTCGTAAAATTAATAATAAAATACTTATAGATATTTGTAATAAAATTATGTTGGGTATCCGTAATTTAAAAAAAATGCATTTTTTTTTCAATTAGAATGATGTAATAAAATTAATGCGTCCCAAAACATAGTTTTTTAATTCTTAACAACTTTTCATAATAACAATTTTCGATGTTGTGAAATCTAAAGGTACTTTACATACAATTTTTTTGACATACCTCGTATAACATAGACTATGCAGAGCATTTTATAAAGAATATTTTTTTTTTCGTAAAATTGATAAGAAAAAAGTTTCCCATATGGTTCCAAGTTACGCAGACATACTGTACCTATATATAAAAGCTCAATTTTTTTTAATTTTCCAATTAACGTCACATTCGGATTCAGCATAATCAAAAACAAAATAGGAACATTTTTGATCAAGGTAAAGTGATGAATTCACCGATATTTCTAAAATATAAAAAGAGCTTTTATTGTTTAAACAATGAATAAACAATTAACGGCTAAATCTGCGAGAAGAACTTTTTAATATAGCATATTTATAAATCAACAAAAAAGGTTTTAGAAAAATATAAGCTTGTTAATAGAAAATATAGAAGTTAATAGAAAAGAAATACGAAGCACTCGATTACAATACAAATGAACTAGTGGTGGCCGACACCAGTTGCTCAGTCTAATAGGGTCCATATAACATAAGGCCCCGGCTTGGTGGCGCCACCAGACCCGGTTACCCGGCTGGTGGACTGGTTCGGCCACCAGATCGACAACAATTTCTGGTGGCGCAACCAGTTGCCGTAGTCTAATAGGTCTCATTTACTTAAATGCCCCGTGACGTCATGAGTCACTGGTGGAGCAACTTGGTGGCGTCACCAGTTGCCTAATATAATAGCGGCCTTAGAAATTTCCTCATCTTCTAAAAGGCCGCTCTTGATTGCTCTGAAAAACGCTTTTTTTAAGAAACCGAATAGGAAATGGACATAGGTTAGTCCAAATAGAATAACTAAAAGTTATACAATAACAGACAAAAACAAATGGATTGAGCTGTAACTGTACTCAATAAACTCAACTTGTACTCTGTACTAAACTGTACTCAATCAGTAGGGAGCGATTACAGACCAGTAAGAGCCAAATAAACCTGCAAACAGAAAGAGTAAAGATGATAAACAATTGCAAACGCATGGCTAGGAATCCATCAAAGCAGCCAGAAGCATGCATAAAAACTATAGCCCAAACATTACAGAGTAATAATCCCAAACCTCTAAGTATCGACGATCACAACAGACATAACAGATAATAACACGACTCTGTTGAAAACGCATAACTCAAATTCAGATTAGCAAAAATACAAAAGCTCTAATGAAAATACGATAAAATCTAAGGAAAGAAAGGGCAAAAAAAGAATAATATAGAAAACTTCTTCTTCTTCTTCTTCTTGTAATAGGACTATGTCCTGTTTCTTCTGTTACAGTCTTTGCTGCGATCCGGAGCTCCAACTCTCGTACCATCGTTTTTTGGGTCTTCCTATGGGTCGCTTGGTGTTGGGCTTCTGTGTTTTCGCCCAATGCGCCATACGTTCAGGGTCCATCCGATCTACGTGGTCCCTCCACATGCGTCGTCGCGCTCTTGTCCATCTCACTACGTCCTGAACGCCTAGCTCTCTCAATATGTCTTCGTTTCGTACTCTATCTCTGAGTGTGATACCTCTTATGGATCTTAGGGTTTTCATTTCTGTTGTTCTCATTATCTGTTTGGTCTTTGTTGTCTCGGCCCTTGTCTCAGCTGCGTATGTCAGTACGGGTCTAACACATGTCTTATAAATGCGGACTTTGCTTTCGGTGCTCATATATTTATTCCGCCAGATTATATCCCTCAGGAAACCAGATATTCTCGCTGCTTTCATTGCCTGCTGTTTTGATTCTTGCCACAGATGCCTGTCGCTAGATATTTCCACACCTAAGTATCTGCAATCCATTACCTGCTCGATTATATGGTCGTCCACTACTAACTTACATCTAATTGGGTTCCTGGATATTACCATCGATTGGGTTTTCTCTTTGGATAGTGTCAGGTTATACTTTTCGGCGGTTATTTTGAATTTTTGTAGTAGGCGTTGTAAGTCATCTTCGTTCTCGGCTATTAAGATTGCATCATCTGCGTAGCAAAGTATTCTCATGGTTCGGTTACCCATTTTGTATCCCTGATTCATTATGTTAACACTACCTATAACTTCATCCATTATTAAATTAAATAGGCATGGACTGAGGCTGTCCCCTTGTCTAATGCCTGCATTGATTTTGATTTCTTCCGTGAGCCCGTGTGTGGTTTTAATTCGTGTTTTGTTGGATCTATTGAGCTCTTTGATTATGTTTCTATACCTCTGACCTATGTTTTTCTTTTCAAGGATACTGAGCACGTCCTTTAATCGTACTCTGTCGAATGCTTGTTTCAGATCTACAAAGCATGTGAACATGGGCTTGCCGAATTCTATTGATTTCTCAACTAATTGCCGCATTATGAAAATAGCGTCTATTGTAGATCTGTTTGGGCGAAAACCCTGTTGTTCTTCCGATACACCGGCTTTCTTATATATTTTTTGGGATAGAATTTTTGTCAATAGTTTTGATGTAGAATTGAGTAGTGTAATTCCTCGGTAGTTCGTAGGATCTGTCTTTACGCCTTTCTTGTAGATGGGTATTGTTATACTCTCTCTCCATTCCTCTGGTACTGTCATGTTGTTTACAATTTTTTGGAATAATGTTGTTATCTCTTCTATTATTTTTGTACCTCCGTATTTAATTAATTCATTTGGTATATTATCCGGACCTGGTGATTTTCTATTTTTTGATCTTTTGATTGCTTCGTTTACTTCTTCTTGGGTGATGTTGTCATTCTCTGTTTCTTCTTGGTGAATGTTTTGTAGGTCATTTCTTTGTACTTCATTATTATCGTCGTTATCGTCTTTGTATAGATTCTCGAAATGAGTTACCCATTCTTCTGGTTTTATTGCGTTAATTTGTAATTCTTCGGTAACCGGCTTCTTCCTGTTCCTCAACATGTTCCATACCTTCCTTTGACCTCCTCGTAAATCATGTTCCATGTCATTTGAGAATTTTTTCCAATATATTTGTTTTAGATCTTTGATTCTGTTAGTTGTTCTATTTCTTTCTGATTTATATCTTTGATACTCTTCTGGGGTCCTATTGTTAATATATCTTACGTATGCATCTTTCTTCTCTTTTGCTAAATCTTTGACTTCCTGTGTGAACCATGGTTTTTGGTTTCTGCCGCCGTTTAAGTCAATTGTTCTTTCTCCAATGGCTTCTGTTGCACTACTAGTTATATGATTTTTTATTTTTTCCCATGCTTCGTTTATATTGTCTGTGATTTCAATAGGGCTAAGATTGATCTTTTCCTCAAGTCTTTTTTGGTAGAGATCCTTAGTACTTTCGTCTAGAATAGAAAACTAAATAAAATAATATCAGCAAAAACTAGAAAAGATTTAAGAAGATATAATACTAATGCTATCTTCTTAAGGTGTTTTGTTGTTCTTCATACCTTTCAAGTCTGATTAAATTTCCTCTTCGGTTATATACATAAGTCCCTCTGATCCTTGATTCCGTGTTACTGAGATTTCTACCTCGGGAATGAAATCTTTTCGACTATAAATATAATGTTCTATATATAGTACTCTTCTACCATTTTCTGAATTACTTATTCATGTACACATAACAGGTCCTTGTTTATTTTTTAAATTATAAATTTCCTCCATTCTGTATTTAACTTTCGTTTTAGAAATTTTACACTTTTGTTTTGCTCTATATTATGTAAAATATTATATAAATCCTAGCTGAGCGCTATGAAGAGAGAGGGATCCCATGTAAGATGTAAAAAGCTTCTACTTCTTATGCAGTTTTTTTAATCTTACATGGGATCCTTCTCTCTTCATAGTGGTATTTTTAAATTATTGACCATAGCTCTGAAAATGGCTTTATAAGCCTAAAGCGCTCAGCTAGGATTTATATATTTTACACACTTCAAAATTACACTTCTCCCTGTCTTTCAGTAGTCATAAGTGTGTACAAAAACGATTTAAGACTTTATAACTCGTTCATAACGACTTTTGTAATGTTTTTGGTTGAATTCCATAGCTCTGCTCGTTGTATGCTTATCTATCATTTACCTATTTTTTTACATTGCGTTTATTGTATCTTCTGTGAGTTTTTCATTTTTCCTTGTGTGCTTGCCTTGGCACTTACTTCTCCTGTGACTTCTTCAGACCGTCCACCAACGTTTGGTTAAGCTGTTCAATATTGGTTTCACCTTGCACACATTTCAGTAGGTTACTCTCTATTATTGTTAATGTTGCATTTTTAGTCCCAGCAATCAAGTTTCAAGATAGTTTTGAAATTCCAAACATTCTTCAGGCTATTATCGTCTCAGATTATTTATTTGCCTTCCCATTTATTCGTATTGCAACCAGACCCTTGAATAATCATACGACTATAATACTAAAATTAAACTATCTATTCACCCCGCTCATAAATAGGATTAAAAAAGATATAAAAGTGGTAAGGTGCCGTCATTATTTTTAATGATTCGACAAGAAGGGTTCTGACAGCTATCACCCCCTTCGAAAATAAAAAAAGCCATCTTGGCTCATTTTACAGCAACCTGTTCTACTACCCCGCTCATAACCATAAATCGGCATATTAATATCTGAATGAGGGGTTTGAAAAATATACCACATGCTATTCTTTGCTCGAGAGCTAAGCCACCATTCCAGCGGGGTGTCAAAATTGTAGATGGGTTATTAAATGGGCCCCATTGTCGAAACTAATCGGACTATTTACAAGGGATTAGAGGATCGTTTTATCCCCATTAGATGCTCTAATCCAACAAGTTGATTATAGCAGAAAGTGGACAATTGGATATTGAGATTCATTATCATTTAAATTGAAACTGAGCATTTGGGTTTAGATTAAAAAATATTGGAAAGGCTTTAAACACAACACAAGATTTTTATTATTACCTAAAATCATTTTTATGTATATTAGATAGAATCTTCTATTTCTTGCTTTACCTGATTTACTTATTTGCTACTACATATTTGCTGTGGTTACCGGATTTATGTCACAGTAGGTGTGAATGACGATGAAAAGATGGAAGTTACCTGTAGAATTAATCCAGAATTTCAGGATTCATGAATTAAAGTAAATCTTGGAGCATCCACAGTATCCACCAGATTTGGCCCCTAGCGACTTACACCTGTTTCAATACTTTAAAAAATTTAATTTCTGTTCAAAGCGTTTTTCATGAAATGATTAGGTCATAACAGCTGTGGAAGCGTATTTAGCAGTCTATACAGCTTCTCACTTCAGGACTGGAATTCATTCAGTTCTAGTCGTAAATCATGGCCAGACAAAAGTGCCACTAACAAATAGGCCAACACTGACCCAACTCAAAATGTGCCACTGTTGATGACAGGAACGTGCCCTGTTCCTATCGAGCGTTGAACGTAAACTGAGTAGTGTCAGTAATGCATCCAATATTTGGGACTAATCATATAATACAATAGTGACCCTTCTATCGGTCTAATCTTACGGTCTAATATTAAATTATGAGTTGTGTCTATATGGATGCTGAAAAGAATCAACAAGCATTTACACCTATTCTCCTAGTCCAAAACACGTGTTTTTGAGTTGTGCCACTATTGTAGCTTATGGGCGATATACTTTCACTCTCTTTCAAAATACTACACCAAAGCAACAATAATCACTCTCCCATTCGTCTTCCGAAACGCATTTATTTATGTCTCTATTACAAGAGCTTTAGAAATTACTCCAATTATATCTCCTAAAAAAAATAGACATGTATCCTAACTACTTACGGTTTTTTGCTCACCCACGTTTCATACTGATTGACTTTTAATAACGTTGATGCAGTTCTAGTCGTAAATCTTGGCGAGACTGCTATACTAGAATTAGCACCTGTTTCACTTACCTAGAACAAAAAAAAATCGCAATAAGAACATTGTCGTAGACATTAACTTTGTAAAAGGAATAAATAATGAAAAAAGTAGTTAAAATGTATGTTATAGTAGTAGTGCGTGTTTTGTAGTGAAAATGTGTAAAATTTATGTGAGAATTATTACCAATAGATTAAAAATAATAAAGAATTTGTTTTTCCGCCCCTACTCCTTCCAGGAATTCGTATATCACCAATTCTTGGTATTGGGTGATTAATGTCTCAACGTTGCTCATGACCAAACCATCTTAACCTATGCTCTCATTTTGGCATCAACTTGTGCCATCCCTAGACTTCCCGTAATATACGCATTCATAATGTAATCCTTTTTGATTTTTGGTCACTCCATTTATACATCTAAGCATTCCTTCTCATTTCCGCCGCATGCATTCGTTGTTCCTCTTTTTTTTAGTTGCCCAGTATTCAGTCTCGTACATCATACCTGATCTTATCACTGTTTTACCTTCAGCTTCATTAAAAGTTTTCTATCGTACAACACACCACTCGCTTCCTTCCACTTCATCAATTGAAACCCTCCATCTTCCATCTTTGGTGACCACTGAGGTTACTGTCTCCGTTACGTCAACTGGTTTTCTGTCAAATTCTTCATTTAATAAACTGTCAAAGTATCTTTTCAAAGTACAAATTACTGATATCGAGTTGATCGATTTGTATATTTATGCTTCTGCTTTACCTTTTGCTACTGCTACATTCGATTTTGAAGATCTATGTCCGACCTATTTTCTTACCACTGCTGAATATTTAATTTTATATTTGCTTGAATTTAGTTTGACCACCACCAGGCCCCTTTATTCTCAAACGTCTTTCTTTACGTTTTTTGAAGTGTTTTAATAGATGATTCAATATCTAATGATACTGACCATCCTTCCTTCAGATTGTATTAGGACTTCCTTTCATGTTCCAATACAATTTTTCTATTATTTTTGCCCTGAATAGGCCTTATTTCTCTCATCTTTTAACATCCACCACTAGATTTTTTCTGGTCCTCTCCGATATTTTGGTTTAGTTTCGTTCTTTTACTTCGATTTCCAGCACAAGAACCTTATGTTGATGGTTTACTGTCTGATTAACTATTACCTTGCGGTCCTTGCGTTAACGTATATCTTCTTTAGTCTTGAAAATAATCTGGGAATGATTTTGTCACCTTTTGTACATACTTTTTCACTTGAAAGAACGTGTTAATAATATTGTTCTGAAGCTATTTCCTTGTGGCATTTTTATGATTAATTATTTATATGGGAAATAAGCCACAATTAAAATGAAAAAAATAATTTTATTAACGTTTCGACGCCCAAATCGGGTGCCGTTGTCAAAATACAAAATATTACTAAAATAAACTAAAGTGTTGTTGCTAAGCAAAAAAATTCTTCTAATAATTTATTTAATCTCACTCATTTATATTGGCAATTCAGACATATATTATACATTTTAAAGTAGAAGACTTTAAAATGATATTGCCAATATTTATGAGTTGCGTTCCTGGGACGACTTACTGAAAGATAGTTCATTCGATTACATGAAATTAACCCCAACTCAAGAATATCCGTCATAAAAAATTATAGCATGTGATATGTCTTTAAAAAGACAACCAAATGCAACGACAGTAAAATTCTCGCGTTAGAGACTTCATAGTAAATCACAAGGGAAAACTAGGAAAAACCCTGTGATACTATCCCGACATCGTAAGTATTTGGTCTTACATTAATTTACTCTCAAAAAATAATACCAAATTCTGACTTGTAACATGTTTAAATTATAAATAATATTAATAATACTAGATATATAAGTAATACTAAATATAAAATATGTACTAGCTCGATATTATTGACTTACTAATCTTGGTATTTTCTTTCTATTGACTTCCTCTTTCAGTATGGGTAACCACATCCTACTGCATTCTACCGAGGAATTTGCGACACAATTGGTTTCATTTAGCATAATTAGAGCCGCTTCTTTGATTTTTCTCTTTTTTTTACTATCTGATTCTTTCAGGACTATACTTGAATCTCTCCACTGAACTCTATGTTCATTATCCCATGCGTGTTGACATATTTGAGATCTCTCAAATTCTCTATTTTTAATATAAGATTGATGTTCACTTATTCTAACGTCTAATGGTCTTGATGTCTCACCTAAATAAAATTGTTCGCATTCACAAGGTATTTTATAAATGCAATTCTTTGTTCTTTCTTGATCATTGTTAGGTTTAGTTTTAGATAGAATAGATCTCAATGTGTTTGTTGTTTTGAATGTTGTTGAAATGTTGAATTTATTTCCTATTGTTTTAAGTTTCTCGGATAGTCCTTTTATATATGGTATTGATATTTTCCTCGTATTATTTCTGGTGAATGTTGTAGGATCCCTTGCTAAGTTGTTCTGTTCCATTCGATCCAATCTTGACAATTCCTTATTTATAAACGATAAAGGATAATCATTTTTTAATAAAACAGATGTTAACAATTGTTTTTCTGCTAAAAAGGAATTTTCGTTAGAACAAGTAATTTTGGCTCTATCATATAACGATTTAATGATTCCCTTTTTAACGTTGATGTTGTGATTTGACTTGTAATTGAGATATCTGTTGGTGTGTGTTGGTTTTCTATACACTTGAGTCTCATATCCAATATCCTTCTTTGAGATCAAAACATCGAGGAAAGGTAGGCTGTTATTGTATTCCTTTTCCATTGTAAATTTTATTGTCTCTTCTTGATCGTTTATAATATTCAGAAACGTATCCAACAATTCTGATCTATGAGGCCATATTGAAAACACATCATCTACATATCTCCACCATACTGTGGGTTTTAAATTTTGTTTAGAAATAATATTACGTTTCGAAATCCTCCATAAATATATTAGCCAATAATGGAGATAAAGAAGAGCCCATTGCTAGACCAAAATTTTGTTTATAGAATTCATTGTTTAGTTGAAAATAGGTATTATGGGTACATAATGTCAATAACTCCATTATAGCTGATACATTTAGTCTTGTCCTAGTTGCCAATGTATTATCATTCTCTAATTTCGTTTTGATTATGTTTAAAGTTTTATCTAATGGTACATTTGTAAATAAACTGTTTATGTCAAAACTTACTAAAATATTATTTGGATTAAATTCAATAGTTGATAATTTGTTTAAAAAATGTTTTGTATTTTTTATAAAAGTGTCATCATTATTAGCAAATGGTTTTAGAATGTTTAATAAGAATTTTGATAGTTCACTACAAGGAGAATTGATGGTACTACAAATGGGTCTAAGTGGTATGTTCGCTTTATGAATTTTCGGCACTCCATAAAAATGTGGTGTCTTACTGTAGTGAGGTGTCATTAATTTTCTTTGATAGTATGTTAGATCATTTTTAAATTTGAATAAAGTTCTATATATTTTGTTTTCCAGTGTCTTCGTTGGATCCTTCGTTAATTTGCTATAAGGTCCATTTGTAATTAGATCTGTAATTTTGTCCTCATATTGTATTTTATTCATTATTACAGTTGCATTGCCTTTATCCGCTGGTAGGATTGTTATGGAGTCATCATTTCTTAAAGTTTTTAAAGCTTTCATTTCCTCTTTGCTGATGTTCTGTTCAATTTGATTAGACTTTTCCAATTCAAGTTTACATAGTACCCTATATTGTTCTTTTTCATGAGTTGGTAGACATTGGGATATTTTCTCCACTGAGCTGATTATGTCTAATTTTGGAATAGATGGATGAGTAACAGCATAGTTTAAACCTTTTGACAATACCAAATTTTCCGTTGCATTTAAATGTCTATTTGATAGATTGACAACTGTCGCTAATATGTCATTATTTCTATTTAGGTTATCAAAAGTATGTAAACTATTTTGTTCTAAAAGATTATTAAATTTATTTAAATGTATATTTCTTTGTTTCTGATATGAATTTTCATAAATTATGTGTAAACTAAAAATAATTCGATCAAAATCAGAATTTGATATCATTCCGAAAAGTAAATCTTCAATACTTACGATGTCTTGTTCGATAAAAAATAAATTTGACCTGTGAAATTGCAACCTTTCCCGGATCATCGACAAACTGGCTCTATGTAGAATATTTTGGAGTCTTCTGCTTGAGTATGCTGGCCGTAACCTCAAGCCCTTTGGTATTATGTTGTTATTTCTACATCTTCTTCAAAATTTTATTGAATTTTGACAATGTGCCAGTTTCTCGTAGAAGGTTTCCAATTTCCTAAAATTTTGACACACGATAGGCCCATACCGGTTTCTTAATGTTGTTCTGAAGCTATTTCCTTGTGGCATTTTTATGATTAATTATTTATATGGGAAATAAGCCACAATTAAAATGAAAAAAATTATTTTATTAACGTTTCGACGCCCAAATCGGGTGCCGTTGTCAAAATACAAAATATTACTAAAATAAACTAAAGTGTTGTTGCTAAGCAAAAAAATTCTTCTAATAATTTATTTAATCTCACTCATTTATATTGGCAATTCAGACATATATTATACATTTTAAAGTAGAAGACTTTAAAATGATATTGCCAATATTTATGAGTTGCGTTCCTGGGACGACTTACTGAAAGATAGTTCATTCGATTACATGAAATTAACCCCAACTCAAGAATATCCGTCATAAAAAATTATAGCATGTGATATGTCTTTAAAAAGACAACCAAATGCAACGACAGTAAAATTCTCGCGTTAGAGACTTCATAGTAAATCACAAGGGAAAACTAGGAAAAAAACCCTGTGATACTATCCCGACATCGTAAGTATTTGGTCTTACATTAATTTACTCTCAAAAAATAATACCAAATTCTGACTTGTAACATGTTTAAATTATAAATAATATTAATAATACTAGATATATAAGTAATACTAAATATAAAATATGTACTAGCTCGATATTATTGACTTACTAATCTTGGTATTTTCTTTCTATTGACTTCCTCTTTCAGTATGGGTAACCACATCCTACTGCATTCTACCGAGGAATTTGCGACACAATTGGTTTCATTTAGCATAATTAGAGCCGCTTCTTTGATTTTTCTCTTTTTACTATCTGATTCTTTCAGGACTATACTTGAATCTCTCCACTGAACTCTATGTTCATTATCCCATGCGTGTTGACATATTTGAGATCTCTCAAATTCTCTATTTTTAATATAAGATTGATGTTCACTTATTCTAACGTCTAATGGTCTTGATGTCTCACCTAAATAAAATTGTTCGCATTCACAAGGTATTTTATAAATGCAATTCTTTGTTCTTTCTTGATCATTGTTAGGTTTAGTTTTAGATAGAATAGATCTCAATGTGTTTGTTGTTTTGAATGTTGTTGAAATGTTGAATTTATTTCCTATTGTTTTAAGTTTCTCGGATAGTCCTTTTATATATGGTATTGATATTTTCCTCGTATTATTTCTGGTGAATGTTGTAGGATCCCTTTCTAAGTTGTTCTGTTCCATTCGATCCAATCTTGACAATTCCTTATTTATAAACGATAAAGGATAATCATTTTTTAATAAAACAGATGTTAACAATTGTTTTTCTGCTAAAAAGGAATTTTCGTTAGAACAAGTAATTTTGGCTCTATCATATAAGGATTTAATGATTCCCTTTTTAACGTTGATGTTGTGATTTGACTTGTAATTGAGATATCTGTTGGTGTGTGTTGGTTTTCTATACACTTGAGTCTCATATCCAATATCCTTCTTTGAGATCAAAACATCGAGGAAAGGTAGGCTGTTATTGTATTCCTTTTCCATTGTAAATTTTATTGTCTCTTCTTGATCGTTTATAATATTCAGGAACGTATCCAACAATTCTGATCTATGAGGCCATATTGAAAACACATCATCTACATATCTCCACCATACTGTGGGTTTTAAATTTTGTTTAGAAATAATATTAGTTTCAAAATCCTCCATAAATATATTAGCCAATAATGGAGATAAAGAAGAGCCCATTGCTAGACCAAAATTTTGTTTATAGAATTCATTGTTTAGTTGAAAATAGGTATTATGGGTACATAATGTCAATAACTCCATTATAGCTGATACATTTAGTCTTGTCCTAGTTGCCAATGTATTATCATTCTCTAATTTCGTTTTGATTATGTTTAAAGTTTTATCTAATGGTACATTTGTAAATAAACTGTTTATGTCAAAACTTACTAAAATATTATTTGGATTAAATTCAATAGTTGATAATTTGTTTAAAAAATGTTTTGTATTTTTTATAAAAGTGTCATCATTATTAGCAAATGGTTTTAGAATGTTTAATAAGAATTTTGATAGTTCACTACAAGGAGAATTGATGGTACTACAAATAGGTCTAAGTGGTATGTTCGCTTTATGAATTTTCGGCACTCCATAAAAATGTGGTGTCTTACTGTAGTGAGGTGTCATTAATTTTCTTTGATAGTATGTTAGATCATTTTTAAATTTGAATAAAGTTCTATATATTTTGTTTTCCAGTGTCTTCGTTGGATCCTTCGTTAATTTGCTATAAGGTCCATTTGTAATTAGATCTGTAATTTTGTCCTCATATTGTATTTTATTCATTATTACAGTTGCATTGCCTTTATCCGCTGGTAGGATTGTTATGGAGTCATCATTTCTTAAAGTTTTTAAAGCTTTCATTTCCTCCTTGCTGATGTTCTGTTCAATTTGATTAGACTTTTCCAATTCAAGTTTACATAGTACCCTATATTGTTCTTTTTCATGAGTTGGTAGACATTGGGATATTTTCTCCACTGAGCTGATTATGTCTAATTTTGGAATAGATGGATGAGTAACAGCATAGTTTAAACCTTTTGACAATACCAAATTTTCCGTTGCATTTAAATGTCTATTTGATAGATTGACAACTGTCGCTAATATGTCATTATTTCTATTTAGGTTATCAAAAGTATGTAAACTATTTTGTTCTAAAAGATTATTAAATTTTAGGTCTGGATCCCGCGTATGAAAAAAAAGTTGATTAATAGCAAGCTGAAAATTTGTTAATAGCTTAAGGGTGTCTAGTTGAACAAACTTTGATATATAGGAACACTGGAACAGGGGCAGTTTTAACTGTGGAACAGGTTAAAAATTTGGAACGGTCAGAACACGAAAACGGCACATTTATTTTGTCCGACAGAACAGACTTAAGCTCTCCGAACAGAGATTAAACTCTCATGCAAAAATCAGACTGATATTTATCACCTGTCATAATTCCTGTCATTTGACATATTCTACATGTTCCACTCATTAAAACGACCATTTGGTGATAAATAGCAGTCTGATTTTTGCATGAGACTTTAATCTCTGTTCGGAGAGTTTAAGTTTGTTCTGTCGGACAAAATAAATGTGCCGTTTTCGTGGTCTGACCGTTCCAAATTTTTAACCTGTTCCACAATTAAAACTGCCCCTGTTCCAGTGTTCCGATATATCAAAGTTTGTCCGACTAGACACCCTTAAGCTATTAACAAATTTTCAGCTTGCTATTAATCAACTTTTTTTTCATACGCGGGATCCAGACCTATTTATTTAAATGTATATTTCTTTGTTTCTGATATGAATTTTCATAAATTATGTGTAAACTAAAAATAATTCGATCAAAATCAGAATTTGATATCATTCCGAAAAGTAAATCTTCAATACTTACGATGTCTTGTTCGATAAAAAATAAATTTGACCTGTGAAATTGCAACCTTTCCCGGATCATCGACAAACTGGCTCTATGTAGAATATTTTGGAGTCTTCTGCTTGAGTATGCTGGCCGTAACCTCAAGTCCTTTGGTATTATGTTGTTATTTCTACATCTTCTTAAAAATTTTATTGAATTTTGACAATGTGCCAGTTTCTCGTAGAAGGTTTCCAATTTCCTAAAATTTTGACACACGATAGGCCCATACCGGTTTCTTAATGTTGTTCTGAAGCTATTTCCTTGTGGCATTTTTATGATTAATTATTTATATGGGAAATAAGCCACAATTAAAATGAAAAAAATAATTTTATTAACGTTTCGACGCCCAAATCGGGTGCCGTTGTCAAAATACAAAATATTACTAAAATAAACTAAAGTGTTGTTGCTAAGCAAAAAAATTCTTCTAATAATTTATTTAATCTCACTCATTTATATTGGCAATTCAGACATATATTATACATTTTAAAGTAGAAGACTTTAAAATGATATTGCCAATATTTATGAGTTGCGTTCCTGGGACGACTTACTGAAAGATAGTTCATTCGATTACATGAAATTAACCCCAACTCAAGAATATCCGTCATAAAAAATTATAGCATGTGATATGTCTTTAAAAAGACAACCAAATGCAACGACAGTAAAATTCTCGCGTTAGAGACTTCATAGTAAATCACAAGGGAAAACTAGGAAAAAAACCCTGTGATACTATCCCGACATCGTAAGTATTTGGTCTTACATTAATTTACTCTCAAAAAATAATACCAAATTCTGACTTGTAACATGTTTAAATTATAAATAATATTAATAATACTAGATATATAAGTAATACTAAATATAAAATATGTACTAGCTCGATATTATTGACTTACTAATCTTGGTATTTTCTTTCTATTGACTTCCTCTTTCAGTATGGGTAACCACATCCTACTGCATTCTACCGAGGAATTTGCGACACAATTGGTTTCATTTAGCATAATTAGAGCCGCTTCTTTGATTTTTCTCTTTTTTTTACTATCTGATTCTTTCAGGACTATACTTGAATCTCTCCACTGAACTCTATGTTCATTATCCCATGCGTGTTGACATATTTGAGATCTCTCAAATTCTCTATTTTTAATATAAGATTGATGTTCACTTATTCTAACGTCTAATGGTCTTGATGTCTCACCTAAATAAAATTGTTCGCATTCACAAGGTATTTTATAAATGCAATTCTTTGTTCTTTCTTGATCATTGTTAGGTTTAGTTTTAGATAGAATAGATCTCAATGTGTTTGTTGTTTTGAATGTTGTTGAAATGTTGAATTTATTTCCTATTGTTTTAAGTTTCTCGGATAGTCCTTTTATATATGGTATTGATATTTTCCTCGTATTATTTCTGGTGAATGTTGTAGGATCCCTTTCTAAGTTGTTCTGTTCCATTCGATCCAATCTTGACAATTCCTTATTTATAAACGATAAAGGATAATCATTTTTTAATAAAACAGATGTTAACAATTGTTTTTCTGCTAAAAAGGAATTTTCGTTAGAACAAGTAATTTTGGCTCTATCACATAAGGATTTAATGATTCCCTTTTTAACGTTGATGTTGTGATTTGACTTGTAATTGAGATATCTGTTGGTGTGTGTTGGTTTTCTATACACTTGAGTCTCATATCCAATATCCTTCTTTGAGATCAAAACATCGAGGAAAGGTAGGCTGTTATTGTATTCCTTTTCCATTGTAAATTTTATTGTCTCTTCTTGATCGTTTATAATATTCAGGAACGTATCCAACAATTCTGATCTATGAGGCCATATTGAAAACACATCATCTACATATCTCCACCATACTGTGGGTTTTAAATTTTGTTTAGAAATAATATTACGTTTCGAAATCCTCCATAAATATATTAGCCAATAATGGAGATAAAGAAGAGCCCATTGCTAGACCAAAATTTTGTTTATAGAATTCATTGTTTAGTTGAAAATAGGTATTATGGGTACATAATGTCAATAACTCCATTATAGCTGATACATTTAGTCTTGTCCTAGTTGCCAATGTATTATCATTCTCTAATTTCGTTTTGATTATGTTTAAAGTTTTATCTAATGGTACATTTGTAAATAAACTGTTTATGTCAAAACTTACTAAAATATTATTTGGATTAAATTCAATAGTTGATAATTTGTTTAAAAAATGTTTTGTATTTTTTATAAAAGTGTCATCATTATTAGCAAATGGTTTTAGAATGTTTAATAAGAATTTTGATAGTTCACTACAAGGAGAATTGATGGTACTACAAATGGGTCTAAGTGGTATGTTCGCTTTATGAATTTTCGGCACTCCATAAAAATGTGGTGTCTTACTGTAGTGAGGTGTCATTAATTTTCTTTGATAGTATGTTAGATCATTTTTAAATTTGAATAAAGTTCTATATATGTTGTTTTCCAGTGTCTTCGATGGATCCTTCGTTAATTTGCTATAAGGTCCATTTGTAATTAGATCTGTAATTTTGTCCTCATATTGTATTTTATTCATTATTACAGTTGCATTGCCTTTATCCGCTGGTAGGATTGTTATGGAGTCATCATTTCTTAAAGTTTTTAAAGCTTTCATTTCCTCTTTGCTGATGTTCTGTTTAATTTGATTAGACTTTTCCAATTCAAGTTTACATAGTACCCTATATTGTTCTTTTTCATGAGTTGGTAGACATTGGGATATTTTCTCCACTGAGCTGATTATGTCTAATTTTGGAATAGATGGATGAGTAACAGCATAGTTTAAACCTTTTGACAATACCAAATTTTCCGTTGCATTTAAATGTCTATTTGATAGATTGACAACTGTCGCTAATATGTCATTATTTCTATTTAGGTTATCAAAAGTATGTAAACTATTTTGTTCTAAAAGATTATTAAATTTATTTAAATGTATATTTCTTTGTTTCTGATATGAATTTTCATAAATTATGTGTAAACTAAAAATAATTCGATCAAAATCAGAATTTGATATCATTCCGAAAAGTAAATCTTCAATACTTACGATGTCTTGTTCGATAAAAAATAAATTTGACCTGTGAAATTGCAACCTTTCCCGGATCATCGACAAACTGGCTCTATGTAGAATATTTTGGAGTCTTCTGCTTGAGTATGCTGGCCGTAACCTCAAGTCCTTTGGTATTATGTTGTTATTTCTACATCTTCTTAAAAATTTTATTGAATTTTGACAATGTGCCAGTTTCTCGTAGAAGGTTTCCAATTTCCTAAAATTTTGACACACGATAGGCCCATACCGGTTCTTAATGTTGTTCTGAAGCTATTTCCTTGTGGCATTTTTATGATTAATTATTTATATGGGAAATAAGCCACAATTAAAATGAAAAAAATAATTTTATTAACGTTTCGACGCCCAAATCGGGTGCCGTTGTCAAAATACAAAATATTACTAAAATAAACTAAAGTGTTGTTGCTAAGCAAAAAAATTCTTCTAATAATTTATTTAATCTCACTCATTTATATTGGCAATTCAGACATATATTATACATTTTAAAGTAGAAGACTTTAAAATGATATTGCCAATATTTATGAGTTGCGTTCCTGGGACGACTTACTGAAAGATAGTTCATTCGCAAAGAATTGCATTTATAAAATACCTTGTGAATGCGAACAATTTTATTTAGGTGAGACATCAAGACCATTAGACGTTAGAATAAGTGAACATCAATCTTATATTAAAAATAGAGAATTTGAGAGATCTCAAATATGTCAAAACGCATGGGATAATGAACATAGAGTTCAATGGAGAGATTCAAGTATAGTCCTGAAAGAATCAGATAGTAAAAAGAGAAAAATCAAAGAAGCGGCTCTAATTATGCTAAATGAAACCAATTGTGTCGCAAATTCCTCGGTAGAATGCAGTAGGATGTGGTTACCCATACCGAAAGAGGAAGTCAATAGAAAGAAAATACCAAGATTAGTAAGTCAATAATATCGAGCTAGTACATATTTTATATTTAGTATTACTTATATATCTAGTATTATTAATATTATTTATAATTTAAACATGTTACAAGTCAGAATTTGGTATTATTTTTTGAGAATAAATTAATGTAAGACCAAATACTTACGATGTCGGGATAGTATCACAGGGTTTTTCCTAGTTTTCCCTTGTGATTTACTATGAAGTCTCTAACGCGAGAATTTTACTGTCGTTGCATTTGGTTGTCTTTTTAAAGACATATCACATGCTATAATTTTTTATGACGGATATTCTTGAGTTGGGGTTAATTTCATGTAATCGAATGAACTATCTTTCAGTAAGTCGTCCCAGGAACGCAACTCATAAATATTGGCAATATCATTTTAAAGTCTTCTACTTTAAAATGTATAATATATGTCTGAATTGCCAATATAAATGAGTGAGATTAAATAAATTATTAGAAGAATTTTTTTGCTTAGCAACAACACTTTAGTTTATTTTAGTAATATTTTGTATTTTGACAACGGCACCCGATTTGGGCGTCGAAAAGTGTTAATAATAGTAACATGTACAGAAATCCAAACCAAGAAACTCAAATCCTGTCCTTGAGGTAACACAATTGAAGTGAAACTAGGTAAGCAAATAAAGAAGACTTGCTAGTTATCAATAATACAAAAGTTAATTGGAAGAAAGGTTAAGTCTCAAGCTTCTTTCCTTACGTTTTTTCAAGTGTTTCAATAGATGATTCAATCTCTAATGGTACTGACCATCTTCCTTTAATTGTATTAGGACTTCCTTTCATCTTCCAACACAATTTTTCTATTATTTTTGCCCTGAATAGGCCTTATTTCTCTCATCTTTTAACATCCACCACTCCATTTTTTGTGGGCTTCTCCGATATTTTGGGGTAGTTTGGCTTTTTACTTCGATGTACAGCACAAGCACCTTATGTTGATGGCTTATCGTCTGACTAACTTTACTATTAGCTTGCTGTCCTTGCTGTAAATCTTCTTTATTTGTCGTGAAATAATCTGTTTGGGAATGATTTTGTCCATTTTTGTAGGTAATAAGTTGAGTTTTTCAGTTAACAGAACGTGTTAACAGTAATTTATCAAACAGAAGCCAGTTTTTCATTTTGATAACATCATTTTCTACATTGTTTTTACATTTTTGTCAGTATGTATTAATAGGAGTGGTATTATCTAAAAAACATACACATCTTCAAGAAAAACGGCATTGAAACATACCTAATGTAAATATAAAGAAGTATAACATACCGAAATGGATCATTAATGTCTACGTTAATAACAGTTCCTTTAGCTGATCATCATGCCCACATAAATCGATTACTTCAGCCATCGTCACCGAAGAGTGCTTTGATTTAATCGCGTTTTAATACATCGTACACAATAAAAAATGGCTTAATAATTTCTCAGTTGCTACTCACGCCAAGAAATGCCGCGAACCATGTCGAAATGATGTTTCAATCAGATGGTTAACAACAGTAGCTCTAATGAATGCAATTTATAGTAACACTATCATGGTTAGAAACTAACACCAGTAATTATGGAAATTTTTATACCGCTATTGCATTCATTTATGAACTTTAGATGACCAATTTATCATTCCTTTGAGACATTTTAATAAGTTTCTTTACTGTACAAGGTTTCTTTATTAGTCCTCAGTCTGTAAAATTTATGCGATATGTCTCGTAAGTATCTATGAAATAGAAAAAATGGACTACACCATATTTTTGTCTTTCACTCATTTCAATTTATTTTATTTATTTCAAGCATATTTATAAAATGTTATCTCTTTTTTATTCAATGATATAGACAAAAAAGTTGCAAAATATCATTCCATTGATGTCCCATTTTTAATCCAATATTATACTACCTCTCTCCAGCGGCGGCTCGTGGGTCAATCTTCAGGGGGGTCATTTTGGTTTGAAAACTTCAAACTGTTGATTTTTTAAAGTATTTAAAAGATCTTTTAGCATTTATATTTTAGATAAAAAATACAGACTTAGATAAAACTCAATACTATTTACCCTAGTTTTCCGAAAATTAAATTTGTCTTTTTTTAGAGTAAATCTTTTAAAAAATATAGGAAAAATGGTATGAACAGGTTATTGACTGATATATAGATAGGAATATTTATAGTATAATAAATTGTAAATTTATTAAAACGAAACTTACTTTAAATATTTTTATATTTTAAGTCAATTCTTCTATCCTTTAGTTCTGCAAAATAGTCTATGACCTTCTCATTGAAATTTGGAATGCTCTTGACAAGCGTTTTCTCGATGCTCAGCATAGACAAGGCACTAAGTCTAGGTTGTCCCATCGTATTACGCAGGAATGTTTTTACTCTTTTTAAAGTAGAAAAACATCTCTCACTTTCCACGGTTGTCATAGGGAGTGTGCACAAAATATTTAATAACTTCACTGCTTCAGAAAATGTTTCAGACAAATTCATGTTAATAAAAAGCTGAAGTATGGCTACTGCACCAGCACTATTGCGAAAATCCTCACGACAATATAAGACTTCAAGTTCCGATTTTAGTTTGGAAATATTCACTGTGGGATAATTAGCCGTCACCATTTTTAAAATATTTTGCGGAAAGTTGGTAGTGTATGCTTCAAATTTCTCTATGTAGAATAACTGTGAAATCATGAGATGATCATTGAAACTAAACCTGTGATTTATTTCAGATATAATAATATCACAAATTTCAAGTGCAGTTCGTCGCTTTGGATCCTCTGCAGTAGTTTTTCTTTTTTTTGCTGTTGATGTGCTTGGTACTTCTGATTCCAAAATAGTATTTCTAATTATTTGGATATTGTTGTTAAAAGACAGGATACAATTTTTGACAGATATAACATCAATGTCTCGCATTTGCAATTGTTTAAACAATATATCAACATGGGGCATTATTTTATGGAAAAAATTTAACCAAAATAAAAAATGCTCATCTTCCAAATGTCTTTTTAAACCAGTTGCTTGATTTATATTGTTACCATCTTGCTCCTCATCAATAATTTCCTCTAAGCAAGATTTTAAATCATCTTTATAAGTGTATACAATTTCAACACATTTTGTATTGAAAGCCCATCGAGTAGGCGCAGCTTTAGGTAGCCTTACTTTAACCACTCTATCCAGAACCATCGTACGTTTTGGAGATCGGCCGAAAAAGGACGAAAATCCGTGTAAATTTGCAAAAAATATTTTTATCGGTTTGTGTTGACTCGCCGCTTTTTGGAGGATAAGATTAAATTGATGGGCATAGCAGTGAATGAAGTGTGCATTTGGGTATATTTCTTTAATTTTTGTTTGTACTCCTCCCAGTTTACCGCTCATGACTGATGCACCATCGTAACTTTGGGCAATCAATTTTTCAGGTGCTTCATTAATTTTTAATAATTGAAGTTCTTCCAATATTACATTAGTTAAATGTTGTGCTGTAGTACCTAGGGGGTTAACAAATTTCCAAAATCTTTCATGTACAATACCAGTTAATACATATCGCAATATGATAATCATCTGCGTTTTATTGGAGCTGTCTGTGGTCTCATCTACTTGAATGGCCACAAAATTTGTCTGGCCAATCTCCTTCATGATATGAGTATGCACAATGGCTAACATTGATTCTAAAATATCGTTCTGAATTGTTTTCGATGTTCCTTTAAATACTGTACTTTTTTCAATGTGTTCTTTAAACATTAAATCCAGTTCAGAAACAAAATCGATAAGGCCCAGAAAAATTCCACGATTATTGGAGCTGTCACTTTCGTCATGACCGCGCAATGCAATTTCGAAAACTCCACAAAATTTTACACAGTCGATTAGTTTGTTTAAAATATACCTATTTTTAGATACCAATTCATTAAAGTCATGCACAGATTTACGATATACACTATCAAGTTGCTGTCTTATGTTAACACGTCCTAAACTTGCGTAACTCATTGATGAATTTATATGAGTAGTTGAAGAGGCATGTTTTGTAATTTTCACTTTTAAATGCTTAATGTCAGTTACTCCATTTTTCGCCCATACAGCGTCATTCGAAAACAGTAAACACGGATAGCAAAAAAATGCATTTCTCACACTGCAGCCACAAATCCAATCACACAAATTGTACATTGATTCTTTAAAATATCTTTGAATGTCCTTACCCCTATCCTTTGTTGTTTGTTTTAAATTCATGTTTGGTTTTGGTCGACCACTTTCTTTTTTCTCAAGCCGCCGTTCATAATTTAGTGTTCCAGCAGATTTTAAGGCAATTATTTCGTCAACAACACTCATCTTGTTTTTGTTACAATCACAAAAAAATCCAACAAAACAAAATAAATTACGCAAATACGCCGCGATCGATATAGACCTGCCGTGAAGTGCGGTCAGCAGACGGTAACTAACTAAACGTGAGGCCGTCGACTCTACTAGAGGTATACGACGGAAAGGTCACTCCCACTCTCGCCCACGAAATTGCTATCTGCCGTCTCTTTTCTATTTTACATGCATTTGTCCATAAGCCATAAGAACTGTATATAGACAATTTAAAATACGGCCCAGCCACGGGCTTGTGTATAGCGCGAGGCGCGACGTTATTATATCTATTATATTTGTTTTGCCAATGCAGACTGCTGAGAGAGAATTTTATATTTCAGAGTGAAGTTTTAGATAAAAGATATTTTTAATAAAATTGGTATTTTTATGAGATTATTTTAGGGGGGTCATTGACCAATTGACCCTAAGGAGGAGCCGCGCTTGCCTCTCTCAATCCACAGAGAAAAAAATTGAGGAATTTCATTAAGGATTCAGGAAAGGTAGATCCACATAAGGACAAAAACAATCGAGAAATGCCACGAACACAACATAGAACTCAACAACATCTTCATAGATTGAAGACAAGCCTTTAACTGTATTGGAAGAAAAAAATTATTTAATTTTTTCAATACTGATTTTTCTATTGTTTCTAATTTTAGACACTCACCCATCCCGAATACACATTGTCAAAGTACCCGGAGTTTATTTTTAAACTTTATACTCGTATATCAAATCACTTTTTAAACCCGCTACCGGAATTCTTTGTTTATTTTAGAAGTTTTATGTGTATATTTAACACCCGCAGCAGTTACAGAAGAGTCAGGTCGCAGCTATTTTTAAACAAAGAGTGTTCGTTGGAGGTAATGCCGCAAATTAATCGCTACGAAGTCATAAGAGATGCCATCAAAAAGAACATGCACAGTCGAATCGAAAAGTTAAAGTTAGCAATCAAGCTGGTAGAAATGGTTCAGAAAAATTCGAAAGTTCGACAAAGGACCCCGCAAAAACCTTATGGGAAATGGCTCTCTGTCAAATGCTCTGAAACTTTTGGTTCTGGTAGTCCTTGATGTGTAGAACAAAAGACTCAATGGGCACGTAGCTCCAAAAAATCATGGTTTTAAGATATAACCCTCTGAAGTTATAGGTACAGTGAGGACGTTTGAGTTGGAATAAATTTATTTTCTCGAGAATAGGCGACTCTGGAGATAAATTACAAATCAAGTCAATTTTTATTTTTAAATTATAATTTTTTCGCGTATATCATACTAGTGATGTCATCCATCTGGGCGTGATGACGCAATCGATGATTTTTTTAAATAAGAATAGGGGTCATGTGATAGCTCATTTGAAAGGTTGTACAATTCTCTATTCACTAATATAAACATTAACATAATTATTTATACAGCTTGCCCAAAAATTTTTTTGAATTAAATTTTTAAGACAAAAGGAACAATGTATCTAATTTATTTAATTCGAAATACATTTTAGTGCTGTCAGAAAACAGAAAAAAATGTTCATTTGAAAAATAAACATTGCTTTTCGCTTAAATTAAATGTTCAAACTGCTAAGAGGCAGGTGGGTGGCAGCTTTAATATTGAATTTAAGTGAAAACAATATGTATTTATCAAATAAACATTTTTTCATGTTTTCGGACAATAGTAAAAAGTATTTCGAATTAAATAAATTATATACATTCTTCTTTTGGTCTCAATTAAGTTAATTTAAAAAAAATTTTGGGCACCCTCTATATATAATTATGTTAATGTTTATATTAGTGAATAGAGAATTGAATATCCTTTCAAATGAGCTATCACACGACCCCTATTCTTATTTAAAAAAAATCATCGATTGCGTCATCACGCCCAGATTGATGACGTCACTAGTATGATATATATGCCAAAAAATTATAATTTAAAAATAAAAATCTGATTCGTAATTTATCTCTAAAGTCGCACATTCTCGAGAAAATGAATTTATTCCAACTCAAACGTCCTCACTGTACCTATAACTTCAGAGGCCTATATCTTAAAACCATGATTTTTTGGAGCTACTTGCCCATTGAGTCTTTTGTTCTACACATCAAGGATTACCAGAACCCAAAGTTTCAGAGCATTTGACAGAGAGCTATTTCCCATAAGGTTTCTGCGGGGTCCTTTGAAGAAGAATGAAAAAAATTTAAAAAAAAACAAAGAACAAAAACAAAAAAAAATTACAATGATTTTTCCTTTACATCTTGTCATAATTTCTTTCAAGACACTGATGAGTTTCACAAGATTCCCTAATCTATGGAAAGAAGCCCATGTGATCTCAATCCATAAACTAGAAAAACCTGCACTTTTCCACAAAACTACAGGCTAATAAGCCTACTGCCAGCAGTAAGCTCAAGGGTTGGAGAGGAAACAGGGTGACTACAGGTCTTATCAGAATACCAGGTACTCAGGCTCACATAATACATGGCAGCAGGTTTCAATGATAGATAGTAAAATGGAGCAGCCCTCCTACGTAAGCGAAGCATTTGTCAGAATTCCGCATACAGGACTGATCTACAAAATCAAGAACTATGGATACAGCAACGTCATGGCAGATCTACTCTCGCCTAGGAAAAGTCCTATTCGAAATCGGAATTCTGGAGGCAGGAGTACCACAGGCACCATAATCAGCCTTGATGGAGACGACACGTGAATAGTGGCCAAGCACAGAAACAAAAACATTGCAACTAGGTACATATTATAGAAACTTTCAGACAGCACCACACGCCCTAGAAAAATGGTGCATACAGTGGAAAATGGCAGTACATCTGGAGAAGCCCCAAGTAGAGATGTTTAAGGAAGAGACTTTAAGTACCAGCCGAACAATTAGAGATGTTCGACGTTCCCATCGAATGGTCAAATGAAGCAAAGTACCTCGGAGTCACCACGAACAAAGAAATCACATTCACATTCCATGCTACAAGAACAGTACAGAAGGCAAAAAAGGTACAACCCGATATCAGAAGCCTAACTGGGAGAAGAAGCAAATTAACATTCAGAACAACGACAAGGTTCATCAGCAGCATCATACTGGCCATCCTAGCAAACGCATCTCTTGCATGGGAGAGACTAACAGAACGAAGATCCTAGATGCCCTCAAAGCAGCTAACGTCCCTCGATACGTACGTAACCGAAAGTCCTTTTCAGCGACACCCAACATATCAAAGTATTATACCAGATAGACGAAAAAGCTAGAACAAAATTTGCCGAACTAGTAGACCATCCCAACCACCCACCCTGTGAGAGATCATAAGGTATAACGGCTTAATAGTGTAGGAAACAGAGGTTGAACCTCGCAAAATGGACACAAGACCAGTTTTATTTTTTTTTTCTGGTATATCAAGGGGTGCTACTTATGAGACTAACTTTTTGTTAAAAAAATTCGCTCCGGAACCCCCCTTTTCAGCTCTTTAAAGGGTGTAATTGGTACGTTTTGCAAAAAACGTACTTAATAGTAAAATGAAGAGGACTATATTTCCTACTATTTATTTCCCGACAGCATATGTCTATCACCCACCGTTTAGCGGGGGTGGCGCCCCAAAGTTAACAAATTTTAAAAAAAGGTGTTTTAAAAAAATTATTTTTCCCTAACTGTAATAAAAATTAAAACCCAAAACCCTACGGCATTTAATCACAAATAAGTGGCTGATTTTTTGCTATAGGTTCCATTTAATGGCAATTGCAAATTTTTAAATTACAGGGTGTTACATTTTAAAAAACCCCTTTTTATACCATCTGAACCGCATATACTAGAGTAAAAAAACTTTCAGCGATTGTCCATGTCCATGTACTGGTGTTATTTACAAGTTTGTATAATGCACCCCCATATTTTCCCCAGAACCACCCCAAAAAAAGGAGAATTAATAAAGAAAATAATCAACAATTGATTTTGGGCCACCATTGTGGCTTTAGGGTGCAAAAATACGCATAGGTCATGATGTGTAGCAGACAGTGTGTTCTTTTATTTTACATAACTACGTTATCAATAAAATGACTAGGTGACGAAAAAAAAACAAAAACTTAAGCCCGCCAAAGCATTTCTGAGGTTTACGGCGCCACTGTGCCGTAACGGTTGCTTATACGAAAAAAATGCATAGGAAGTTATTTATAGAGAAAATAATGGTCTTTAATTCTGTATAAGTTTTGTTTTAAAAATGCATAGGTAATGAGAAAATCGTAAAAACATGCTCTCCAAGGAATAGGGGTAGTTTCTGCAGTTTATTTTCAAGGATAATGGTAGTTTCCGCAGGGATGTATTTCGCAATAGGGAAAAACCCTATTGATGGAGCATATGCCCGTATGGGTCAAAAAGCAAAAAAATATTTTTTTTCAACCCCCCTTTATTTATTTTTTATGGCTACAGGGGTTGCATCAAGAAATCGCTTTTGGTGTCCATGCATGGGTAATAAGAACGTGCACAAAATAATATATGAAGGGCATTTTAATAAAGGGCATGGTGTGTGAAGGATTCCAAGAAAATCACTTTATTAATTCTCCATTTTTTGGGGGTGGTTCCGGAAAAAATGGGGGTGCATTATAGAAATTTGTAAATAACACCAGTACCTGGATAATCGCCGAAAGTTTTTTTACTCTAGCATAGGCGGTTCAGTTCAGATATGATAAAAAGGGGTTTTTTTAAAACACCCTGTAATTAAAAAATGGGCAATTGCCGTTAAATGAAAAACCTATACCAAAAATCAGACACTTATTTGTGATTAATTTCCCCAGAGCATTTTCTCAATTTTCATTACAGTTAGGGAAAAATAATTTTTTTTAAAACATCTTTTTTAAAAATTTGCAAACTTTGAGGCGCCACCCAAGCTAAACGGTGGGTGATAGACATATGCTGTCGGGAAATAAATAATAGGAAATATAGTCCTCTTCATTTTACTATTAAGTAAATTTTTTGCAAAAGGTACAGGACGGGCTACGTTTCGCAAAAACCACAAATTACTTTAAAGGGATGAAAAGGGGGGTTCAGGGGCGAAATTTTTTAACAAAAAGTTAGTCTCATAATAAGCACCCCTTGATAACAGAAAAAAAAATTAAACCGGACTTGTGTCCCTTTTGCGAGGTTCAACATGTTTCCTACACTACACATAGTTTCAAAAGTTATGCATCACCCCTCGCATTCACGATGTTTACGCTTTTATAAATTCGTATCTTTATCACATTTTTAATGGACCTTTTTTATAAAAAATAGACCATTTTTGGTTTTCTATTTTATTGGATAACCCATTTAATTGAGCTGGTTTTGCCAAGGTGTAAACATTTGAAAAATTTATTCTGGTGAAATTTTCGAAAACGTGATTAAAAATGAATCGTACTTTAATTTCTGAGTTGGACCGTATAAGAATTATCGATTTAGTTGAAGAAGGCCATTCACAGCGTTTCGTGGCGGAAAGAGTGGGTGTTTCTCATAGTGATGTCTCACGGATATGGAATAGTTTCCTGGAGACAAACTCGATACGGAATAGAGCTCGGTCTGGTAGACCCCGAGTTACTAATGATCGACAGAATAGATATATCAGAATGTCCATCTGTAGAAATTCTTCTGTGCCTGTACCAGCCCTCCAAAGAGAATTCAGGCATGCTACAGGAGTCAGAGTATCGTTGGCTACAATAAGAAGAAGAATTTTAGACTCAGGTTTGCTCCCCCAAAAATTTTGGAATATTGCGCTTTTTTTAGACGAGACCAGAATCTGTTTGAACCGGCGAATTCGTGTGTAGCTAGTTGTGCAGCTCTTGTTGGCTCTCGCCACACACAAATTCGCCGGTTATCACTATTTAAACAGATTCTGGTCTCGTCTGAAAAAAGGACAAAATTCCAAAACAGTTGGGGAGGCTCTATGTGTTCTTGAGCTCACTGGAGGCGGTCCAAAACATGTCTACATTGTAGCTGACGTCTACAACCTCTGTTCTTGGTCGACGACTCCTCAAACCTGAGTCTAAAATTCTTTTTCTTATTGTAGACAACGATACTTTGACACATTGTAACGTTACGTTTTCCCAGTGTAGATTTTGGTCTAGTTCCCACTCATTTCACGCTTTTATCTTAACTGATTAGATCTTAGAGTCCCTATCGGCGTTGTTTTTCTTAGAAACACATATGTGCTATCGATAGAGTCGACTGTTAGACTTTAATAGCTTTCTGGTGAATGATATGGGCCTTGCATCCCATAAGTCATCTTAAGTATTAGGTTCGCTAAGCCCTTTTACGAGTGGTAAGGAAATCTGTTCTTGAATATCTCTCACAGTTTCCCATAATTTTGATTGGTTAAAACCCCACCACAAACAAAGGACGCCAAAGGTTCATAAAAACCACAAATTCTCAAAATTCTGCATCATTTGTGAGTTGAGTTAATATAGTCATTATGTGAGATCAAGTTTGTTCGTGTATTGTGGGCCCCGCCGATTAGGCAGGTAAGAGTATTAATGATTGTTTATTGGTATGTACAATAATTGTACAATTGCGTTTTCTATTTTTTTAAAGGGTCCACCTTTCACCTTCCACCTTCCACCTATGCATTATGTTGTCCAGCTGCTATTTTATGAACACTGTTAAATACTATTATTCTTTCGACTGTGTCGTAAAGTTGAATTTCTTCATGGCCATCTTCCACACCTTGAGAGCCTGCCGGCTTACAAAGGGCCATCCTACCCTCTAACAGATGTTTTAAGTAAGTCACTCATCTTTTACTTATTGAAGAAATTAGTAGAGACGCCTTTGTTATGTCCAGGGCAAGGACAATTTTGTGTGCTTTCGTGAAATAAGTTCAATGACCTAAAGTTTTCGCCCAGTTTGTGATAGTGACATTCTGAAAAGTAGGTCATACTTTTAGTATGAAGTTGATGATTATCTTTTTATTTTTAAATGGGTGATCATTTAAACTATAAACACTTACATTATGTAGATATTTTTCTGAGTATTATTAGAGTGTTATTAAGTATTGTTAGATAGGTATAAATATAAACAAAGAGCTCTTTCTTTTTTTGTTGTAAGTGAACGGTAAAATTTCTAGTTTTTATTTAGAGTATGGATTTTTTATTGTTTCGAGTAACTACAGTTCATTTTTTTTTTGAGTTAATAATTAATAGTTATATTCGTTCACTTACATTCCATTTTTTTAGTATTACTGTGTTGGTGAATACACCAATTTATATGCAGTGATTATTATTATGTCGCCAACTTTTGTCTTATAGATTAACGGTTTAGGTATTTTTTGGTTTCTTAATTTTGTTGTTGGCGATCTTATACTGCGTATACACTGTACGTATTGTGTAAATATTGAGATTTGGTAGAGTATTTTAATAAATGTTACATTGAAACTTACGATGTCGTATTTTATTTAATTTTTTTTACAGCTCAAGATTAGTACATTGATGTCTTGTCGTAGCATTCTTGCTAATTTGTTATTGTTGCGTTATGTTTCGTTAATTATTGTTCCTTTGAGTATTTTTTGGTCAAAATACCTGGCGCCCTATATTTTCGTTTGAGTATTAAGTATTTCCGTTTCCTTAGAGTCCAAGTGTCAAACCAGCAGTTAATGTTATCTATTTACCTTTTGTCTATCTTCGTTTCATTAGCTCTATTCGCATACCATTGTTTATTCATTTAACACCTTTCATTGTAACAGAAGCCCAACACAAAGAACCATGCCCACATCTCTTCCGACTGAGCAACGTGGCCTTTGTTTCGTCAATGTAAACGATTGGACCTTTCCATCTTCGGTCATTCCTTATTCCATCCAAGGATAATATCGTCCTGATCCTTCTGGTTCAGCCTTCATGACCTCGTGTCCATCTGATCGTTATAACATGTAGCATGCCTGAATTCTCTTTGGAGGGCTGGTACAGACATCGAAGAACTTCTACGGATGGAAATTCTGATATATCTATTCTGTCGATCATTGGTCCCTCGGGGTCTACCAGACCAAGCTCTATTCCGTATCGAGTTTGTCTCCAGGAACCTATTTCATATCCGTGAGACATCACTCTGAAAAACACCCACTCTTTCCTCCACGAACCGCTGTGAATGGTCTTCTTCAACTAAATCGATAATTCTTATACGGTCCAACTCAGAAATTAAAGTACGATTCATTTTAATCACGTTTTCAAAAATTTCCCCAAAATAAATTTTTCAAATGTTTATACCTTGGCAAAACCAGGTCAGTTAAATGGGTAATCCAATAAAATAAAAAACCAAAAATGGTATATTTTTTATAAAAAAGGCCCATTAAATATGTGATAAAGATACGGCTTTATAAAAGCGTAAACATCGTGAATACGAGGGGTGATGCATAACTTTTGAAACTATGTGTATAATGCAATGGTATGACATGCCAACCAAAAAAAATACTATCGAAACATTAAATGGGCCGGAAAGGCTCATTTTCCCATTCGAGTGTTGAGACTTTGGAGTCTGTTCAGCTGAAAGACTCTGGTAGACTTACGAAAGCTCGATGCTCGTTGTCCTGGACTTATTGCGGAGAAGACATCAAGTGGGAGTTTCGTCTCCTATGACTCTCACGTGACAAGCATTATTATACTAGCGAATATCATGCTATGATGGGGTTACGGAGGAGTGCCTGGACAGCATCGGTGCTCGGATGGGGCTTGTATGTCCAAATTACCCTACGGGTATGTAAATCTCATTCAGATCGTGGAATACTATTGTGTGTGTTATGTAAAGTTAAGCTGCTTTTACTTTCAGTCATTCCACAGAAATCCCCGTGTTCGTATTGCCGTGACAATTGATATGATTTTAATTTTTATAACAAAACAGGATCGACTTCGTTAATAACGGCCGGTTTCACAAAGTAAAGTTAACTTGTGGTTAAGAGATAACCTCAAAATTACCCCAAAATATGGGTTTCAGTTTCATAATTGTTACCCTTCTGGGTATACCCATAAGGGTAACCCACTCCAACCTCTGCTTAAAAATTCTGTGAGTTAATCATGCTTCCCCGTTGACCTGAAACTAAAACGCATATTTTGGGGTAACCTCTGGTTATCTCTTAACCACAAGTTAACTTTACTTTGTGAAACCGGCCGTAAGACTATACTGTGTCCGTAAAGTATGGAACAAATTCATTTGTAGCTAAACAGAGCATTTTAAGAAATAATCATTAAACACGTCGATTTTTGATTTTAATTTACCGTATTTTAAAATAATATTCTAATATACAGGGTGAATTACTTTCGAGTAATGACGTCACCGTCATTTTTTTTAATGGAACACCCCCATTTTGTCTCAATTTTCGGATTACTCTAGCTGAGCTGATTCCAAAAATGTATCACATGTTGATTCAAATTGGTAGAGAGTGGACAAAAATACAATAGTTTTGTGTTTGCTCATAATATTAAATTTTAATTAATTTTTGATATTAAATTAAAATATTAAATTAAACAATATCAAAAATTAATTAAAATCAAAAATTAATTAAAATATCAAAAATACAATAAGTATTTTTGATAATATTGTTAATTTAACTAACTCGTTACTTTATGAACACACACAAAGATATTATTGTATTTTTGTCCACCCTGTACCAATTTGAATCAACATGTGATACATTTTTGGAATCAGCTCAGCTAGAGTAATCTGAAAATTGAGACAAAATGGGGGTGTTCCATTTAAAAAAAAATGACGGTGACGTCATTACTTGAAAGTAATTCACCCTGTATAGTAGAATATTATTTTAAAATACGGTAAATTAAAATCAAAAATCGACGTGTTTCAGGATTATTTCTTAAAATGCTGTTTAGCTAAAAAAGAATTTGTTCCATACTTTACGGACACAGTGTATATTTTCCACTTGTAGAATACGATTAGGTATAAAGAAATTTCATGTGAATTCAACCTAGACATATGAGATCTTAATAGTAAGAACGAGACAGTTACCTATGTATCTATTAAATTTTGACAAAGTGATGATCCCCACAGACAATTTGCTTTGTACATGACACAGCTCTATTCATATACCTAACTCTTTAAGTATACATAGTTATATATCTTCGTTGTCTCACTAACTTTTGAAAAATGTCAAAAGGGACATTCTAAGGTCATTCCTTGGATAGAGAACTAAACATTGTATCCTTAGACTGTTCCTTGTCCTAGGTGCGTGCACCAAAAAAGATGTAAACCTTTCCAAACCGACTTTTCTTTGAAATTTTTCGCTAATGTATTTTTGTATTAGTCGGTGTCGAGAGAAATATTGGCAAATGGCGGGCGTTTTCGCTTATAAATTATATCAACAAACTTGGAAGAAGTTCAAATCGTATATTCTCGGATTTATAAAAAGACGAAAATTCACTTTTCTTTGTTTAAAGTCGATATAAACATTTTCCTTTGACTGTCGAATGTTTACGGTGTTTCTTCTTTGTAGAATTCGTGGACAACTGAACGAGATCAATGGGAGTTGTGCCATTTTTTAGTTACAGGAAGGTTTGTTTTGACAGATGGAATTACTCTAAAATATTTGATTTAAGCAAAAATGTTACGTTGTATCAAGTCGTCAATGAAGCAATACCCACTGTCAAGCTTTTGAATTTATCCAATTATTTTTCAAGAAATGAGTCGTGAGATTATGATAATAAATAATTTTTGTAATTTTGCCACTACTAGATGTCGGTTTATAAGATTGTGACTCATTTTCTTCTGCTTTCTGGTTGCCATTTTAGTATTTCATTTGGTATTCGTTATTAATCCATTCTTTGTATATGGATAAATTTCTGCTACGCCACTGGTAACAAATAATTTCTACTTTCATAAAACCTACCGATTAACCTTCTGGTCAAATTCCTAAGAAATCCCGGGTACACTTAAAAAAATTTAGTTCGTAATATTGCTTAACAGTGATTATTGAATAGTATTGTATTGAATAGTATATCGTTGTAACAACAATTTAATTTTTTGTTTCAACGAACTTTTAGACATTGATCAATGTATTTGGTTATTGTCACAATGATTGAATAATAATTGTGAAAATAACTAGAGTACATTAATCAATAACACTCAATGTATTCAGACAATAATTTAGTTTCGTATATTTAATAAATAATGGTAATTCTGGCAGCAAAGCACTTTCTTGATTTCGTAGATGATAAGTAATTACCTTGGTTTATCGTGACAACGTACAGATTTCATTAAAACAATGTACAAATGTTGTTAATATAGAGTAATATTTGATTATTCCATAGATGTAAACTGATTGTTGTGACAACGAACGCATTAATCAATCTACTACTGCGTTTAATAACCACAATCAATGCGTTCATGGTAACAATAAACGAAGTTGTTGAAATAATAAATGTTTTGCTTGACCATTTGAAATGTAACGGCTTTTCCTTATCGTTCTTTGTTAAACTATGATGTTACCTCTGCCGAAGTGCCGAATAATTTCATTTCGTTTTCAAGTGTAGTCCGTACTGGAAGGAAGTTTTCGTGTGTCTACTACCGTATTCATTTTTTTCGAATCCTGAGAAAACTGATTAGTATTTTTGAAAAATTTAAACGCAGAATAAAATATTACAGTATTATCGAAGGTCTGAAGTCCCTGAGAACTTCTATAATGATTATTTTAATCAGTCACAGGGGTGAAAAAGAGAAAATTTAGTATGATTTTTAATTTCAAATATACCATTTAAAAGAAACTTTTTGTTTATTGTAAGGGACTTTCAGCCCTCGGTAATAATGCAATATTTTATTCTCCGTTTAAATTTTTCAAAAATACTTATTAGTTTTCTCATGATTCCAAAAAAAATGAATGCGTTTAAAAAGAATTCCATCGAAATTTTGCACCTGCGCTCTCCAAAAGGATTAAAGTGTTACATACATTTTTGGAATCACTATTTCAAACGCTTTTAAATGAGCTGTCACATGATATACTTTCCCATTAAAAAAACCAAAGGTGTGGCTGTCACCTGAAGCGAGATGGCGTAAAGTTCGAAATATTGATGTTATAATATACTTTGATTATTTTAAAAATCGACCTGTCCGAGCGTTTTGCTTATGTGCTAAAAATAAATAAGTTAATAAGGGGGCAACACTTTTTCCAGCGCACTGTATAAGTGAAATCATATGAGAAATCACACAGTGTAAAGTCCATTAGGTTTAGGACAAAAAAGGGGGATTTGCAAAATTATTATTAATCAATTAATATCATACATTGAGATAATGTATTCAGTAATTATCAATATAAAATACGTTCATAGTAGGAATGAACGAAACTGATTGTAGGGATGAATAGAATTGCTTGCCAGAATAACCGTATTTATTGTGGGAATGAACGGAATTAATTGTAAGAATAAACGGAAATAATTGTAGAAATAAACGAAATACGTTAGGAGAAATAACACTGTTATTGACACAACGAACAGTCTTCTTCGGTCAATTAACGACGTTGTTGTTTCAATGTTGGCTCAGTGAACAGTGTTCGTTGGCTCAGTGAACAGTGTTCGTTGGCTCAGTGAACAGTGTTCGTAATATTAATAAATGGATGTTCATCCATTCAATAAACGTAATACATTGGATCAACTAACGAAAATAATGAATTGATGAACATCGCTTTGTTGTTCCAACAAAACCAAGAATTGGACAAACTTTAAGTATTGCTTTTGTTGTCTGAATTAACATTTTTATCAATATTACGTACCTTTTTCGTTGAGTGAAGGAGGCTAACGGGGAATGGAGTAGAAGGACTAACCCTGAACTAATGGAGATGTAAGTATAATGTCTGGTTGCACCAACAGACCTTAAGCGTAAGACGTTGCTTACGAAATATACGCGTTGAACCATTGAGTCTTAGATCAATTTTTAGCTTGCCGCAATAGATTTCTACGTGGATTGCTTAAATAAGAGACCTAAAATAACACAGAAAATTAGGGCGCAGAGAGTTAGATGGTGGAACATGTTTCACGAATACCACAGGAAAGAACGTCCTAAGAGTTGTACAAGCAGGATAACAAGGGAAGAAAAGAAGAAGGAGACCACGAAGGACGTGGTTTGATGCCTGCGATGTCTGGATTGACATCGAAGAGATGGGTATACCAGGAACTGGAGAGAACAAGTGAAGGACCGGGAAAACTGGAAGAATCTACTGAAGCCTATCGAAGCTAATGGCCTCTAAGGGCTGTAGTTCTGTATATATGTGAAAAACAAGAAATGTCACATTTTATACATTTTGAGATAACCACCAATAAAGGTTTAATTCTTATTCTTTCTAAAAACTACTTATGAGATTTTTAGCAGAATTCTATCAATTCTTATTCTATAATATTAATATAATATGATTCTATATTAACTTATTAATTTAATAATGCACCAAAAAACTGCTAACATTCCTTATTTTTGTTCAGTGGCGTGCGAACAATCCTGGTCCTTCGCCTGATACAAATTCTTAGAAAATTTATATAGACTGATCTTTTTTTTATTGTCTTGAATCGATAGCCTAGTCGATAGTACTCAGTTTTTGCTACCACATGGCGAGAAAAGCCAAAATTAATGAAAAACTGACATTCCTTGTTTTTCCCCTTAGTCCGTTCTTTAACGGTAAAATATTGCAAAACCTCTAAATTTTAAAGAACCGCTTGGATTGACATGAAATTTGGCATACACATAGCTAACAAGTCAAAGAAAAAAAGTGATATTGTGCCGATATGTGCTTTTGCCCTGGGGGTGGTTTTCACCCCCTCTTGGGGGTGAAAAAATATTCGTCCAAAGAAAGTCAGGAAATGGATAAACTGGCTAATTTTAAGTAACTTTTGTTCTATAGAGTTTTTTCACTAAGTCAATAATACTTTTCCGAGTTATTTGGCAGTGAATATGTTCATTTTTTCAACAAAATAACCACGCTTTTAGACGGTTTTTCGCAAACAACTCAAATATTAAGTATTTTGTCGAAAAAACAATCAAAAATATAGCCTGTAAAAAATTTAAAAAAATGGTGTATATATCACGTGTCTATACCTAGTAGAAGCAGCGTTATAGCTAATGAAAAATAGGTTCATATTCGGCAAATTCCAAATGGAATACTTTAACGTGAATAACCAAAAATAAAGCACATTTCGGGGAAAACTCATTACAACTTATTTAGAGTGTTTAAAAAAAGCTTCATTTTTGTTTTATAAAAAAAATTCTAGCATCAAAATTAAACAAGTTACGCTCAAAATAAAGTTAGTCCCTTTTGGTTTTGGTAAAAAAATCGAGAAAATCACCCCATAATTAAATGAACTTAATCGTTACGACTTCATAAGTTTCCTGACTCGTGTATATATTGTTTATATGATCTGTAAGTTTCATCGGTTCAAAGTCCTTATTATTGAAAGGGCTGTAGTTAAAAGGGGTTGAACGAGTCACTGATCCCGAATGTATGCAAATTTAGAAACACCAAATCTTAATCAATTTTTGTCTAACAGAAAAACAAAAAAATACATGATATTCAGAAAAGAAAATCTGACTTTTTTTGTTTTTCGAGATTTTTGGTATCTCTAACAATTTTTAAGAGCAAAAAAGAACTACAAAAGTTAATGAAAAACATAATAACAGAAGCCAAAAAATTCGAGATTCGGTCGCTGACCAGCGAATAGAACACACGTGTTTAGCTCGTATCTTAACTCGATTCTCGGGCAGATATAGCAATAAAACAATTGTGTTATACAAAAGTGCAGTGTAACTATAAACCAATATATGTAGGTACATAAATAAACAACCTAATTAGTTAACTAATTATACAGTGAAAAAATCGGAAAAAAGTAATTCCAACGATAAGGAATTAAATTCTTGTGTAAAGTGATAAAAACTTGTGTGATATCGAATATAAACAAAGCAGGTTTTGCAGTAGGTGGAAACAAAACAATATTGTGAATGGTGTATTTCTACAGGAAAATAAAGCGTATTAATAAACAGAATCAGCTGTAAGTAGAAAACTTTATTATAATATAATTAATTTTATTATAAACAGATAACCAGGGCCGGATTTTGATTTTGATTTTACCTAGGAATAAAAGTGCTGGAAAATTAGTAACGGCTAGCGCGGGTGCGGGTGGGAATTTGAACTGTGAGTAGAGTTCTCCACGAAACTTCACCCGTGACGCATTGACTAATAACTCTAGCACGAAAAATAACTAGGAATTAAGAACAATGAGTTCAGATAGCGAATTAGATGATGAAATGAAAAGGAGAAGGGAAGAGGAGGAACATCCCAGCAAAAAATCAAAAATAACAGCTAGAACATCACAAAAAACAGATGAAGATAACATAAGTGGAATGGAACAAATGATGAAAATGATGAGGGAATTAGCAATGGATATAAAAGACATAAAAAAAGAACAATATAGATCTGGAGACGAAATCACACAACTAAAGAATGAAATTAAAGAACTGAAAGATCAACAAAGCGGCTACAAAGATGAAATAAAAAAGCTGCGAGAAACAAACGAAAAAGCTATAAATCAAATAGGTCAATTAGAAAAAGAAATTAGTATAGCAAATGAAAAAATAGAGAAATTGGAAAGAGAAAGAAAGAGAAAAAATGTAATAATACAAGGAATAAAAATTGATACAAATGATCAGAAAGTTTTACGAGGGGCTATGGAGAATTTTATGGAAAAAGAGCTACAAGTTTCAGTAGATGTAAATGGAGCAAGGAAAATAGGAGAAAATACTGTCATAGTGGAACTCAACAGCGTGAAAAACAAAATAGAAGTAATGAAAAATAAAAGTAAATTAAAAACCAAAAAGGACGAAAGAATCTATATTAATGATGATATGTCAAAAGAAGAAAGAATTATTCAGAAAGAAATTAGAAGCAAGGCTATGGTAGAGAGGCATAATGGAAAAAATGTAAAAATAGGATACCAGAAGCTAATCATTAATGGTGAAATATGGACATGGAATAACAGCCAACAACAACTCATAAAAGAGAAAAATATACAACCAAAAAACTAGCAATACAACGAAAGCAGACTGAAATAACGGAGACGACATGGCAAAGTACAGGTACACGAAATAGACAAAATGTACAGATTATTAATGAAAAGCAGCCCATAAAAGAACATATATTAGTAGGAACATGGAATGTAAGAGGAACATACGAAGAAGGAAAACTGAAACACCTAGTAGATGAATGTAAAAAATATAAATTCGAAATAGTAGCACTACAAGAAACGAAACAACTAGGCCAAAACTCAATGGAAATAAATGACTATTTATTTTTTAATAGCGGAGGCGAAAATAGAATGTTAGGCACAGGATTTGTAGTAAACAAAAAGCTGAAAGATCTAATCGTTGACTTTAAACCAATTTCAGAGAGAATATGCATACTAAGAATAAGAGGAAAATACCAAAAAATAACATTTATAAACATACATGCACCGACTGAAGAGAAAAACATAGAGATAAAGGAAGACTTCTACAGTCAAATAGATACAGTATTCGAAAATATTCCCAAATACGATATAAAAATAGTACTAGGTGATGCTAATGCCAAAATAGGAAAAGAAGAAATATACACACCCACCATAGGAAAATATAGTCTGCATGAAACAACGAATGAAAATGGTCACCTCTTAATAGATTTTGCAAAAGAAAAAAACATGATCGTTATGAGCACGTACTTTCAACACAAAAGAATATATCAAGGAACATGGAGATCACCAGATGGAAAAACCATAAATCAAATAGATCATGTGCTCATCGAAAAAGACATGGAAAAATGTATAAAGAACATAAGAACATATAGAGGACCGGATGCAGACACAGATCACTTTATAGTCGGAATACAACTTAAACAGGTTATACCAGTTCTTAGAAATCAACAGAAAAAAAGGTACAAAGTAACTAAACCTATTAGACTACTGTCAGAAGAAGAACAAAGTAAATATGAAAGACTAGTCACTAGAGAACTGGAAAATATTGCAAAAAATGAAAACATCGAACAAAAATGGACGCAAATAAAAGTATGTATGACCAAAGCAGCGCAAGTCAGTAATAGAAATATAAAAGATGGATTCAAAGAATGGTTTGATGAAGAATGTAAAATAGAACTGGATGAAAGAAATAAGTTAAGACTCAAAATGATGCAAGTGAAAACACCAGAGATGGAGATACAATACAACGAACAAAGAAAACGAACTAAAAGAATCATAAGAGCAAAGAAAAGAAAGTACAACGAAGATAAATTGAAATGCATAGAAGAAAACTATAAAAATGGAGAAGTCAGGAACTTATATCAAGGAGTAAAAAATGAGAAAAAGGGGTTCCAAAGAAAACCTGTACACTACAAAAGCAAAAATGGAAGGAATTTAGTAAGCGACGAAGAAATACTGAGCAGATGGAGAGAATACTTCGAAGAGCTTCTAAATGAAATTCCCACAACAGAATATGCAGAAGAAGAAGAAGAAGGACCGAATGAAAATATTGATCAAGAAGAAATACAGGAAAGACCGCCTAATGAAAAAGAAATAAAAGAAATAATAGAAAAACTAAAGAAAAACAAGAGCCCAGGTAAGGATGAAATAACAGCTGAAATGTTTAAATATGGAGGACCAGTACTAATTAAGCATTTGGAAAAGCTGATAAAAGAAATTTGGGAACAAGAACACATACCAAAAGAATGGACTGAAGCCACACTGTGTCCAATTCACAAAAAAGGCGACAAAAGTTTATGCCATAATTACAGGGGAGTAGCCCTACTAAACGTTGCATATAAAATACTTGCAGTACATATAAAAGACAAGATAACACAAAAGATAGATAATGACATAGGAGAATATCAATGTGGATTCAGAAGAGGACGCAGCACGGTGGATCAAATTTTCCTGCTGCGTGAGATACAAGCGGAAAGCTACGAATACGGAAAATCTACAATGGCCCTATTCATTGACTATAAACAAGCTTTTGACAGAGTTAAACGAAAAGAAATATACAAAGCACTATGTGAAATTGGAATTAGTAAAAAATTAATAAAGATGGTAAAAGTTACACTCAGAGAAACAGAGAACAGGGTTAAAATAAATGGAAAGGAAACAGATAAGTTTAGGGTCGGTGAAGGGGTACGACAAGGAGACCCACTGTCATCACTGTTGTTTAGTATCCTTCTTGAAATAGTCATCAGAGAAGCCGAAATTAACAGGACAGGACTTGTATACCAACGAAAACACCAATGCTTGGCATTCGCTGATGACATAGTAATGATAGCCAGAAGCAAACAAGAATTAAAAGAAATACTAAAAAGACTAGAGGCGATAGGAAGAAAGAAAGGGATATACATAAACGAAGAAAAGACTAAATATATGGAATGGACAGAACGAGAATACACACAAGGACAATACCTGACAATAAACACAGAGGCAAAAATATATAAATTCGAGGAAGTAGAGAGATTCCAATATCTAGGAGCGACATTCACTAGGAGACCAAATATAAAAGAAGAAATCCAAGCGAGAATTATGGCTGGCAATCGTTGTATCTTTGCTCTAAACAACTTATTGAGAAATAAGAACATATCTAGAGGGGCTAAGATAAGAATATACAAGACAGTGATAAGACCTATAGTCTTGTATGCCAGTGAAACATGGACGATGAACAAATCCGAGCAAGTCATGCTTAAAGTATGGGAAAGAAAAGTCCTAAGAAAAATATTTGGCGGAAAGATATGGAATGGAATGTGGATAAGAAGACCAAATGTGGAATTGGAGAGGATGTATGGTGAACCAAACATAGTAGGGATCGTAAAATCACAAAGACTGAGATGGTTGGGACATATCCAAAGGATGCCAAACACGAGACTTCCCAAAAAAATACTAACGGGAGGAATAGGAGGAAAGAAGAAGAAAGGTAGACCGAAAACCAGATGGAAGAAAGATGTTGAAAAAGACATAGAAGAACTGAAAATCACAAATTGGAAAAATAAAGCAGCAAATAGGAGAGATTGGAAAGGAATAGTAAACCAAGCCATGGGCCTTCTAGGCCTGGAGAGCTAAACTATATATATATATAATAACAGAAGCCAAAAAATTCGGACTTAAAATAAATGAAGAAAAGACAAAGTATATGATAATGTGAGAGATCCAAAAAGAAAAAGAGAATAACATCATAGTACAAATAGATGGAGAAAAAACATACTCGTTTAAAAGAGCCAAAGGAAATTATTTACCTGGGAGCCAAAATAGATGAAAATGGTCATGAAGAAGGGGAGATAAAGGCAAGAATAGCTAAAGGAAATAAAAAATATGGAGCATTACGCACATTATTGAAATCCAAATACGTATCAAGAAAAACAAAAATAAGAATTTATAAGACTGTTATCAGACCTACAGTAACATACGCAAGCGAAACATGGGTGCTCAAAAAGTCAGAAACAGACCTGTTAGAAAGATGGGAGAGAAAAATGCAAAGAGCAATATATGGAGGTGTGAAAATAGAAGGTCAGTGGAGAAGAAGAACCAATAAAGAATTGGAAGAACTATATCAAGAGCCAACGATTACGACGACGATCAAAGCACAGAGAATACGATACTTGGGGCACATAGAGAGAATGGGAAGTAAACGAATGCCAAAAATGGTACTTTCACGAAGACCAATACAAAAGAGGAGGAAAGGCAGGCCAAGGAAAAGATGGAAGGACAGTGTATATGAAGACTTGAAGAAAAGTAACATTGAGAGATGGAAAGAACTAGCATTGGACAGAAGGAGATGGAGAGAGGTTGTGAAGGAGTGTATAAAAAGACTGAAGTGTATTTAAATAAAATTTATAAGTTATGTAAGATATATTAAGTTATTTACTATATATTTATGTAATCAGAAATGTAAACATTTTAGCCCTAGGCCTACAAGGCCTGTTGCGCTTAATAAATAAAATAATAAATATAACAATTTTTAAGTTATTTTGAAAAAAAGCATATTTTTCAAAATTTAAATTTTTAAAAATTTTACTTTTAAACCAATTTTTTTTCAAAAATAAGCACTTTGAATCGATGAAACTTACAGATCATATAAACACAACATAAGTAAAATAATTTGTGGAGCGGTAACGATTAATTTCATTTAAGTTGCTAATTAGGGGGTGGTCTTCCCGATTTTTTTTTTGCAAAAACAAAAGGGAACAACTTTATTTTGAGCGTAACTTGCTTAAATTTAATGCTAGAAACTTTTTGTAAAAACAGAAGTAAAGCTTTTTTTAAACACTTTAAAGAAGTTATAATGAGTTTTCCCCAAAAAGTGCTGAATTTTTTGGATATTTCACGTCGAAATATTCTATTTGAAATTTGGTGAATATGAATATATTTTTCATTGGCTATAACTCTGGTTCTACGAGATCCAGAGACCTAACGCGTACACCATTTTTTTTACTTTTTTATAGGCTATATTTTTGCTAAGAACGTTTTTTTCGACAATATACTTACCCTTTGAGTTATTTGCGAAAAACCGTCTAAAAATGTGGTTATTTTGTTGAAAAATGAAAATATTCACTCGCAAATAACTCGAAAAGTGTTGACTTGGCGAAAAAGCTCTATTGAACAAAAGTTACTTAAAATTAGTCAGTTTACCAATTTCCGGAGTTATTTTGGACATATCGTACCATCAATGCAAGACTATCACAACCCAAAAATTACCATTTTTTGTTTTTTATGAATCTGTAATGGTAATGGGTAGTCTAACATAATGCAAGAGTATTATAACTTAACATTAATATTGTTTAATAATGTCTTATATTAAATTTTGAGTTATAATACTCTTTCATTATGTTAGACTACCCATTACCATTACAGATTCATAAAAAAACAAAAAATGGTAATTTTTGAGTTATGATAGTCTTGCATTGATGGTGCGATATATTTTTTCACCCCCAAGAGGGGGTGAAAGTCACCCCCAGGGCAAAAGCAAACATCGGCACAATATCACTTTTTTTCTTTGACATATAAGCTATACGTATGCCAAATTTCATGTCAATCCAAGCGGTTCTTCAAAATTTAGAGCAAAAACCGTGAAATAATGGACTACCTGTACTCTACATGTGATTAGCTCGATGCTAAAATCTTAAAATTTTCTTAATTTCGGTCATCATTTTTTCCAAATTTTATTGTGAAATTTGACAATGATAGTTCTAATAGATATTCATCTCACTATTTGTTTAATTCTTCGATCCATGGTAGTTTCTTTGTCGTATCTTACTGATTGTGATACTAAAAAGAATCTTTGTCGGATCGACGTTGATTTTAGAAGATGTATATTTAGACGTAACAAAGGCGACAAACGACACATTGACGCCGGCGCCAAAGAAGTTTATTGGCACATATAAGCGTTCGTTACGACAGCATATAGCTTTATAGGAACATTATTTTTTGTTGGAATTCCAAAGAGCGTTGAAAATTGGCAAAAGAAATTGCTTGCGTATGGTTATAAAATTAATATTATTGAAGATATTTTAGTATGACTAAAAATACACCAAAAAAGCTTTTATTGGTTTTTTTTGGTCGTATTGGTAAGTTAATGGCATGGCTTTGATATTGTTAAATATTCGAAAAAGTGTTGTAATATTGAGTTAAATTATTTATAAATAAAATGGAAGCGACATACAGTCGGGAACACAGGGACATGAATAAGATTTGCTGTAGTATTATTTTTATTTGTAACTTTTAGATCAAGGTAGTAGACACAGCTAAAACAGACCTGCTAACATAAAAGAATTATTTTTCTTCTTCTAGTGCTTATTATATTTGTCCTGAAGGAGAAGGACAAATATAAAATAACAAAAATAGTCGAAGACTTCTACAAAAGCTTGTACAGCTCGCAAAGCCAGCCTAATGAATCCACAAAGGAGAACGTCAAAAGAAAAATAAAAAACGTGGGATCAGAAGTACTACCAAATATAAAGGGATTCGAAATAGAAAGAGCTTTAAAAGAACTAAAAAATAATAAAGCTCCAGGACAGGACGGTATAATTGCCGAGCTCTTGAAAACAAGCAAGACAGTAACAATCCCTATACTAACAGAGCTATTTAATAAATGTCTCCATAATAGCAAGATCCCTAAAGACTGGAACGAAAGTCTAGTAATACTTTTACACAAAAAAGGGGACAAATGTGACCTACAGAATTATAGACCGATATCGTTGCTCAGTCAAGTATACAAACTATTCATGAGAATTATTAACAACCGGTTGACCTACAAAATGGACAATTACCAACCAGTGGAACAGGCTGGCTTCCGCAAAGGATATAGTACATCAGACCATCTGCTGACAATGAGAACATTGATAGAGAAGGCAAATGAATACCAACTACCCGTATTTCTTGCCTTCGTAGACTATGAAAAGGCGTTTGATAGTATCGAGATGTGGGCCATAGAACAAGCTATTAATAATTGTAGAATAGATTCGAGATATAGACAACTAATACATAATATATATGAAAATGCAACTATGATAGTACAACTAGACGAAAATACAAATCCCATCCCTATTAAGAGAGGTGTGAGACAAGGAGACGTAATATCGCCAAAGCTTTTCTACCTAGCACTAGAAGACGTCTTCAAAACGACAAATTGGTCAACCTATGGCATTAACGTTAATGGCAAGAAGCTAAATCACCTCAGATTCGCTGACGACATTGTGATTATAGCGAGCTCATTCGAGGAACTGCAAATTATGATAGAGGAACTCGCAGGCAGCTCCCAATACGTCGGTCTAAAAATGAACATGAAGAAAACAAAAATAATGACAAACACAGATGACCCCAGACGCATAACTATAAATGGCAGTGAGATAGAAAAAGTCCAGGAATATATCTACCTAGGCCAAATCCTGAAACTTGACAAAGAAAACCAAAGTGCGGAAATTAATAGGAGAGCAAGACTAGCATGGGCAGGATTTGGAAAACTTGGTTGGATACTTAAGAACCGCAAAATACCTCAATATTTGAGGACCAAAGTGTTCAACCAGTGCATCCTTCCTATCATGACATATGGGTGTCAAACCTGGACCCTAACCAAGGCAAATATGAATAGACTAGCTACAACAGAAAGAGCTATGGAAAGAGCAATGTTAGGTATACGACTGTCAGATAAAAAGAGGAGCGACTGGGTAAGATCAAAAACAAAAGTCGAGGACATAACAACAAAAGTTGCCAAACTTAAATGGAGCTTTGCAGGCCACACTGTTAGACAAAAAGACCAACGTTGGAATGCCACGATACAACATTGGAGACCTTACCAAAGTAAACGACCGAGAGGAAGACCACAGATGAGATGGGTTGATGATATTAAAAGAGTAGCCGGAACGAATTGGAAATATGTTGCTCAGGATAGAGACCGATAGAAGGAGTTGGGAGAGGCCTATGTCCAAACGTGGACGATAGAAGGCTAAGAAGAAGAAGAAGTGCTTATTATATCAACTTGTTGTGACATTTATGCATGTACATGCTATCTAATCAGCCCTAAACATCCATCCTTGGATATAGGCCTCCTCTTCCTTCTTCCATGCCTCTCTATCTTGGGCAATTTGCATCCATTTTGACCCAGTGTGTTTCTTCAGGTCATCTGACCATCGCATCTGTGGCCTTCCCCTTTTTCGTTTGTGGTTCCATGGTCTCCAATGTATTATCATCTTAGTCCATCTTTCATCCTTCTGCCGTAGGGTGTGTCCGGCGAACTTCCATTTAAGCTTTGCTACTTGGGTAGAGACGTCTTTCACTTTTGTTTTGTTACGGATCCATTCGTTTCTTTTCCTGTCTGATAATTTAATGTTCAGCATTTGTCTTTCCATGGCTCTTTCTGTCTTTGCTATTTTTTCCATATTCTCTTTTGTAAACGTCCATGTCTGAGAGCCATATATTAAAACAGGGAGTATACATTGATTGAAGACTTTTGTTTTTAGGTATTGCGGGTATTTTCTGTTCTTTAGAATATAAGACAGTTTTCCGAATGATGCCCAGGCCAACCTTATTCTTCTCTTTATTTCTTCGGTCTGATTTTCTTTATTTAATCTAGTGATTTGTCCTAGATATATATATTCTTTTACTTGTTCTATTCTTGTTTGTGCCACTGTAATTACTAGTTCTTCTTGTTGATTGGTCATGGTTTTTGTTTTACTGTTAATTCATCTTCAGTCCTATCTTTGTCGATTCTCTATCTAGTTCTTCCATCATTCTTTGTAATTCTTCACTTCTTTCTGCTATTAATACAATATCATCAGCATATCGTAAGTGATTCAGATATTGCCCGTTTATGTTTATACCCAAACCATCCCAGTGCAGTTGTTTGAACACATCTTCTAGCGCTTGGTTGAATAGCTTGGGCGAGATGGTATCTCCTTGTCTTACTCCTCGGTTTATTTTAATAGGCTCCGTTTGTTTCATTAGCTTAATAGTTGTTGTTGCCTTATCATATATATTTGTAATTAAGTCGGTATATCTGTAGTCTATTCTGCTGTTTTGTAGGGAATTCTTTACTGCCCAGTGTTCCACACTATCAAATGCTTTTTCGAAGTCAATAAATGCCATGTATAGCGGGATATGATATTCGTTAGCTTTTTCGATTAATATCTTCATCGTTAAAAGGTGGTCACTTGTACTGAAGCTTTTTCTAAATCCGGCTTGTTCTCTTGCCTGGTATCCATCTAATTTAGTTGTTAATCTGTTTGTTAATATCTTGGTTAATATAGTCCTGTCGCCAGGGGGGGTACAACGGCCTCGTTAATTCAGATGGACTTACCCAAATTTTTTTTATGTATTTTGACCCGTAGAACACGAATTTTTTGGGTAACAGTTGATCCGGATGTCGATAAGATTGTTATAGACCAAGAACTTGAGGAATCAAATAACAGCGATTTTTGGCAAAACAAAACAATATTTTGTATTTTTTGGGTCATTTTAAGCAAAAAATATTTCTACAAGTTTTTTAGTAGGATGCACAGTTTTCGAGATAAACGCGGTTGAACTTTCAAAAAATCGAAAAACTGCAATTTTTAAACCCGAATAACTTTTGATTAAAAAATAAAATAGCAATTCTGCTTAGCGCCTTTGAAAGTTCAAGTCAAATTATGTCGGTTTTGATTATTTGCATTGCTAAAAATTTATTGTGTTATTGCTAAACAAAGCTACAAACAACTAGTGCGTGAGTGATGTTTCTATGATTTCTCATTTAAAATCGAACGAGTAGGTAGAATAGGTACTAGTGCAATCAAGACTATTTCTACGTTACATGCGTTAAAACGCATGTAAAAGCACGGGAAACCTTACGTGTTTATAGCTTTGTTAAACAATAAAAAAATAAATTTTTACCAATGCAAATAATCAAAACCGATATAATTTGACTTAAACTTTCAAATGCGGTAAGCAGACTTCCTATTTTATTTTTTAATCAAAAGTTATTCGGGTTCAAAAATTGCAATTTTTCGATTTTTTTAAAGTTCAACCGCGTTTATCTCGAAAACTGTGCATCCTACGAAAAAACTTGTAGAAATATTTTTTACTTAAAATGGCCCAAAAAATACAAAATATTGTTTTGTTTTGCCAAAAATCGCTGTTATTTGATTCCTCAAGTTCTTGGTCTATAACAATCTTATCGACATCCGGATCAACTGTTACCCAAAAAATTCGTGTTCTACGGGTCAAAATACATAAAAAAAACTTGAGTAAGTCCATCTGAATTAACGAGGCCGTTGTACCCCCCCTGGCGACAGGACTAATAGTTTGTACATTACATTTAGTAAAGTTATGGGTCTGTAATTCTTTAGATCCTTTTTATCTCCTTTCTTAGGGAAAGGAGAGGTTATGTACATGCTACAAGGAACAAAAAGGAGTAAAAATTAGTAAAGTTGATCATTATACTGTACGTGCAAGTTGTTTTGGGGAAAAGGGTTATGCTTTCACGATTTCATTAGAAATAATAGAACTATCAATGTTGAATGGTATCATACATACAGTATACAACCATTTTGTTACCAGAAGTGAAGGCGAACTCGACAAAACCAACGGCATCATCCAATCTTCTTGCATCAGGGCAATGCCAGCTCTCATAAAGTTTGTATAACATCAGAGTTTTGAAGGCGAAAAATATCGATTTGTTGGGTCATCCTGCATACAGTCCTGACTTTGCCCCGTGTGATTTATTTGGGTTCCCGATAATAAACAAACAAACTAAACATTTTACGACGCCGGATGAGGCGATCAACGCATACAGAAATATCATTTCTGATATAGCTTTATTCGCAAGCTTTTTCATTGGACACATGTGGTTAGAATCTAAACATCAAATATAATTTTGGAGAACTATTTCCAGCTATAGTCTATGATTATGATAAATCCAATATAGAATGAATAAACCACTAAAGTAGGTACCGTCTTGTTGAAAGAACAGTTCTTTTACTCAAATGTAGCAATTTTGTGATCAAGTATCACTGCATTCGTCTTCTTTGAAGCCGATGATCTTCAATTAAGCAATTTTCTGACTGTTTATTTTTCTCAAATAGAAAATAATCGACCCTATTCCATTAATCGTTATGAATAAGTATAGCAATTTGGTTTTGTTGCCTTTAGACCAACAGAAATTCGATTTTATTACTTCAGAAAAACATCTAACATATTTATTTACTAATTGACTTGTTCTAATTTTATGGCGTAATCCTGCATAGGCTGATATTAGTTGAACCCGGGACCTTTCAAATAAAAGTATTCTAAATAAAGACGATACGTTTTACAAATGTTTACAAATGCTCTGACAGCGGCTTATATTGACAGATGTCAAACAAATACGAAACAACGTGGCGTCTGTACGTATTAACCGTAAGTTTTTCAAGATTTGCAACTTGGACTCACACATTTTTATCAATAAGAGCCAGCTAAACATAGGAGCCGGTAGCGGGTGCAATTGCACCCCCTGTCTGAAAGTAAAGTATTTTTTAATAGCGTAGATATTAGTCATTCAGCCAGTTGCAATAGATTCTCCACTCAGACAAATACGCAATCATATCCCCAATACAAAAATAAACGGATATATTAATTACGTATTTTTTATGGGAAATAAGCCACAATTTTACTAAAAAATGAATTTATTAACGTTTCGAAGCCCAAATCGGGTTTCGTTGTCAAAATACAAAATACTATTAAAATAAAATAAACATGTTGTTGCTAAGTAAAAAAAATTCTTCTAATAATTTATTTAATCTGACTCATTTATATTGGCAATTCAGACGTATATTATACATTTTAAAGTAGAAGACTTTAAAATGATATCGCCAATATTTATGAGTTGCGTATTAATAGAAGAAATACGATAAGGAAGCTACAGGGTCACTTGCTTCTGGTCTAGGGGTCCGTCAAGACCTGTCTAGTAGACATACAATACTGGACCACGGATAAGGTGTTATAACAATTAGGATAAACTCTAAATTTTTACACGATAATGAAAAATTCCATGCTCGCGTACAATCCTATTGAATCGTCTATATGTCTGACAAGAAATCTATAATGATATGCTATAATTTGTTCTGAGCTTGTAGCCAGCAGAGACATACATATTAAATTTGATTAAATTTTTATAGAGGCAGTTGAATGCTGCTGAAACTTGTACGTTCAAGAAAGATATGATCAAGATCACCCAATTTTGCACAATGTTTGCAATAATTATCGTTTTCAATCTAATTAATTTTTAATATATGACTTGGATAGCACGCATGTCCAAAACGTAGTGGATTTATGATGGTTTTATAATATATTTACGTGCTGGAGCTTTAAAATTCCAGCAATTTGTACCAAGTACTTTGTGGAATAACTGGTTGTAAAGTGATGTTCTTGAATGGTTTGTGAAGCCATTGTGATTCCATTGATCTTTCCATATCGATAGCTGTTTTTCTTAAATCGTTTGGCATCTGATACACATAAAGAATATGACAATAAAGTGCCTGATATTATACTGATCTTAGCGAAGTAATCTACATATCCATTATCTTTTGAGTCCAATATGTGCATTATCCCAAATACATTTTATATTGAAGCCAGAGTCTACTACACCCAACGAAAAAGGTACGCATTATCAATAAAAATGTTAATTCAGACAACAAACGCAATACTTAAAATTTGTCCAATTCTTGGTTTTATTGGAACAACAAAGCGATGTTCATCAATTCATTATTTTCGTTAGTTGAGCCAATGTATTACGTTTATTGAATGGATGAACATTCATTATGTATACCATAATATCACTTTATTGATATTACGAACTCTGTTCATTGAGTCAATAAAGTAAAGTCAAATAATTGTAGAAATAAACGAAATACGTTAGGAGAAATAACACTATTCATTGAAACAACAACGTCGTTAATTGACCGACACACCGACGAAGACTATTCGTTGTGTCAATAATAGTGTTATTTCTCCTAACGTATTTCGTTTATTTCCACAATTATTTCCGTTTATTCTTACAATTAATTCCGTTCATTCCCACAATAAATACGGTTATTCTTACAAGCAATTATATTCATTCTTACAATCAGTTTCGTTCATTCCTGCTATGAACGTATTTTATATTAATAATTACTTTTATATTAATAATTACATTAGCCTAACGTATGATATTGATTAATAATAATTTTTTAAATCCCCCTTTTTTGTCCTAAACCTAATGGACTTTACACTGTGTGATTTCTCATAATATGAGAAATCACACAGAGAAATCATATTATGATTTCACTTATACAGTTCGCTGGAATAAGTGTTACACTCCCCTCCCCCCTTATTAACTTATTTATTTTTAGCACATAAGCAAAACGCTCGGACAGGTCGATTTTTAAAATAATCAAAGTATATTATAACATCAGTGTTTCGAACTTTACACGATTCCTCTTCAGATGACAGGCATAACTTTGATTTTTTTTAAATGGGAGAGTACATCATGTGACAGCTCATTTAAAAGCGTTTGAAATAGTGATTCCAAAAATGTATAACACTTTAATACTGTTTCAGAGCGCAGGTGCAAATTTCGATCGAATTCTGTTTAAACGCATTCATTTTTTTTGGAATTCTGAGATAACTAATAAGTATTTTTGAAAAATTTAAACGCAGAATAAAAGATTACATTATTACCGAGGGCTGAAAGTCCCTTAGAATAAACAAAAAGTTTCTTTTGAATGGTATATTTGAAAAATCATACTAAATTTTCTCTTTTTCACTCCTATGACTTATTAAAATAATCATTATAGAAGTTCTCAGGGACTTCAGACCCTCGATAATACTGTAATATTTTATTCTGCGTTTAAATTTTTAAAAATACTAATTAGTTTTCTCAGGATTAGAAAAAAATTTAAAAATAATTCGACCGAAATTTCACGATAATACACACACGAAAACTTCCTTCTACTACGGACTACTACACTTGGAAACGAAATGAAATTATTATTCGGCACTTCGGCAGAGGTAACAGCATTGTTTAACAAATAATTCTTTTTTAAACAATGGTAACACAGAGAAGCTAGGGGTATCACGATAAGGAAAAGCCGTTACATTTCAAATGGTCAAGCAAACCATTTATTGTCTCAACAACTACGTTTATTGTCAACATGAACGCATTGATTGTGGTTATTAAACGCAGTAGTAGATTGATTAATGCATTCGTTGTCACAACAATCAGTTTACATCTATACAATAATCATATATTACTCTTTATTAACAATATTTGTACATTGTTTTAATGAAATCTGTACGTTGTCACGATAAACCAAGGTAATTGCTTGTCATCTACGAAATCAAGAAAGTGAGTTGCTGCCAGAATTAACATTATTAAGTTATTGGCTGAATAAATTGAGTTTTATCGATTAATGAACTCTAGTTATTTTCACAATTATTGTTCAATCATTGTGACAATAACCAAATACATTCGTCAATGTCTAAAAGTTCGTTGAAGCAAAAAATTAAATTGTTGTTACAACGAAATACTATCCAATAATCACTGTTAATCAATATTACGAACTAAATTTTTTTGAGTGTAAATGCTTTAAGACCCATTATTAAAAATATATATGGATTACTAAAATGTTTTCGACAAAAAAGTATTTTTTATGTTCTGTAGAAACTTAAAGGCATCAAAGGATTAATTACAAAAAGAGAAAGCATAGACCACTAAAACAAGGAAGCTAGAGTTTCTGGGCCCTTAGTAGCGGTGGAGCCACTTGGAGTGCATTTTATTTATCTACTACTGTAGTGTTCCAATTTGTCGTGAATTACTTGAAGTATATGTCATGTCCTTTTTATAGCAAACTTTATGATCTCTTCAATAAAGTTGATAATTTACGACCCGTGTCTATTGTTTATTGGAAACCGCATTCAATATTTCACGCTTCTTTTAATATCATGTACCATTTGACGAGGGTCACTAAGTTACAAAGTGAATATTTGTGTCTGCGAGAGATGCGGTTTTTGCGGATTCGACCGCAGGACAAGACAAGCAGAAACCCAATCCGCCATTTTACGATTTTGAGTTAGTTCATGTTGTGAGCCCGTTCCCGTATGAAAACATTTCTGATTCGGTTTTTTTGCGGATTCCTGTTCAAAGAGCCTGTTTCCTGTTTAGCCCTTCCAGGACGGCATTCATTCCTCAGATATCCAAAATTTTTCAGACAAAAAAATATGATCAATAGTCTTCCTCTTGCGAAGAATTTTTTTTGTTTATTTGAACCTTCATAATACTCTCCATCACTGGGTAGATGTTCGTCGGACTCTGGGCCAAGAAAAGGTTCGTCTGGTTCTGGCAAGTCACTTAGTTCTTCAGCAATGTTTTTCAATTTATTTTGTGTTAAAAAATATCTGGCCGTAATTCAAAAACTTCAAAGAGTTGACACTATTTAGAGTCGATATAAAAAAAACTGATAAGACACTAATGACCCGAGCAAAACGACTACTGGGACATTCATGTCCCATTACATCAATTTTGCGAAAACAATGACGGAAAAATGGATTTTATTTCGCATTCAACAACAACGATCGCATTCAGGATTGTATTGCACTTTTTCAGGCAAAAACACTAAATATGTATTACAGCATCAAACACAAAACAGGCCCACGTTGTACAAGAACACCTATTTCTAGAAAATTTAAGGTTATAATAATCATTAGTTCCAACCCAATATGTCAGAATTCTCGTCAGAATCTTGAAATTGAATGTTTAAACTTCAATTTAGGCGCTTGGCAACCTTAAAAATGATAATAATTTTTGGGAAGAATAACAAGATGTTACGTATTTTTAATTTTTTTCATTGTTTAAAATGACCCAAAAAACCTAAAAAAATATTTTCCAGAGCAGAAAAAGGTGATCTTTTGATTTTTTTGGGCAATAAACAATTTCTGCCCAAAAATTCGCTTGGCATTCTTCTGATTCATTGAAAGGGACCATTTTTGAACAGGAATCAGCAAAGAAACCGAACCAGAAATTTTGTCATACGGAAGAGGCCTCATATCATGGACTAATTTTACGATTTTGAGTTTGAAAATTGGCAAGACATGTTTGGGACATTATTTATGTCCAAATGACCGAATATTAATTTCCTTCGGTTCATAAAATCCGACGGACAAACCACACGAACGTGTAAAAACAGCTATAATCGTGATCGGTTAACAACCGTCCGATAAATAATCAGCCCAGTTAATTCAGAACCGGTCCATGGGTCCATCCGAACCCAAATCTCGCGTTAGTCCAGTGGAATTTGCTATTGCGCTGGAAAATATTACATATCAAAAAAGATTAGTGTTGTAAAAGTTGATTTTTATACAATGGAGGATTTCAACTTATGATTTCGAATTACAATCCGTAACCAATGGCCTAACAGACTTCCAAATACTCATCATCATCACCAATAGCTCGTTATCACTCAAAGTCTTCTGTAGAAAAGTCCTCCATCCTTCCCTGCCTCACGCAACTCTTCTCCATCGTTAATCAGCCCTGTGATGGATGACCGAAGTTATCTTTAACGTTTGAGTTAAAGGGTGGTTAAAGTTAAGATAAGTCTCAGGGATAACTATGCCCATAACTATTTACGTAAATTCGGTGTGATGTATCCGTCACCGTTATGAAATAGTTATTTCTTAAACGTTATAAGAGAAATAACATTAGAGTAACAAAGAGAACCTTATGTAGAAATAGTACAAGTTCGAGTGAGTGCGAGAGATTGTTCGGAACATGGAACACCCGTCGTCGGCCACCGCCGATGACCAAACAGTGCCGAACTGCCGAACAGTCCGGTGGTGTATCAAAAAGTAGATAGAAACAGGGTTGCCAGATTGGTGTATTTCCCCACAATTTTGGGGTAATTTGAAAGCGTCTAGGAAAATTCTTCTAAGCAGAAATTGTAGTGGGATTTTTTGGGGGCGGAAAATTATGAGGGTTTTAAGGGGTCATGGTAAATTAAATTTGCGAATGTACATAGAACTGACTAAAATCTGGCGATAAAATTAATCCTTTCCAGTGGAGGGACTAGACTGGTCGAATGTCCTGAAAATCAGACTGGTCGGAACTGGTCTTTCCAGTTTTTGATATCAACTACAATCCAGATAAGGTAAAGGACACATGTTACAGTGCAAGTATGAAATGGCCTTGATAAGTTCACAGAGAAAGGTAAAAAAATCAGAAGTAGATCCCTTACAAGGCACACCAATCCTATCGGAATGTGCAAGATTGATGGAAGAACCGAAAATGGAGAAACATGTCAGCATTGAGTCTGCGGTGAGGCAGGGGCGTCTTAGGGGTAAGGTTTGTGACATGGTGGGAGTGGTGGAAAGTTATTTCAGTTCTTGAGCTAGCCATGAGAATGTTTGTATTTACTGTATTCGTAGCTATTCTTCATACTGATGACATTAAAATAGTGTATGGGTAATTGATCGTCTGCAGTAGATCTAAAGCTCCTTGATTTAAGATTCTTCTTTCTTCCTTGTGTGTCGTGCTTATTTTCAAGCGTTGGCTATCGTCGTATATCAGCTTGTCCATCAGCTTGTTAAGCTGATGAAATGTTTCTCAATGATTTGAGATTGGTGGAGTCTAAATTCAGGGTAGAAATACAGTCGCAAAATGGTGAGGTAAACAAGAGATTAAATCAAAGAAGATCGACGGAAGTCACTAAAAAAAAATGTCAGGTCAAGAAAACCAGAGTGAGAAAAAGGAGACAGATAGATCCGAAGCTGAATAATAAGAGACTAGATCCAAAATTGAATTGATTGAATCCAAAAACGTGCCAAAGGATCGAGAGATTCAAATGATTAAATTTTTGCTCCAGCGTAACCGCAACAACGAAGACACTGTTGAATGGCTTCCTTCTATGACAGGTAGAGTTTGCAAAACAGCAGAATACCTTAAACTTTGGAAAAAAATGAAACCAATGGGTGCTTCGGTATCTGGTTGCAAAGAACGTATCATTTTTTATTACTTAGTGGAAGAAATAGATAAAATATTCGACATAAAATTCACAAAGAGCATTATTTGTTTTCATCTAAACAATTCATTCCTTCTTAAATTAGAGGTAGTAATGATATAGCAAAGGCCATTTTAACCTGTTAAGATGAATTTCTTGTTATGGATGTTAACTATAATTATCAGTTTACGGCAGTTATGTTATTGATTTATGCCAAAATAAATGACGTCAATATTTTATAGGGTAAAAATACAAAGCAAACAAAAATACATACAATTTCAAAGATTGACTATTTTTTCGTCTAATTTCACTGGACAATTCACTTTTTATTTCTTTCTTATGTAGCTTCTTTATCTTGCTTGCGTACGAACCGAGTGAGGCTTGGTCCATGAACTGGCTGGTTTTTCGGCCGTTTTGTTTTATTTTTTCGACTTTTTTTCGGCTTTGGGTTTTCGACACCTATATCCACATCTGGACGGTGTTGCCACGTGATACCTTCTTCTAGTTAAGATAATTTGAGGGTATATTATAATGACGATCCCATAATTTTTATTTAAATAAAAAAAATTTAAAGCCACAAAGGTCGATCAATATTTGCTGGTTATTTATTGTTCAGTAGTAGTATTATAGTCGAAATGATTTTAGGAGAATTACAAGAGAAGTTCTGAATATATTAATGGAAAAAACATTAAGGACAAGAGAATAGCTGGTATTGCTAGTAGCATGAATGAAAAAATCACGTTATTATTGTTCAAAAAAGGAGACAAAAAGACATAAAAAATTATAGATCGATTACTATACTTCATGTCAGGTATAGACTGGTAACTAAAATAATAATCTTGCCTAATTGGCATCTTCCATGTTTTACCCATTTCTTCCACACCTTCTGGTCTTCTGCCATTTCCTTCATCTGTTGCTTTATTTTTCCTCTCTTGGTCCCGATTTCCTGCATTTGTTGTATCCACCTCTTTCTAGGTCTACCCCTTCTTCTTCCTTATATTTTGGCCTCTGTCACTTTCTTTCCTAGCCTGTTCTCGTCCATTCTAATTATGCGTCCATCCTCCTCCTCAGTCGTTTCCTCATTGCTGAGTGTCGTGATTTCCTATAATACGAGCAACTATCTCTTTCCATCGGCTTCTGTCCTGAGCTTCCCTCATGGATTCAGAGAATGTTTTTCCACTGGCTTTCTGTACTTGATCCGTCCATTGAGTAGGTGAGCGACCTCTACTTCTGCGCCCTTCAACGTTTCCCGAAATTATAAGTCTCTCAAGATTATCGTCACTTCTTCTTGCAATATGGCCGAAAAATTTTAAGACGGTGGAGACGCAAATAGAGGAAAGTCGAGTCTGAATATTAAGCTCTTGAAGGATTGAGTGATTTGTTCTGTGTTCCGTCCAGGAGATCCGAAGCATTCTTCTCCAGCACCACATTTCAAAGGCGTCAATCCTTTTTCTGTCGTCCGATTTCATTGTCCATGTTTCGGATCCGTAATTAAATATGGGAAAAATTAAGGCACGTACTAATCTTATTTTGGTGTTCTTCGACAAGGAGAAATCTTTCCAGATTTTCGATAATCGACTCATAACGTTTTTGGCCATGCCTATTCTCCTACGTATTTCTGTTTCACAAGATCCTGTATTACTGATACCAGTTTAATTTTCTTTTTCGATTTTTTCTCTATTGGTTTATGTTTCTCCTTATCCATTATATTATTTATGGATCAATGTTATCTGATCCGCTGACTTTTTCTAATATCATTCTACTTTTATTGCTTCTTCTAGTTTTTCAGTTCTTATTTCTTCTTTTGGTTTTCGTTTGCTGCCATCTGTTCTATGGTTTCGTCTGGTTCTGTTTCTTCAATTTTCTTGACCATACAGAGAGAGTCTGTAAAGTGGAATAAATTCAATATCTCAAATACTAATTGTTTTTTTGGAAAATGCTCAGACCCGTCGATTAGTATTTCAAATTGTCCTTTTTGACATTCAATAATAATGTATACAGGGTGTCCCAATTTAGAGATATGACGTCATCGTCGATTTTCTTAAATGGCAACACTGTCATTTTGATAGCTAATTTGATAGGGTTTGTAAAGTTATACATAACTGCAAAATATCAAATTTTTATTCTCTACCATTTACAAGATAATAGAAAATAACAAAGTTATATCTGTAATTTGGAATATATTCAATAATTAAAATACTAACTGTTTTTTTGAAAAATGCTCAGACCCGTCGATTAGTATATCAAATTGTCCTTTTTGACATATAATAATAATGTATACAGGGTGTCCCAATTTAGAGATATGACGTCATCGTTGATTTTCTTAAATGGCAACACTGTCATTTTGATAGCTGTTTTGATAGGGTGTGTAAAGTTATACACAACTGCAAAATTTCAAATTTGTATTCTCTACCATTTAGATGATAATAAAAAATAACAAAGTTATGAAAAAGAAGTAATCAACTAATAATTGAATTTAATTATTTCGATAAATTAAGCAAAAACTCATAATGTTGCCCTCAATTATTGTCAAATTGTCAATGGGCAACGTTATGAGCATTTGCTTAATTGAAATAAATAAATTCAATTATTATTTGATTACTTCTTGTTCTTCATAACTTTGTTATTTTTTATTATCTTGTAAATGGTAGGGAATAAAATTTTAAAATTTTTCAGATGTGTATAACTTTACACACGCTATCAAAATAGCTATCAAAATGATAGTGTTGCCATTTAAGAAAATCAACGATGACGTCATATCTCTAAATTGGGACACCCTGTATACATTATTATTATATGTCAAAAATGACAATTTGATATACTAATCGACGGGTCTGAGCATTTTTCAAAAAAACAGTTAGTATTTTAATTATTGAATATATTCCAAATTACAGATATAACTTTGTTATTTTCTATTATCTTGTAAATGGTAGAGAATAAAAATTTGATATTTTGCAGTTATGTATAACTTTACAAACCCTATTAAATTAGCTATCAAAATGACAGTGTTGCCATTTAAGAAAATCGACGATGACGTCATATCTCTAAATTGGGACACCCTGTATACATTTTTATTGAATGTCAAAAAGGACAATTTGAAATACTAATCGACGGGTCTGAGCATTTTCCAAAAAAACAATTAGTATTTGAGATATTGAATTTATTCCACTTTACAGACTCTCTCTGTATATTTGTCTTCATAATACTCTTTTCACACATTTTCACATCAGTATTTCTGTTGTACTTGTTTGTCTTTGGTTATGTTTGTCTCTTACTCCGCTGAGTCCTGTTCTTTTCTTTCCTCTTACGCTTCTTACTTTGTTCCAGAAGCTTCTGTGGTTGTCTCCAAGCGCGGCTCCTCCTTAGGGTCAATTGGTCAATGACCCCCCTAAAATAATCTCATAAAAATACCAATTTTATTAAAAATATCTTTTATCTAAAACTTCACTCTGAAATATAAAATTCTCTCTCAGCAGTCTGCATTGGCAAAACAAATATAATAGATATAATAACGTCGCGCCTCGCGCTATACACAAGCCCGTGGCTGGGCCGTATTTTAAATTGTCTATATACAGTTCTTATGGCTTATGGACAAATGCATGTAAAATAGAAAAGAGACGGCAGATAGCAATTTCGTGGGCGAGAGTGGGAGTGACCTTTCCGTCGTATACCTCTAGTAGAGTCGACGGCCTCACGTTTAGTTAGTTACCGTCTGCTGACCGCACTTCACGGCAGGTCTATATCGATCGCGGCGTATTTGCGTAATTTATTTTGTTTTGTTGGATTTTTTTGTGATTGTAACAAAAACAAGATGAGTGTTGTTGACGAAATAATTGCCTTAAAATCTGCTGGAACACTAAATTATGAACGGCGGCTTGAGAAAAAAGAAAGTGGTCGACCAAAACCAAACATGAATTTAAAACAAACAACAAAGGATAGGGGTAAGGACATTCAAAGATATTTTAAAGAATCAATGTACAATTTGTGTGATTGGATTTGTGGCTGCAGTGTGAGAAATGCATTTTTTTGCTATCCGTGTTTACTGTTTTCGAATGACGCTGTATGGGCGAAAAATGGAGTAACTGACATTAAGCATTTAAAAGTGAAAATTACAAAACATGCCTCTTCAACTACTCATATAAATTCATCAATGAGTTACGCAAGTTTAGGACGTGTTAACATAAGACAGCAACTTGATAGTGTATATCGTAAATCTGTGCATGACTTTAATGAATTGGTATCTAAAAATAGGTATATTTTAAACAAACTAATCGACTGTGTAAAATTTTGTGGAGTTTTCGAAATTGCATTGCGCGGTCATGACGAAAGTGACAGCTCCAATAATCGTGGAATTTTTCTGGGCCTTATCGATTTTGTTTCTGAACTGGATTTAATGTTTAAAGAACACATTGAAAAAAGTACAGTATTTAAAGGAACATCGAAAACAATTCAGAACGATATTTTAGAATCAATGTTAGCCATTGTGCATACTCATATCATGAAGGAGATTGGCCAGACAAATTTTGTGGCCATTCAAGTAGATGAGACCACAGACAGCTCCAATAAAACGCAGATGATTATCATATTGCGATATGTATTAACTGGTATTGTACATGAAAGATTTTGGAAATTTGTTAACCCCCTAGGTACTACAGCACAACATTTAACTAATGTAATATTGGAAGAACTTCAATTATTAAAAATTAATGAAGCACCTGAAAAATTGATTGCCCAAAGTTACGATGGTGCATCAGTCATGAGCGGTAAACTGGGAGGAGTACAAACAAAAATTAAAGAAATATACCCAAATGCACACTTCATTCACTGCTATGCCCATCAATTTAATCTTATCCTCCAAAAAGCGGCGAGTCAACACAAACCGATAAAAATATTTTTTGCAAATTTACACGGATTTTCGTCCTTTTTCGGCCGATCTCCAAAACGTACGATGGTTCTGGATAGAGTGGTTAAAGTAAGGCTACCTAAAGCTGCGCCTACTCGATGGGCTTTCAATACAAAATGTGTTGAAATTGTATACACTTATAAAGATGATTTAAAATCTTGCTTAGAGGAAATTATTGATGAGGAGCAAGATGGTAACAATATAAATCAAGCAACTGGTTTAAAAAGACATTTGGAAGATGAGCATTTTTTATTTTGGTTAAATTTTTTCCATAAAATAATGCCCCATGTTGATATATTGTTTAAACAATTGCAAATGCGAGACATTGATGTTATATCTGTCAAAAATTGTATCCTGTCTTTTAACAACAATATCCAAATAATTAGAAATACTATTTTGGAATCAGAAGTACCAAGCACATCAACAGCAAAAAAAAGAAAAACTACTGCAGAGGATCCAAAGCGACGAACTGCACTTGAAATTTGTGATATTATTATATCTGAAATAAATCACAGGTTTAGTTTCAATGATCATCTCATGATTTCACAGTTATTCTACATAGAGAAATTTGAAGCATACACTACCAACTTTCCGCAAAATATTTTAAAAATGGTGACGGCTAATTATCCCACAGTGAATATTTCCAAACTAAAATCGGAACTTGAAGTCTTATATTGTCGTGAGGATTTTCGCAATAGTGCTGGTGCAGTAGCCATACTTCAGCTTTTTATTAACATGAATTTGTCTGAAACATTTTCTGAAGCAGTGAAGTTATTAAATATTTTGTGCACACTCCCTATGACAACCGTGGAAAGTGAGAGATGTTTTTCTACTTTAAAAAGAGTAAAAACATTCCTGCGTAATACGATGGGACAACCTAGACTTAGTGCCTTGTCTATGCTGAGCATCGAGAAAACGCTTGTCAAGAGCATTCCAAATTTCAATGAGAAGGTCATAGACTATTTTGCAGAACTAAAGGATAGAAGAATTGACTTAAAATATAAAAATATTTAAAGTAAGTTTCGTTTTAATAAATTTACAATTTATTATACTATAAATATTCCTATCTATATATCAGTCAATAACCTGTTCATACCATTTTTCCTATATTTTTTAAAAGATTTACTCTAAAAAAAGACAAATTTAATTTTCGGAAAACTAGGGTAAATAGTATTGAGTTTTATCTAAGTCTGTATTTTTTATCTAAAATATAAATGCTAAAAGATCTTTTAAATACTTTAAAAAATCAACAGTTTGAAGTTTTCAAACCAAAATGACCCCCCTGAAGATTGACCCACGAGCCGCCGCTGGTTGTCTCTATTATTTTGGTTTAGTGATTCGTCGAACTTCTTCCAACTTTCTTTTTTATTTTCTTACTAGCCCTTTTACCGGATTTCTATGTTTTTAATATTCTTTTGTCTTCTTCCTCTATTGTCGTATTTCATTTCTCCCATGTCATTTTCTTTTTCCTCACTTCTTCCTGTATGTCTGTATTGCATTATTCCGTTTTGTGTTTTGATTTTTTAATTCCGCATATTTACTCTGCCTTTCGTTTCGAACGTTTCGAAAAGGCATTTGACTTTATAGAGCACATAAGACAGAGGAAAGATGATAAAGATATGAATGTTTTTGCTTTGCACTATATTTAGAAAATAAAATACAGTATCAGTATAAACGTTTCATTACGGAAATGTGTGGGATAATAAGTGTCAGGGATAATCCAAATACCCGAAGTAATAAAGCAATAACAAAATACAAAATGACAAAATGAAACATTATGGGAATAGTTGGAATTAATCCCCGAATGAATTTTCGATAGTAATTTTGAGCATTTGAACTGTAGAACAATTAAAACCCTGTTAATAATTAGCCTTGTTTTATTTGTAAAATAAAGTAACTAATTCGGATAATGGCAAATACATTTACGCTAATTATTTCTCTGTGACCGTATTTACCGTAATAAATGTTTAATTGTATTTGCCAGCCAATTGATCCTCCATTGTTATTGTTGACAATAAAATTGTGGTTAGATATAATTTTGTCGACACGCTTTATTTACGTTCGCGGCACGTGATGGTTTGTATTTTCGTTATTTTCGTTGGGAAGTACTGGACTGTTGCGTGTTTTCGATATTTCGCATTTCAAACGACCTTCGAGGAAATTTATTCCGTGTTTTTGATTATTCGAAAGACTAGACTAGAAAATATGTACCTACCTACTTTGAACTAGAAGAGAGGTTTTTTAGATTTTGTAAGACTTCCACAATCCTTCATACATCGCGGTAATCGAGTTCTGAACTGCTAGTCCGGGATTTTGTCAGATTTGTCGTTCGCGGTAACCGAACTGCCAGTTCGGAACCAGTCCAACCGATCGTTGGTATCTGAAGCGAACTCGGAGTCCGAATATGCGCAGTAGGAATTTCAAAATACAAACATTTCTATATTGTTTTGTGCTAAACACCTGATTTGTAGCTGTAGCGGTGTTTGCTTTTCATTCTGTGTTTATTTCATTTTCATTTGTTTTTAATACTGTGGTTTAACTCAAATGTTTAGAAATTTATTGATTGTGATTGTCAATAAAATCTTTTTTACATACTTTGATGTATAATTTTTACAGTTTAATATGATCATAAACAAATAAAACATTTTTTAATATGAAGGTATATGTACTAAATACTGTGTGTCTCTTTAAAGTTCATTATTTATTTTATTTGTTATACAAAAATAACAAATGTAATGTAAAATGTACTACTTAAAAAATGAATAAAATAACATAGGTATATCGGGTATATCTATGAAATCTTTATTAGACGAGGATACCCTAATATAATATTAATAAACAATACCTAATATGGACGTTAATATTAAAATATGTAGGTATTAGAAATATTAAAAATACTCCATGTAATTAATAACAATTATACAATAGGTACCAGTAACCAGTATAATAGAACAAATTTTTTTCTTAGAAAAAATATTTGGAGAATGTTTTAATATTATGGCCTCGTAGCTTATTAAAGCCACTAAAACTTATAACAATAAAATATTTCATTAAACCATGCCTATTCATACTATAAACATATATCTGGTTGATCTGATCTAGTAAAATGTTCACGCAAATCTGAATTAAAATAACAAATTCATCAAAATAAGATGGATACATAAAAACTAGGTTATGATAGTGTTAAGGACTAGTTAGTCTAAGGACTTTTAGTTCTAAATTCGTTCGCGGTGTAAATCAATCCTGAACTGATTCTGAACCGCGCTTGCGTACAACCCGAGTACTAAGAGAATTCGTAACTAGTTCTGGACTTGTCCAGGATCGTTACCGCGAACGAAGCTTATGTAACGGTAGACACACAGCAGGTAGACGGTAGCTCTAGTAAACAACAGACTCAAGGAAAGGCAAGAATTTAAATAACAATAAATATGTTCTAATAAATAACAAAAACAAAATTTTAGGAAAGGCGAAATCCAAGCGACTTTTTAATCAAATAAATATTTAAAAATAAGATCTTTTAGATTTAAGTCGGAAACAAATTCTAACTTATACCCTATCCTTCTAAAATTTGCAAGGAAAAAGGGCGATGAATGCATAGACACGGGGAATCTATAATATGTATTTCACAACACATCAAGTCATCAAGGTAAAGATCAACAAATTTGTTTCCCAGTACTAGGGCCGTAACTACGATGTTGGGGGCCCCGGGGCAAACGTAATCTGGGGGCCCCCTACACCCAGCGCAAGGGGGTCCGGAAAAATGTTTGAATTTAACCCCTTGAAAACGCATTTCCCTCCTGTGTGAACCCCACACTCTCTTCTTTCTTTTTTTTCAGCATGTCCTGCAATAATTATAAAATTAGCAGCGCTAATGAATACACTAATACTTCATCTGTATCTGACACTGTGGACGGATCAGGGAGCGTTCAAGTATTACGTAACGCGATTTTTGAATATTTTTGACCCCCCCAACCTGCGTTACGTAATACTTGAACATCATGTGTGATAATAACAACAAACAAACATACAAACATCACTTGTTGTTATTATCGTATTTTACCACAAATAAATTTTAAAACTATTGGCTAGTGTAGTGTAGAACCCCGCAAATCCGAACTAATTGAGGGGACAGCCTGTTCGGATTCCGAAAAGTTCGGATTATCCGAAAGTTAGCCTAAGAAGCTAACGAAGATGATTTTTAAAAGATTTGGACTGCCACCGATCCCTTTATGAAACTCTATCCGCACGTTTATGCCTCCAATATTCTAAAGCTGAAAAATATCACTGAAATATTAAATCGCTAACGCAAGTAGTTTTGTTTCGTCACGGGACATGGGAATTCGGCCATGTAAATGATTAATTTAATTTGTAATCTGGATATTGATTACACTAGGTTTCTCATGTTTCTTATCTTTTTCAATGTTTTCGTTCATAGTATACCATGGAAAATGTGTATTATGCACATTCCTTTATTGATTGTGTTTAGTCTAACTCGACGCTTTTATTCACCCATTAGTGTTCCAGTGTTTAATACTGTAGCTAGCATCTTACGTAATTATTTTCTCACATAATAAACATGTTTTTAAATTTTTATTTTGAATTTTTAAAAATTTTTTTCACTTTCCGTTGGTTCGGATTTGCCGAAAGTTCGGATTTGCGGGGTTCTACTGTACATATCGGTTCACAAAACTTCATGTTGGACCGTCTGTCTCGTGCTGTCATCAGTCAGAAACGCTTTCATACCTGTCACCAGTAATTAGTTGGCTTTTACCTTTCTCTTTGTGAAGACAGAGAAATCAACTCAACCACCCACATACACGTGGTATAGTCATATGATGCTTTGAAGTATATCTTGTTTAAATTTCACCCATCGCCAGGGTTTAATATATAACACGCCATGTAAGACTTTTGGTCGGCGTTTTAAGGGTTTTAACCCATGTACTTTTGGTGGCTTAGCATGTAGAGGTTGTAAGTATAACCTAAATTTGTATCTTGGTCAACCTTTAAATTTTTTTTACTCTTGTCTTCACTAATTATGGTTGTACTTATTTTAGGCTTAGAACACTGATGATGCTCTCTTTAGAGCGAAAACGTTCTGTTTTTTAATGTAGCCCTTTATTGGGGTTTTAAATAAATATACCTTTTGCACAGAAGATTTTTCTTCAATTTTTGTAATTAATGGTATACAGCCAGTTACAGGAAATTTTTCCTTGTGGATTTTGGTTCTATTTATTGTCAGCCCTGTCTTACGATTCAAATCAAAACCTATGATTCGCTGATAAGGATGAAGTTCACTATGAATATGTGGTTCTATGCTCTCTTCCCATTGTAAAAACAATGGGAAGGGTATTTGCCTAGTGTAGATATCTGTAGAACTCACAAAGTTGCTTCGGCTAAGATAAAAGCACGCAAGATCAAACATTAGACAATAGAAAAAACGTTACAAACGGTACGGGTCTACCTAGCATTCATAGATTTGTAGAAGACATTCGACTCTCCGGGAAAACCTAGATTATGGAGTAGCAAAAAATAAAAGTAAATATGGGTTAGTAAATGTGGAGGTGGACCTAAAAAACTTGAAATTGAAAAAAAATTAATTCTTGAAAAAACGTGACGGGAGGGAATTTAGGCATTACCGTAAACCATATAAAAAGAAGAGTTTCTGTTACTATTTCTCTTCTCTGATTGGACACTACTTTTTTTGGTGTCAGAGTAAAAATTCGATTGTTCAAAATTTTCTTCGCACTTGTATCTATTTCTGGTATGAAGTATTCTTAAAAAAATCTTGAAAAAGTGGCTTATTAGGCTAGTTAATGAATATTGCGAGTACAATTTGCTTTGGGTTATTCGGTTGCGATAAATTTGGAGAGAAGACAGTCTGAGTGCAGGGCCGCGTTTAGGTCAATTGACGCCCTAGGCAATTCTCTAGTAGCCGCCCTTCAAACATCTACCATTTTTGCGAAAAAAATTGCAGAAATTTTTATTTAAATAAGAATACACTAAAAATGGATTAAAACTACGATGTTGTATACCTATAATAGAAAAAATTGCCATTCTTCATTGAATAAACTTATTTTTAAAAAAAGACTTTTCAAAAAAAATATTTGTTCTTGACAAAATCGACAAACACGTTCGTGCGTCATACTTAATGGGAAAATATTTTTAATTCTTGACATTTTCGAAAATGACCTTTCAGCAGACACGTTGGCAACTGGGAAGCACAAATAAAAATATGCAAAGCAATGTCAAAATTAGGGAAAATACCTTTCAATCCACTTAGTGCAGTCACTGAAGATTTTCACCTCCGATTTCGTTGAACCTCCATCGATTTTCATGAAAATTGGTGAGTAGTAAGAGGATACCTCAAGGAACAAAGGTGACATGATGCCAACTTGCGATTTTACCGTGGTGGTGAACTACCACTTTAAGTGGGGGTGAAAGAAATAATACAATAAATCGATAGAGAGACAAATTCTAAGCCAAATTTGTTATATATAAAGTTATTAATATAAATCAATACTTTTTGAGTTATTAAAGATCGAAGATTTTATTTTTTCGTAAAAAATACATGTTTTAAAGCTGTTTTTCACGTATAACTCGAAAACTGTAAGCTTTTACAAAAAAGTTATTATTACCAAAATTGAAGTTAATAAAAATCTGAATACACTCCTCACTTAAAGAACTAAACTAATGTTAATTCAAAGTGAGTTATACGTAATTGAATGTATATTTTTTCGACCAGTACTCAAATCTAAGTATTCAAGCTTAAATAACGGGAAAACGATGCATTTTATAAAATATAGCTGCTAAGCACTTGTCAAAGTACTTCGGAGTACCTATCAAATGAGCTCCAGTAGAAGTTAATAGCACCACAATTAAGCAAGTTATTATGAAAATTAGAGAACCCTTTAGAACTTTTTAGGAAAAGTGAAAAATAAAACATCGCCATTTCCACAAAAATCAAAATTTATAGTAATCCTTAAAAGAATTTTTTTATATTAGCAAAAGTAATGATTTCAACAATTTTGACAGGTTTTAAATGCATATTTTTGAAAAAAGATTTAATTTAAAAAAATCAGAATTTTTAAAATTATCGTAATTTTCATTTTATTTTGATAATACTTATCTCCAAAAATACTCAATATACGTAAAAAGTGATATAATATGTATAACCAAATTTTAGTTGTTTCTGAATCAAATATTTTACCTTTTTACTATTACTGCAGGGTAAAAAATAACGGAGATAGAAACGTTTAAAGCTTAAATTTTGCTGCGAGAACCATGTAATCGGGGCCATTTAACCTTTTATTTTTAAAAAAGTAAGGGGTCAGGGGTCTAAAAGGCTAATTCAACGTGGTTTCATAGCCATTAAAATTAACTTTCAAATGGTTTTTAGGCAAACCTGATATCGTAAAAATTAACGGAGTTAAAATTAAATTAAAAAAAAACAATAACTTTTTTGGAAAAATTTTTAAAAGATCAATTTTGAAAAATATTTGGTGCATAAATTTTAATGCTACCAACTTTTTCGGGGGCTCATTTGATAGATAATTCTAAGTACTTTGACAAATATTTAACAAGGTTATGTTATAAAATGCATCATTTTCCCGTTATTTAAGCTTGAATACTTAGATTTTTGTACTCGCCGATAAAATATACATTCAGTTACCTATAACTCACTTTTAGTTAACATTAAAAGATTTTTCCAGTACGGAGTTTATTTCGTTTCCTATCAGCTTTAATTTTGGTAATAATAACTTTTTTGGAAAATCTTATAGTTTTTGAGTTATTTATGAAAAATCAGTAAAAAACATGCATTTTTCTCACGAAAAATTAAAATCTTTGATCTTTAGTAACTCAAAAAGTATTGATTTATTTTAATAACTTTATGTAACAAATTTTGCTTGAAATTTGCCTCTCTATCGGATTTCTAATAAAATTTCTAATTTTTAGGGGATATTTCTAATAAAATAGTTTTCAGCCCCGAGAAGGGGTGGCATCCACCCCCAGGGTAAAAGCGCAAGTTGACACCATGTCACCTTTGTTCCTTAATATCCTCTAATCACTCACCAATTTTGGCAAATCTGTTAATAACACGAAAACGTTGATAAATAAGTCGATAAGATTCCAGACGTCTATTCAGGTCTCTTATCAGAGTGTCGATTATAACATAGAATGTGTGGATTTTCATCTCATCACTAGCTGAAAAGTTTAGTTCATCATCGGCCCGCTCGTCAAATTGAATTTTTCTTTTTTTCTTTCTTATTTCTTTATATGTTTTATTTGGGCACCATTTTTTGGCTTCCTTGCGGTAAAGTAATTTGAAAGAGATACTCTTTAATGACAGAACCTGAATTCATAATTTTTATATACAAATATGTTTTGTAGAGTCTTCTGCCGCCCTCTCATAATGTGCCGCCCTAGGCAGCTGCCTATAATGCCTAATGGATAAAGCAGCCCTGTCTGAGTGAATCAGCTGGGTATACTCACTATACATTAACAAGTTTTACTATCCCTTTTGGTTGCTTAAACCAGTGCCAATAAAACATAAAAACACACACACATATACTCTTACGTCTGTCAGTTTTAACAACTCAATCCCTGATTTTATTTTCTAAAACTTCATAACATCAAATGTTCATCAAATGACACTACCAGACACATCATACTTACACAACTTTTTAAACAGCTTATACAACCACTCGACGAAAACCAAAAACAAGTACCCAATGATTTTTTTCGACGATTCGTTTGAGTGACGCACCCCAAGATGACTTCGTGGCAAAATATTAATACACATAATATCTCGCCCCTATATATTTACTCAACCCTCTCCGAAACGTCATTAAAGTGTTATTGTTGATGATAAATTAACTTGCTTTGGTTAGGAGGAGTACACGGCAATTTGGTAGGTACTTTTCGACTCTAATTGCCCGGCAAATTTTCGTATGGACGTTTAAACAATCATATTATAGAGCTTTGTAATCATGGGGTGGTGGAGAAATTATATCTCAGGATGATTATAACGTAAATAGTGGTTACCGATATGTCAGATCTGTTTCGAGTGTAGATATTTCTGAACATATACACAATGGCAGGAGATTATTAATTATTATTAATAAATTGACATAGACTCTAAAAATTCTCTAGCACACATCACATTCTATAAAATACTAGTATCGTCATTATCATCATCTTTGAGCCCAATAGCTTTTATGCCTGTTTTAGCCTGTTCCAGAATCAATTTCATTTATTCCTTCTTGAGACCTTGCTTATCCAGTTTCATCTTCCATATGTTCCTTTTAGGCTTTGTTCTATTTGATCCCCAAATCTGGCTTTGTATCTACTTGCCGAACCTTTCAACCACACATTGCTGTGGTTCGTAAGATCAAGACCAAATTTTGTCGTTGAAAAGAAATACATAGACTGGAAATCGAACCTTCAAAACATTTCTTCCCTTTATAATGGGTTTCATCCTGTTACTATTTTTTTTAATCTCAAAAATTATCGGTCTTGTCTTAAATGACAAAGAACATGACTACTATTTGATACACTATTCAATAGATCAGGAGCAATACTTACTAGATAATTTACTGCTAAACACTAGGTATTTTGTGATGTGAACTTACCTGGAAAAGAAAAATAATAATTAGAAACATATCAATGAAGCAGATTGTAAATTTGTAGATAAAATTCCAAAAAATTCAAGATATTTATAATAAGTACAATTTTAGGTATTGAGAAATCGTTTTTAAAAAAGATCTTGTTTGAGAACGTTTTCTGGAATGGAAATCAAAACGACAAATATTAGTTTATTAGTAATATAATTTTCCTTAAATCAATAATTGCGACTCAATCCCATGTAAACATAATATTGTCTCTTTTCATTCTGCCTTTGGTTGTACATATATTTATGTATTTTGGAAACTCATACATGGTGCAGCCAACGTATCCTGTTTCTGTCAATATGAATGGCACAGTTAGTCAGGAAACTCATCTTTTTAATTCTAGAAGGTTATATACCCATCAAACAAAACGTTCAAGTATCAGATATTCCAAATATCACCGAAAGAATCAAGATGCTGCAGCGATTTTTGTCATAGATTATTCCATGACAAGACTACATGGTAATCTTTAATGAGACTGTAAGTCAGTGACATCGGCTGTTTATGCTGGACATCGAAATAAAAAGCAGAAAGAAAACAAAATACTACATAAAATCAAGTAGTGGATGTTAAAAAATGAGAAAGAAGTTTAATTGGAAGCAAAACTTGAGCTTCTCTCACGAGATGTAGAAATCCAGATATATAAGACCATAATACGACCAGCAGTCGCGTATGGAAGCGAAGCATGGACGCTAACACAAAGAGAAGTCAATAAATTGCTGCTGTGGGAACGTAAAATCCTTCGAATGATATATGGCCTTTGCAGAGACAGCGTATCAAACGAATGGAGGCGCAGATACAATAACGAGTCTCTCTTTGGAAAGGAAAATCTAGGCAGATATAATAAGACTTGATAAGACTAAGATGGGCAGGAACTAAGATGTATTTTCTCTCTATCAGCGAGGTTCCTACAGCCTCTGCCGCTTCTCGCATTTCGACCGCCATCGTTTTCTGTCCATCCATTCGTCTTCTTTGATGGCTCTATCTTTCATGATGTGCCGTACATTTTCTTCCCAGGCAACTGAAGGTCTTCCCCTTCTTCTTCTTTGGTGTGGTATGTAATTTAAAGCTTTCTTTGGCCATCTATCTTCATTCATTCGTTTCACGTGACCATACCACACTAGTTGTCTAGTTTCAATTTTATCTACACTGGAATATACAGTATGTGTCCTCCTTCTAATATCTTCATTCCTGATGTGATCTTTTTTAGATATACCACACGCTCTCCTTAGATAATCCATTTCTACTACTTCTATTCTTTTCCTATCTTTTTTTGTCATCTGCCAAACTTCTGCCGCATAAGTCATAATAGGCTCTACCAAGGTACGATAGATTGTCAATTTCGTTTCTTGCCTTATATCTTTAGACCACAGTAGAGAGCTCAGAATGTTTACCGCTTTTTTGCCCTGCTGCGTTCTCTTTTCGATGTCTCTTTTGGTAGTGCCTTCTTTAGATATTATAGATCCGAGATATTTATATTCATTACATCTTTTCGTGGTTCTAATTTCTAACTCTGGATCTTCTTCATCATCCCCTATTTTAAGATACTCTGTCTTTGACATATTCATATTGAGGCCCCATTTTTCATATTCTTTCTTTAGTTTTCTAAACATGTAGTCCATGTCTTCCTCATCATCATACTAAGATGTATTTTGAGATAGAAAAAGGTGGAGAGATGCAGTAAAAGAAGGTCTGGAGAAAATGTGAGTGAGACAATGGGAGATAGTGGCACAGGACCGACAAACATGGAAGGCAATAGTAAAGGCGGCAAAGACTCACGAAGAGTTTTAACGCTATCGATGATGATGATAAATTTTTTATGGTATACAGCCAACCATTGAGATTTTTTTTATCTACCTTAGAAAATTAGTCAACCGGTATTTTAATAAACTTAAGGGTTGCTTTCAACCCTTATGCACACATTAAGGTACGTATCCAGACGTGGGTGCTCCGTGCTCCATGTAGCAGCTCCACATAGTGGATACATTGGTGCTCGTCGTTCGGCGCTCACCCTCTTCGATTCAACCGGTTTGCGGTTTATATGTAGGGGAGCGCATGCCGTATCCATTTGAGCAGCTACACCACAGCTACACCGAGCACGGAGCACCACGTATAAATACGTACCTTTATACTCAGATTTTAGATCACATACCAAATATTTTTTTTTAAACTGGTGAATAAAATAATACAAATCAGCAACAAATATGGATCGTACATACATACAAAAGATGTATAATATATAAATGTATAATATAAATACACATTTTGACGTTATATATTTGCAAAAGTAAAAAACAATCTTTGACGTTAACTAATACGTAAAGAAAAATCGATGGAACAGACATAACTATCTTGATAACTCAAACTTAGTTTTTCGTATATCAAAATCATTTTCCTTGTCATTCCAATAAAAAAGTGAAGAACTCTGCACCCCTACCCTTACAAAATCACACAATAGATACTTGTAAAAAAAACTGCCGTTTCCGCCTTGTTTATACCCTAATAAAATCCATGAAAGAACCAAAAAAGTCCATGAAAGGCCCGAAATTGACGTACACTATTTTGTAGGTACATGCATTTCACCTGAAAATAGAGAAATCAGATTACACTGTATTGACACATAAGGGTGAGGGCGATGCCTCACAAGCTCCCAACAATATATCTGGTCCGGAGAAAAAGGTACAGGTGGCATGTGATAATAAAACAGCAACCAAACGGGACGGTGTCGTATTGTAAAGATCTATGACAGTGTAATGACATTTCTTTGGGATCTTTTGTTGGATTCGGGGGTGCATCCACTGTTGGAGGTTTTAATATATGAACTGAGTTCTGTGAATTGTCTAACAATGGGAATCATTTTCGATTATAGGCTGGGAAAATGTGTAGAATAGATTAGGTAGATTATAAATAGCTGTACTAACTGTAATAGTGCAGTGACTGAAGGTGGATATGAGCTATATTACCTCCGATTTCGTTGAATCTCCATCGATTTGCATGAAAATTGGTGAGTGGTTAGAGAATATCTAAAGAACAAAGGTGACATGGTGCCAACTTTTGCTTTTACCCTGGTGGTGAATGCCACCCCTCCTCGGGGGTGAAAATTATTTTATTACAAATAACCCCACAATTCGATAGAGGGACAAATTATAAGCAAAATTTGTAATAAAATTTTTAATAAATTTATTTATGTAACAAAATTTTCAATAAATTTATTAAAATAAATCAAAATTTTTTGAGTTATTAAAGATCAAAGATTTTAATTTTTCGTGAGAAAAATGTATGTTTTTAACCGATTTTTCATAAATAACTCAAAAACTAAGTTTTTGCAAAAAAGTTATTACTATCAAAATTAAGGATAATAAAAAATAAAATAAACTCCTTACTAGAAAAACCTTTCAATGTTAACTAAAAGTGAGTTATAGGTAATTGAATGTATATTTCTTTCGTCGAGTACCCAAATCTAAGTATTCAAGCTTAAATATCGGGAAAATGGTGCATTCTATAACATAAACTTATTAAACATTTGCAAAGTTCATAGAAATATCTATCAAATAAGCCCTCGAACAAGTTGATAGCATTACAATTTATGCACCAAAAATGTTTCAAAATGTTTCTTTTAAAAATTATTCCTATTGTTTTTTTGTAAATAACTCCGTTAATTTTTAAGATATAAGGTTCACCTAAAAATTAATTAAAAGTTGATTCCAAGAGCTATTAAAAAACATCAAAATTAGTCTTTTAAACTCCTTACTTTTTTAAAAATAAAAGGTTAAATGGCCCCGGTTACATGGTTCTCGCAGCAAAATTGAAGTATTAAACGTTTCTATCTCGGTTATTTTTTACTCTACGGAAAGAGTAAAATGGATAAAGTATTTGGAACAGAAAAAACAAAAATTTAGTTATACCGGGTGGTGAATCGGAAAACGGGCCATAGGAAACTCAATGTAAAATTCTAAACTGTTGAATTCCTGCTTCCCTATCTATTTTACATCAAAAGTCATGAGAAGTTATTTGTAGAGGATTGAAATCTGTATTAAAAACAGAAGTTACAATTGTTCTACGATTTAAACACATTCCAAAATTTTGAAAAATATAATGTATTTACCGCAGTAGGTATGTGTGGGTATGTTAGGCCACACGTTACTATTTAACTGACAGTGAGCACATTATTGACTGAAGAAAATATCTTTATTATTAATACTTTCTCCTTAACTAAGGGTATCTTATCAACTTTATTGTGTTTTAAACAAAAAATGATAAAATAATTTAAAAAATTGACAGTTCTAATTGTTAATATAATAAATTCATTGTCAACAAATGCAATCTTATACACATTATTGTATTGTGTGTGGCCTAGCTTTGGCGTATTACTCTGAAAATTGTATTATATTTTTACAAAATTTTGAATAATTATTGTTCATAGAACAATATTAACAGTTGTTTTCAATAGAGATTTCAATTCTCTACAAATAGTTTCTGATGACTTTTGATGTAAAATAATTAGGGAAGCAGGAATTTAACAGCTTAGAATTTTACATTGAGTTTCCTATGGCCCGCTTTCCAATTCACCACCCGGTATATGATTTTTTACGTATATTGAGTATTTTTGGAGTTATTATCAAAAGAAAATGAAAAGTACGGTAATTTTAAAAATTCTGATTTTTTTAAATTATATCTTTTTTTTCTAAAATATGCATTCTAAACCGGTCAAAATTGTTGAAATCAATTAACTATGTTAACCTAAAGAAATTCTTGTCTAAAGAAATTCTTGTGAGAATTACTACAAATTTTAATTTTTGTGGAAATGGATGTTTCATTTTTCACTTTTTCCTAAAAAAATCGAAAGGGTTCTCTTATTTTCATCATAACTTGCTTAATTTTGATGCTATTAACTTCTCCTGAAGCTCATTTGATAGGTATTCCGAAGTACTTTGACAAGTGCTTAACAAGTATATTATATAAAATGCATCGTTTTCCCGTTGTGTAAGCTTGAATACTTAGATTTGAGTACTCGTCGAAAAAAATATACATTCAATTACCCATAACTCACTTTGAAAGAACATTAGTTTAGTTCTTTAAGTGGGGAGTGTATTAAATTTTTTATTAACTTTAATTTTGGTAATAATAGCTTTTTTACAAAAGGTTATAGTTTTTGAATAATACGTGAAAAACATCTTTAAAACATGCATTTTTTTAAGAAAAAAAATAAAATCTTTGATATTTAATACTTATATTTTTAATAAAAGTATTGATTTATCTTAATAACTTTATATAACAAATTTTGCTTAGAAGTTGCCCTCTATCGATTTCTGGTATTATTTTTAATAAAAAAAAATTCACCCCCGAGAAGGGGTGGCATCCACCCCCAGGGTAAAAGCGCAAGTGGGCATCATGTCACCTTTGTTCCTTGAAGTATCTTCTAACTACTCACCAATTTTCATGAAAATCGATGAAGGTTTAACGAAATCGGAGGTGAAAACCTTCAGTGACCTCACTATAATATATACAAAATTATTATAATCAACTTTTTTAATTTTCATTTAAAAATATATGAATGCTCCTATTAACAGAAAAAGAAAAATGCATGGATAAAATAAAAATGTTAAAAAATACATAAATTAAATTTCTTACGACAGACAGATCCTTAGGTAGACAAAATTAGCAATATTGAAGTCCTTGATAGGGTTAATAAGAGGGAAGAAATTATGTACGTATACACCGTTCTTAGGCGTCAACGCCCTTCGGTAGGGATCTATGGAGGAGTATCACCAAGCCGCAAGCCCTTATCCCTTGCCGTACCGCTCCTCCATAGGCAGATCCGACGCCAGTTTATCCAGACCAAGCCGCAGACTCTATTGAGTTTTATACTACGGCGTTGGCCTTTTATAAATTTCATGACCTAGCTGAGGCTCGAACCAGCGACCGCAAATCGCAAATCCACTAAACTTGTCGATAGACTGAGCCCCAGCTAACTGGACCGTCAAGACCGACTGAAGAAGAAATTATACAGACAATTAATAAGCGGAAGCTTGAATATTACGGTCATATAGTAAAAAGCCCTCGTTATAGTCTGCTGCGTTTGATTATGGAGGTCAAAATAAAAGGTAAAAGAGATTAGGAAGAAGAGCAACCTCCTGGTTAAGAAATCTAAGGGAATGGTTTAGATTGAGCTTTCACAACTATTTAGAGCTGCTGTAAGTAAAATAAGAATTGCCATGTCGATATCCAACCTTCCATAGAAGATGGAACGTTAAGAAGAATGTGCCTCCAGTCAGTAGTCATTCTATCGTCTTTGTGGTCTTGCTACGGATCGTCTTCCTATTGGGATCTACCGTCGTGTTTACTATTCTACTTGTCATTCGGCTTTTATCATGTCATTTTACTCTTCTCTTTCTTATCCAGTCTTTGACGTTCTCCATTTTGAATGACGTTCTCCAAATAATAGATAAAAATACTTAGGTACTGGTACATGAGAGCACTGTAATTTCTTAGTAATTCATTAAGAAACTCTACTCGATAATATGGTCTTTCAGATAGATAGTCTTTTGTCATTTTACTGAATTTGGGGAAAGATGTTGCAGATTTAAGTTGTAAAGGAAAATGATTGTATAGTTTTATTGCAGAATGATTAGGTCTTGATGAAAAGATATGTAGATGTTTACGAATTAAATAAACAGTTTCTAAAATACAATATAAAGAAGGAAGTGTTAAAATCCCGTAATCTTTGAAGGAGCTTTCTTCTGCAATGTTGTTCTTCCAAGGCCGAACATTTAAAAAATTTGAAACATCGGATTGGGCAGCTGTACTAAAACCCCACAAAGAAAGAGCATATCGAAGATTTTGGCTAAATTGATTTTCTTCGAAACAGCAGAAGCTAGATTCTTATTTAACAAATCGATATGAAGGGACCATTTTAGGTTGCTGTCTAAAATTAGCATCGGTTGTCACGTTTTGTGCTGTCCTTCATTCACTTACAGTTAAATCTTCTTCGTTATCATCATTCAAAACAAACGAATAGAAAATATCCCACTTATAGCTACAAAAATACCGATACGCCACTGGGTAATCGATCATTATGATTGCCTCTTATGCACACAGATGGTAGTTATTTAAATAGGTGTATTATCAGAAATTATATACATGAAATTTGCTTCAATTAGAAGTCGTACAAAAACGAACCAGACAGCTTAGCTTATAAGAAAAACATCTGCTTTGTAATGACGACACATAAAAAAGTTAATATTGTCGCTTGTTCAACGTTCAGCTCTTGTTAATTTGTAATTTTAGTGTAACAAAGATCGACAAATGAAGCGATTAGACCATGTTGGTGTTATTGCTATTAGTACGAGTTTTTTTAGACCAATCTTTAGGTCTGGTAGTTGGAGGGAACTATTTATGGAATTATCAATGTGCTATATTTAATTAATGGGGATATATTGTTTATTTATTTAATAAGGGCTGTTAGAAGAGTAAAAATCCTATTAAAATTGAACTGCTTTCATTTGAACAAGTTAGTTATTCATTTTTGACGACTGCAAAAATTAAAACTGGATCAAGGATGTCTCAGGGATTTAAGGTCACGAAAGGATTGAAGCAGGGATGTTGTATTTCGCCTACCCTTTTCAAAATTTATCTGGAACAAGCACTCAAGCTGTGAAAAAGAAAATGTAATGGCATGGAAATCTCTCTCAATAACGAGACAGCACTATATACACTTTATGTTTCGCTGATGACCAAATTCTGATTGCTCAGGATCATGACGACTTGAGTTACATGACGCGGAAGCTAATAGAAGAATATAACAAATGGGGTCTCGAAGTCAACATTAAGGAAAACTGAAGCCATGTGTATTGGAGGAACAAAGCAGTCCATTACATTAGACTTTAGACGATGGGGTAGAAATTAAACAATGTGATGAATATAAGTACCTGGGCATGAAGATAACTCAAGATGAAACACTCGATGCTGCTATAAAAGACCACAACATACAGGGCACAGGGTAGAAAAGCCATATCCATGATGAACGGCATTCTGTGGGGCCAGACAATATCTAAAGTAAACAAACAGCTCATATACAATAGCATACTTAAAAGTATAATCACATTATGGCAGTGAAGTTTGGCCAGTGAAACAAAGGACAGAGTAAATGTTACTAGTAACAGAAATGGACTGCTGGAGAAGAGCAGCAGGCATATCAAGAAGAGATCGGATACCAAATGAGAGAATACGAGAAATGATGGGAGTCGCACCAGTTCATAACGCCACTTTTAAACAAAGAGAACAAAATTTTAATTAAATATTACCGTGAACAAAATAACTATGGTGCAAGAAAAATTGTAAATGCATTTCCTGAGAAAAATTGGCATATTGGAACGATAGGAAAGTTCTTAAGACATCTAAGGGAAAACCATGGGTCTATTGAAAATAAAAGTGGAAGAGGAAGGAAGAAGCTCAAGAACTGAAGAAAATATTGCAAGACTAAGGGTTGTTTTAGGAAATTTGCAACCTGGCCAATCTGTTGGAACAAGGAAAATCGCAAAAGAAACTAGGATTTCCCGCAAATCAGTTCGAAGAATCATCAAAGAAGATTGCCATCTTAAAGTATTTAAACAAGTTTACTGTCAAAGACTTACTGCCAATGTAAGAGAAAACCGACTGGAAAGATGTAATTTGCTATTAAGAAGATTCCGCTCTCGTGAAGACAATAGAAGAATATGGTTTTCAGATGAAAAAATGTTTTATTTACGGCCTCCTAAAAATATCCAAAATAATAGGGTGTATTCTGACATACAATTTAGGAGAGAAATTCCTCTAGAGCATCTTTTAATTGAACAAAGTCATTTCTCAAAAGGTGTAATGGTTTCTGGTGCAGTATCCATGTTGGGAAAATCTCGTCTGATTTTTGTTGATGCCTGGATAAAACTTAATTCAGAAACATACCAAGAACAAATCTTGCAGCTGTTGTACATGATGGTGCTCCTTCGCACACTTCCCACAATACAAGAATATTGTGTATTGAGCCAGAGATTTGGCCACCTAACAACCCAGAATTAAATCCGGTTGACTATTCAATTTGGGGAATTTTCGAACAAAATTTGTATGACGGACAACCATCGAACAGCTCAAAGAAAGAATGCAGTTTGTTTGGAACAATTTTGAACAAGGTGTAATAAATGGGGCTATCAATTTATAGCGCAGACGACTTCAAGAAGTGGTAAACAATAATGGTGCCCTCATTCATAATATTTTAGTGTAAGTTTTAAAATTATTAAACGATTTTCGTAATGTGTTATTTGTTAAAATGTTATATTTTTCTAATTTAATAAAAAAAAATGATATTTTGCGAATCTGGTAATTTTGAAAAATTTCCTTTTTACTGAAATGTTCTGGATAGTTAAGCTATCAAAAGAGCATATCAGTTCAATTTTAACTAAGACAGTTTTCATTTGCAACGAGCTCAAATGCACCGTTACATAAATTTTTTTATAAGTCCGACACTGTACGTTATTTGCTTCCAAATGTTCAGTCACGTTCAGGACATGTTAGGCTATTAGCCCTGCAAAAAGAAATTAAATCACCCAAAAAACAAGAAAGTTATTTTCAACTAAAAAATGTACTCCTTTATTTCGGCCCACAGTGTATTTGTTTTTATAGTGCTGGTCCTCCATTTTTAATAATTTAGCTGTTGTTGTATCAGTACCAGGTGCCTTATTATTTTACTAGCTATAATACCCGGCTTCGCCCGGGAGTTGATATGAGATTACGCGGTAGTTGCAATAAAAAAATAAACTATGACGTAATAGTAAAAAAATTTATTGAAAACATTCGCTCATTTTTTACACTATTTGCTTATAAACAACGTTTTTCATTTTATTGTCTGGAGTATATATATATAGATTTTTCGGATTTCCTACCCTTGAGCAAGCTACATATAGCTGACCGTGAGAGAAGCAGGGTTCTTTGAGGTTAATGCCACAATATTTTAAAGTTTGTCCTTGCGCTTTGTTAATTGTAAAACTAAAAGCTAATTTAATTGGAAATTGCAATCTTTTAAATTGAAATGGCAATTCAGAAGAGATCAGTGGTATTCTAGGTATAAATACTGTTTGTCCTTTGTTCTTTCCAGAAATAAGTTCAGCTTCAATAATATTATTCGATAGCTGTTTTACGATCATCCTCGTTCCATTACATAGCTTTGGAGAGCTGAGATTTCTCAGTAGTATGATTGGAGATCCAATTTTCAGACGAAGGCAGTGTAATGGCATTCCTGGTACTTGTAAAGAGTTCAGAAATTCTGTGGGGAAGTTGACACTTTCCTCGCTGGATACCATCATGTCCATCGATTTATATATTCTCTCTTCACCAGGTATTTTCTTTAGAATATTAAAATTGATATCGTCAACAACATTATTTTTAGTAGCCAAAATTGCTCTTTGAAATAACCACTCTACGTTGGTATAGTTCTGACAGTGTTGCCAATCGGATTTCTCTAGATTATCCGATGATCGCTCGAAAAATATCCGATTTGTCACGAAAAGGTACGCTAGGTCAAAAATTATTCTGTTATTAAAATCAATGTTGCCAATGTTATTCTTTTAGTCCCCTTAACAACCATCAAATAAAAAAATCCGTTGTTCGTACGCCAATCAGTTGATTGTAATCAATTATCATTATGATAATTAACATAATTGATAATTGATTAATTAATCAATTAATCTCATAATTGTAATCAATTATGTTTTCAGCAACCCAATCAAAGTTGACATTGACAGTAATTAAATATTTGATAATGATCAGTTGATTCCATTTCTGATTAGCGTTCGAACAACCGGCCCTTTAATCTACTGGATTCTCTATTTCACAGTTTAAACATTTTCGTTTATAGATGAAAATCTCGTATCCTAGCTGATTATTACCTAATTCATGTATTTAAATACTATTTACTTACTATTATTATATTATTCGTATTTTGTATTATCGTAAGTGTTAAATTCTAAATAAATAAATAAATCTAAATATTTCATTATTTGGATCGTTATATTAATTTGTTATAATTATTTAAGTAAAAAAAACACTTTTAAATATTATTTTATTAAAACGTACGTAAAACTACCTAAAACTAGGTATTGGAAAAATAAATAATAAATAAATCAATACAAAATAAACTACAGGTACATTAATAGCATAGGCGCAAAATTTCTGGTCAATGCTTTTAAAATGCATTATTTTTTCGAGTCCTGAGAAAACTAATAAGTATTATTTAAAAATTTAAACGCAGAATGAAAGATTACATTATTACCGAGGGCCAAAAGTCCCTGAAGACTTCTATAATTTTTATTCTAATATGTTACAGGGGTAAAAGGAAAAGAGAATATTAAGTGTGATTTTCAATTTCAATATCTCATTCAAAAGAAACATTTTGTTTATTCTAAGGGACTTTCAGCCCTCGGTAATAATCTAATCTTTCATTCTGCGTTCAAATTTTTCAAAAATATTTATTAGTTTTCTCAGGATTCGAAAAAAATTAATACGTTTAAAGATTATTAGTCCGAAATTTTGTGCCTACGCTCTTTTAACAACTAAATATTTATTACAACTAAAACAATAGAAATGTATTTGACAGTCTTGTAGTTATTAAGGTAACAAAGTTAGTATCCATAATACCCGTGGTGCGTTCAACTCTTAATGCCCGACTAAATAATTCTTATAGGCAAAAAATTTGAAGGATTTTTGAGTTAATTAGTAGATATCTAGATATTCTATCTAATCAGCCCTAAACATCCATCCTTGGATATAGGCCTCCTCTTCCTTCTTCCATGCCTCTCTATCTTGGGCAATTTGCATCCATTTTGACCCAGTGTGTTTCTTCAGGTCATCTGACCATCGCATTTGTGGCCTTCCCCTTTTTCGTTTGTGGTTCCATGGTCTCCAATGTATTACCATCTTAGTCCATCTTTCATCCTTCTGCCGTAGGGTGTGTCCGGCGAACTTCCATTTAAGCTTTGCTACTTGAGTAGAGACGTCTTTCACTTTTGTTTTGTTACGGATCCATTCGTTTCTTTTCCTGTCTGATAATTTAATGTTCAGCATTTGTCTTTCCATGGCTCTTTCTGTCTTGAATTGGCTAGATATTACTAGTTTCAAATAAGTAGATTTTTCTACAACCACTATTCCAAATGCATTTTTCTGCACAATTTTATGTTAACAAACTTAATATTTTCTCACAGAATAACTGACAGTAGTGTGCAGAAAAGTGACGTTTCTGTGCCGGAAAGTTCTTTTCTGCAGAGTACCATTACATTCCCCAAAAAAATCATAAATATAATTAGGTAAGTATATGTTTTGATGAAATGGTTTTGTTTAAGATATTAGATTTGATAGAACTTTACAAAAAAGAACTAGATTTAACTACATCTCATGTCCGAGAAATCTGGAAACGTTTACTTAAGCACTGCACTACATAAAATACAAATAAAACTAAATCGTGCGTGAATTAGCTTTCATAAGTTTAAAGACTAAAAACTAAAAACTCATAAATAACATCGGACGGCAGACGGTTTTTGAAATGTGAATTGGATTAGTATGCCTTAAGTAGATGCACTTGTGCATTTAAATTCTAAACAAAAGAATCGGCACATGTCCCTTTTGTTAAAAGATGAAAAGTATCGGATGTCACTAACATTCATCCAGTATAGACTATTTATAAAAATTTGGCTGTAACCAAACAAAATTAATGTGTTGTTGGTTTTAGTAATATATGGATGAGAAAGTTTTAGTCGATGGTAGATACACTGAAAAATATCCGCAAATATCCGATTTATTTAAAGATACGAAGAAGATACGACAACTCTCAAAAAGGTACGCAAATCGGATAATTATCCGCCGATTGGCAACACTGAGTTCTGAACAAAATTTGGATAAATTTTGTCGATTAGATCGTTTTCAGTAGTGGCTATGTTACAGAAATCACTATTGAGTTCAATGGTTAGTAGGATAGTAGGATATGTGTCTTCACCTATTTGTAAAAGTATTTTAGCAAAATGTGCTGTTGTTTCATCTTTTGATAATTCAACTCTCATGTTTTTTGTTAATTGCAGTATTTGTACTTGTGACCAGAGATGTGACTTTTTTAAGCGTGCATTGATTTCGTCTGCTGGTGTTGACTTGGGAATAACTGGAAGTGTTTGTCGAAAATCTCCCGACAGTATGAGTAGAGCTCCTCCCATTATTTCAGAGTTTTTTCGCAATTCTTGTAATGTTCTGTCCATTGAGCCAGGTCTAGGGATAGCCAAGCTTGCTAGGAAAAGCCCTTATATCTTTAAAAATACGCCCTTTAAGTTAAAACGGGAACTTACTTGTTCGAGGGGGGATAAAGGGCTATTGCACTATATAAGTCCCTTTATCGTATCGGGAATCCTTTTTAAGTTTTATCGGCACACACATTTTATCAACTTAGTTTTATTATATATAATGATAAAGGACTTATTATACTGTAATTTCATCTTCGTAAGGTCCATGAATTTGTAATTAATTCGTAATTGTCTAAGCTGATAGGATTACAGATATTTCTCTAGTGACCTTCAAAAAAGGGATATACTTTTCTAGATTTGCTTTTACATATTTAATTAAACCAGTTTCTCCAGTTTCACCAGATATACCAAGGGAGGCAGAGTAGCTTCTCGGGTCCGTTGCGTGGTTGCGTGCGTCTCGGGACAACGAATTTTAGAGTCCGGACTAAAAATAATGAAAAATCTAAAAGTGCTAATTTTGTTAAGAAAGGACATCGCACACATCTTATGGAAAATATAATGTCACTCAAATTCAATAAAATTTGTACGAATAGATTCGTTTTAAATTAACGGCCAAATCTTATCATTGCGCCAACTCTTAATTATGATTAATTACGGCGCAAATTGCAATTAAAGTTTATTTAAATCTCATTTTTTGAGTCAGTAAAAGTGTCAGTTACCATCATTATTGCTCTGGGTGCTATTCAAAAGAGCTTAAACCCCCCGCTGGGCCTAAGCGAATTAGTGAAACTAATCCTCTGATTTATGAAGTACCGACAATTTGGGTGTTTTAAAATATTTTTTCTCTCTCTAACTTATGTACGTATCCATTTGATTTCATATTTATTTATATCAATTTCTGCTCTTATTATTGAAAATATAGAGTTGGCGCAATGATAAGATTTGACCGTTAATTTAAAACGAATCTATTCGTATAAATTTTATTGAATTTGAGTGACATTATATTTTCCATAAGATGTGTGCGATGTCCATAAGATGTTCCATAAGATGTGTGCGATTAAAAATATTTATTTATAGAATATAAAAATGGGGGGCTCATCTAAAAAATAAAATATTTTTGTTTTTTTTTTAGGTGCCCCATCATCACTACATTTTGTCTAAAATGGATGATCTGTATTTGTTATATCTTTTTATCAGCTTATCTAGTCCATAAACTCCAATCATTCCTTTATTTTCATAACCTGATTTCATCAATGTACAAGTACTTTATTAATGTCATGGCTTCCTTAGAAAAGAATGAAATGAACGATAGATCGTGCGTGGCATATATAATTCATAGACTTGTTAATTTAAGTACTAAAAATGATTCGTAATTAAAATTAACAATGGCGACTTGTTTGTAACCGCTAGGCGAATAACTCGTCATCAACAACTGATTTTTTCATCATAAAACGCTCTTTTCAAACAGTTCTTTTCAAAACGCTCTTTACAATTTTACAAAAAAAAATACAAAATTCAATTTACAAAAAATTTTTTTTGAATCATCTACAAACTGTAACTACGGTGCAAAAATTATACATAGTTTAGCTTAACTAATATTCAGATTTCTTTCCTAATTTTCTTTCGAGACGCCTTTTTTTTGTACCAGACTATGCGTTTATTAATTCTTTGACAATTCTAGCTATAGGTTGTTCCTATATTTGCACGAATTCGTTATTATTGGTTCTGCTTCGTTAGACAGTTCTCCCCTCTGACACCTTCGTATATTCTTCTAAGTATCTGTCGATTGCAGCTATCAATTTTAGCTCAATTTCTCCTTGAATCCTTCTTCAAGAACCTTCTTTTAGGAACTCAGCAATAGTACCATTTAACCAGTTGCCTTGGTGTTTTCCAAGTTTTTTCATTATAGTTACAATTTCTTCCTTGGTAGGTGCTTCTTCACTATGTTTTTGATCTAATTCCAATATATTTGGTAGTTGCATTTGTTAGATTTTATCTTGATTCTCTGCTTTTAATATATTTTCGACATATGTATTTGGCCCAGCTTTTGAATTCATCAATTCCAGCTAATAAATTTAGCTCTTCACCTTTTTAATATCTCTTCTTTTGCTTCTTCGTAGAAGTTACCAATGTGTTTAATTCTTCTTGAATATATATCTCAATTTTTGCTGCAAAAACGACCTTTTTTTCTTCTACGTATTTTCTCGGATTCAGCGTAATATGGTTCATTACTTCTTTTTATATTGTTTATTCTTACGCTGCTTATTATGTCGTATAACATCCTTTTCGTCATACTGACGCTACGAGATGCAAATTGGCTTAAACTCAAAATACAAAAAAGGGGAAAAACGAAACTAAGATATTTATTTCGTTTGTGTTTCCTTGTTTTGGTACGCTGTACAGAATACATCTGTCTTGGTGACACAATTTGGCTGTTTTCCTCTGTTGTATTGTAGTGAATATTGTATTCTTTAAGCTCTTGCTTGGTATATTGATAATTATATCAATAGAATGATAATTAACTTCGTAATATTTTCTCTAATAGTCGTAGTTTTCTTCATTTAAAATTCTATACAACATTTGCATACTCCCTGAAGATATAGACCAAAAACCTTTTATGTTGTCTGAGTCATGCATGCATGAGTAGACCCAGACCTAAACAATAATAAAAAAGTAAATATAGAGAATTTTTATGGCATTTCTAGAGAAGAGAAGAAACGTCTATTTACAGTCCCATTTACATGAATATTAACGACCAACATAAATTTCATTGTGAGTTGTGTTTTCTGACCTGCTGGCCATTGTGAGATGACCTTCGTGGGGGAAGGGATTGCTTCTTTACCTGCTTGGTCCAGCAGAGGACAGAACCGGACCACACTAAAAAGCATCTTTTAAAAAGAAATTAACGCGATAATACATAAATCATTCATTCTGTAAGATGAAGTATTTTGGAAAGAGAAACGAAAGACTACCCAAAATAATAACAGAGTTGGTGCTTTTCATAGCTGTGTTATAAAAGTATTTTTCAACAAAATGTCATTAATGTCATTAAAGCAGTGAATAGCAGAATATAAAAATTATTTGAAATTGTCTTGTTTGAAATGTTACATTCAAAGACTTCTTCGAAGTAGATTAATTGGACGAGAAATCTGCTGGACAAAATATTTTTTATTTATACTCCAATGAGTACAGCAATCTGCCCACATGGGCAATAAGCATTTATTTTATAAGCATAACGACATCTAGAGTTACTAGAGAGTTACTTCAATGAGTAACCTCGTTCCATTATATTTGTTGCGCCATATTTTTAACCATTGCTCAATTCTATTTAGGTTTGATTGCAGGTTTCTTGAGGCAGCTGATGGAACTGCTGGTGGAATGCCAAAATAACAGTATTATCAGCGCACGTTGCTACTGTAGTTGTTCTTGTTGCTGAAATGTCCGCTGTAATACTTGGACCAAAATACACAAAAGATATTCAGTCATAATTCATCTATCACTAAGAATTAGACAAGGGTTTTGCCCTTTTGATCCTGCGTTTTATTCCTCTACATTCACATCTCACATGACTATGGAGTACCTGCTCGCGTTCTATTCCAGTGGTATTACTGTACTGGATTGCCTCTACATTCACATGACCATGGAGTCTCTGCTTGCGTTCTGTTTCAGTATCACTGTATTGTATCAATGTACTGGATAACCTCTAAATTCACATCACTGTAGAGTTCCTGATCGCGTTCTATTCCAGTGGTATCACTGCATTGGATCGCCTCTACATTCACAGGACCATAGAGTCTCTTCTCGCTTTCTGTTGGATTGCCTCCACATTCACATGACTGTGGAGTCCCTACCCGCGGCGTATTCCTGTGGTATCACTGTACTGGATTGCTCTGACATTCACATGAGTGTGTAGTACCTATTCGTGAATAGCTGCCTTCCTGATTATTTTATTCAGTACGCATTCTGTAATCTCTGTATCTACATATATTAAATTAATGTATAAAACGAGTTAGAAAGTCCAAATAAGAAAATTAAGAGGAAGCAGTAGCGATCAACAGGTAGCAAAAACGCGTTCCAAGATTGCGGCTGTAATTTTGAATATTTTTTCGAGATATTTGACACACGTATTCGTAATATATCAAATGGCGGTACAGAGCCCAATTTGAAAAATATATTAATACATATGTGGAAATTACTCTGTAATTAAATACAATATTAAAAAACGAGCCTGTACCGCCATTAAGAAGAACAAAAAATACACTTTCTTCAAATAAACTTTTTTATCCGATGCCTAGATTTTGTGTCATTTTGGAACTACTAAAATTTTTTATTTCATTAGTAGTTCCAAAATGACACAAAATCTAGGCATTGGATAAAAAAGTTTATTTGAAGAAAGTGTATTTTTTTATTCTTCTTAATGGCGGTACAGGCTCGTTTTTATAATATTGTATTTAATTACAGAGTAATTTCCACATATTAATATATTTTTCAAATTGGGCTCTGTACCGCCATTCTTTGATATATTACGAATACGTGTGCCAAATATCTCGAAAAAATATTCAAAATTACAGCCGCAATATTGGAACGCGTTTTTGCTACCTGTTGATCGGTACTGTTTCCTCTCAATGTTTTTATTTAGGTATCCTCTATCCAAACAGTAAGACTGTTTTTTTTTATATATGTATAACCGTGGTATCCCATTACGGTCCTGAACCTTCTCCATCTCAAGTTTTCTTTTTATTATTTTTTTTATTCTTTACAGTTTTGACAAGCTGTTGGTTGTAGTTTTTGTGAAGGGGTCCCAACCAAGCGATATAGTGAGAATTGGTCAAATTAATTTCAGAATATAAATTATGGCCTGTTTCGTGTTTTTTTTTGTGCAGTTCTGTTCCACCTATTAGTTTCGTCACTGGTTTAATTAAATCCAGTATTAACGACGGTTTTAGAGTTAATGGAGATATTAGTTTTAGTAAATTTGGGAAAATGGTAATTTTTACGATATACATATATAACCAACCGGCTTTGATGTTTCTATTATGTCGTTTTTCTTATATGGCTATTCATTACCACATTAGTTTTGACGACGTGCCACCAATGGAGATATTAGTTTTAGTAAATTTGGGAAAATGGTAATTTTTACGATATACATATATAACCAACCGGCTTTGATGTTTCTATTATGTCGTTTTTCTTATATGGCTATTCATTACCACATTAGTTTTGACGACGTGCCACCACCTGTTTTGCAGTCTTTTATTATGTAATATCTTCGGCTTAAAACATATCGCACCCACAGTAATATAGAGGCACAATTCAAAAAGCAGATTGTTGGGAAATCGCCTTTAAAGATTCTGGTTTCCAATATTACAGCTATTTTTTCAAATAACATGCTTATTATTTAAGTTATGAATATGAAATTTGGCAGATTTGTTACTTGATAATTACTCAATAAATAGCCATGATAAAAAATAATAATATAAATAAATTACATTAATTACATGTAAAGGAAAAAAATACTTTCAAGTTAGTCCCATATATTACAAAAAAAAAACAACAGAAATAAGGAACTCTTTAAGTTTGATCCTTTATATTATGAATGCTCTGTCACTGTTTATGAAAAATAGCGATCTATTATGAATTATACCTATTTATTTATTATATTTTCTATAATATAACGGCTCAACTAAAAACTGTTCTATATAATACAAAATGTTTAAACACAAAACTCACCAGGATATTCGTCATAGAAAGACATGTTACCGATTGCTACCTTGTAGCAGTAAAAACAAGAGGTGGGCGGGAGAGTAAGAGAGAGGCACAAATATAGTTACTGAACCATTAAATGTTCTTTTTATCTCTCTGTCAGCGCTAACCGGTAGAGAATTTCATTTTGTGCCCATATCATTTAAAATCAGTTTACACAAATTTTGAGTTAAGCCCTTATATTACTGGGGGTGCGATATTATACATCAGCTCAAACAGACCCTAAAGGCCCAAGGCTTCAATGGTTTTCTTCCATTTCTTTCTATCTTGTTTTTTTCCAATTTTGTATTCCTAACAATCCCAAAGAAAAGTCTTCTTTTACCGATTCCATCCATTTTCTTAGTGGTCCTCCTCTTTTTCATTTTGTACCAGCTTCAGTATTCATTAATTCTTTGGGAATCTTCTTTCTTGTATTCTAGCCACGTGTCCGATCTTAGCCTTTGAATTTCGCAATGTTTTGAAATTTTTTGTCGTCCAAACATTTGTATTATTTCGTTATTTGTTCTTCTTCTCCAGATATGCCCATCTTTTATACCTCTATATATTCTTCTGTATCTAGTTTTAGTTCTACGGTTTTGCTTACTAGTGCGGCCGATATGTGAAACAATTGCACATTTAATGATACAAGCATATAATTTACACATATACTACACATATAAAGGTTCAAATTTAGATATGAGGCCATCTCAGATTTTGCCTTTTACAAAAATGGCGGGCATTCAAAATGGCGACTATAAATATGTGTTTAATAGTATTGTCGAAGCGAAGATCGGTGGAATATGCGCATTTTATCAATGAAATTCGATATTTTTAAGATATTCCAGAAGCCGCTATAGATAAAATGTTTTAACGACCTATTAATCATTCATAATTACTCAACGGATATTAGTACAGTTAAAATAATTAAGACGATAACCGGACAACATTGATTTAATGAGTAAAATTTAGTTTTTTTTTTATTTTAATGACAAAAAAAGCAAGCCCATTAGCAGAACCCAATTAAAAATTATTTTGCACATCATATTTGAAACATTATTTGGTTGAAAAATCTCATTTTTGTTGGCAAAAAAAAATATATTAATTTGTTTGGACTAAATTAACGTTGTGCTTATCTTAAAAAGAATATGTTAGTATCAACATTCGCACAGTGTTGCCAAACTGAATTTTGTTATTTTGGGTGTAAATTTTTTCCACGGATCTCCGAGGGTACTATACCATAACTTTTGAACGAAAGGTCCGATTTCAACCAAATTTGGTACTTGGGTTCTTTTTTTTTTATTTACAAGATGGATGTGGGGAACCAGAATAATCAGCTTAGCAGAAATTGTGTTTTTACTAGTTGTTATGTAAAACTATGTTTTTTTTTCAATTTTTTCCCTCTGTATATATTAATTTTTCAAAAAGGTAATACCGTAATTGAAAAAAACGTAAAAATATTTTGTAGAAAATATTTTAAACTTTTTAGTTATGTTAATTACCATTTAATAAATGCATAACGTATCTTCACATGTACCCTATGTGTGGCCGATTCGTGGAAATATAAGAATTATTGTGCATTTAATGGTAGAAGCATCTAATTTGGACCACATACATCAAGGTTCAAATCAAGCACACACATCAAGGTTCAAATTTAGATATAAGGCCATCGCAGATTTTACCTTTTACAAAAATGGCGGGCTTTCAAAATGGCTACTATACATATGTGACTAATAGCACGATAACTTTTGAACAAAAAGTCCGATTTCAACCAAATTTGATATATAGGTTCTTCTTTTGATGTGTAAGGCCAAGGTCTTGAACCGGAAGAATCGATTTACCAAGAGTGGTGTTTTTCCTGATTTTTATGTAAAAATATTTTGTTTTTTTACCGATTCTTTCACCCTGTATATATTAATTTTTTAAAAAGTTAATAACGGCGTTGAAAAGATCGTAAAAGAATTTTCTAGGAAATATTTTGAACTCTTTAGTTATGTTAATTACCAATTAATAGATGCATAACGTATCTTCACATGTACCTATGAACCTATGTGCGGCAGATCGTGCAAATAATATAAGAATTATTGTGCATTTAATGGTAAAAGCATATAATTTGGACCACACACACTACACATACAAAGATTCAAATTTAGATATGAGGCCATCTCAGATTTTGTCTTTTACAAAAATAGCAGGCATTCAAAATGAATCTGCCGCACATAGGTAGGTACATGTGAAGATACGTTATGCATTTATAAAGTGGTAATTAACATAGTAAAAAGTTCAAAATCTTTCTTAAAAAATATTTTTCCACTCTTTTCAATGACGGTATTATTTTTTTTGAAAAATTAATATATACAGGGTGAAAGAGTTGAAAAAAAAACATATTTTTACATAAAAAACAGTAAAACCACAACTTCTGGTAAATTGACCCTTCCGGTTCAAGACCTCGATCTTATTCATCAAAAAAAGAGCCTTAATTCCAAATTTGGCTGAAATCGGACTTTTCGTTAAAAAGTTATTGTGCTATTAGTCACATACGTATAGTAGGCATTTTAAATGCTCGCCATTTTTGTAAAAGGCAAAATCTGAGATGGCCTCATATCTAAATTTGAACGTTTATATGTGTAGTATATGTGGTCCAAATTATATGCTTCTGCCATTAAATGTACAATAATTCTGATAATATTTGCAAGAATCTGCCACACATAGGTACATGTGAAGATACGTTATATGCATTTATTAATAAATGGTAATTAACATAACTAAAAAGGTCAAAATATTTCCTAAAACATATTCTTACGCCCTTTTCAATGGTGGTTTTATATTTTTGAAAAATTAATATATATACAGGGTGGAAAAATTGAAAATAAATTATTTACATAAGGGAGCGTTCAAGTATTACATAACGCGATTTTTGAAGATTTTTAACCCCCCCCCCTTCGTAACGCACTCTTATGGGAGTTTAACTATTGCGTAATTGAAGATTTTGACCCCTCCCCCAACCGTGTTACGTAATACTTGAACGGTCCCTACTATAAAATAGTTTTACATGAAAAACCAGGAAAAACACCACTTCTGGTAAACCGATTCTTCCAGTTCACTACATCGATCTTGTAAATCACAAAAAGAACCTATGTACCAAATTTGGTTGAAATCAGACTTTTCATTCAAAAGATATCGTGCTATTAGTCACATATGTATAGTCGCCCATTTTTGTAAAAGGCAAAATCTGAGATGGCCTCATATCTAAATTTGAACCTTTATATGTGCGGTATATGTGGACCAAATTATATGCTTGTATCATTAAATGTGCAATTCTTATATACGATCGTACTATACGATCCAGGTCTCGCTAGCACCTATCATAAAGCACCGTTGGTCGAATAACCGTTGCAGTATTCTTCTTTTTGCTCCACTGTATATTTTCTTTGATATTAACATCTTATTTAGAAAAATCCATGAGGAAAATAAAATTCCTGTAGCTGGCTGTATACCATAAATCACAAAAAATACAGGATCCTTTGTAAAAGGTATATTTAAAAGACCCCAATAAGGGTTACACCACAAAACAAAACGTTTTCGGATTAACAGGTAATCCATCATCAGTGTTAAGCCCTAAAATGATAAGTATAACCTAATTATTAAAAAACAATGTTGTAAAAGTTGACTATGGTTAAGACTTGACTTGAGGACATACTTACAATAGCCACGCATGCGTGAGCCACCAAAAAGTTATGGGTAAAAACCCTTTAAAAGTTATAAGAACTTATATGATACTACATATTATGTTTAAAATAGTTGGATGTTGCAAATATTCCTGGATATTACCCAGGGCAACACAGGACTCTAATAAACCCACGTGGATGTGATATGAGAGGGATGAACCTCAAATATTGAAAATTGAGTGTCAACTGAACTAAAAGGTTCGTTCACACCATTCGTCCCTCTTTATACTGTGGTTTCGTGTAATACATGGAGAGGAAGACCAGGAAGGTCGCAGCATATTATCATGCAGGTAGCGAATCCAGCACGTAGCGTTTAGTTTCCGAAAAATATTGATTTTAATGGTTTTAAATATGAACAATTCACACTGTCCGGAACTTATCGTATCAGAAACTTCTTTGTAAAATCAGGTTTTTCGGAGACTACGCTACGTGCTGGAAACGATACGTGCATGATAATCTGCAGCGACCTTTAGAATGAAGAAAAGGTGGAGATGCTGCAGGGGGTGTAGGACCTCCGTAGATTTAATAAAGCAGTTGCTTCGTCAGTTAATATAATAAAATTTGAGCATAGTTTAGTAAGATATTGTTTACAATGTAAACAATTTGGTTTTTTGGCATAATTCACGATAAAGAGACCTTCAGAAGAGATTTTAGAACGAAATTCACAATGGATTTTCAGCTTTTCCCGAAAAAGTCATTATGTATCTATGTTATTGAGTACAAAAATAAACTTTGGGAGTGTGTTCATCCGAGATGCAGTTGTTTACACGTCCTAATCACCAAAAAACCATTTTAATCGATCTTCGAACGTGTTCTTCCTCACGAACTATCAAGAGCAGAACGTGAAATGACCTTCCCATCTGTTGAGAAGTGATCATTGACGTTTTTAATTCCAAACGAATGGGCAATAGAACAAGAGTTAACGTCAAAATAAGAAAGAGTTAATGTCGGGAATGTTGACGTTTATGGATTTCGGTTGGCCATCTAGTTGGTTAATGCCGTGAAATATAAATACCAGCATGATGCATGTTTTTCTCTCTCTGTGGGTAATATAATTAAGGCGAGTGTAAGGAGAAATAATCTGTCATTTTTAATTATTATTAAGCCGAGTCCCTCATAACTACTACTTTTTATTAGAAATTAAATACATAATATTGCTCGTTCGGACAAAAAGTGACACAACTCAAAAAAATGCATAATTCCACTTATTTTCTTAAACCGATTCAAAAAATCCTATACTTTTACCACTTTTTTACTTTTAAGACAGGGATGACAATTCAACACTATGTCTAATATATACATATACATAATGGATGAAATTATTACGAAATACACAACAAGGAATAAAAACTGAATGTAGGTTTTGAAATCTACAAAAAGGGGAAATCTCAAAAAATATGAAAAGAGAAAACAAAACAAAACTTATGCAGATAGGAGAAACAAAAGAAGAACTTAATATAGAAATTAAAGGAATAAAAATAGAACAAGTCAAAACATACTTAGGAGAGGAGTAACAATAGAACAAACAGGATCTCTAGAGGTAGAAATCAATAGTAGAGTAGAGAAAACGCTACAACTATATCACACAATGAACAACAAATTTATATGCAGAAAAGAAATATCATGGAATACCAAAATAAAAGATTTCAAAAAAGTTCATACACTTATGGCAGCGAATCATGGGTACTAATGGAACGACAAAAGAGCCAGATTATAGAACTATTAGAAATGTTTTTAATAAAAATTAAAGGTGTTGCCAAAATGTATAGAATAAGAATACTACTTATAATAGGAACGAACTAAAAATAAATCCACATTGGAGTTTATAGAACAGAGACAGTTGAGTTGGTGAGGTCATTTACACCGGATGAAAGATACCATAGCAGTGAGAACGGTGTGGGAAGCAAAAATATTGAAAAATAAAACCAAGACTAACATGGACAGATGTAAAGATGCTGACACGAAATCGCAAAGAATAGAAATAACTTAAACCTTGCACCTGACACCATTATTTAATATGGTAGAAGGGTAAATCACAAATAATATAAATCAAGATATTTTTCTACAACCGTGTTAAAAATTTTTAGCACTCCATAGGAGCGTTAAAAATGCTACTTTAAGGCACTAGTGCTTTAAAATTAAGGCACTGCAGTTAAAAGTGAATTGTCAAATTGTGAAACGTCAAAATATTTATATTTCATTTATTAACATAGCGCAATATGAAAAAGGTGATTTAAAAGGTTTTTTAAAATTTAATTTAAACTGTATTATTGCATTTTTAACACGTTTGTAGAAAAAAACTATTAAAATTTGTTAGAATATACAACAATAAAAGTAAGATGTTATTCTATAGTTGTTATGATTTACGTATTGACAGTATAGGTAGTTTTGATGTAATGCCAAGAAAAATATAAAAATGGAATGTCAGTTAAGTTAAAAGTTTTTGTAGATATTGTCCTGTAATTGAGAATGAATAAATTATAATTGTTGATATATAAGACGTTTGTAGAAAAAATATTGTATGATATACGTGTTAAAAAGTACATTTTTAAGGCACTCACGTGAATTGCAGAATTCGCTTCGCTCATTCTGCAAACTTTCACATGCGTGCCTTAAACGTGTACTTTTAACACGTATATCATAAATAACTATTAAAATATTTTCATTACAAATATTTTAATCACAAATATTTTAATTACAAATATTTTCATTTACAAATATTTTCATTGTGAAAACCATAAAAAAGCTAGGAAATATGTATTTCTGTTTCATTTTACGATGTGGCTATTAAAAACACAATAATTGATTGGTTGACTGGATGTTGGATTCAATTAGTTTACGATTCGTTTACAGTCAAAAATTCAATTTCGCGATTAGCCATGGAGTTTTAAAAAGTGTTTCTGCGAATTTCTATTTTTAATGTGGCTGGCAAGACACCTGAGAGGAACCACGGGAAAAACTACTGAGGAGATATACAACAAAGTACATACTTATATACACGAATAATTAGACAACTACTCTCTTCTGCTTTATAACTGTCGTCTCACAATCCGAGGTCGAAAATCATCATCACTGCCTTTAATCTAGCGCTGCTCTGAACAGTTCTATTGAACTGTATCAACTCCTTCCTCCTCTTATCTTTCCCTCTATTAATAATCTTAGCAATTCATATCGCTGTCCCTCATTACGTGTCTCAGATATTGTAAGTTTCTTATTTTTATCGAGTTTATTATTTCGTATTCTTTGTCCATTTCTCTCAATATTGTGATGGTTTTCTTCAGGGTTCATGCTATTCTAAGCTTCCTCCTGTAACACCACATTTCAAAGGAATGTAGCTTATTTATGTGTTCTTCCTTCAATAGCCAGCTTTCAAGTCCATATTGCAGTATCGAAAACACGTAACATTGTAACGTTACAAACGTCACATCTTTGTTATTTTATTTTTAAATAATTACTTTACTTTATTTTCTTTAATATTTCATTAGTAATAATTTTCTTCTATTTGTTTTACCTGTTTTCTTCGTTAAAAACTCGTTGGCGCCCTCTTTTATTATCTTCTATTTACTATATCTCTTTTCATCTAAAATCTAAATCATCATACTGAACGTACCCCGTATATTCTTACTCTGTAAGTATCTGTCTTAATACGGAACATGCTTGCCACTGCCTACGTCGCACTGTCATGAAAGTGACACTTCATCCCTACCCGCTGACACAAAATGAAAATGGAAGGGAAAAATTAATCTATTTAAAAAGATGAGCCCATAAGGTCCCATCTATTTTCCGGACTTAATATTCTCTTGGGGCAAGAATACATATTATCATATTTTAATTACATTTCTACCTCTAGCAGTTTTTCTAATATTTTTTATATCTAACCTAACCTCCCATCTAAAAGCACGGTTTCTGATATTTTAGTTTTAAATATATCTTTTTAACTTACATACAGTGCGTCCATAAAGTAACGCATAAATTCATTATTTCGTAAACCGGCGATATTAAGGAAACATCCCGAAACAGGTCGATTTTTATTTTTAAATTCCGATTTTTTGGCATATATATTATACTAGTGACGTCATCCATCTGGGCATGATGACGCAATCGTTAATTTTTTTAAATGAGAATAGGGGTCATGTGATAGCTCATTTGAAAGGGTAATCAATTCTCTATTCACTAATATAAACATTAAAATATTTATTTATACAAGGTGTTCAAAAAAACATTTTTTTAATTAAAATAATTGAGACAAAAAGAAGAATGTATGTAATTTATTTAATTCAAAATACGTTTTACTGTTGTCAGAAAACAGGAAAAAATGTTTATTTGACAAATAAATATTGTTTTTCGCTTAAGTTCAATGTTAAACCTGCCACCCACCTGTCTCTTGACAGTTTGAACATTTCGTTTAAACGAAAATCAATGTTTATTTGTCAAATAATTTTTTTTTCTCTTTACTGACAGTAGTAAAATGCATTTTGAATTAAAATAAATTACATATATTCTTCTTTTTGTCTCACTTATTTTAATTAAAAAAATGTTTTTTGAGCACCCTGTATAAATAATTATGGTAATGTTTATATTATTGGATAGAAAATTGAATACCCTTTCAAATGAGCTATCACATGACCCCTGTTCCTATTTAAAAAAATCATCGATTACGTCATCACGCCCAGATGGATGACGTCACTAGTATGATATCTATGCCAAAAAATCGTAATTTAAAAACAAAAATCGACCAGTTTCGGGATTTTTGCTTAAAGTTGCCGGTTTACGAAATAACGAATGTATGCGTTATTTTATGGACGCACTGTATATGCACGTTTAGTAATCAAATTTTAACTAAGTAATATTCAATTTTAATTCCATTTAATTTATTCTTGTCATCTGCTACTCTTTTTGATTATTTCTTAAAAGAATGGCAGACGTGGCAAATTTTGGTTTATCTTCTTGATGATTGATATGTGTTTTACTCTTCTAGTTTTTGGATAAGATCTACTTTTCTCCTTTCGGGAGAATGAAGCCCATCGCTAGCGATGCATCACTACAAGGCTGACAACTGCAACCAAATCGTCTAGAATACAGCACCCAACATCTTCAGCTGCAGGAATCTGAGGCCGAACATCTGCCCAGGTCTATAAGAAGTCTACAGCAGTACCATTCGACATCAAGAAGTTACCAGCGAACCAACACCACAAGCCATGCATAAGTATAATCCAGAATTGTTAGTTTTTGGCAAGAATTTGAATATATTTGTTAATGCATTTAAGAATGATTTGTTGTCTGCATTTGTTAATGCAGAAAAGAAGAGCAAACCAGATAGACGTCAGTCATTTATGTAACCTGGAGGTAAAGGCGGAACTGCAAAGATGTATTAATAATAATTTGAAAATACTTCATGAAAAAGAAACATCTCAGCCAACGAACAACATTGATAAAAAATGGCAAAACGTAAAAATGGCGATAACAAGTCCTGCGAAGAAAATTCTGACTAAAGAAAAACCAAAAATAAAGCAAAGATGGATGACTGATAAAATCCTTCTTCTCATGGATAATCGGAGAATAATGAAAGGAAAAAACGAACAAAGGTATAAACAAATACAGAAAGAAATCAAAAAGGAAATCAGAATAGCAAAGGAAGATTTTTATAAAAGAAAATGTAAAGAAATAGAGCAATTGCAGGCAAAACATGATATTTTTAATGTACATAAAAAAGTGAAAGAACTTGCAGGTACACAAAAACGTAAGCAGCCAAATACCCTGTATAATGTCAACGGAAACATAATATCAGTTGAACAGTTGAAGACATGGAAAAACTCTGTTGAAGAACTCTTTGCAGATGATAGACAACAGTCTGAACTAAGTAACATACAAGGAGACGAAGGTCCAGAAATAACGGAAGAGGAAGTAATGTACGCACTAAAAAGAATGAAAAACGGTAAAGCCCCAGGTCCAGATGAAATACCAACTTAACTTAACCAACCTTAAACTGATAGAAGAAGACTCGATCCACATTTTAGTTGAACTTTTCAATAGCATTTATACATCAGGAAAAATACCACAAGAATGGCTTTTATCCACCTTTGTTATTATACCAAAAAAGATGAATGCCAAACAATGTAGTGATTACCGTACAATTAGTTTGATGAGCCATGTACTGAAAATATTCCTGAAAATTATACACACTAGAGTATACAGAAAACTGGAAATGGACATCAATGACCCAGTTTGGATTCCGAAATGGACTCGGAACAAGAGAGGCGTTGTTTGCACTGAACGTTATGTCTCAAAGATGTCTTGACATAAATCAAGATGTATTCATGTGTTTCATAGATTATAACAAGGCCTTTGATAAAGTGCGGCATGATCATCTAATCAGACTCCTGGCAGAAAAGACTTTAGATAAACGAGACATCCGACTAATAGCAAATATGTACTACAATCAGAAAGCAATAGTGAGAGTAGAGAATAATACCACTGAAGAAATTGAAATAAAGCGAGGTGTGAGACAAGGATGTATACTGTCACCAACCCTGTTTAATCTCTATTCCGAAGACGTAATGAATAGAACACTCTCTGAGCAATCCATAGGTATTAAAATAAATGGTGTTAGATTAAACAATCGGAGATTTGCCGACGACAGCGTTCCGATCGCAGAAACACTTGAAGAGCTACAGACATTGGTGAATAAGATAGATGTGTTTCATAGATGATAACAAGGCCTTTGATAAAGTGCGGCATGATCATCTAATCAGACTCCTGGCAGAAAAGACTTTAGATAAACGAGACATCCGACTAATAGCAAATATGTACTACAATCAGAAAGCAATAGTGAGAGTAGAGAATAATACCACTGAAGAAATTGAAATAAAGCGAGGTGTGAGACAAGGGTGTATACTGTCACCAACCCTGTTTAATCTCTATTCCGAAGACGTAATGAATAGAACACTCTCTGAGCAATCCATAGGTATTAAAATAAGTGGTGTTAGATTAAACAATCTGAGATTTGCCGACAACAGCGTTCTGATCGCAGAAACACTTGAAGAGCTACAGACATTGGTGAATAAGATAGCAGATTGCAGCGAAGAATATGGACTATCTTTGAACATAAAGAAAACTAAATTAATTTATGGTAATATCGAAATCAACACGAAATGTCCAAAATTTATATTTACACAATGAAATTATCGATCGAGTTAGCAAATACAAATATTTAGGCACTTTTGTAAATGAAGACAACGATAGCTCAGCAGAAATCAAAATAAGAATAGAAAAAGCCAGATCCATATTTACTAAAATGAAGAGAGTGTTCTGTGGAAGAGATTTGAGCCTTGAAATGAAACTTCGCCTGATGAGATGTTACGTACTTTCTGTGCTGTTCTACAAATGGAGTCATGGACGCTAAAAAAGATTGATATCAAAAAATTGGAGGCATTTGAACTGTGGATGTATCGCAGAATCTTGAGAATATCATGGACGGAGAGAGTCACAAACGTCGAGGTCTTGAGAAGAATGAATAAAGAAAAGGAAGTCATATTTACGATCAAAAAACGAAAACTGGAATACTTGGGACACATTACAAGAGGCGAAAGATATGAACTGCTTCGAATAATTATGCAGGGGAAGATAGCAGGAAAAAGATCCATAGGAAGAAGACGAAACTCCTGGCTAAAGAATCTACGGAAATGGTATAGCTGTAGCAACAACGAATTGTTTCGGTCAGCAGTTTCGAAAATACGTATAACCCTGATGATCGCCAACCTTCGGAACGAAGATGGCACTTGAAGAAGAAGAAGTTAATGCATTTACTAAGTCATATTTTATTATATCTTTACCGAACAATAAACATGATTAGTTAAAAATACTGTTTTGTTTGCTTCATTCCGAATTTTCATAGTTCATTTCTAAGATTAGGACAAGACGAACACACCCTTGAGAGACTGAGCTAAGCTAAGGGTGTAGCAATGGCTATCTTGGATGATCGAGGTAATATTTTCGAATATTATTTCAATTAGCTGGGGTAGTCCATCGCCTTTTTCGTTTCAACATCTCAGAGATCTTATTCTCAGTTCTAGTCTAAGGTCTTTATTCCATCCATCCAATGGCACTACAGCCCAAATCGAGCCTTGGCCTCGATTTACCGCTGTTCTTTTCCATGAACGCGTTCCCAGGAAGTTCCTGGCATCCTCATCGACTTCGTCTTCCCATCTCTTTTTAGGTCTTCCAACAGGTCTTTTTCCGTGCATTCTTGCATTTAGCAATTTTCTGGGGATTCTATTCTCATGCATGCGGACCACGTGCCCTGCCCACCGTAATCTCTGCAGTTTAGTGTATTGTGCTAGAGTTGGTTCGCTATATTGCACGTATATTTCTCTATTATACCTAATTCGCCAGTTGTTATTTTCACTTATTGGGCCCAGTATCCAACGGAATATTTTTCTTTCAAACACATCTAATGCGTTGGAAGATTTCTGTGTCACCACCCATGTTTCACAGCCATAACTTACTATGGGCCTGATTATTGTTTTATAGACCCGGAGTTTTGTTTTCCGATGTACGTCTCGCGATTTGAATATGTGGCCCATCGCGAAATAGGCTTTATTGGCCAGCACAAGCCTTCTATTTATTTCCTAAGGTCTTTATTGACAGGAGATTAATGTAGCTCACCATTGAAAAGAGCTGTAATGGGCAAAGTGGGACGAGGCAAAGGCAAATGCAAGGAGGATAAAACTCTTGAAGGCTTCTAATACCATCGGAAGTGGGTAAATATTCAACTGAATTATAATTGTATAGTTTTTGTAATAATTTGGGTTGCTTTTTTTAACAATATGTAATATAAATTTTGCCTTTTGCCCCGTTTCAGGTATTTTGGATTTAGGTCTCTGTAGAGTGTAGAAGAAAACACAAAAAAACTGACAAACATTTGAGAATAAAAAATTCGGGCATCGTTATATGGAAAATATAAACAGTTTTGAGTAAAACATGTGGAGAAATTATAAAAATATCTTTCTTCTAACACGATTAACCTTGAACTTTCCGGAGATAAAAATGTTAAAACATGAGCCAGTAACCAACAAAACAAATATGACGTTTACAACAAGATAAGCCACACCGTACTGTCTATTTAGGTTGTTGTTTTTAAATTAACTTATCTGAGAATACTGCAGCGTGTGTATAGTAATATTTAAAAAAGTTCGGATCAATTCACTTTTTTTTGTAAGTACTGTTTCTTTAGAAAAGCACTTATTTCTATCCAGAGTACAAAAGACCGAAGAAAATTTCAAACATCAAAGTCATGAGACATTTTATCCGAAAATAATGCAACATTCACCACGAAAATGGTGTTCTGCAATGACAACAATAATGTAGGTCTGGTCGTCTGGTTACAGGTCAATCCGAAATTAAATGGTAAATAGCTAATACAACGAATTCCACTTATTAAACCTAAAAATATACTAAGTAGTGTAGGAAACAGAGGTTGAATGGACACAAGTCCGGTTTTATTTTTTTTCTGATATATCAAGGGGTGCTTTTTATGGGACTAACTTTTTCTTAAAAAATTTCGCCCCGGAACCCCCCTTTTCATCCCTTTAAAGGGGGTAATTTGTGGTTTTTGCGAAACTTAGCCCTTCCTGTACGTTTTACAAAAAATTTACTTAATAGTAAAATGAAGAGGACTATATTTCCTACTATTTATTTCCCGACAGCATATGTCTATTACCCACCGTTTAGCGGGGGTGGCGTCCCAAAGTTGACAAATTTTTAAAAAAGATGTTTTAAAAAATTTTTATTTTTCCCTAACGGTAAAGAAAATTAAGAAGAAACCCTGCTGCAATTAATCACAAATAAGTGGCTGATTTTTTGGTATAGGTTTCATTTAAGGGCAATTGCAAATTTTCAAATTACAGGGTGTTACATTTTAAAAAACCCATTTTTATACCGTCTGAACCGCCTATGCTAGAGTAAAAAAACTTTCAGCGATTATCCATGTACTGGTGTTATTTACAAATTTGTATAACGCACCCCCATATTTTCCCCGGAACCACCCAAAAAAGAGGAGAATTAATAAAGCAAATAATCAAAAATTGATTTCGGGCCACCACTGTGGCTTTAGAGTGCAAAGAAAATAAAATATGCATAGGTCATAATGTGTAGCAGACAGTACTTTTCCATAAGTACGTTATCAATAAAATAAATAGGTGACGAAAAAAAACAAAAACTGGAGCCCGTCGAAAGCATTTCTGAGGTTTACGACGCCACTGTGCCGTAACGGTTGCTTATACGAAAAAAATGCATAGGATTTTATTTGTAGAGAAAATAGTGGTATTTAATTCTGTATAAGTTTTGTTTTAAGAAAATGCATAGGTAATGAGAAAATCGTAAAAACATGCTCTCCAAGGGATAGGGGTAGTTTCTGCAGGGATGTTGCAATAATCATATATATTTATGAAAAACTCTATTGATGGAGCGTATGTCTATATGGGTCAAAAAGCAAAAAAAAAAGTCCACAAGGAAGAATTTCCTGTAGCTTTTACTGTATACCATTAATTACAAGTAAAATTTAATAAAAAATTTTTGGCTTGGTAAAAGGTATATTATTTTAAAAAGGTATATTATTTTATTATTTTAAAAAGGCTACAAACATCGAACAAAACGTTTTCGCTCTAAAAAGAGCATCATCAGTGTTGCCTAAAATAAGTATAACCATATTAATTATCAAAATGTTAAACTTAAAATGATGACCAAGGTAGAAGCAAAGTTTGGTTATACGTACAAGAACATGGTGAGCCAACCAAAAAATACGAAGGTCAAAGCCTTTCAAAAATGGACTAAAAGACACATCAAAATGCTAACATAGCAAATTCCAAAGGATGGATATAATCCCTAAGGATACGGCCCTAGGATAACATATGACTCCCGTATCCTTAGGGATTATATCCATCCTTTGGAATTTGCTATGTTAGCATTTTGATGTGACTTTTAGTCCATTTTTGAAAGGCTTTGACCTTCGTATTTTTTGGTTGGCTCACCATGTTCTTGTAAGTATAACCAAACTTTGCTTCTACCTTGGTCATCATTTTAAGTTTAACATTTTGATAATTAATATGGTTATACTTATTTTAGGCAACACTGGTGATGCTCTTTTTAGAGCGAAAACGTTTTGTTCGATGTTTGTAGCCCTATAGGGCTTTTTAAAATAATATACCTTTTACCAGGACCAAAATTTTTTATTAAATTTTACTTAAAAAAAAAGAGTTCCTTTCTATACATGTGAAAAATATAAAACCATCTTAGACTTATAAGAGAATGCATCCTCTAAACCTGAATGGTAAAAATCTAAATCTGGAGAATGAAGTAAATTCATCATCATCATCGGTTAAAACTTTTCTTCAGATCTTGCGCTGTTAAAACCCGTCTGGTACATATCCTCTTTATGGCGTTAGTCCGTCTCGTGTGTGGTGTTCACAGATTTCGTTTATGCGTTCTTGGCATCCTCTTCAAAAATTTTTTGGTCTATTTATTATCAGCGATGTGTCCTGCCCACTTTCATTTTATTTTAGCAATGTGTTTTATAGTCTTCTCTACAAGACTTCTACGAATTGATTAGTTTGTTAGTCAATTTCTTAACATTATGCCAAACAGTGATCTTTCCATTCTACGTTGAGTTAATTGCAATTTACTTGCAGATCTACTTGTGAGAGTAAGTGTCTCTGCACCATATATAGGAAGAGGCAGAACACACTTATTCCGGTGGGTGAGTTGCCGGAATTTAATTAAAAATGAATATAATAAAACGAACGGTAATTTTATTGTTGTAACGAAAATGTGTTTCGTTTAGGTCTCTCGGAGAGGGTCGAGTCGGTGTGTTGTGTGAATCGATCACGTGCTGTGTAGTGACTGAAGAAAAAACCACAAACGATAATAATGTTTGTGTTCCTTTTCCCCTGACCAGATGAGCAAATAAATCACTAGGTCTGGCGTCTACTTTTGCAGTTTTAAGAAAAACAATTTCGACTGCATTAAGTGAGTTGTTGACACAATAATAATTGTCTGATAAAGTACTTAATTAATGAGGGTGCAGCTTGTTGCACCGCACAGACGAAAAACAGATGTGACAAAGTAAAGTCATGTCTCTTATTTAAATGTGCATTTCGAATGACTAACGTTGTTTCGTTTTTGAGAAAAAATATTAAAATTAAAATTAGCAAAAATAGTAATTAAAGCGTATCGTTATACACTGATTAAAGGACAATAGGTACCCTACACCACCGTTTGAAAATATCACGCAGTCTTTCAGATGCTGCCCATCCCCGGTTATTTTCTTTAGAAGTTCAGCAGTTTGATTATCTCTCCTGATTTTTATCATATATCAAGGTATATGTAGCTGCCAGTTCAACAACTGTCCCCACCGGTGGTCAGCTGGCGAGGTAAGCAAACACTATTTGCCAAATCGGCAGTAGGTCGTCTGGCACACTCAAAAGAGAGTGACCAAGGCCAAAAACCAAGTTCAGTGACTCGTTGAACAGGCACACATTTGGAAAAGAGGCAATTTCTAGAGGATTCACAAAAAAAGGTACATAACAGAACAGAGGAAAAAAGGCGCATAACACCACCCCTACGAAAGCCGCATCACCGCAGAAAGACCTCTCTCTCTCTGATGCCGATTTTCCAGAGCATCAAGATTAAGAACAAGTAAAGTCTCACTAACGTTATGCCTGCGATTGATTGGGGTACGGAGGTAGTTTGACTATGAGGTAGGGCATGAGAACTAATAACTCCAGGAATCTCATGTTTCCTGGATTTACTTGTTGTGTGTGTGAGAACAAAACGTAACGACTTAAATTAAATTATGGTAATTTAAAATAAATAAAAATAACCCTGGTTTTATATGCTTCCTTTTGCGTATCCAAAGACATTTATTAATATAATTTTCTAGAGGTTTTATGTCTAGTTTTTCAGAGATTTCAGGTGATTTTTGTCTTGGGATATTGGAGAGTAGAAGCGTAAAAGATGTTGAACTCCCAGACTGAAATTAATAACCGCTAACACGTAGAAATTATCAATTTAAATCCAGTCCGGTTTCTTTTTCGATTTCTATCAAACGGTTAACATCGAACCGTGCTAAGGATAAGCATAATAATTTGTTAATACTTCTTCTCGTACATGAGCCGGATTGTAATTGAATTTGTCTCATGCATAATATTATTAGATGCTGTCGCGCGTTAGCATGTTACTGCTAACATTAACAGAGAAGAGATTTCCGTTTAGAAGATGTTTGCTTAGTTAACGACGATTTTTATTGGTCTAAATTATTGCCGGTGTTTAAATTGTTGATAAAAAACGACCGGGTCCGTTTCAGGTTATTCCGTGTAAATTATTTTAAATGACACTTGCCTTAGACTTAGACCGTCTGAAAATATTTCATTTGCATTTAAAAAAATGTATCTGCGTTCTTCTCTTGCACTCGTTGCTACTGGGAAATCGAACTTTTATTTTTTATAAATTGCATGTTACACATTACAAATTGGTAACAAGACTGATAGAGTTGTTTTTATAGGGCTACAACAACTTTATTTATTTATTTATTTTAAATATAAGACAATAATTAAAGTAAATTAATCATCTATCAAGTTAAGAAGTCACAAAGAAGGGGACTTTTGGTGTTTACAATGGTAAAAGTTTTACACAAATTGAAATTAAACCTGGAATGATTTTACATTATCTAGGAAAACTTTCTTTGACTTAAAAACCTCCTAAAAATGGTAGACCAGGTATTGGTGCTGCCCACAGATCTAGTAAGGCTGGATGACCTGGCACTCTTATCGGGTGAAATTATCATGCTGTTGAGTTCTTTTTGATGCTCTCACACTGTAGCATTACAAATTTCCGCTACAATGTTTTGTTAATTGCATTCATTAATTTTATATCCTATCCCAAGAAAAATATCTATTTTTCTAATTTATTGTGCGACTTTATATATCATTAAAATTTCCTAAGCCACTCCTGTTGGAAATATTTCGCAACATTGAAAAACGTTAGGAAATTTCCTGTTTATCTGTGTAAACATTCGTTATTCTAGAATGAATCCTTGAAAAGTTCTGGTATATTTCCCTTTCTTTTGAGCGCGAAGCATTTTTGGTATTATTGGCCTGAATTTTGAAAGATCGTTGAGTTGTCTCGGACGATTGGTCAACTTCTTCGTTCGAGAAATGCTTCGGCTTGACGCGCAAGGAGAATTTTAAGAAGGTTAGGTACCCCGCCGAAAAGAAATAGTTCTAAAAGCACGTTTGAAAGGTAGAACTTTTCTCGTAGAACTCACAGGCTCGCAGAGAACCGCACTTACCGGCTTAAAATTGGCTTTTTTCGTTATGGTAAACGAAGAAAAGGACTTGCAATTGTCCTGTAAATTATGGAATACTGGTAGAAAATTTCACTCCATTACATTGGATACATTTATGTGAAAATCGAGTATACAGTATTGTGACGTAGTTAAGCCGATAAAGAAAGTCCGCGATTCTATAGTATTTAGAAGCTTTTCCAGTTTTTATGATGTTATGGTCATGTTCCTGTATTGAATTCCTGATTCCCGGATGATATTTCTGATTTGGTATCAACTTTATCCTGTTTCGTTATGATTTGAATGCCTCCCCCTTTGTCATGGATGGAAAATTTTTGGACAAGTGTTTGAAGTGTAACGTGTGACGATGGGATTTTGTTTAAAAAAAAAAGGTATGAAATAATATTTGTTTTTGATTAAATTCCAAGTGGATATTAATTTGGTAAAGGTTTTAAATATTTCAATAGTTTCCTTTCAACATGGAAAGTTTTTTGTAAATTAGATAGAGATAGAATAGCAGTGACATTTGACAGCCATAAGTCAATTTTTGTTTAGAGATACACTGCTAAAAATAAGGTTAAAGATTGTAAAATCATATAGTTGTTTTTATTATTCATTTCCTGTCATAAGAATATTTTTTTTTAAATAAAAAAGTCTAAAGGTTTGAAATAAATGTTTTAAAAATGTACCTATTTTATTTTGTGTATTCTTTTTTTGGAAAATTATTAACCAGATGTCTAATACCAGTGAAATAAGTTTTAGAATACCTAACAAAAAAAGAAATGGCATAGAAGCCAAAGAAAGATGGTAAATAATAGCCCAGTTTGACCCAAACGAGGAATCTAAGATGAATGTCTTTCATTTGGTATCCGTAAGTACTGTATTGAACCACAGTAAGCACCAAATATGTGTATCGGAGGATTTTTCAAACGGCGTCCAAATTTTGTTAAATATTAGGAAAGTCCTCCAGTCTGAGTAAGTATCCTTTGCTTATATGGTAGTTAGTCATCTTTAAACCCTCTCATCCCCCCTAACGATTCCACGACCTGCCACCGCACAATCAATGAGCTGCCGTTCGCAAGAAGCTTTATGTGCCTGCTCCTTCTACTTTAGCCCCCCCCCAGTATCTAAGTATTTAGTTCTATCCCTGTTCCCATTTGAGCAGACATGTAAAACGCTTCAACACTAAAGACTATTTTGATAGCCTACATTTCTATCTTTGTGAATTCCTCCTCCTACCAACTCTTCTGAAATTTTAAACCCGCCTTGGTTACAGTTAAGAGTGAGATATATCGATACAATATATTTCTAATTAAAAAAATTCATGCATACCTTTCTGTGAACATTTTCAAGTGAAAATTAATATTGCAACAGCTTATTGAAGTTTAGACTTACCTGCAACAAAAAGAAAAATATTAGTGTCACAATAAATAAAATTGATCATTTTATAACGTTTTACGATAATTAGTAATTTTACCGATTTATAAAATATTTGTTTCTTGTAGTAAAGAAACATTTTCATCAACATCAGCATTCACCAACATTCTTACAATATCAGAAAAATGGTAAATCTGGCAACATTGCACACATCAAATTTGAAATCTCCTTAGGTAGGCATATCCAGATTTTTATACAATTCGGACCATCCATCTAAGAGATAATTAGGTGTTTACAAACTTTTGATGCACTCTGTATATGTATTATTGTGTATCATTTTGTCAATCAAAGATAGAATAAAAACTTTATTTTTTTTAATATAACGCGGGCACATAAATTTGATACACCCTGTATATTGATTTGTAATTATTTATTATAAGTTAGTTTTAAGCAGTCGGTTTATCCTTAATGAGTTTTTCCCTGAAGAATTAAAGACATTAGTAAATAAAGTGATGTGAATAGACAATTTGTTTCGGGATTATAATTTTAAAACAGTTGCTTTGTTACGGGCGAAGCCAAAAAGCCACAGGTAATTATTATATTTAGAAAAGTAATGTAGAGAAAGTTGGAATTTTAAGTCTCTTTGCTTAAGCCCCAAGTAAATTTGTAGAATTCCCGAAAAGTAATTATCATGAGTAGAAGTATTTGTTTGGAAGGATGCATGGGTTTTTCGAATGAAAAAAGAGGAATGGGGAGAGAGAAATGTTTCTGATTGGCGTAGCAATTTGGAATGGGGATGAGAGAAGGTTGAATGTTCAGATAGTTTGGAAAAGGAGATTATTATGTGACCGGCATCGGAGAAGAGCAGTCAAAGTTTTCGTGAATAGTTCAGAAGCAAGTACCAGTGGTTGTTTGATAGTGAAGAGTGTAGCTGAAAAGTGGAACGAGAGACAGATCAAATTGAGAAGAAATACCTCTTTGATTCTGTAAAGCCCAAGAGAGAGAATATTATTGTGAGAAAGAGGAAAGAATTTTGGAGTTTTTTTGAACGAGTACTGGTTAAAAGAGGCCCGGCTCGTGCTTTGGAGAAGTAGTTCCTGGTATGCTGCTGGATTGATGCTGAGAACGGAGAGGGCTTTGATGGGTAGCCTAACATAATCAACAAGGAAGCGCTGTTTGGGTCAAGAGGAGACATAATTGTGTGTGAATCAAAAGGTCAGTCAATAATTTATGTGATAGATTTTCTTCATGTTCAGAAGTTAATTTTGTTGAGTAAAAGCATATGAACTAAGATTCCAATATTTCAAAAATTTAATAGGAAGTATAAGTAGTTTTGCGAATCCCTAAATTTGTTTGTTTAGCTTGTTTTATCAATGTTATCAAGAACAAACCGATAAAGATTTGTTGAATTAAAATTAATTTATGTGGTAAAAGTTTCATTGGGACAGTTATGCCCACAGGATTTAATTGATAGATTTTCAGAGTATTGCTTTTAATAATAAAAGATATTTGTATGTGCTTATTTATGGTATTTCTATTTATTTCCTTTTCCTATTTTATCCCGATAAGGATCAACTAAGAGATACTAAAACCACGAGAAAGGATAAGTATAACCTAAGATAATTTAGTAATTTTTTTTTTGTATGATAAAAAGACACCCTGAGATTTTTCTTAATTTTATGTATGATCTGCGACAATTGAATAATTGATTAAATAAATACTAATTATTATAAAAGTAAGAGAAAGCAGATCATAACAGTATATTATAATGTCTCCCTAGTTATATGTTTAATTTCCACCTGATTTACTCTAGTTTTATGCCTGTATGAAATATAGCAAACACACATTTCTTCATTGGCGATTGATCACTTAAAACGGAAGGAAAAGTCGACAGTGTATGAGGCGCTCTACATAATATAGCCCTGTTGTATATGTTTGAAAATTTCGAGCAATTCAAACAAAACCCAAGAGTAAATGACTTCCAATTCATAATGTAAAAAAGCTCTAAAAGCCGACATCGTTTCTCTATCCGCTCCCCCTGCCTCCTATTCAATATTTATGCTCTCTCCCGCGAAACCTATTTGTTTTTGGGGAAAGAAAAAGAGGATTTGAATGCAGACTCATTTCCAGCACTGATTGTGTCGTACATATTGTATACAGGAAATGGGTAGAGCGGGAGGGAAGGGAATGGCTTTACGATTTTCACACCGTTTATCTTTTATATGACTTTGGAACTTTATGAAATGAGTAATAGTGGAATACAGCTTTGTCGCTATATGTTTGACTCTTCTATTCCATATTTTTCATGACATGTTTTTGCTACAAAATGTTCCAATGCTACAAAAAGAGAAACTGGTCGATGCATATTGGCAAGAAGGTCTTGAAATGTTATGTATGGTCTTTCCTATGAAACATTAACGTTAAAACCACAATGCTAAACAAATTAGAAGCATTCTAATTGTGGTGCTATGGACGGATCCTAAAGATTTCGTGAGTTTCGTATACTTTCATGAAGATGTTCTTCAAATGAACCACATAACGTTTGCTCATAAACATCATAAAGACGAGAAAAACGGAATACTGAGGCCTTATAATTAGAGGAACTAAACATCATCTACTTCGCCTTTTAATACAAGGAAAAGTGGAGACAAAGAGATGGATTGGTCGAAAGAAAATTTCATTACGGACACGGCACCTAAGAAGAAGGAACTTTTGGTGGAAATGAACAAAGCAAAAGTATTAACCAAATGAGTTCTAGGTTAAAAAACGCACATTTAGGAACTATAGGTAAAAAAATAAAAAAAGGTAATAAAAAACATTCCTCAGACCTTGTCGAGACCATAAGACCACCATATTGTACTTCCAAATGAGCCTTCTTGTTTGTATTATTATCGAAAACTCTGACTACTAATTGAATCTCGTATTCAGTGCGTTCTACTCACTGTTGAAGACCAACGTTTCGGATACATACGTACGTAATTTGTAAATATTTACATTAGGACCACACAAACACACAAAACTGCATTCTTCAGGGATCTCGTGAACACAAGGGCGGAGGAACACAATTAATATTTTTTTATTTGGCCGGATACTCTTAAAGCATAATTTATAGTATTTTCTGCTCCATTCAGCTTTAACAGATTTCTATAGCTTTATTTGTCAATTTTCGTTATAATTTCAAGCGATTTAATATATCTAATAATTGTAAGTATTTATTACCTACTTCTTCTTAAGCAATTATCCTGATCATAGAAGAAATAAAACTAATACGGTTTGCTAAGCGTATAACCGTAATAAAACTAATACAACGCCAGTTTGGGTTCAGAACACTACACGGAACAATAGAACAAGTACATAGACTAGTAAAATACATCAGAAGCAATCTAAAAAATAAAAGGTATTGTTCTGTTCCATTTCTGGATATTGGTCAGGCCTTCGACAAAGTATGGCATGCCGGTCTCCTATTTAAGCTTAAGAAAAACCTTCCCCGTCCTTTCTAGCAAATCCTAAAAAGCTATATTTCCAAATGACATAATTTCCTAGTCAAGCAGGATAATGAGACCAATAAAAGCTGGAGTACCACAAGGAAGTGTCCCGGTCCGGGACTACTTGCCACTTGCTCAACATTGCTAACCTACCGAAAAGTAACAGAACAATGTGTGCAGCTTTTGCTGATGACACCGCTGTATCTACTTTTTTTTGGCTTGGACTGTGGTCATTCAGCCAGTCTTCAAAACTTGGTTATTATAATATTACAATTGTTTACTTCTTATTTACCTACTCATTACAGCTAATGTACATACTATGTTAAAAAATATAAATATATTATACTACTTAATGTTTATCAAGAACACATAGTGTAGGTATACATTTTACAAATAAAAATATGAATATTAATATTAAAATAAATTCATTCTTTTTTGTATTTTATTTTAGTTTTTTTTGTTTTGTTTTTTGTTATGTTTTTTTTCTGTCACTACGATAAGATGTCAACCCGGTTCAACCCCGCGGAGGTTTAAATCCTCTTAGTGATTTTTTCTTTCAATTTTTTTTTTATTTTTTTTTTGTTTCATGTTTTTTATTTTTTTTTTTATTTTTTTATTTTTTTTTAATGTTTTTTTTTATTTTTTTTTATTTTTTTTAACATATTTTACAAATACCTATAACTAATTACAATAATATTTTATTATCCGACAAGAAAGATACCAAACAGTCAAAAAATTTCTTTTTATTCAGTGACAGAATAAAGAGAATATTTACAGGGAGTGGGATGTTCTGGTCTATAATTCTTTTAATTAGGTGATTGGTTAGGTGTTTATGCTTTTTGCATTAAAAAAATATCTATAAATAATAAATATTTTGTATTTGCTGTATCTACTAGACTCTCACCATGATCCAATCACAGCATTCAGAACCCTTCAAAAAGACCTTAACAATATCCAACGATGGCTTAAAAATAGAAGATAAAGGCGAATGAGAGTAAATCATCCATGTTACTGAAAAAGCAAACATGTCTAACTCTGAATGAAATACAGTTCCCAGAAACCGATACTGTAAAGTACCTAGGAATCCACCCTGATAAGAGATTAACTTGTCAAAAGCACATTTTCACAAAAAGAAAACAACCAGGAATAAAATTCCAAGAAATGTATTGGATCATCGGTCGTAAATCTCAACTATCTCTCGAGAACAAACTACTGATGTATAATAATCCATATTAAAACCAATGTGGACCTGTGATAGCCAACTGTGGGGGACAACCAGATAAACAAATCTAGAAATACTGCAGAGATTCTAGAACAAAGACCTTAGTCTTAGAACAATGCTGAAGGCCCCTTGGTATGCACCAAATTATGTGTTATATCCTCAATGTGCTATCCATAAAAACAGTAATAACAGAATATTACAAAAAATATTGTTCTGAAGCTATTTCTTATACAAAAACATATTACTTAATTGGCACTGAAGGATTCCAAGGATGGAGTCAAGATCAAGATGAATGGCGTAAATTTTAACAGCATCAACTAAGCGTATTTTGAGGGTCTCATATATTATATACCACACAACTAACATAACTATTCTCCAGAGGCTAAGAAAAGACTAAGAAATAATTAACACCGTAAAGAACAGGAAATTGGCTTACTTGCTAATTGTATATAGTCTTCCACAAATATTTTCAGTCACAGAATCAGTGAGGCGCTCACAAAAATATCTACATATATAATAATTATAAAACCTTATTGACGTGACACCACTGGCTACCGAACACAACTAAAAAGCAACGAAAAGCCACTGTTTGACGAAGGGTGACATTTTGTTATTCTTTGAAAAGTTCTGTTTATTTTTTCGCGTTCGGGCACATGTTTGTTCTTTTCGACAGGAGGCAGCGCAACTTTGCATTTGGTTTTTTTCGATGGTGGCCCAAGATAAAACCTTGAATATTTAAGATTTCAAAAAAATAGCAGGAAGTTTTGAGATTACTATTTATTTCCTAGGTTTATTTACATTTTTTAAATTGGTTTGGCTGATTCGAGCTAAAAATCATTTGTAATTTAAAACAAGGTAGTTTTAGAAGTAATAGGCCGAATATGGACTACAATTTCGCACTAAAAGAAATACAAACCACCTGTTACGAACATACGAAGAGGCATTGAAAAATCCTTAAACTACTACAAAATAGTACAGAAGTAAACAAAATTTGAGTAATGTATTTTATTATTTAACCCTGTAAGTGTCAGCGTTTATTATATTTTTATCCCTGTTGTTAAAGGTTTTTTTACTAACCTATAAAAATGAGTACTAGACTGTAAGAACAAAGTGTACTGCAGCAAAGGATCTTTGGTAAAATTAGATACCACACGACTCACGTAGGCACGCACTAATCCGAATATGGTTAAGGGGTAAACATATGTACCAGTAAACATTTATGTAGGGTATGTACTTCATTGAAATTTTGAATAATACAAAGTGTAATGGTCTAAAATATAGTTTAAAAACATTTTGTCATGATAAAGAGTACGTATTATTGATTTCTAAAAGGTATTTCCATCTATTCAACATTGTCAACACATCTTACCTATTTTTTTACAATTTTACAATTGTATTAGTTGAATACACAATTTTTGTGATTTTTGACATGAATATAACGATTTTATTCAACAAAAACTCGGAATTCAAGTGGTCCAAAAAAGCAAAATCACAGGCCCTTACCGTAGATGTGCTAACTGAAGGTTTTCTATGTATCATCAGAACTAAGGTTTAAAATAAATATTTTTCTCTTTTACAACTTTTCTTTCAGTGTGCAGATGAAGCGGTAGAAATATTTACCAGTGGTAAATGCTCAAACATCTAGTGGTAGAAATAGTTACCAGCCATTAGAACATCAATTTGATACTTTCCGATTTTTTTTTATCAGGTACATTCACTTCTATTTCATTTCACAATTTTCGAAAATATTCGACTTAACCCTTAACTACAGAGATCCGGTATTTTTTACCGGCGGGCATTCCCAAAATGTGGATTTCATGGTAACCTCACGACTTACAAGTTCATGTGTCTCTGTACTTCTCGGGTAGTTTGTATAACAATGCTAGTCAAAGCGTGTAGTGTGTATTGTCAATATTTTCTTTTCTAGCACACATCAAAAATCTTAACCGGTAAAAATTACCGGATGTCTATTTTAAGTAAGTATTTTTATATGAGTACTATATTTGTAAATCTGAAATGTTTATATTATTTTTTTGTGTTTTTATTAGGAAAAAAGTAAAGAAAAGGACTGTCGAAGTCATCCTGGACCTTCAATGAAGGTTAAATTTGACGATAAAAATTTTGAGGCCACTTTGCAATAATGGAATTGCCATTTAATTCTGTGATAATTTTACCCCTTGCAGATTTTTTCTCATGGATTTAAAAATTTTTGTAAATGCTATTTTATGTTTCCTTTGTGATTCTATGTGACGTTTATTTGTTAAAAAAAAGTCTAAATTTTTGGCCGTTGTTTCAATAGACCAAAAATGTTACCAAAATTCTGGTTTAATAGATTATTCTTCAAAAATCTTCTATTATATTATTAAAATCACTCATTTTACCATTTTTCCCATATCTAGAGACTCCATAAAAACTCGTAATGCAATTTTTTTTTGTTTTTTATTATTGACTTTATATTTTGACTCTATTTTATAATGACCGGTAAAAAATACCGAGGATCTGTAATTACGTGCTAATATTGGGATGTCTGTAGTTAAGGGTTAAAAAGAAACAATTTGTTCTGCGCCTTAAATAATGATAACATATTCTCTTCTGAATTCAATATATTTATTACAAAGTATGTATAACGCCTCTAGACCTTTGCAAAACATGGAGAATTGAGCCCTTCAGCTATCGTCAACATCGTTATAAGCATGCCTGATATAGGTACACGTCAGCATCATCATCAGATTTCTCGTCGGGTACCTGATGAACGACTTTCAGCGACACGACAATTCTTGCGATTTGTGATATGAAAACGACGATTTTATTCAACAAAAAGACGGAATTCAAATAAGGTTTGAAATAAATCTTTTTCTCTTTCATAATTTTTCTTTTAATGTGTAAATGAAGCAGTAGAAATCTTTACCAGTGGTAAAACAGTGCTGAAACATCTAGTGGTTCCACCACCCATAAAATATAAGTTTGAAGATAATTTTCGTGGTTTTATATCAGGTAAACGTATTAAATTATATTTCATTTCACAATGTTCGAAAATATTCGTCTTAAAATGAAACACTTAAAGGGTTAACATATTCTCTGCTGAATTGAATTACATTTATTACAAAATATCTGCAACGCCTCTAGACCTTTGCAAAACACGGAGATTTGAGCCATTCAGCAATCGTCAACGTCGTCGTTACACGCCTGATATTCACGTCAGCCTCATCAGCAGATTAGTCGTTGTGTACCTGATGGACTGAATGTTTTTCTGTGTATATCATCGGAAATAAGTTTTGAAATAAACGTTTTTCTCTTTTACAACTTTTCTTTTAGTTTGTAGATGAAGTGGTAGAAATCTTTACCAGTGGTAAATGCTCAAACCTCTAGTGGTAGCCATATTTACCACCCCATAAAACATAAATTTGAAGACAGTTTCCGTGTTTTTTTTTTCTATTAGGTAACTTATTAACATATTTAATTTGACAATTTTCGAAAATATTTATACTTATTAAAAAGAAAAAAGTAGTTCTTAACATATTCTCTTCTGAATTGAATGTATTTATTACAAAGTATTTGCAACGCCTGTAGTCCTTTGCAGAATACGAAGATTTGAGCCCTTCAGCAATCGTCAACATCGTCGTTACACGCCTGATATACACGTCAGCCTCATCGCCAGATTACTTGTTGGGTACCTGATGGACACCTTTCAGCAATCGCTTACCTGGGAAGCACGGTATCACAGATTGTTCCATAGATCCACAATTATTTCTTTGGAACCCATTATCACGATAATTCCCCTTAGCCTTAAATAATACTAATCCCACGAAACAAAAGCAAACGGGACGACGACAATTCGAATACCGGATGTCTTTTATCTACGGGAGGTCCGTAAAAGTGAATAATTCTTTAATGAGAATGATGAAATTTAAACAACGGCCCTTAGGTCTTGTGAGTGCACTAAAAAACCACTAATATTATATATAAAAACTATCTCAGAACTATCAAAATTGGCACTAGACATAAGTACTGGACATAAATAATTAAAAATAAACGAAAAGAAAAGATGATAGTAAAATTTTATGAAATTTATATTGAAATAAAAACATCTAAAAATTTTTTTAAGAAACGCTTTTCTTTAGTTACGAGTGACTAAAATTAAAAATATAAAAATCTACTAAAAAGCAAAAAATAAAAAATTTCAAACTCGAAGGATTATTCGAAAAAAATTGAGACACACTAAATATACAAAAATCTCACACATCGTCGGCTTACTGCCAAAACCAACTAACTCCACTTTTTGTCGATTCTGAGTTAAGTACGCCTTTGTACTTAATAATTATCAAAGAATGTACTGATGAAACCAGACACTTCAAAGCAGATTTTAAATGTGGGAAACAGAAGGGTCTCAAAACAACTAATTCCAATGATGACACTTTTATTCAGCCAAAAACATGGGCAGTTGTCTGTACATCTCTGTTTAAATGAAATAGTATTTTATCATTTACAATATTCTAGTTCTGCCAAAACAAGACAAGTGCCTGATTTGGAGGACAGTGATGTTCAAAGTTACCTAGAAGTTGACAACTTTGTACAGCCTAAACCCGACAAGTGCCGAAAAAAAAAATGTTTTTTGCACTTTTTTTAACTTTTACTTCATTTTAATAATTTTTTAACAAAATGTTTCGTTTATAATGATATTTACTTTAATATTTTTCAGTCATTAAATCATTTTTAAATTCAAACGATTTTTCATTTCAAATTAAAGTTTAAAACGTCGATTCCTCAAAACTTTAAAAAGTGGAGTTAGTTGGTTTTGGCAGTAAGCCGACGACATTCATTAAAAAATTGAAAAAATCTAACACATTCGTTAAAGAAAAGTGTGGGGCGCGTCTTCGTCGAATAAACGGTTTTCACCCCACGCTTTTCTTTAACAAATGTGTTATATTTTTTCAATTTTTTAACGAATGTGTGAGATTTTTGTATATTTAGTGTGTCTCACAGTTCTTTTGGAATAATTCTTCGAGTTTGATTGTTTTATTTTTTGCTTTTTAGTTGATTTTTTTATAATATTTTAAATTTAAGTCACTCGTAACTAAAGAAAAGCGTTTCTTAAAAATATTTTTTTCATATTTTTTATTTTTTACTTTTTAGTCTTACACTTTTCAAACATTAAGGTGATACAGTAGCGATCAACACGCAGCCAAAACGCGTTCCAAGATTGCGGCTGTAATTTTGAATATTTTTTTGAGATATTTGGCACACGTATTCGTAATATAATAAAGAATGGCGGTACAGAGCCCAATTTGCAAAATATATTAATATGTGGAAATTACTCTGTAATTAAATACAATATTAAAAAAAACGAGCCTGTACCGCCATTAAGAAGAACAAAAAAATACACTTTCTTCAAATAAACTAGATTTTGTGTCATTTTGGAACTACATACTAATGAAATAAAAAATTTTAGTAGTTCCAAAATGACACAAAATCTAAGCATCGGATAAAAAAGTTTATTTGAAGAAAGTGTATTTTTTTGTTCTTCTTAATGGCGGTACAGGCTCGTTTTTTTAATATTGTATTTAATTACAGAGTGATTTACACATATTAATATTATTTTTCAAATTGGGCTCTGTACCGCCATTCTTTATTATATTACGAATACGTGTGCCAAATATCACGAAAAAATATTCAAAATTACAGCCGCAATCTTGGAACGCGTTTTCGCTACCTGTTGATCGCTACTGTTTCCTCTTAAAATATATCGTCATGTTTATTAAAATATGTATAATATAATTATGATGTACTAACATGAAAAGTAGTCGGAATCGGCAAAAAATTTGAAACTTTGTTGTTTATTTATTAAGCATAACGTAAACAATTAACGTAAAAAGTGAAATATGTATAGTTCATATAATTAGCTACAATCTGTAAACGTTTCAAGTTTCTTCATTGTAAAAAACAAGAGAATTTAAGCATTTTCCATTAAAATCGTTTTTATTTATTTAAACAATTAACAAATATAAAAAAAATTATTGACTATTCGTGTATTGTTCCCGCGAATGCAAATTTTCATTCATTTGCATTGAAGAAAAGGCATTCAAATTAACGTCTACAGATTTGATCCAAACGATTGAACTAAAGAAAAGCGTTTAATCTGCATTCTCTACTAACATTGTATTACTTTTTCTCTATTCTAAAATGTTGGGGCGAGCGTCACGGAAGTAGCGTCACAAGATAATCGGAAGAGTCCATTTACGCGACGAGAGGAGTCAGTTTACATGTCAATTTTTTCGATTTTATTAAAATCTTTTAAAACACGGATATTAACGAATAGCGGTTTCATCTACTTTGGAATCTACAAAAATTTGTTAAAATAAATAAATAAACTTTGTAAATTCATGATTGAAAAAAATCGGAAATTAAAATAATAATACAATTAATTTATTTAATTTTAAAAACATTACATACTTAAAATTAAAAAAAAAGAATGCATGTGTACTTTGTACGCACGTAAGAAGTTATACTTATATTATATGATTTCTTAAAAATAAATATACTTTAAACAGTTTGTTTTAATTTTTTTTAAACACCAAACTAATTTTGTGCTTACCGCATTCAAAAAAATAAAAAAAAAAGTATTTAATTGCTCCGGATTCGAACTCAAGACCTCTCGATCTCTGGCCGAATGCTATACCAAATACGCTACGATGACTGTGTCTATATCGGTTCGGACGTACCTAATGACAATTCACGGTAACAAACAGGCAAGGTGAAGTATAATAAATATACAATAAAATGTTTTAATAATACTCATCTTACTCCTGAAGAAGACAAATCCAAAGACACAAAAATTATAATAAATATATGTACTAAAAACACTAATATATCCTTTTCACACCTTTTCTTGCACTGATATATTTTTATACATAACTTGAAAGATAGCAACTAAACGCCATACTGTATGTGTGCGCATGCGCGCAGTATTATGAAATTTTACTCTCAATTGCGCCTAAAGAAGTATAACTTCAAAAATACAGAAACATAGTATGTATTAAGCTTGGCGCTAGTCTACAGTACCCACCACCTACTGTACCACTTTTTCTTTTTAGTCATTGCCATTATGTTCAACCATAATAAACTAATGATTCAGATCGTCACCTGGAATATAAAAGAAGCATGTTAGCATCAAAACCCAAAACACCATCCAAAAATTAAACAGGATAAATATTGATATCCTCTGAATAAGCGAGATGAGATGGCCTGTTTCAGAAAAAATGAACGTTGACAACAAGATAATATTACTCAGGTAATAATCCTGGCTTAAGAACTTAAGGGAATGGTTCGAATGCAGTAGTGCAGAACCATTTTGGGCGGTAGCCAACAGGGTTACATTACCATGATGATTTCCAACCTTCGATAGAAGATGGAACTTAAAGAAGAAGGTAATAACCAAAAACAGTACTGGGATAATGTCATAATCGGGTACATGTAAGTAAACTCATCACCATAAATGTACTCATAAATAGTACAAGCTCATCACCGCAAAAGAAAAACCAGGATTTAAAAATAGAACTGGAGATATTTGCAAACTGATCACTGACCTACCAGAAAAAAAAACTAATTGAAACAACAGCTTCCTTTTACAAACTTCTACTAGCCAATTTCAGTATAATAATTTTCCTACTTAGCCCAAATCTATTACGATCCACATTTAATAGATATTTCGCTTATGCAAATCTATAACTAATGCAGAGCAATCGATAATTAATCAGCTAGCCAGCTAATTTCATAAATACTCGCCTGAGCATAATTTTATAGACAACTAAATTGTTGTTGTCTCAATTACCATTAATTTAATGTTATGCGCCAACGATGAGTGGACTTCCTCAATTAGTATTCAAGCCTAGAAGGTGAAGTCGCCAATGTTTGTATTCCGTCAAATATTCTTTCGATACCTCTGGACAAATACGTTCAACCTGCGAAGTAGCGATCTCTGAATTGGTGAGATAGTTTTTAGTACTCGCGGAAAAGTATTTAGCAAGAAGAAAATTGGAGGTGTGTGTCATTTTTTATTACAGGAGTTCATTGAATATTGCTTGCTGTCGCTATTAGTTCAAAATCAACTAAAACAGAGAGAAATATAAATCTTAACGAAATAATTGTACGAAAATTCTACTTTAAATAGATGAAAGAGATACAGAAAATCTTTTTCCTTCTACAAATCGTGCGACTTAAAACTTTCCAATCGGAATTACCAACAGGGAAACAAATTTGTAGCTAGTTAATAAGAAGATGAAAGTTAGTATACGAAGGGTATACAAAGAGTATCCAATTCTTTGTAGATTTTCGACAAGTCTACGAAACATAAGCAGAGATAAACCATTCAAGCTTCCATGAGACACAAAAGCTGAAGTACCAGTCCAAAACCAATTGACAGATCCGTTCCAGATAACTAAGGGGCTAAAACAGGAAGATACTTAAACAGGCTCCTGTTTAATAGATGTATGGATTATGATTGAATAGGAATATATATATATAAATAAATAATAGAAATCAGGAGAAGAATAGTAGAAAAAATATGTTGGAACATGAAAGGAAGCCCTAATACAATTTGGAGAAAAATGGCCAGTAGTATTAGAGAGACTGCTATTGAAATACTTGGGAAAACGTCAGGAAAAAAGTTTGAGGATAAAGAGACTTGGTGGTGGTCAAACGAAGTACAAGGAAAAATAAAAGAGAAGAGAAAATTATATAAAAAGTGGCAAGAAACCAGATCCGACACAGATCTTCAAAACTATATGGTGGCGAAAAAGGAAGCGAAAGTAGCAGTAGCAAAAGCCAAAGCAGAAGCGTATTCAAACCTATATGATCAACTTGATACCAGGGAAGGCGAAACGAAGATATATAAAATAGCCAAACAGAGAGCAAGGAAAGCAAAAGATTTTAATCAGATTAGATGTATCCGAGATGAAAATAATAAAATACTAGTTCGCGAAAGGGAAGTCAAAAAGAGATGGAGAAAGTACTTTGACAGCTTATTAAATGAAGAATTTGACAGACAGCCTGTAGAGTCAACGGAGACAGTAGCAGCAATGGTCACCAAAATAACCAACGAGGAAGTGGCTCAAGCGCTTCAAAAAATAAAGAAAGGAAAAGCGGTAGGACCAGATGATATTCCTGGGGAAGTATGGAGAGCATTGGGAGAGACAGGAACAAGGTGGCTAGCAGGTCTATTTAATAGAATTATGGAAGTCGGACAAATGCCAGACGAATGGAGAAGCAGTATACTGGTACCTGTTTACAAAAACAAGGGAGATATACAACAATGTACAAACTACAGGGCTATAAAACTGCTTAGCCACACCATGAAAATATGGGAAAGAGTAATTGACAGACGGATACGTGAAGAGACCGAAATATCCGAGAATCAATTTGGCTTTATGCAGGGTAGATCAACAACAGATGCAATTTTCATTATAAGGCAGTTGATGGAAAAATACAGGAGTAAAGAAACAAACGCTCATATGGTATTCATTGATCTTGAGAAAGCATATGATAGAGTTCCTCGAGAGATTCTGTGGTGGGCACTCAATAAGAAAGGAGTCCCTGGTGAATATGTAAAGATTGTGAGGGATATGTATGAGGGAGTAACGACTAGTGTTAGGACAGGTGTGGGAGAGACTGATAAATTTCATGTGAAAGTAGGATTGCACCAAGGCTCTGTGCTTAGTCCGTATTTATTCTCATTAGTTTTGGACCAGATAACAGCGAAACTACAGGGTAACATTCCATGGTGCTTAATGTATGCTGATGATGTCGTGTTAGTAGGAAATAGTGAAAGAGACTTAGAACAAAAACTGGAACAGTGGAGACAAGCTCTGGAGGAAAAAGGTTTAAAACTTAGTAGGACAAAAACAGAGTATTTGGAATGTTCATTTAAAGATGGAGCTACTACAAATAAAATGGTATCTTTGGATGGTGAAATGATTGTGAAAAGCAATAGTTTTAAGTACCTAGGATCGGTATTACAGAGTAATGGAGAAATAGATGGAGATGCATGCAGTAGAATTAGGGCTGGATGGATGAAGTGGAAAGAAGCGAGTGGTGTGTTGTGTGACAGAAAAATTCCAATGAAGCTGAAGGGAAAGTTCTATAAAACAGCCATAAGACCGGCTATGATGTACGGAACTGAATGTTGGGCAGTGAAAAAGAAAGAGGAACAACGAATGCATGTGGCGGAAATGAGAATGCTTAGATGGATGAGTGGAGTGACAAAGAAGGATAAAATTAGAAATGAGTATATTAGGGGAAGTCTAGGTGTGGCACCAATTGATGCCAAAATGAGAGAGCATAGGTTAAGATGGTTCGGTCATGTTCAACGTCGAGACGTTAATCACCCAATACGAAGAATAGCTGAAGTGCAGATTCCTGGAAGGAGTAGGAGAGGAAGACCAAAGAAGACCTGGGGGGAGGCGATAAGGCAGGACATGTTGGTAAAGGGGATTAACATTGATATGACCCAAGACAGAATTGTGTGGAGAAATGCAATTAGGGAAGCCGACCCCGCATAGGGATAAGGCAAAGAGAATGATGATGATGGATTATGATTGAAGAAATATGTCTGTAGACCCAAAGATATATTGTTCAATAATTCTAAACATATTGTGATATACGCAGACGATGTAAACGTGATTGAACGAACGGTAAGCTTTTAGTCGTGCATCAATGTAGGTTACCAAAGCACAACCTTCAGCTTGGAACACAGTTGAATGTTGACCTAGGTTGTAAGATTTATTATAGTTACATGTTTGCACAAAAACTCTTGATCTAGTATACCATGGGAAGTTTTAGATCCATTAGTGGACCATATTAAGGCCCCATTAATATTTGGGACTTGTTTTCTAGACGGTATAATTGTGTTAATCTTCTCAATGAAGATTAATTCTGGTGTCATCATATCTGAATTCATCATAAAGATGAATTCCTCAAGTATATGTAGTTGCAGTTGTGTTTGTGTGAATATCCAATACATAATTCGCCCTCCAAGTCTTGTTTCCTTCGAGTCTCAGGATGGTCATAAAGGCTACCGCCGAAATATGTATGTAGTTCTAGCAGAGGGAGCCTTCGTAGCCTCTAATGGCCGTTCCTGTACTATTCAAGGCTCCTGTTACATTTTTTAGAAGCGCTTGTCTTTATAGGGTGGTGAGAGAGGTCACACAAGATTGTAAAGCCGTCTTTCTCCACCAAAGTACTGAACCATAAGTACCACTGATGCCAATAGATTACCTTTGGTTTCAATCGCCAGGTTTTACCTACAGTCGCTTAGCCCTATTGGCTATATTGTTAATATGACCAATATCAGATTATGAGAGAAAAACAATAAACCTTATTAATGCTTTTGAAAGAAAGATATTGAGAAGAATATTGGAACCCATCTGCGAGAATGGTATGTGGAGAATAAGGTTCAACTACGAGTTATATCAATATTACAAAGAACCTATCTATAGCATATTATGCAAAAATACAAAGATTGCGCTGAGCAGGTCACCTTATAAGAATGGGTGAGACATGATGAATGGAACACTTAGTGGAACTATGGTGGGACGTAGGTAAATAGGAAGACCAAAGAAGAGGTGGATAGACGAAGTGAGAACCGGTGGTAAAGATATATTGAAGGATAACTGGAGGAGAGCATCCAAGCAAAGAGATGCTGCGGGAGGCAATTTGGACTCTAAGGTAGACTTCCGCACCAAGCGACCGAGACAGGAGACCGCGACAGGCGACAGATAGGCGAGGTCTCCCCACGACTGCTCTCAATGCAATTATATCAGGGTAGTTCTGCAGCCCGCGACCGAGACTAGCGACCAACTATCGTCTAATCGCGACCTATCTGTCGCCTGTCGCGGTCTCCTGTCTCGGTCGCTTGGTGCGGAAGTCTACCTTAACGTCATTGTAGAGAGATACAAAGAGTAAAGAAGAACTGAACTGAAATTACTGAGAAGAGAATATTTAGTTGATATAAATGTTGAGCGCCAACTATTTTTAGTTAAAAGTAGTAAAACAAAAAAATTTAAAAAACATAAAAAACTTATAGCGACACGCTTCATTTATTATTTTTTTAATTGCTAATTTTAAATATTAACTTTCTTTTCTAAACGAAAATAATATGGGTCATTTAAAATTCACATGTGTTTCGCTCCTAAAATAGAAAACCAGATTGTATAAAATTAATGTTTTTTTTTGGAAACGAATTCCCCATTAAATAGTTACCTTATCAGACCTTATGTCAATAAATCAATTTTTAAATGCATTCGAAGACGCTTCTTAAAACTACAGAAGTGTTTTCAGCTTTTAAAACACCAGATAAAGGGCCAGTCTCTTTATGTCGATAAATTAGTCTTCAACGTAAAACCACAGACATGTGTTTTCAGTTCAGCCACATCAGTCGATACACAACCCCAGCAGGCATCGGTCGGTCATACAACCCTTGCTGGACCCAAACAATAACAAACCCTCTTACGAGATATAAGCACGCCTTTTTTAACCAAAAATAAATAAATATATTACTGTTCGTTGTTGTTACACTTATTTTAATTAAAGTTAATTGTTTACGTTAACCGCCAACGGAATAAACTCTTAGATATTTATAAGAAAACAACTTGATCGTTATCTATATTTTTACTGATTTTTCTTGTACTATAATAAAATTCACGTCCACTTCTATTTAAATAAAACGACAACCTTCACACCTAAATTGAATAAACAAATTCTAGAGGAATAACCTAGACCATGATCCAGCAATTACAATTCAGACAGTGTACGCTACCAGTGAGGTGATTCTAACTCGAAGACACGTATTCTTTGCTTGATTCACAATAGAACAGAAGAGAATAGAGTAGAATAGAAAGGGGATGTATCAATCGCACGGACATATCCGGCCTCGACAATATAAACTACCATCCCCTCGACGGATCGTGATTTACACGGAATGTTTGGAGTCGTGGCCAGCAAACAAGTTGCCTTGTTGATTGTTGAAATTAAAGAATGCCATTATATTATACTCATAAATTATATCCAAAATGTTTAAAAATGGTACAGGTACATACATTTAATATTTTTAATTGTTGTAATGAATAAGAATAAGTTAGAAGCCTTTTCTAAAAGAATCTTGAAAATACCTTGGACAACCTACTTTCCTCTCTTGTCGTTTCTCCATTACTGAGGATCGTGATTTCTTATAATATTGCTAAAACTCCATTGGTCTCTATCTTCAGCTGCTCTAAGAGCTTCGCAGATTGTGGCTTTTATTTTCAACATGTGGCATATGATCTATCTGAGTCTTGCATCAAGAATGAGGCCCAGATATTTTGCAATATTCTCATGTGGAATCTGGACTTCATTTATGGTTACTGGAATATATTGTCTCATTTTACAATCGACTTCATAATTCGTTCAGTTTGATATTCCATGCTTTAGTACTATTGTTGTTCTGATCTAAGGAGTTTTTCAGGTTATACCTGAAATATACTTCTTCTTAACACTTTGGCTACCAATGATACTGTGATGATTCTGCGTTGTGGTACCATATGTATCACCGATGATCAACCTTCTTGGTATATTTCTGGACCATGTATGTCACCGGTGATACCATGCAGAGTATAGTTTAAATGACCATTAATATCGTTGGTATATAAAATCGGGCAAAGAGAATGAATGTGCTGATAGGATGTAAGTGAACCTAATAGCATGTCGGACAAGTAAGCATCAGGAGTGATTCATCTTAAGTCAAGTTGCAAAAGTAATAAGAAAATAGCAAGATTTGACGACTATTATTTAAAACATTCACGCATTGTTTGCTGAATGTTTTATTATAAAAAGTTACAGAAAAAAAGATATATTTTAACAGATAAAAAACAATATATTAGTGTTTTTTTGAAAACATTCCAAACATAACACAGGAACAGTTGGGCAACAATTTAGTCCATACTGTGAGGCCGCCCTGGTATGAAAAATTTTCTGATTCGGTTTCTTTGCGGATTCCTGTTCAAAAATGTCTCCTTTAACCAAATCAAAAGGGTACCATGCGAAAAATACGAAAACTACACTCTTCTGGTTCATTCATATACCATAGGAATCACCGGCGATCACAAGCAAATCCCGCCTAAAAGTTATGATACTTGAGTAGTCCAGAGTGACACCTCTCAATCGGAGAATAAATTTATAACCGCAGGGTGCTTGGTACCAGAAAGAAGTCTCTGCATATTTATGCAGGTATAACGGCGACTGAAGCTGATGTATCACCGGTGATTCATATGGGAGCCAAAGTGTTAAATAATTGCTATCTTCTCAATGAACGTTAGCTACTACAATTCCAAACTTCTCTCTTTCTTCAGGTGTTCAAAATTCAGCTAAGGCAATTGTCGGATAATTGTTAGCCACGATAGTCTTTTCCTTCCTAGTATACTCTTTCCTTCGACGATTCCTTTCACTATGAGTTGAGCATATTATATTGATGGTTTATGATTACATACTGCTTCTTTAGTCTGGGCTGATTATCGGAGAATAGGCCATTTTTGGGAAAAGTTATTTACCAGCAATTTTATTGCTGGAATCGAATTATAAGATCCTATATATTAATAATATAGGTATGCAAAGTCCTCAGAAAGTGTGCTACTTTTTTTATAAACAAAATGGCGCACGAAAATCGTGTTTTTTTCAATTATTGCTCTATAACTCCGAAGATTTTAACTTTACAACAAAAACACCCAAATAAAAATTCACCGTGATTAAATTCTGCATAGAGACGTGTTCTGCTGCGACGAAAATTTTCTTCGGAAAATGCGGGTTTTCCCAACAAAATCTTTAATTTTCAAATAAAGTTTTAGATAAGTAATTATCTACCAATAATTAAATAATTTGGTGACTTAAAAGCCTTCTTGGTTTAGATTATAGTTCCAGAAGCTGGTGAAAATTAATCGAATATTTTAGCAACAATTCAATTGTTAATTAATAATTTACGGCCGCAATAATAACCAAAATAATTATGATACACTGATCAAGCTGTGAAATCTTATAAAGATGACATGCCTATTTAAAATTTTGTGGACAAAATATAAATTTTTTATTTTTTTGCATAATCTTTAAATGTTTAAAAAAAATAACCCCCTCCGTGGCTCAGTGTTAAGAGCGCCTGCCTTTGGATCGAAAAAATCCGAAAGGTTGTGGGTTCGAATCTCACCAGGGTGAGAAATTTTTCATTTATTATAAATTAATAAATGAATATAGTTTCTGTCCTTGTGGGATCGGTACTCACCGGAGGGACCGCAGACGTTCGGATACAATTAGCGTCTCTTTGCAAAGACAATGACGTCGACTTTGCAAAGTAACAAGACACTTACTCAACACACACACTACACATGACACTAGGTACCTAACTGTTCAAAATTACCGTACCTACCATGCCAATGGCCATTAGTTGCCAAGGCATTAGCTAAATAAAAAAAAAATAGTTATAAACAAATTAACGTTTCTCAGAAAGTTTTTATTATATTATAATTTTAAAAAATAGCTAACATGCGCATATCAAATATCTTGAAAATGAATGCTTTAAAACTTTTTTTGCAACCATTTGCAAAAAAGTACGGTGTTATAATTTTTTTTTAATTCTTTCAAAGCGTAGAAGTGAGTTTAAAGTACAAGCTAATTATTTATAAAAAAATATCGATTATCAGTTTAATGGTTATATTTTAATTAAAGATTATAATTATATTTTTTTGTAATTTACACGCGCGAAAGTAGAGTAATACAGTACTGTAGCTAAAATTTTCACTCGGAGCGACGACCGGCCGCGTGACGTACACTTTTAATAAACAATGTATGCTGCGTGTCAGTCGCTTCGAGTGAACATTTTAGCTCCGACTCTGTATCAGGCCTACGTTTGCGCTAAAAATTACAAAAAAAAGTATTTTTAATCATTGATTAAAATATAACCATTGCACTAATTTTTGACATTCTTTGTGAGTAATTAGGTTGTACCATAGACTCACTTTTAAGCTTTGAAACAATTAAAACAAATTATAAACAACAGAGAAATCGTATATATACTTTGCTGTTTCATAACTTTTTTGCAAATGGTTGGAAAATTTTTTTAAAGCATTCATTTTCAAGACCTATGAAATACGCATTTTAAATATTTTTTAAAACTAGAATATAATAAACAATTTCTGAGAAATGTTAATTTGTTTATAACAATTTTTTTTAAACATTATGCAAATTAATGATTATGCAAAAAAATGAAAAATTTATATTTTGTCGACAAAATATTAAATAGGCATCACACCTTTATATTCTTTCTAAGTTTGATCAATGTCTCATGATTATTTTGGTTGTTATTGCGACTGTAAATTGTTAATTAACAATTGAATTGTTGCTAAAATATTCGTTTCATTTTCACCGGCTTCTGAATTTATAATCTATACCAAGAAAGCTTTTATTTCACCAAGCTATATAATTATTCATAAATAATTACTGGCCCAAAAAATTTATTTGAAAATTCGAGATTTTGTTGGGAAAACCCACATTTTCCGAGGACAATTTTCGTCGGAGCAAATCGGGAAAAACATGCCTCTATGTAGAATTAAATTGGGGTGAATTTTTATTTGAGTGTTTTTGGTGTAAAGTTAAAATCTTCGGAGTTATAGAGCAATAATTGAAAAAAATACGATTTGTCGGCGCCATTTTGTTTATAAATTAAGTAGCACACTATCTGCGGACTTTGCATACTTATATTAATAATATATAGGATCTTATAATTCGATTCCAGCAATAAAATTGCTGGTAAATAACCTTTCTTTGTACTTTACTAATTAGACCAGCGTATTATAACTATTTTTTTTTCAAAATTTAAAGATTATGCAAAAAAATGAAAAATTTATATTTTGTCGATAAAATATTAAATAAGCATTTCATCTTTATAATCTTTATAAGTTTGATCAATGTATCATGATTATTTTGGTTATTATTGCGATCGTTAATTGTTAATTAACAATTGAATTGTTGCTAAAATATTAGTTTAATTTTCACCGGCTTCTGGAATTACAATCTATACCAAGAAAGCTTTGATGTCACTAAGTTATTTAATTATTGATTAATAATTACTTACCTAAAACTTTATTTGAAAATTAGAGTTTTAGTTAGGAAAACCTGCATTTTCCGAGGAAAATTTTCGTCGGAGCAAATCGTGAAAACATATCTCTATGCAGAATTTAATTGCGGTGAATTTTTATTTGGGTGTTTTTGTTGTAAAGTTAAAATCTTCGGAGTTATAGAGCAATAAATGAAAAAATACGATTTGTCGGCGCCATTTTGTTTATAAAAAAAGTAGCACACTATCTGCGGACTTTGCATACCTATATTATTAATATATAGGATCTTATAATTCGATTCCAGCAATAAAATTGCTGGTAAATAACTTTTCCATGAATTTTGCTAATTAGCCCAGAGTACTTGATTATTTGATGATTATTTTCAATTGATATAATTGCCTTATCCTGTATTATTTTGTTTAGCTTAGGCTGGTGTATAAAATGTACAGAACTGGTCCAAGAATACTTCCTTGTAGGACACTAGCTCTAATTTATCTCAAATCAGAGTCAACTTCCCTGGTTAATTCAGAAGTATCTGTCTGATATTAGTGATTTTCTAAGAATAGAGTACTATTCTGGTAGGTAATAGCATTATTTGTATGTCAACATAATGTCAACGTGTCAATTAAATAAAAATTGCATAGTATTCCAGTTTCGTACTGTCGTATTTATTCTGCACTTTTTAAAGATTAAATGATTACAGAATTTGCCTGCGATAAGCAAATGTAATAATTTTTACATGTAAATATGTGCCCGCATACTTGTCAAGAATCACCTAAAAATCACAATTGCATACATTTTTAAGTAAATCCTCCGATATCTTATCGCCAAAGATTTTCAACAGGTCTAATTTCAAGATAAACATATGCTCGAATTGTATAGGTAAAAGGTTTTTTATGTCGATTGCTGATTAAGAATGGCTTAATTTAAAGACGATAAAGCAAAACATAAATATTGACGACCATCATGTCATTTACGTGATTGGGTTAGCTTTTCCGATCTGCAAGTTACAATTTGGATTTGCTCATTGAGTAAATGGATCATTCAGGAGTCAGATAAGATAAAAGATGCATCCTGTTCTTAATCGTGAATTAAAGTTGTTACAAAAATGCACTGTATTTGCGATGACTTCGATGGAATAGATTTGTTTTGATTCCATGCAAATTTTGCCTTTATGTTTATTAGCCAATCATTTTAAATAGTCAATATTTTTTTGTAAGCATTTAGTAACAATCAGAATTACATATTCTATGACTTAATTTGATAACAAGTACAATAACATATCAACTATAGTATTGTACACTAATATGGCGTTATGAGGTACATCACCTAGCGGTTTCACCTCAGTTTCAGCGAAGATCTATGGGCCATAATCTTCGCAATCTTCTGTTGTTTAGTGGCTGCAGTAGTGGTAATATTAATTGGTTGGGGTGGCCTTCCAATTTCTCGTGGTGTCTGTTGGCTCTTTCTTGAATTACTGTGCTGACTAACGGGATGTTTAGGTCTCTATGAAGGGTTTGGTTGGAAATGGGCCACGGGGCATTTGCGATGGTGCGTAGAATTTTTGATTGAGTTCTTTGGATACTTTTTGTATTTGATTTTGTGGCACAACTCCACAGTTCTATACCGTACGTCCATAGAGGTTTGATGACTGTTTTATAAATGAGCAGTTTGTTCTCAATTGAGAGTCGAGATTTTCGACCTATAAGCCAATTAATTTATTTCACTCTCAACTCAATTTGTTTCTTCTTCTTTAAAATGTGTTGTTTCTAGTTTAATTTAGAATCAAGATGAAGCCCCAGATATTTGACGATATTCTGTTGGGATATGTTGACTTGATTTGGGCATTGGTCTTTTCTTAGTGTGAAATTTATATGTGTTGACTTAGTTTCATTAGCTTTTATCTTCCATTTCTTTAACCACTGTCCAATTTGGTCTAGGTGTTCTTGAAGTTTTAATACTGCAACTTTAGATCCTCTTCAGTTGCAAATATGGCTGTGTCATCAGCGAAAGTTCCAATGGTGGTTTGTGGAGAGGTTGGTAAATCGGATGTGTACAGTACATAAAGAAGTGGACCCAGTATACTACCTCGTGGGACTCCTGATTGAATTTTGTTACGGTTTGATAGTTCATACTCCAATTTAGTTTCAAATTATCTGTGATTTAGATATGATTTTAATAAGTCAAAGTATTTGTTGGGTAGAGATTTTTTTACTTTATAAAGTAATCCTGGGTGCCATACCTTATCAAATGCTTGGCTGATGTCCAGAAAGGCTGCTGTGCAATATTGTTTATTGTCCAAAGCTCTATTAATTACATTTGATATGCGATGGCATTGTTGCATTGTAGAACAGGACCTCGATTTTTGACCCTTCGCTTCGTTATCGAACGTATTCGCTTCGTATCTGTTTAGTGTACAGATAGCGAATGATCGATAACGAAGCGAAGGGTCAAAAATCGAGGCCCTGCACTGTTATATGAGCTTGTCGAAATCCAAATTGGTGTTCTGGGATCCAGTTTTGAAATTCTAGGTCGCTCATAATTCTTTTAAGTAATAGCTTTTCAAGAAGTTTTGGCATTATTGGCAGTAGACTTATTGGGCAATTTTTAGTGATTTAGGCCAATAAATGAGTTGTTTCTCATCTGTTCTAGAGCTTTTTTTAAGTTTCTAGTTTTGCTATTATAAATTGTTCTGTCGTCGGGTCTGTGAGTTCTTTGCCAAATTGATCTGGCCTTTCGGTTTTCTGCTACTAGTCTTTTTATTTCAAGAGGAATGTTGTTTGAAATTTTTTTTTGGCCAGGTTGAGGGGTAGACTGTTTGGCAGCATTTTGAAGTAAGTAGATTATGTAGGTTACTAGTTTCTGTTTCTATTTGTTCGGGAGTCTGCAATCTCACTAGTAGATTTACTTCCTGTTCTATGATTAGCCGGTATGTGTCCCAGTTTGTTTTGAAGCTATGCAGTCGAGGAGTTGGTTTTTTTATTATCACCGTTGTGCTAATTGTGGCAATTATCGGACTATGGCAATTATAAAATGTGATTTTCTTTACAATCAATCGAGGTTTAATCCCATGTAATATTTAATCTGGAGTACCTTGAGAAATGAAGCATTTTTTAATATTTGGCAGCTTTTCACAGCTAGTGTATGGTTTCAGAATTGTGAAATGAGTTTAAGACGGTTCTGAAACTTTTTTGTTGTCGTATGTTTAACACTGACATTTTTAGATAAGGTTATACCACAATCATTTGTAATGAACATTACATTTTTCGTTTTCTTTTGACGTTTAGTCAGTTTAGTCAACCTTATAAAGTGAATTTAGTGATAGTGAACTATCAACAATTCTACCAATATTAAATAATAGAAATCTGGTATACAAGTCTTTCTTTCTTTCCTTCTTGGCTCTACAACTCTGTGAGACTTGGCTGGATTTACTACTTTCCTCCACTCTTAGGTACGTCTAGCTAATGTAGATCACTCGGTACTGAATCTTCCATCTTGTATTTACAACCATTGTCTTTTTTCAATGTTTCTCTATTCCCTATCACATTGTTTATTTTTGAATTTTTTGTATTATCTTTATCATCTTATGGTATTTAATTGATGAAAAATAAATTAATAATATATTTGTAGATATAGTTTACCAACAACTAGTAGTAATCGATCTATTTGTTGGTTCGACAAAGTTCCTCATTATTTCACTCATTTTTTTCTTATTAAACTCTTGTTTTCCCCTGTGATTATATTATATTATACCAACATTGCTAAATATATACATTGATTTAATAACCGTTTAAAAGAAATTTTCTCCAGCTGATCGTGGTTGAGTGTTTGCATGTTAATACTTTAAAACCAGTAGCACTTTTGAACGTCAGCATTGCGATATTGCGTGCATATTCAGTTTTTTTTGTCGAAATTCCAAATTTGGTCTCGCCACACCTCCTGTTGTGATTAAACTGGTTCCAGAGGATGCGATTTCTATGGCACTATATATCTGAAGAGATAAAAATAAAACGATTATAATGTAAGGAATTTTATCCTGCATAATCTGAAACATAATATACATCTAGAAAAGAATGAATTGCCCATGTGAAATGAACTTCATGTGTAATTGAAAGTGACAATTTTTAATCCAAAACACTATTTAGTGTTCTTGGACCTTCTTTATTCTATGTACTTCTACATCAATGATCTTGCTGAATCTGTAACAGATTAATCATCTAGTCTTCATGTCATTCATTTCGTGATTGAGTCAAATTATCTAATTTGGACCAAAACCGATGAAGAGTTGCTCTTAAAAACAGGTGAAAATCGGGAGAGGGATGAGAGATGGTTTGCTGGGAATACATCATTGTTAAATTGTGATAAGAGTATCTCGAGATGGGATACTGTGAACTCTTGTTAATGTAGAACCGTAATACCGTGGTGGAATACTAATTGTTTTGTTACATGTAGTGCCTAATTTTCATTGTTCTATGTTACTTCTGTTTTATATAACTTCTTTTTTAATGTATGTTACTGTTCTTAGGCCGGAAACAAATTCTCACTTTCACCTATACCCTCTCCTTCTATAATTTGCAAGGAAAAAGGGCGATAAAGGCGTAGACATGGGGGATCTAAAATTTGAATCCCAATTAGATTTGATTTGGATTCAGAGCACACCACAAGTTGTTCTGATGATGCCAAGAAGTTGACACATATGTAAACAGATGGTGGTGGTGGTGGTCTCTGAAACAAATTAAACCTCAATTGTCTTTATTTACCTTTCGTATTTTTGTAAATCTGATTAGATAATGATTAGGGATGCATATTCTTCTTGCATTTATAAAGTATTACTTTATTTTGTATGAATTTTTGCTTCGTGTATATTCCATATTTCTGTTTTTTTGCCAATAAAATGTTTTTTGATATTTATTTGTTTATAAAAGAAAAACCTTTTAAAAAATACAATCAACGAATCCACCGAGAAGAATGTCGATACATAAACATGCAGAGCACTCATCGGCATCGGTTGAAGATCCAAACGGAACAGAGATCGGAGGCTATTTTGAGACTAGTAGCATCCACATCCAGTGTCTATTTGCGGGGTCAAAGCGTCTAAAGGCGGCGTCTTTACGCCTAATTGCTGTTTAATTTCACAGCGTCGGCATGTTAAACTTCAACGCGTCAAACAGGATTCATCAAATGGGTGAACGTACATATTCACAGAAATCGTTATTATGTAATATAAATAAGGTTTGTGGGTATTATTCTAATCGGATGAGATCAGATAAAGGAAGTTGTGTGTTTCTTTTGAGCTGTTTATCTGTGCCATTCAAGTTTTGCAATCTCTTATTCTTGCGATTGTAAAAGAAAACAAAAACTTTCTTCAACGTTTTGGCTTTTATTTAGATTTTACAGCCATAAAAATGGTTTTAAAGCTTTAGTAAAAAACTATGTATGGTTTATTTCTTTTGATCTAAGTTGCTCCCAGTACAATACACTTGACAATGTTAGATTTACGTCTATATCGTGTGGATACTACACAGCATATATCGATATTGTTCAGTATCTCCAGTCCTCTTCAAATAAGGCTCTCTCCCAATGGGAGACCCCATAATTTGTTTAATTTCACTCCTTACTTCCTTTTCCAAGAGTTTTCCATGGACTAAGGGTAAGAACAGAACAAGTGGGTCGCGGTGGAGGTGGAGGTCGCGGTCGATGTCGATATCCATGTAAAACAAACATATTGTAGTGAATGGAAGAGAACAGAGCAGGTAAGTCGCGGTGGAGGTTTAGCGCGATGTCATCCAGGAGGTTTACATCGATGCTATTAAAAATAAAATGAGTTTGTTTTACATGGATGCCTACTGCGCGGCCTACAAGGGTGCTTCCCTGTGATTGGTCCGTTCGACGACAAGTTGTCATTACCTGCGCTATCTGAGTTGATACTTTTAATATAATCCCTTTTTTTGTATTCAATTTATTTTTGAATTTCTAAAGTAATTAAATTTAGTAAATTTTTGAAATATAAAGGAGGATCTGATTATTTACAGCTGACATTTCATCACTATCGTCACTTGACTGACACAACATCGCAAAAGCACAGTCTTTTTGTCATTCAAATTTCATTAAACTACTTCACTTGGATAGTGGTTCGAGCTCGACTGAGCAGCGCAGGTGACCTCCTTGCTATGTGCTGTCGACATCGACCGCGACTTAACTAGTAGCATCTACCGCGACCTACACCTCCACCGCGACCCACTTGTTCTGTTCTTACCCTAAAGGCTGATTCACATTATAGCTCAGGTCACGGTCCGCTCACGCTCAGCTCAAGGTTCGGTCAACTATTCTTACACGCATCTTAATTATGCTATCCGCACTAAACACGACGGTCAAGTTCCGTCCCTTTTTTTTTGACTGCGTGGTTTCTCCGAGAGAATATTTTGATCGTGGCTTGAGCTGACCGTGAGCGGAGCGTGACCTGAGCTATTATGTGAATCAGCCTTAAGAGTTTATGCTATGGATCTTAAAGGACCTTTCTTTGTTGTCGGTACCTGTTTCGACAACAATTTCGGAACTTGTTCAATTATGACTTCTCAGAATTTAGTGCCTAGAATTTTGGGACATCTTCGATATTAAAGCACCCTAATATAGATTTTGGCGTTCGATCCGACCATCACTTGTGACATCGTTGCCGTATCCTCTATTTTTTCATATTATCACGTTACAATTTTTGTGATATTATACACGAGCGTGACACCCTAAAAAAAGCGCTTAGTTTTCGAGATACTGACCACAGAGGGATGAATGGCTAATTATATTCACACTTTATATTTTCGAGGGTGCTGAAAACGAAAATGAAGTTTATTTTGAATTTTATGTGGGGGATCATTGTCAAAATCGCTATTTTAACCTAAAAATAAAAAAAAAGAAATCACGTTTTTTTGCGTTTACCTCGCTACAACTCTGTTCCATTTTAATATTTTTTTCTGAAATTTTTACACTATATAGCTGTAACATTTCTGAAGACAAAGGTATCTGCCTCAAGTTTTTATTCTTATCATGATAAAGGTTATGAATTTTTCAAAGAAAAAGGTGCGGATTTGTGCATTGCAAAGTTTAATCACAAAAGTTGTGTGACGAAGTTTAAAATTTAGAAAAAACCTATACAGAAGTAAAAACTTCAAATTGTATTTTGGTATAAAATCGTTTATTTAAAAACTATCAAAAAGTCATCCACATGGATTAAAAAACGTTTTCGTTCTGAACAGAACATCTTCAGTGCCTGGAATGAAGTATTTCCACGTTAGATTAAGGCAATAAGGTTAAAATTGTGACTGTTAATGAAAAAAATATGTGGAGAATACTTACATTCCGCAAAGTAGTTGTAACTAGCACACCAATGAAGGTGGTAACTTCATAATATATGGCTTACATTATAACTTTTGATAAAATATTGTGACTACAAGTCGATGTTACAAGATTAAATTATGTATGTGCCTAAAGAGCAACATGCTTCCCTGCTCGAAAAAACTAGGTACTTGCCATTTGAATTAGCACAGACCAACTGATGTAAAATGAAAAGGAATGACAAAGAGTGACATGACAAGACAAGGTAAAGTCAATTTTTGGTTACGAACTTCAAAAAGTGTAATTTTAATTTTTGGATTTTAATTAAAATGTAAAGGTAGGTAATAGCTGATTGAAAATATAATTAAAACTGTTTAAAAAATATGTTGAGAATCTATTGTAAAGTCTAAAATAGCAACTCTCGAATCTAGAAAAAACTTTAGGTGTGTTGGAAATAAGATTGGTATATTTCACGGTTAGAAGCGTGACGTCATCGATTGTAAAATTTAAAGGTGAAAGATTAATTTGGTATAATAGAATGAGATATATACTATATGTAAACAATAAATGACCTGAAGTGGAGAGATTGGATGGTAAATAAAGCAAAATTTAATTTTAAATGTTATAGATATGTACTGTTGGTTGCCTAACATGGTGAGGAATGTTTAAATTTGGCTGTATACTGTTGTAATGATGATTCTGTCTGTTAAAATTGTAAAGGAAATTGTGGAAAAACTAAAGTTAAAATAACTAAAAGAATACAGATCAAGAGTAGATGACAATATTAAAGAAATAATTGTAAACAATGGAATTAATAAAATAGTAATGAATTAGTAACGAAAAGGAAAATAAAATAAGTGACAGCAAAATCTAATTACACTTTATGTTGTTTAGGATGGAATAAAATCATTCAAGGAAAAATACCATGAAGGCTTCCAGCAGCAGTGGTTAATGTGTGGGTGAATAATGGAATGATATCTAACTAATATAGGATAAATTATGTGTTAGTGTCAATATGTAATGGAGAATCTAGAATGACTGAGTATCTGAGATAGCGAACTATGAGTTTGATGTGGTATATGGTAGGGGAGTGAACAAACTGAACCAAGTTTGATGTAATTTTAGTGCAAGTTTATAATCTTAAATGACAGAGATGTTATTAGCCAGGGATTTTCCCATTGATTTTAAAATTTAGCTTCTCAATTACGTTTATTTTAAAGTAAAGAGTACAAAGAAGTTTTCTGATAAGTTTTAGATCAAAATGTTTTATAGAAAAAAAATAGTGCAACATTTAATGTCAACATTAAAAATCCCCAATATAACGCTTGTTTTTTGAGGGACAGACAATCTAGGTCTAATTTCTCACATTTAGTATTATCCTTGGATTATAAGCTTTCATTTGACACCTCATTTGTCATTTTACCTAGTATAATGACGGAGAAGTAAACGTTATTATTCTATTATTCTTGTAGGTACATGTAACATTGATTGAAATTATGAAAGAAATATATAGAAAACAGCATGGCAACACTGTGACGCACAAACATAAAAATTCAGAAACATTCAGTTGTGCGTTACATAGGGTGCTTTAATTTCCAAGATCTCCGAATTTTGGTATTCTATTATAGAAATTTGGCTGTACTGCTGATAAATGGATCGAGTAGTCTAACAACGGGACAACTGGTCTTATCCCAGTTAAGAAGAGGGTTCGAAGGTGGGGCCAAATTTTAATTATGTACAAGGTTTTTAACTGTGGTTAATTCTCATTTAAAAATAGCAAATAACAAAAAAAAAATACTTCAAGATAATACCTTTAGACCCATAAATATACCAGGACATATAAAAGATCTAGAAGGACAAGAATATGAGATTAAATGGGAAAGTATCGGAAATAAATCCATCACGTTAAAAGATTGGATAGTGGATAGCAAGAAACTAGCCCTAGTATCAAAAGGCACCAGCCCACCATGAACTGCTCTTGTCACGAAGATAAAGAGAGAGTTATCAGTCAAAGTTACAAATACAACCTTAAAATCGGCAAATAGGACAAGCCTAAGACCTAAAACATTAGGCAGAAGGAGAAAAGTATTCTTCTTTACGTGCCATCTCCGCGACGAAGTTTGGCAATCATCATTGCTACTCTAACTTTTGCAAAACATTGCATTTGAGCTGCATCCATATCAGCCTCTGAGGTTTCTCAGGCAGGACATTTTTCTTCTACCTATGCTGCGCTTTCCTTGAATCTTTCCCTGCATTATTAATTTTAGTTCAAATCTGTCACCACGTGTTATATGACCCAAATATTGTAGTTTTCTTATTTTGATGGAATCCAGTATCTCCCTGCTGTTCTCTATTCTTCTTAATACTTCTTCATTGGTTATTCTGTCTATCCAGGAGATTCTCAGCATTCTTCGATAGGTCTACATTTCAAATGCTTCCAATCTATTGAAACATTGTTTAGTCTATGTCTCCACACCATACTCTCTCTCCTGTCGTTTCCCCATTACCAAGGATCGTAATTTCTTCCAATATTCCTAACAATGTTTCTCCATTGGTCTCTATCTTCAGCTGCTCTAAGAGCTTCGCAGAATGAGTTTCCAGCTCGATGCTTTATTTGATCAGACCCTCTAGTTGGTGATCGTCCTCTTGATCTTCTCCCCGGAACGTTTCCAGAAACAATTAATCTCTCCAAACTGTCGTCACCTCCGCGAACCACGTGACCAAAGAATTGCAGAATTCGTTGCAGACATATTGTGGACAGCCTTTTGTTAATGTTGAGTTGGCTTAGAATGGAAACGTTTGTCCTATGAGCTGTCCAAGGTATGCGCAGCATTCTTCTCCAGTACCACATCTCAAAGGCATCAATTTTTTGGCGCTCGTATGCGCGAAGAGTCCAAGCCTCTGCTCCGTATAGAAATATTGAGAATACAAGGGCATTCACCAATCTCATCTTGATATTTTCCAAATCTGTCTTTCCAAATTTTAGTTAGGCGACTCATCGCATTTTTTGCCATACCAATACGTCTCCGAACTTCTGCTTCACAGTTACCATCGTTAGTTATACTAGACACTAGACCCGAGATAGACACAGGTGTTTACTATCTGGTATTCCTGTAATGTTAGTCAGTTGAATAGTCACACCATACAGAAAAGTATTAACTGGGATCAATTAACGAATACTTTTAACGAAGATATTAAATTTTAAGAAGAACGGCCTGTTGCGAATATGGCTATAAAATTTATTTGAATTCATTTACCTTTCACAAAATAGTTGTAACTCCTATAAAGTTAAACTGTTCAGGAAATTTTGTTCGGCACTGTACCTTATTACCAATATCCTCTTACTCGTATACAGTAAATATTTTATTGTACTCATAAGTCATGATATTTATTTGATGGTGTCTGCCATACCTGACGCCTGGTGTCACTAAACAAACAAGTAAAACATTAAAGCGACGTTTATTTGTCACCTGCCACCTCTAAACAGGCACCACATCCACAGTCGTTTACTTAAACGACGACGTATATCGATTCAAAAACGATTATTTATAACCAAAAATTTGCATTTTAAAGAAATTCTGCTGCACGAGAGAACCAATTTATTTACCAGAAGTGGATGATGCTCTGGGTATTATTAAATGATGGTTACTTTCTCGATTTTTACCAAATTACTAATGAAAGAAACGGTTCTTCACTTTAAAGGAAAGTTTATTTTTGGGAATTAATTTTTAAGGCGTTTGTGAAGATGTGACATTATATTTTCTAGCCCCTAAATCTGTTCATAACCGCTGTACCCAGCTGCATTATTTCTCAAGTTTCTATGTCATTAACTTGCATGTGTTTAGTCCATTTGGAAAAACGTGTAATACTTATGTCTCTTATGCCACTTTCTTTCTTCTAGTATATAGACAGTTTTATTGCCTATAAATAAAAATGGCTGGATTTGTTAAAAGTGCATGGAATCATTTTCGTAATCTAACCACACCTGTACTCCTTATTTTAAGTACCCCTTTGGAATGTTTATGTTACTTTTCGAATATTAATTAGTTTGGCTAAGCAAGCGGAGTTGGCACATGTACGTCAATATATAACTGTTGAGTAGTGAAAAAACCCACAAATTGTGGTAAGTTTTCTTTTTAATTCGTTTAAATTTGACGCAAAAGATAGATTTCCTTCTTTACAGGGTTTCTTTCTACACCTGCTTTGATCCCTTGTCCTACATTGCTATTTCGTACATTCTCTGCGTTTGCGTCTTTTTGACGAAAAGATAAATGCCAGAGGACAACGTGCTTTTATTTTTTTTGCCTACCTCACAACGCCTACCAGTTTTCTTACCATATGGTTCTAAATTATTTAATTCTTCTAAATTAATTTAGTGAAAATGTACAACAATGTTCGTTATGTGTCATTCTTTTTACTAAGAAATTATTATAATAAGGAACCAAAAAGCGTTTAATGGTTTAATAGGTTGTAGCCCCTTTTCATTAGCTTTTGATTAACAATTTAAATAACAGGACTGAGTGTAAATCCGGTATTAGAGATAGTGTTATTGAAATACATACTTGGAAAAAGTGCCTTGGAAAAGGCAGTCAGAAAATTAAATATTAGAATGAATGGAACTATTTTTAATAGATCGACGCAAATTCTCGCATTCGCTGACGATATAGTTATAGTGGGCAGAAGTTTGAGAGACATGGTGCAGTGTTTTACAAGGCTTGCGGACGCGGCAAGTGAATTAGGACTTGTGGTAAACGAGGAAAAAACCAAATATATGTTGGTTTCTAAAAACTCCCGAAATATCCAACAGAGAATTCAAATTAACAATCACACCTTTGAGCAAGTCAAGGAATTCACATATCTTGGATCGCTAGTAAACTCAATAAACACGACAAGCGATGAAATAAAAAGACGCATAGCAATAGCAAACAGAACTGTTCACGGTCTCCATAAACATTTAAAAAATAAAAATATAAAACGAGCAGTAAAGCTCAATTATACAAGACCTTAATAAGACCGGTTTTGATATATGGAGCTGAAACGTGGACCCTATCTCAAAGCGATGAAAGACTTCTTGGTATTTTTGAGAGAAAAATTCTTAGAAAGATTTTTGGGGCAGTAAATGAAAATGGACTATGGCGTCGAAGATACAACTTTGAACTGTATCAGTTATACACCGATCCAGATATTCTGAAATTCGTTAAAGTGCAGAGACTTAGATGGGCTGGACACATTGCTAGGATGTCAGACCACGAATCCACTAAGAGATTTTCAAAACCAGAGGATACAAGAAGTAGAGGACGACCACGAAGAAGATGGATTGATGATGTTGAAGAAGACCTAAAAATTCTAGGGGTCAGAAGATGGAGGGGAGTTGCCAGGAATCGACAGGAGTGGCGACTTCTTTGTGAGCAGGCCAAGATCCACAACGGATTGTCGAGCCACTTATGATGATGATGACTTGGAAAAAGGTCAGGAATACTTAAAATTCTCAGGAGTAAAATTAGACGTTTGTATGAGCATTCTCCGTCGCTGCTATATAATATTTTGTTGGTGATTATTAGCGGTACCATAAAAACTGCGCTATCGATAATTTTCAAACGAAGTATAAATAATTCTATAAACCGATCAATTATATTATCGATTTGCGGAATAAACCAAAGCTGTCGTATTTTTTAAAGAGTGTTTAACAACACTCCGATAAATAAATAACGCGATAAAATAAAGAGCAATGGCAAATTGATTGCAGTCGTTAAATAGTTAGTTGTTTTAACCGAGTAATAAACCATAAAACGCAGAATAATATTAAAATTCCGGTCATAATAAGAAGCGGTGCCTCTTGGTTTATCAAAACAAACATCCAGAATGTTTTCGATAATAAAACGATGCATAAGCATCCATAAAAGTCATTTTTTGGTTTCTGTTCTATTGTTTTCAAAGCAGTTAATAAACAGAGAGAGCAATATTAGACAAAGACAGTATTTTGTTTATGTCTTGGTTTGCAGACGAAAATTGATATGCTTGTTGAGTGCATCAACTAAAAACAATGAAATGAACATCAATATAATAATTGTCAACAAAAATGAACAGTTCTGTACCAAATAGTACCAAACTTAAGCAAGTAGAACAAATTGTTTACCTTCTATATCAGTTAAAATGTAACGCAGAGAGTCACGGTAAAATTAGAGCCAAAATAGAGCAGGTCAGAACCGCTTTTAGAAGGATGCCCAAGGTATTATATGAGGCGCTCAGAGCAACAGTGGCCTAACGCCAAAAACGAAGTTTCGAGAGAAATGCAATCTTTGCATTCATATTTCCATTATGCTTATGGAATGGCGCTACAAATTATGTAGCGCCATTTTGCCAAATATAGAAGTAGGTTGTGTAGAACCTTGTTAAACCGAAGATTTAATGTTACTGCTTTTATTGATATTTAATCTAAAAATGCTCAATTTGTGGCTTGAGTCACTGTTGCTCTGAGCGCCTCATATAACAGAGACCTAAAATTGGCATTACGGAACCACCTACTTTGCTGCCACGTGTTCTCGGTCTTACTTTATGGTGTCGAGTCTACGACTGTGAATAAAAATTATTTAAATTGCCTTTCGAAATAAGCCGCTATAGAAGAATGTTGAAAGTTTTTTGGTTGGAGAAGGTTTGAAACTCCACATAACTAAAACGTCTCAGTAAGACTACTGAGATTATATATATTGCATCAAAGAAGAGAAAGCTGGAGTACTTCGGACATGTAATAAGAGGTCCCAAATATAGCTTGCAACAATATATTATGCAAGGGAAAATAGCAAGCAAACTCAGGCAGTCCAGGACGAAAAAAGTCTTCATGGTTGAAGAACTAGTTAAAATGGTACGGTATTGATACAAGGCTATTTAGAGCGGCAATGAACAAAATTCAGATATCTGTGATGGTACCTAATGTTCTGAAAGGACATGGTAGGTACTTGAAGAGGAAGAAGAATAAGATCTAAAAAAATAAAAATGAATGCCAAAACAAACAAAAAAAAGGAAAAGAATAGGAGAAGAGTGTAGTGACTATAAAAAGGTGAGTCCCAGTGGTTTGCTGTGTATTGTACCCTCGGAGATCCGTGGAAAAAATTTACACCCAAAATAACAAAATTCAGTTTGGCAACACTGTGTGAATGTTGATAGTAACAAGATAAACAGAACTGTAATTTAGTCCAGACAAATTAATATATTTTTGTCCCAACAAAAATGAGACTTTTCAACCAAATAATGTTTCACATATGATGTGCAAAATAATTTTGAATTGGTTTCTGCTAATGAGCTTGCTTTTTTTGTCATTAAAGTAGAAAAAACTTTAAAATTTATTCTTTATAATATGTAATTATCGTCCAGTTCTCCTCTTATTATTTTCACTGTACTAATATCCCTCGACTCATTTACAATGATTAATGCGATGATTAAAACATTCTATCGTTAGCGGCCTCTGGAGTGTCTGATACATATCTTATTTCATTGATAAAATGCACAGTCCGACCCATTTCCTCTTGAACCATACCACAGTTTGAAAAACTTACAGTGAAGTAAAAAACTTCTAGTGTAAAATGATACCAGTTGGCTGGAGCTGGTATCTTACTCATGGCGCTGAGGTAGTCCTTGTTTTGAGCAGGGTTCAGTATGCTCTCTTAAAGTGAAATTTTTGGCGTGAAGTCAACCACAGCTAACCTCCACGCGTTTACTAAAGAGAGTCCAACAATTCTAGGAGGAATCTTTTGTTATCCAAGCTTGTGGTTTAAGAAGCTTGTGGTTTGGTAGCACATTTAGCACCACACATACAACGAAGCAAAACACAACAGAACGTCTCCGAAATTTAACCCCAATCTCAAAAGAAGAAGCTATACCTTGAAGAGGCATAGAGCCTTAAAGAGGTAAGAGGTAGGTACCTACCTACTCTATAAATTGACAGTCACAACGACAAAAGCTTACAGCTAGTTGTACTAAGCATCTGCCGTCACCTATCAGATATCGAAAGATCAGATATCGTCAACAGAGGTCGTATACAAAGTACTTTAACGAGTAAGATGAAATCAACAGTCTGTCAACAGGCTGGAGTCAGTAGAATTCTGAATCTGCCACTATTAACCATTAACCAACTATAAACAGTAACAGTATTACAAAAACTCTCCGTCCTTTCCTTAGGGTAAGAACAGAACAAGTGGGTCGCGGTGAAGGTGGAGGTGTCGGTCGCGGTCGATGTCGACATCCATGTAAAACAAACACATTGTAATGAATGGAAGCGAAAAGAGCAGGTAAGTCGCGGTAGAGGTTTAGCGCGATGCCATTCAGGAGGTTTACATCGATGCTTTTGAAAATAAAACGAGTTTGTTTTACATGGATGTCTACTGCGCGGCCTACAAGGATGCTTCCCTGTGATTGGTCTGTTCGAAGCCAAGTTGTCATTACCTGCGCTATCTGAATTGATACTTTTTACATAATCCCTTTTTTGTATTGTTTATTTTTGAATTTCTAAAGTAATTAAATACAGTAAATTTTTGAAATATGAAGGAAGATATAATTATTTACAGCATAATTATTATAAAAGCACAGTCTTTTTGTCATTCAAATTTCATTAAACTACTTTCACTTGATTCTAGCTCGACTGACAGCGTAGGTGACCTCCTTGCTATGTGCTGTCGACATCGACCGCGACTTAACTAGTAGCATCCACCGCGGCATACTTGTTCTGTTCTAATCCTTAAGTGGATGATCGACCTGCGAGCCATAATACCGCGGTTTTAAAAGAACGACAGTTTTAAGGATCCCCCAAACCGACGCGAAACTTTTGCGACGCGAATTTTTCGTTGCGGAACATTCGCAGGCGAAACGGTAGCGGACAAGGCTTTCCCACATTGGCGCGGAACCTGACGCGACTGTTCGCCATACAAATATGAACAAATTATATTTTTAAATCGGCCAACAGGTTTAGGAAATACAAGACATCAAAAATGACCAAATTTTTAAGTGGGCGTAATCTCTATGCAAGCAAATTAATAATAATATTATAATATATGTATAATGAAAACTTATCATTTTCTCCTAATTCTGACCCTATACTATTCCAGACTTTACCTTTTTTTCTTATATTTTTATAATCTTCGTCCGTTAAATCATATATTATAGGATATTGTTTAACAATTTCAATGAGTTTTTCTGTAACAACCATTTTAAAACACGCGAAACTACAACGGTAGCGGAAAAAACCGTGCATGCAGCGTTTCATGAAAGGAACGCTGTTCTGCCGCGACCGTTGCGGATTCCGCGCAAAGTGGTCTGAACACGTTCATAATCCGCCGTGTCTATCGATTCGCCGCGATTCCGCGTAGGTTGCGGCTGCGAAAGTTTCGCGTTGGTTTGGGGGATCCTTTACTCGCGGCTCGTTGGTGTTGATCGACTAGCGAGCAAAACAGTCGTGTTAACCGTTCACAGCCAACATGTCGTAACCTTGTTACTTTCTTTCCTGTAGGAAGCTCGCAATGATTGAATTTTTTCTTGACATCGCTCTAGTTGAGTTTTGGGTTAACGTTTTTTATGATATTTATGACATTTAAGGGTTTAACATATCGATGGTGAAAGTTCCCAACCTCCCATGTCCATTTTTAGCTATTTTGTGTTACCCTAAATTAAAGAGACATATATGTATTTTTACTGTTTACAAGCGCTTATGTTTACAAACCAATTAATGAAATAACGACAAAGGAGCTTGTAAACGGTAAAAATACATATTTCTTTAATTTAGGGTAACAAAACAAAATATCCAAAAATTGACATAGGAGGTTGAGAACTTTCACCATCTATGTGCGGTAAGTCGAATTGCTTTGTTTTTGCACTCTGGCGATTTACATTTCCATAAACAAGAACAGTCTCGTAAACAATCTAGAAATTCCAATAAAAAGTCGTGGCTGAGAGTTCGCATATCCATGATTAAACTGGTCTTTTCACTTCAACAGTCGCTGAAAACTGCCGGTTTGGCTCGCCAGCCGTGATACACGTGCGGTTTTGAACGACGAGCCGAGTAAAAAATAAAACAAACTGACGAGCCACAAGCCAGGCTCGTCGGTATATAAAACCGCGGTATTGCAATGATACACTGGCGAGCTTTACCGACGAGCCACAAAACTGCGGTTTTACTCGCCTGTCGATCAGGGCTTTTATGTACGATTCACCTTCACCGTGCCGAGCTGAATAGAGGCGATAATTAGAAAAGCCTGTATCCTTTACTTCCGCACGACTTGTCTTCAGGACCTGAGCTGAATTGAGACGAAAGTAAGAAAGGTAGGAAAATAGTCTATCAGAGAAAATGAAGATAGGTAGGTACATACCATAATTCTACGGATTCCATATGAAAGATGAACAATTTATTGTACCATCAATATGTACAAAAAAATTCTTTTGGAAAAATAACTGTCATTTTTAACTGCCAAACATTTCAGAGTCCTAAACATAGTAAGAAGTTTTCAGATTCTCACTCTGTATATGAATTACATTCAACACTTCGCAAAAGAAAGGTACATAATTGTTTTAATAATCAAGTTGATGCTCATGTACCTGTTGTATCGTACCAACATCAGATATTATTTATATCCTGCTGTTAGTTGGTGGCAAATTCAGACGTCGTCGATTTCTTGATTTATTACTTTACTACAAAATCAACAGCACGGAACAAAGATTGCATGATGTGCAAATATATGTATCTTTTACACTTTTTTTTACTTTTATATATTATAATCTTGTAAATATGAAATAGCTTAGTTATAACCAATTAGTAAGCAAACTGCAAAAATCTAGTCGTTTTTAAATGCAGCTTTACTGATTAGCACCTTACAATACATTTCTAACTCTCAACGCCCGGCTTCTTGCTGATGGCACGGCCTTTCTCGCTATTTTTGGTCCATATTTGATCGACTACAGCAGGGGTCACCAATTATATTTCCTGAGGGTCCGTTTCGAAAACCTATGACACTTCCGGGGTCCGGAGTTAACACTACCTGTCTGGTTGTTCCAATTCGGTAAACAAATCAGAAGGGTGCAGTGCGAAATTTTTAGTCAGAAGTTGTTTTGAACAGTTTTTTAATAAATCCAAAACATCACCTTTTTTGCCCCCGAAAATATGTTTTTAGCATTTTTGGGTCATCTTGAACAAAAAATTATTTTCTGTCATTTTTTTCAAAACCTGATAGATTTCAAGTTTTAGGCGATTTATAAACTGAAAATGCGAAAATAAGGATTTTCGAAGCTTGAAAATTCATGTGTACATTATTATTTTTGCGGTTGTTAAGTGCCTAAATTGAAGTTTAAACATTCAATTTCAAGATTCTGATGAGTTATCGGGGTTTATTTCAATTTCGACCATTTGTTTTTATTGGCGTATTTAATTAGCACATTGGCAATAATTAATTGAATAAATAAATAAATCAATAACAAAAAAATATGTTAATAATAAATTATAAAATTTTAATAAATATGGAATATTTGTTGGGCATTTTGCATAAGTACGTATAATATGTATAATAAGTGCGACAGAGACGCACCATAAATTGCGATGTGCGGCGACTTAAAAGTCGAGTGGACTCGCATAATTAACAATTAAAAAACAACGGTCTATATTGAAGTAAGTCCCGATTATTCGTTAGAATCTTGAAATTGAATTTATAAAATTGAATTTAGGCACTTGGCAACCTGAAAACTAATAATTTACATATGAGTTTTCAAGCCTCAAAAATACGTAGGTATTTTCACATTTTTCAGATATTAAATCGCTTATAACTCGAAAACCATCAACTTTTGAAAAAAATGACAAGGGAATTTGTATAAAATGATTGTTTTGCCCGGCATTCCGGGCCCCTTCTGACTTGTTTAAAGGGACATTTTTGAACAGGAATCCACAAAAAAAAACCGAATCAGAAAATTTGTCATTATTTACTAAATTAAATTATCAGTGAGAAAAATGACATTTTTTTTATTATGTATAACTTGTCTCTCTCATTTGGGGAGTTGAGATATTCATCTGTTAGCTGAGATCTGTACCGATTTTTAATAAAGTTCATTCTTGATAAAACGGCTTCGCACACATAAGTTGAGTCAAACATAATATACAATTTCATGGCCAAACATCTTCAAAATTGCCAAACGCTATATTCTGAATTTAATGACGGTCCGCACAAAAGTAGCTCACGGTCCGGATGAGGACCGCGGTCTGCTAATTCGTGACCCCTGGACTACAGTACCAAATCACCAGTTGAAGAATGGTTCACTCAACGTAGCCACTCAATCACAAAAACCTAAGTTATAATACATATTATTTACAAACTCGCGTCAAATGATCTCAGATGGTTCCTGTCTAGGGTAAAAGATTGGACATTCAATTTTCAGTATTCTATCTGGGAGTCCTTTTAACAAAAATCCTCAACCGGGAGATTATAATTAGAAACAGTCTACACAGGGTTAGAAGACGAGCCGGACCCCACGGAAACACTTTTAATAGGACCTATCAATGATGAAAATAAGGAACGACAGATTCCATTCCAATTTTTTAAAACTGCCAACGATGGAAAAATGAGGAGCGAAAAATAAAGGACAATATTACTATGTACTAACTTCTTTTACTACTGCAAATTTCTTTGGTTTTTTGTTGCTACTCTATTTCGCTATATACGAGTACATAAAGTTAGATTTTAAATTGAGAAGCAACGGGCAGTATCCACAAACCGACAATGAAGCATTTTATTACACATACGCCTGACAGAAGACCACACACATCAAAAACCAAACGGCTTTTGAGAGTCAGAAACGAAAAAGTTTAACCGGAATTCACAAAAACGATATACAACGTTAGTGCCAAAAATATCAAAGGATCTTTTAAGACAAAACAAATACACAAATCGCAAATTTTGTACATATTTTGAGAAAATGGTGACCTGAAGGTTATGAGAATTTTCGCAAAATTTTCAAACCTACCTTTCTTTCTTTTAATTTTCTGAGGACGATTTCCGGAATGGAAATCGAAAAATCAAACAATACGATTAAAAAAATGTAATTTTTATTATTAACACATCAACAATAATTGTTGCTCAATGCCATATAAATATAACGCTAAAAAATGGTATTTTTGAAAATTTCAATGATATTTTTTTCACTGCAACCATATTTGTTTTTTTCAAAATTATTCGTTTTAAATTGTTCAAACTTTTGGACCCCTTTGCTAATGCGTAAATAAAGTGAATTTGCAATGGATAACATTTAGTTGAGATTAGGGTAGAAATAGCGAAAATACTAGGGTTGTTTTTCTCACGAAAAAAATAGGAATCGACCTTATTTTCATCATAACTCTCTTATGGTGGGGGAGCCCAAGTGGGGATTATTACAGTTACTCGAGCGCGTCAGATTATCATATGGGGAGGAGAAACCTGGTACTTTACAGATGTACCTCTACTATATATTGGCTCTTAACACAGGGAATTTCGTTAAGGGAGGCCCGGAGCAAGTCACTTGCTGCCATACTTTCACCATGTGAACAAGTCAAACCACAGCTCAGATGTTACCTGGGGCATATTAGTAACATCCATGCTTAAGTTAGAATTTTCAACCGATGTTTCCTTGACGGATTACTTTTACAGGGCTTTGACCCTCATATTTTTGTAAAATTATATCTTGGTGGTTAGCATGTAAATTTCACGTAAGCAGTGATGATGCTTGGTAAACCAATCGAAAACTAGTTATGTGATTGTAATGTAGCCCTTTTTAGGGATTTTAAATATATACCTTTTATATTACTGTTTTTTTTAAACCAGAAATGTCTAGTGACGTCTAGAACGTCAGAAAATGTATTTAAACAAGTGTTTGACATTTTAGAAAAATAGTTGTATTTGAGATTTTGAAGTTACAAGTTGTCAGTGTGTAAAGTTGTATTGTAATTTTGTTGATGCTATTAATTCCAAAGCAGAGTAACATTGGTGACAGCGATGGGATCAATCTTACAGAACTGTCGTAAAACTGTGGTGTCAGAAGTGGGATCAATCTTACAGAACTTTCGTAACAATACGTTTCTTTACTCTTTTTCTGCTTTGTCTTTGGTAATTACCCAATTTACACCATATTATATAACGGTTTTCGTACATTCACATCCCCCTACAGATCAAGTTAGTAAGTATCATTGAGAAAGCGGGGTAAATCGGTGCAAAAACGTACAAAATGTTTATTTAGTAATCTCGGAAATATCGGTGCATCCCTCTCGTCCTCTCCCCATCCCCATCGATTCATCAAATACTTTTTTACCATTAAGACGGAATATCGCAGTTGGCTTTGTGTTTGTTACGAGTGCTCGTTCGTCTAAAAGCATCCGCGGTAAAACGATTTCGAAAATATCGTTTTCAAAAGGGGTAAAAGCATCCCCCGTCGACTCACAATGCCTTGTGAGGTGTGTTTTGTGCTCAATGACAAAAACGATTCTGCAATTAATGTAAAATGCAGTACGTATGCACCGCAGCCTCATAGATGGAGCACTTAAAATCACTAATGGTATACGCAGGGATGGACGTGCAATCAGATGAATAGGTCGTAAAAACTTCTACGGAAAATAACATACCGGCACAAATATACTCTCTAATACATTCTTCAAATACAATGTTTAAAACTTTTCCTATTTAGTAATTACTAAATCTTGCAACCAAAAAAAATTATTGAACGCAGAAAAACATTAAGTTTTTACGTTCACTAGAAAGCATTAACATAGCTGCCCAAAATTCACTCAAAACAACATTGGTGCAATAAAGTGTTGGCACAGTTTGACAGCTGACCGATTAGGATTTCGTATGATTTCGATTAAGACAGTTCGAAAATTTCGTACAAAAAATGGTTAGTTACTTTCGTCAACTGTGAAGATAGTAATTGGAAAATTCAGGAAGACTGATCAATTGATGATGCTAAACACGCTGGACGCCGCTCAAATGCCAATATCGAAGCAGAGCGTGACAGTGCTAAAAGTCCAGGAAGATCAATTCGGCGTCTTGGATAAGAATTGCAAATTTCAAGAAATTCTCTACAGCCTCTAACAGAGTTCTTTTTCTGCCTAAGTTAGAAGATATTGATGTGGACGAAAGGTGGTTTCAACAAGACGGTACCACATACCCAACAGGTCGTGAGGCAATCCAATTATTGCATGAGATGTTTCCTGGACGTGCATTCTCTTGTTTAGGTGATCAGAATTGGCCCCCTAGATCGTGTGATTTAGCACCATTGGATTTTTATGGGCTTATTTCAACATGCCTACAACCAACCGTGCACTGAAGGAGGAAATTCAACACTGCCTCAACGAAATTCAGCCACATTTATGCAAAATAGTCATGGGAAATTTCGATAACAGATTTTTCCCTTATTAAATTGTGGACTGAGAGCTCTAAGTCCACCAGTGTTGACTCCGAGCGAGTTGTAAATGTATATTCAGGCCAGAACCTAGAGTTTGTGTACTCTGAAAGACAACCAAAAGCATTCCGATACCTTTCACAGAGAGGGAAAGCGACCACGTGTCACGTGTATAAGGAAAAAGTAAAGTTTCTCCCAACATATAAATGGTATTCTCTAAGAACCTGTGTTCAGCTGCCAACGCAACCTGTGTTCATCAAAAGAATGGAAGGATGGTGTAATTATTAAGATACCAAAAAAAAAGCGATTTAAGTAAATGCGCGAATTAACGAGCAAGAACACTGCCGAGAGCCACATCCAAAATAATGTCCAAGATCATATTGAACAAACTGAAGCCTGAAACTAAGAAGCAACCAAGCAGGCGATTGCGCTAAACGCTCTACTATCGGTCACATTTGTACTCTAAGAATTATCTTGGAACAAGCTAGCGAATTGCAAAGAACTATAAATATAATGTTTATTGATTTCTAAAAAATTATTATGGACATCGAAGTAAAAAGCGAAACTAAACAAAAATATCGGAGAGGACCACAAAAAATCAAGTGGTGGATGCTAAAAGATGAGAAAGAAGGTCTATTCAGGGAAAGAATAGTAGAAAAAATATGTTGGAACATGAAAGGAAGCCCTAACACAATTTGGAGAAAAATGGCCAATACTATTAGAGAGACGGCTATTGAAATACTTGGGAAAACGTCAGGAAAGAAGTTTGATGATAAAGAGACTTGGTGGTGGTCAAATGAAGTACAAGGAAAAATAAAAGAGAAAATTAAATAAAAGGGAAAATTATATAAAAAGTGGCAAGAAACCAGATCGGACATAGATCTTCAAAACTATATGGTCGCCAAAAAGAAAGCGGAAATTGCAATAGCAAAAGCTAAAGCAGAAGCGTATTCAAACCTATACGATCAACTTGATACCAGGGAAGGCGAAGCAAAGATATATAAAATAACCAAACAGAGAGCAAAGAAAGCAAGAGATTTTAATCAGATTAGATGTATCCGAGATGAAAATAATAAAATACTAATTCACGAAAAGTATGTCAAAAAGAGATGGAGAAAGTATTTTGACAATTTATTAAATGAAGAATTTGACACAAAAAGCCTGTGGAGTTAACAGAGACAGTAACAGCAATGGTTACCAGAATAACAAACGAGGAAGTGGCTCAAGCGCTTCAAAAAATAAAGAAAGGAAAAGCAGTCGGACCAGATGATATTCCTGGGGAAGTATGGAGAGCATTGGGAGAGACAGGAATAAGTTGGCTAGCAGGTCTATTTAATAGAATTATGGAAGTTGGACAAATGCCAGACGAATGGAGAAGCAATATATTAGTACCTGTCTACAAAAACAAGGGAGACATACAACAATGTACAAACTACAGGGCTATAAAACTACTTAGCCACACCATGAAAATATGGGAGACAGTAATTGATAGACGAATACGTGAAGAAACCGAAATATCCGATAATCAATTTGGCTTTATGCAGGGCAGATCAACAACAGATGCAATTTTCATTGTAAGGGAACTGATGGAAAAATACAGGAATAACGAGACCAACGCTCATATGTGAGTCAATCCAAGCCAAGTGGTCCAAAGGTGGTTGCTTGACTATTTTTAATATTTTTTATTTTTCTACCTTTTAAACTTCAGTCTATAGAGAGTACAAAATTGCATTCATTTTATTTTTAAAAAATTTAGTTTGCCGATGACGGCCATTTTTGTTAAAGCGTATCGATCATTTTCACGGAAAACATGACTGCGCTCTTTAGCCAGTATTTTCACTGAGGTTTGTCCTAGAACAATAAATCAAAAACGAAACTTTTTAGAAAAGTATGCTCTACAGAAACGGCCTATGGCCTATAGCATTATTTAATTTTAAACTACCGTTAAGGCCTTAAATGAACCTCGAAAGTTTGAAAAGATAAACTGATAAAATTCCATTTTCAGCATTTTTTAACAGCATAAGGCAAGCCGATAATGGTTTGTAATTTTTTTCTGCAAAATACATACGTCCATACTTTAAGTAAAAAAAGTTTGAGCTTTGAGACTTGAATAAATTCTTTCAAAAAAAATCTCAAAAATGTAATTTTTTGAAAAATCTCAAAGTTTGACCCCTTATATCTCTGATGGGCACGCATGAAAAAATTTGAAATTTGGCTGAATGTTAGCCCCTAGCAAGTAAAATAAGGAGTAAAAATTTAGAGTTGCAGACTTACCTCATACAGGAGTTACAGGCCTGAAAAAAAATGTCAAAAATCAAAATGGTCATAATTTAAGCGTTTGCAGGCAGGGTAATTAAAATTCAAATAAACTGTCTAATAAAATAAAATTTAATCTATTTTCACCAGATTTCACAATGAATACAAATTTATACAGGGTGGGCCAAAGAAAAGAGTCCACCTCGATATTTGGCAATAGTTACCTATTAGATTTTAAGGAAATGATGAAATAGGTCCATTTTTATTTTTATTATATTGCAACTTTTTGGGATATATTTCATACTACGTGACGTCATCTATCAGAGCGTGATGACGTAATCGATGATTTTTTTAAATGGGAATAGGGGTCTTGTGGCAACTAAAAATACATTGTACTGCTATCAGAAAATAAAAAAAAATGTTTATTTCACAAATAAACATTTCTTTTCACTTAAATTAAATCACAAACAGCCTCCCACCTACCTCTTGACAGTTTGAACATTTAATTTAAGCGAAAAGCAATGTATATTTGCCAGATAATGCCATTTGCCTATTCCCATTAAAAAAATTATCGATTACGTCATCACTCCCAGATGGATGACGTCACTGACGATATCACGTCATGGAGACGTATGAAATATATATAAAAAAATTGTAATTTAAAAATAAAAATCGACCTGTTTCGGCATTCCCTTAAAATATAATAACTGCCAAATATCATGGTGAACTCTTTTCTTTGGCCCATCCTGTATAAATTTGTATTCATTGTGAAATCTGGTAAAAATAGGTTAATTTTTATTTCATTAGAAAGTTTATTTGAATTTTAATTATTCTGCCCGCAAACGCTCAAATTTTGACCATTTTGATTTTTGACCATTTTTTTAGGTCTGTAACTCCTATATGACGTAAGTCTGCAACTACAAATTTTTACTCCTAATTATATTTGCTAGGGGCTAACATTTAAACAAATTTCAAATTTTTTCATCCGTGCCCATCAGAGATATAAGGGGTCAAACTTTAAGATCTTAAAAAAAAATTAATTTTTGAGGTTTTTTTTGAAAACATTTACTCAAGTCTCAAAGCTCAAACTTTTTTTACTTAAAGTATGGACGTATGTCTTTGCAAGAAAAAAATTACAAACCATTATCGGCTTGCCTTATGCTGTTAAAAAAATGCCGAAAATGGAATTTTATCAGTTTTTCTTTTCAAACTTTGAGGTTCATTTAAGGCCTTAACGGTAGTTTGAAATTAAATAATGCTATAGTCCGTTTTTTAGAGCATTCCTTTCTAAAAAGTTTGGTTTTTGATTTATTGTTCTAGGACAAACCTCAGTAAAAATACTGGCTAAAGAGCGAAGTCATGTTTTCCGTGAAAATGATCGATACGCTTTAACAAAAATGGCCGTCATCGGCAAACTAAATTTTTTTAAAATAAAATAAATGGGATTCTGTAGTCTCTATAGACCGAAGTTTAAAAGGTAAAAAAATAAAAAAATATTAAAAATAGTCAAGCAACCAATTTAATTTATATTGGACCACTTGGCATGGATTGACCCATGTATTCATTGATCTTGAGAAAGCATATGATAAAGTTCCTCGAGAGATTCTGTGGTGGGCACTCAATAAGAAAGGAGTCCCTGGCGAATATGTAAAGATTGTGAGAGATATGTATGAGGGAGTAACGACTAGTGTTAGGACAGGTGTGGGAAAGACTGATAAATTTCAGGTGAAAGTAGGATTGCACCAAGGCTCGGTGCTTAGTCCTTATTTATTCTTATTAGTTTTGGACCAGATAACAGCGAAACTACAGGGTAGCATTCCATGGTGCCTAATGTATGCTGATGATGTAGTGTTAGTAGCAAATAGTGAAAGAGACTTACAAAAACTGCAACAGTGGAGACAAGCTCTGGAGGAAAAAGGTTTAAAACTTAATAGGACAAAAACAGAGTATTTGGAATGTTCATTTAAATATGGAGTTACTACAAATAAAATAGTATCTTTGGATGGCGAAATGATTGTGAAAAGCAATAGTTTTAAGTACCTAGGATCGGTATTACAGAGTAATGGAGAAATAGATGGAGATGCATGCAGTAGAATTAGGGCTGGATGGATGAAGTGGAAAGAAGCGAGTGGTGTGTTGTATGACAGAAAAATTCCAATGAAGCTGAAGGGAAAATTCTATAAAACAGCCATAAGACCGGCTATGATGCACGGAACTGAATGTTGGGCAGTGAAAAAGAAAGAGAAACAACGAATGCATGTGGCGGAAATGAGAATGCTTAGATGGATGAGTGGAGTGATAAAGAAGGATAAAATTAGAAATGAGTATATTAGGGGAAGTCTAGGTGTGGCACCAATTGATGCCAAAATGAGAGAGCATAGGTTGAGATGGTTTGGTCATGTTCAACGTCGAGACGTTAATCATCCAATACGAAGAGTAGCTGAAGTGCAGATTCTTGAAAGGAGTAGGAGAGGAAGACCAAAGAAGACGTGGGGAGAGACGGAGACGATTAGGCAGGACATGTTAGTAAAGGGGATTAATATTGATATGACCCAAGATAGAATTGTGTGGAGAAATGTAATTAGGGAAGCCGACCCCGCATAGAGATAAGGCAAAGATAATGATGATGTTTATTGATGTCTAAAAGACCTTCCACAGTAAAAATAAAGAGGAAATGTGGAAGATTTTAAAACTATACGGAGTACCAGGGCACACAGGTTCTACAAAAGATACAGCTGGAATAACATCCACGATTAAAAAAGAAGGATACGGAAATGGATTGGGCATACACTAAGGAAAGACCAAAATAATATAACCAAATAGGTACTCGAATACCCACCAGACGGAAGAAGAACAGGAATATCGGATAATATCTGAAGAAGAACTGTAACAAGATATTATATGAAAGAATTGGCCTGAGATGGGCAGAGATCAAACAGAGAGCAGGAACTGGAGAGGAATGGAAAAGACATGTTGAGAAAATTCAGACATCTTTAAGTTGTAGCTAAGAAATGCAAGAGCGCCCAATATGCCATAAGATAGGAAAGCAGAAGAGAGAGACAATATGTGTATTTTGTATATTACGTATGAATTATTTGTGTCTATGCATGTTAAATCCGCTCCTGTTCTAATACCATGCCATACGAAGAGAATTGTCGAACACCCTTTTTGCTTTGTATTTTGTCTTAAGAGTCGCTGAATGCATTCAGTAATTTCTTGTTTGGTAGTTATTGTCAAAGAAGGTATATACTTAAATTAATGTGGTGCGTTCTTTGTGGCCTGCCTGCACAACTAAAACGTTCAATTAAAATTGGTTTTGCTGTAACAAATAGAGACTTGTCTTGAATACTACATTATCAACTTTAATTTTGTACATTTTCACTTTAAAAGTGAACTTCAGATTAAATTCAACGACAAGACAGGTGGCCAAATGAAACGTATTGAACACAACAGGAAAAAAAAGCATGTAGGGGTTGTTGAAACAACCGTTACCACTAACATTTTCACTGACATTCGACTATTTTAGTCCTATTTATGTAATTTAATTATTTTATAGGTAATTACTTGATATTTTGTGCTCTTTCTTTATCCTTTCTCCTGCGAAGGTTATAATGGAGTCATGTAATTTGTTTGACTATGTCTGTCCAATTATCTCTCTTGTGCGTGTTGTTTTGCTTCGGAGAATGAGTAACCAGTCATGTCCTTAATTTGGTCCTACTATCGTGCTGAAGATCTTCCTCTGGATCTTTTGCCCGCCACATTCACTTCAACTATCACTCGTTTCATGGCTTCTCTTCTTCTAGTTACATGTCCAAAATATCTTAGCATATTTTGGTTGATAGTTGCGGTGAGTCTATTTTTTATGTTACGTTCTTATATTGAATTATTTGTGTGGTATGCGGTCCTTGATATGCGCAATATTCTAAGGTAGACCCACATTTCAAATGACATTCCTTATAAGCTTTGAATCGGCCTTTTTATGATATTTAATAGAATCCTCTTCTTCTTGACGTGCCATCTCCGCGACGAAGGTTGGCAATCATCATTGCTATTCTTACTTTTGACACTCCAGCCCGAAAGAGTTCAGTTGAGCTGCATTCAAACCATTCTCTGAGATTCTCAGCCAGAACATTTTTCTACTACCTACGCTGCGCCTTATTTGAATCTTTCCCTGCATAATTAATTTTAGGAGTTCATATCTGTCAGCACGTGTTATATGACCCAAGTATTGAATTTTTCTTATTTTGATGGAATCCAGTATCTCCCTGCTGTTCTCTATAATTCTTAGTACTTCTTTATTGGATATCATGTCTGTCCAGGAGATTCACAGCATTATTCAATATGACCACACTTCAAATGCTTCCAATCTATTGAGACATTGTTTATTAAGAGTCCATGTCTCCACACCATACAAACGAACAGAATAGAATAAAATCACGTAAAGAAAATAATTTAGAAGAATATAGAAAAAAATGACCTTTATCAGAATGTTACGTAGCTAACCTGTCAATGACCCACTAGAGAATTCTACCAATCGGATCCCAACTAAAAAAAGCTGATGTCTAAATCAATTAAAGATTAAAATCAGTACAATAACTTACTGGATTGATTACTTGCATGCAAGGCTGATGTAAGTCGTGATAATCCTAAGGGGTTAGTCTAGCTAGAGTATATTAGAGCTATATTGAAAATCTCTATCTGGAGCTGATATTTGTAGTTCTTTGTTACTTTTTCATAGTCTCAACACCCATTCTTAAAGTATCGGCGAAACTACTGCCTTTTTTTATTATAGAACAGAGTAGTTTACACAAGCGATGAAGATGCTATCCACAATTATTAGTATAGGTACCACATATTTAAGCTAGTTAAAAGAGTATAATACATACACTTGTGTGGAATGTGTGGATTCCGAATTATTACTGTCTGACAATAAGAAACGAACAGTCAAACGTCGATTATTTTCTCGTATGCATCCAATATAGCAATAAACCAGCACATCATTGGCGCGTTGAGCAAATGGGAATTGCAAGAGAAATTACCAGTACCAGCTGCACAAAACGCGAAGAACAAAAAATATATATTCGGTGCGTATTCGAATCCTCTACCCGTAAAAAAGAGGAACGAGCGAAAAAAGAAATAATGCAATATGCATACACCATCAAGCAAACCAACAAAGCGCGCTATCACGAAGTAAAATATGTTGACCAGTCTGATTCGACACCCTGGAAGCCGGCGTGATCGCCCACAGATCAGCTGGGCCGAAATTGCCGAGTTGCACCACTAACATATACAGGGTGGTTCTAACAAATTCGATTTCGATATTGCACGGAAAACATTAAAAAAGGATATTTTAATGAAATCTTAACTCACAATAAAAGAAGAGTTCCTGTAATTTGACGCCCCTAGAACACTAGGGGTGTAGGTGGGTTAAATACAAAAATTGACTACCAAACACATAGAATACATGGTGGCTTCAAACTTTCTACATAAACTAATGATAAAATGATCAAAAATGACATGTCATTGAAAACATCCTAAGTAGTACCTACCTAGATTTTTTAAATTTGTCTAGAACTTTGAACAAAGTTTTCTGAAAACTTTGCACTTACACCCCTTGTGTTCTAAGGGCATTAAATATTTTTTCACGAAATATTATTTACAAGCCTTCACCTACAAGAAAACGGTAGATTTTAGCCTTTAGGACGTACAATAAAGAAATTGAATAGATTTTAATGTGTTATGATGTTATTCCAGAACTTTGGTTTGTAACAAAAATAAGAAAACTTCTGTTGGAGTGAAAGTAAAAAGAAAGATATACTCCAACAGAAGTAAGGAAAAAAGAAAAATAACTAGGGGTTTGCTAATGGGACAAGAATGTAGAGAGATGGGCTGTAAAGGAAAGGGTGTAGTGGCTTCTACGTGGAGCCGAAGTAAGAAAATACTACTTTGCAGTAGTACTGAAGAAAGGGGGATTAGAAGGGATAGAAGTAAAGTGGGAAGAGACAGAGGCAAACTGAATAGAGTTGGCTAGCTATAGATGCAAGAGAGCAACTTGACACTCAAGGATGGATACGGCTCGTTTGCATGCCTGTCGAAGAACAGTAGCTCTATATAGATAGTAATGATGACTAGAAGATGAAATAATAAAATAAGAATAAGGTACTGAAAAGGAATGAAGATGAATAATTTCTAAAGACGAACAAGATAAACAAATCATGGGAGCCATGAAAATGATCTTCGATCATTTTCCCAGGTATCTTATACTGCTGTCAAATATTAAATATATCAAACCTGTAATAATGAACATAAAGGAGTAATAAAATAATTGATATACAAAATAAGTAAATATTTATTAAAAATAACTTCTAGATCTTTGACAATCTCTGAGTTACACAAAGCGCATATCATGTGACTCTAAAATGACATAAGTTATACAAAAAGTTATATCTGAGATAACTACAATAATGTTATCTATTACAAACTTATATAAATACCTCTTACATATAGGGTACAACTAACATGAGTCTTCTACCAAATGGTTATAGTACGCTTGCTACGTACAACTGAATTGAAACCGACGAAGATGAAAATAATGCAAATAAATATATATAAATAGGCATGAGCCTAACTAAGGGAAAATACTAAATGAATTCAGCAAAGTTAAATATACAATGAATGAAAGTTATAGAAATGAAGTTAAGATAAATACCGAAACGATGACCAAAATTACCCGAGCAAATGCAATAAAATAAAGTAACGACGAATTAACCGAACAAATGAAATAAAGCGAATAAATAAGAAAATATTTGGGAAACAAGCAAGTAATATTACAAAACAAATTTACCCGAATTACATAAACCAATATCAAAGCAATAATAAAGTATTAAAAACCTAATTTTCTCTAGGCTTATTCCTGTGCACAAGAAGTTACCGTAGATACAAGTTTGGGAACCAAATACAATAATATACAAATATGTCATATAAAAACAAAGGTACGCTAAATCTGAAAAAAATAATTAATAAACATAGTGCATTACCAAAAGTCCGAAATATAGAACACAAAAGTTACTCAAATCACCAAACTGTTCCCAAACAAACCCATTCCTCAAATGTATAACCAAAAGGTTCCCAGAAAATGAGCACTAGATAGTGCCAAACCATGCTTCCTGTAAGCACAGGTGTAGACCGAAAATGAAGCTGGAACGCTTCGCTTGCTCCCAGGTGACTGACTATGTAGCCGGAATAGGTTCCTCTCAGGTGGGTGAGGGTCTATGATTTCTCATGTCACTTTATATTATTTCCCCAAAAGGCTAAAAAATATTTCCCAGTCTTAGTTTCAATATCAAAGTCTAAGAAAAAGTCAAAGGAGAAAAAAGAGAAACTAAGAAGTGGTTTTTAATATAGATTTTAATGTAAAAAAGGGCCATTAACATACAAGAAAAACTTTCATTATTGGATAGTACATGACCAAATTTGACCTTAGAGCGAAATATGTGACAATTTCAAATTACAGTAAAGAATAAATATGATTTCTTTAAAATAATTATAGGATACTTATTATTAGACGTTGCAATAAAATATACAGATATCAAAGATACCTACAGATAAATAGCTAAAAGTAGATCTGTAAATATGGGAAGGAATCAAAGATACTAAATTCACTAATAAATTTACTATGAATACTGAATTGGAAGAAATATTGTATTAGATGTAAAAATAATTTAACATGCAGTCATTCACCTCTGTATGTCAAAAAAAAAAAATATATGCATTTAACTATTTACCGGATTGATTTTAGTGAGGTTCCATCGAAGTACTTCAATCCCTACTCCAGAAAACAAGGGTTATTTTTCTCTCACTGGTGAACTAAAAGGCTTTACTAACTAAAATTGAAATTATCAACCCGCCATTTCGGGTACTGCAGCTTACACAGCTGACCGACCTATTCCGGGCACAAAAGTCGAGTGTCGAGTGAGATCCGTTTCTCTGACAAGGTAAACGTCAAACTCTATCAGAACACGAAATAATTCTCGATAGGTGGCGTACATAGTACGTTCCATTACCGAGGTATGACGTCACCTCAGTAGTCCTATACGAGGAATTAGAGAATTTAAATGAGAGACCGAGGGAAAATAATTATAAAAATAATTAAAGAGCTAATTCCGTAACGTGACCGTTACAGGTTGTAAGGAAATAGAAAACCACTATGTGTATCAAAATTAAGTAACTAATGCCTGGTTGCACCAACAAATCTTAAGCTCCAGCTTAGCCCAGACGCATGTCTTAACTGAGACGAAGTTTACGATGCAATCCACTTGGCACTCCATTGTGGCAAGCTGAAAATTGATCTAAGACTCAATGGTGCAATGCGCATGCTTAGTAAGCTGAGCTTAAAGCACGTCTTAAGCTAAAGATCTGTGCAACCAGGCATAAAAGCTCTAACTATATCAAAAAATGATTTTTATATATAATTTGATAAAATATTGAACAAACCTTAGACTACGCTATTTAGGAATTATCTGCTTACCTGAAAAGAAAAGAAAACATAATTAATAAATCGTCAAAGTAATCGTTAAAAACACTTTTAAATAAAAAAATCCACAAGAAAATTAATTTGCTGCAGTCAGCTTAATCACAAAATTATTATTAAAAAATCTTTATCTACTCTATGTCATATTATGTATAAGTTTTTAGTTTGTGAAAACTGTCATTATAGATAGCAGTGCGTGAAGGATTTAAAGTGTGCGTGAAGTAACAATGTATTTTAAATGGGACTTACTTTTTCGCACTGTTTTTAACTTTCGCGTTGTCATGGTGACAATCCTTAACTTTAGCGTTGTCATGGTGATGACAATATGAGCAATGAATTACAACAAAAATTTTAACAATTTTGTGGTTTGAAAGTAGTTGGAATTTTTAAATGTCAAAGTTAGCTTACAAGAGTTACAGCTTTTTTTATTTGTTTATCGTAGATAAAATATTGTATGAAACTGTGCGTGAAGCACTTTTTGCGAACTTACGCGATTTATAGCACTCGCTCCGTTGTCGCTCGTGCTCTAAAAATCGCGTGCATTCGCAAAAAGCATACTTCACGAACTATTTCATAAATAACTATTATACAAGGTATATTTACAAAAAAGACCCTTTCGGGCTACATTATAGAACGGTTTAGGGATGAAAATTCCATATTCAGAGCTTCTACAAGTAGTCTGGGCTGATTATCGGAGAATAGGCCATTTTTGGGAAAAGTTATTTACCAGCAATTTTATTGCTGGAATCGAATTATAAGATCCTATATATTAATAATATAGGTATGCAAAGTCCTCAGATAGTGTGCTACTTTTTTTATAAACAAAATGGCGCACGAAAATCGTGTTTTTTTCAATTATTGCTCTATAACTCCGAAGATTTTAACTTTACAACAAAAACACCAAAATAAAAATTCACCGTGATTAAATTCTGCATAGAGACGCGTTTCTCCAGATCTGCTCCGACAAAAATTTTCCTCGGAAAATGCGGGTTTTCCCAACAAAATCTTTAATTTTCAAATAAAGTTTTAGATAAGTAATTGTCTACCAATAATTAAATAATTTGGTGACTTAAAAGCCTTTTTGGTTTAGATTATAGTTACAGAAGCTAATGAAAATTAAACGAATATTTTAGCAACAATTCAATTGTTAATTAATAATTTACGGTCGCAATAATAACCAAAATAATTATGATCACTGATCAAGCTTTGAAATCTTATAAAGATGAGATGCCTATTTAATATTTTGTCGACAAAATATGAATTTTTTATTTTTTTGCATAATCTTTAAATGTTTAAAAAAAATAGTTATAAACAAATTAACGTTTCTCAGAAAGTTTTTATTATATTATAATTTTAAAAAATAGCTAAAATGCGCATTTTAAATATCTTTAAAATAAATGCTTTAAAACTTTTTTGCAACCATTTGTAAAAAAGTTATGAAACAGCAAAGTAAACATACGATTACTACTGTGTTTATAATATTTTTTAATTCTTTCAAAGCGTAGAAGTGAGTTTAAAGTACAAGCTAATTATTTACAAAAAAATATCGATTATCAGTTTAATAGTTATATTTTAATTAAAGATTATAAATATATTTTTTTGTAATTTACACGCGCGAAAGTAGAGTAACACAGTACTGTAGCTAAAATTTTCACTCGGAGCGACGACCGGCTGCGTAATGTACACTTTTAATAAATAATGCATGCTGCGTGTCAGTCGCTTCGAGTGAACATTTTAGCTCCGACTCTGTATCAGGCCTACGTTTGCGCTAAAAATTACAAAAAAAAATATTTTTAATCTTTGATTAAAATATAACCATTGCACTAATTTTCGACATTCTTTGTGAGTAATTAGGTTGTACCATAGACTCACTTTTAAGCTTTGAAACAATTAAAACAAATTATAAACAACGGAGATTTCGTATATTTACTTTGCTGTTTCATAACTTTTTTGCAAATGGTTGGAAAATTTTTTTAAAGCATTCATTTTCAAGACCTATGAAATACGCATTTTAAGTATTTTTTTAAATTAGAATATAATAAACAATTTCTGAGAAATCTTAATTTGTTTATAACAATTTTTTTTAAACATTTAAAGATTATGCAAAAAAATGAAAAATTTATATTTTGTCGACAAAATATTAAATAGGCATCACACCTTTATAATCTTTCTAAGTTTGATCAATGTCTCATGATTATTTTGGTTGTTATTGCGACTGTAAATTGTTAATTAACAATTGAATTGTTGCTAAAATATTCGTTTTATTTTCACCGGCTTCTGAATTTATAATCTATAACAAGAAAGCTTTTATTTTACCAAGCTATATAATTATTGATAAATAATTACTGGCCCAAAAAATTTATTTGAAAATTCGAGATTTTGTTAGGAAAACTCGCATTTTCCGAGGAAAATTTTCGTCGGAGCAAATCGTGAAAAACATATCTCTATGCAGAATTTAATTGCGGTGAATTTTTATTAAGGTGTTTTGGTTGTAAAGTTATAATCTTCGGAGTTATAGAGCTATAATTGAAAAAAATACGATTTGTCGGCGCCATTTTGTTTATAAAAAAAGTAGCACACTATCTGCGGACTTTGCATACCTATATTATTAATATATAGGATCTTATAATTCGATTCCAGCAATAAAATTGCTGGTAAATAACTTTTCCATGAATTTTGCTAATTAGCCCAGAGTAAAGGTATACAGGTATACATGGTTAAAGCACCTAAATATTGAGTGAAAACTTCTTAAATGTTACAAAATTGTTATTAGGTATATTTTATTTTTGCTGATAATAATATGATTTTTAAACTCTAATGTGATTTACTTCATGGCAACCTAAAACTCCTAACTAGGGGGTTGCTGGCCCGGAAAGAATCCTTCTAAACGAGCCTTAGGTAGCAACGGACTTTAGTTAGAGTTGACTCTACAGAGCAATTCAAACCCTGGCCTTCTTTAGCAAACCTCTTCATTCATTACGGTCTGAGGCCAATCTCCTCCACGATCGAATGGCAATGAGATTTTTGCGTCCTTATCCACACCATATTCCTATCGCTTTCTCGGTTTTCCAATTAGGTTTTTTCCCATGCATTCTTGCATTCAACAGTATTTTGGAAGCCTGTTTTCTTCCATTCTATCCATAGTCCACTATCTTGTAGGTCTTGTAGATTCGTATTTTAGTCCTTTGATGTCATGTCGTCACAAAAATATCTGGTTCATAATGAAGTATGCCTTATTAGATAGAATGATTCTTCTGCTACGCTCTCTTTCTGCTAAGCATCGTAACGCAGTTAAGTCTGGTGTGTCCCAAGGCAGCATTATTGACCCTGTTTTATATTTATTTATTACTACTGGAATGAACACGGAAAATCAAAGCAAATGAAACCATGTCGCCAAATTTGTGTCATGTAACATTCACAAGGCCACGGGAATCTTGTCCACATGCACAATCCACAAAATAGTATACATTTGGATAGAAGACTTACTTGGTGAAAGCATATCTTTACTAAAAGATTTACTCACATTGTAACATATTTTTAACATGACCTTTATATCTTTACCTTCACCTCTAGGAGGGGTCGGCTACCCTAATTGCATTTCACCATAAGTTTCTATCTTGAGTCATATCAATATCAATTCCGCCTAAGCGTCTACCCCAGGTCTTCTTTGGTCTTCCTCTCCTACGCCTTCCAGGCACCCGCAGTTCAGAAATTCTTCCTATTGGGTGATTGACGTCTCGACGTTGAACATGACCAAACCACCTTAACTCATGCTTCTGATTTTTGCATCAATTGGTGCCACCCCTAAACTTTTCCTAATATAGGTACTCATTCCTAATCGTATCCTTCCCTGTCACTCCACTCATCCATCTAAGATCTAGCATTTTCATTTTCGCCATATATGGCTGTTCTATAAAATTTTCCCTTCAGCTACATTGGAATTTTTCTATCAAACAACATACCACTCGCTTCCTTCCACATCATCCAACCCTAATTCTACTATTTCTACTGCATGTATCTCCATCTATTTCTCCATTACTCTGCCATACCGATCCTAGGTACCCCAATAATTACTTTTCACAACTATTTCACCACCCAAAGTTTTGCCGTTTTTGTCCTACAAACTTTTAAACCTTTTTTTATCAAAAAAAAACAACCACTTATTGTTCATCCACAGGGTTAATTCACAACCTGACATATTAGTCCAGGGCTCATCTGTTTTGAGATGGACGTTGAGAGGTGACTCAAATTTTTTTGCAGAAATTGCTTAAAAATAACTCAAATAATAATATTTGAGTTATCCTCCCACTCAAAATGGTCCGGAACATTGTTTAAATAATCAAAATGTCAAATATGAAGGAAAAATTCGATTTTTTTATTGGTTTTTTGAATATAACTTTAAAACTGTTCATTTCTGAGAAAAGTTGTACTGACATAAAAGTTGCGTAATTAAATTTACTATCATATAGAATTGGTTAAAAATTTAAAAAATAGTCACCCTTGTTGCAAAATAGCAATACTTGCGAAAAAAACCATACAAAAACAAGTATTCGCATTTTACGTTTTTCAACCATTTATGCTACACTTAGGACCTTCATATTTTACCCAGAAAAACTTTATGATATAGTAAAACAACACTGGAAATTTCATTAGGATCGGTTTAATAGATTTTGCAAAATAAATTTTGCAATCCAGCTTTCGCAAAAAAATTCATTTTTTAAAAATGTTGCAGGCCTAAAAATAAAGCAGATAGTAAGTTGAATTTTTTTTGCTTATAGAAGTGTACTGTACCTTTCATTTGCAATTTACAAAATTAAAATCGAATAATTACCACGGCGTCAGGAAATTTTTTAAATAAACATTAATTTTTGGTGCTGCGTGCAGGACAGCGGTGTTCGATTCACACAAGTTGATTTCCATCAAAATTTCTTCTAAACTTTATTTAATATATTATTTTCTTACTCTTTATTTTGTTGTATTTTAATATTTTAATTTCACAAAAATCAAACTAATTTTATTATTGTTTGTGAAATATTGTTTAAACAATTGCATATGCTTAAAAATAATAAACTTTTATTCTCTAAGTTAAAATATATGAACAAAGCAAGTTTTTGCTAAAAAAAGTGTTATTTTAAAGGATAGAGTATGTGTTTTTATTTTGCAATAAACAAATTTATTTATTTATATCGAAATTTAATAAAAATTAAAATGTATCAATCATTATCAAAGGTCATTGAAATGCCCAATCAGAGCAAACTATCCGCTGTCCTGCGCGTAGCACCAATAATTAATGTTTATTGAAAAAAATTCCTGACGCCGTGGCAGTTAATCAATTTTAATTTTGCAAATTGCAAATAAAAGGTACAGTACACTTCTATACGCAAAAAAATTTCAACTTGCTATCTGCTTTATTTTCAGTTCTGTAACAATTTAAAAAAACGAATTTTTTTTGAGAAAGCTGGATTGCAAAATTTATTTTGCAAAATCTATTGAACCGATCTTAATGAAATTTACAGCACTCTTTTACTGTATCATATAGTTTTTCTGGGTGAAATATGAAGGTCCTAAGTGTAGCATAAATGGTTGAAAAACCGTAAAATGCGAATACTTGTTTTTGTATAGTTTTTTTCGCAATTATTGCTATTTTGCAACAAGGGTGACTTTTTTTTAAATCTTTAACCAATTCTATATTGTAGGAAATTTAATTATGCAACTTTTATGTCAGTACAACTTTTCTCGGAAATGAATACTTTTAAAGTTATAATCAAAAAACGAAGAAAAAAATCGAATTTTTCCTTCATTTTTTGACATTTTGATTATTTAAACAATGTTCCGGACCTTTTTGAGAGGGAGGATAACTCAAATATTATTATGTAAGTTATTTAGCAATTTCTGCAAAAAAATTTGAGTCACCTCTCAACGTCCAAATGTACTAATATTTTTACAGATCCGCCTTGGTCTATATCTCGTTACGAGAAACGATATATTCGCCTTGAGGCCTATCGCGGCGTTCACACTGTATATTATCTGCATTCTGTGATGATGATAGATACTCTCGGTACAGTACAAGATATTATTGCTCTGTGTAGATGATGAGCTTTAGACTGGTTTCGACCAATTTGGTTCAATGACATTCCTCCTCGGGCTATGGTTTGTGTGTATGTATGTGACGACCACGACGAATATTGTACGCAAACAAAAAAACGAAGAATGTCGACATAAATTACCAGCCAATGACATTGAGGGTTTTTACAGGTTGATAATATCTTTAAATGTTATAATGGATTTTTGAAGAATAGAAGAGTCTTTTGTCTGTCTAAGACATAAGACATAGACATATCACAGATATTTATTATCTTATTGTCTTTTTCATGTATACTTATATGGTAGAATGTTAATTAGTTTACATGGAATGGTTTTTTTGCTCTAACGTTAATTCACAAGGAAGTAAGGTTTATTTTTCAATGTAAGAAAAATATAATTGTATTTAAAAAAGAATACTCAAAACTTTTGCATAAACATCATCATAATAACGATTAAATTATGGACACATCATATAAAAAAGGACAAAACAAGATGATTCTTTACACAGCTTAAATTAGCAAATTTATATTATAAATCATGCATAAATCATGTAAATTGGCATAATAGTGTAAATGTATACACAACTATTAACTAACAGCATTACTTACAAAAAGTTCCTTCCTATATCTACAATACCAATACCTGATGAATATATTAAAAAGGAGAAAACGAATATTGATTATGATTCACTTAGACATAGACCAAAAAAAGGAAGAGATTCTAATCAGATTAGATTAGATATATCTGAGATCAAAATAATAAAATAAAATATTACTTCACGAAAAGGATGGAAAAGGTACTTTGACCGTTTATTAAATGAAGAATTTGACAGTAAACCAGTTAAAGGAGACAGTCAGTAACAGTAATGGTCACCATAATAACAAACAATGAAGTGGTTAAAGCAGTGTAAAAATAACGAAAGGTAAAGCATTTGGACCAGATAATATTCCTGGGGAAGTATGGACAGAATTAGGAGAAACAGAAACAAGTTGGCAACAGGTTTATTTAATAAAATTATGGAAGAAGGCAAATGCCAAACGATTGAAGAAGCAGTAAGAGACAAATTCGTAAGAGAAAAGAAAACTTAGCAGAACAGAGTATTTGGAATCTTCATTTAAAATGGAGTTACTTAAGATGAAGTTGAAGAAAGCGAGTGCTGTGTTGTGTGATAGAAAAATTTCAATAAAACTAAAAAGAATAAACTATCTTTCAGTAAAGTCGTCCCAGGAACGCAACTCATAAATATTGGCAATATCATTTTAAAGTAGAAGACTTCTACTTTAAAATGTATAATATATGTCTGAATTGCTGATACAAATGAGTCAGATTAAATAAATTATTAAAAGAAAAAATCTACTAAAAAGAAAATTCTATAAAACAAAGACTAATATGACATATAGAACTGAATGTTGGGTAGAGAAAAAGAAAGAGGAACAACGAATGCATGTGGCGGAAATGAGAATGCTTAGATGGATGAGTGGAGTGAGAAAGAAGGATAAAATTAGAAATGAGTATATTAGGGGAAGCATACGCATAAAGACAAAGAAAACTATGATGATAGAACACAGGCTGTTCAGTAGCACAAACAATACATCAGGTCAGATTGAAGCTATTTTAGGTGTACCTCAGGGTTTTCATTTGGACCCATTGTTATATAATTAATGTGCCGAGAAATAGGGATAGATGAGTAAGTCTAGATAACGGACACGTTTTTACTTGATCTACATATATTTAATATCATACGAAATGAAATTTTAAGAATAGCATATAAACTGCTATTATAAGAATGGGAGAGGATAGGCTACCAAAAAGAAAACTGAATGCTAGAATGCAGGGAAAGAGACCGGTTGGAAAGCTAAGAAAGCGCTGGGAAGACACAGTAAACAGCGACGCACAAGAGCAGTCAATGACAAGCAAGGGTAAAGGCAAAAAATAAAGGAGGCCAAGGGTCAATTTGGGCTGTAGTGCCGTAGAAGAAGAAGAATATACACTGCAATGTGGTGAAACAGGTCAGATTTAAATGAGTGAAAATTTTTCAAATATCTCACTTCAGTTCTATTCTATATAAATGACCGCTACATCAATTATCAAGAGCCTATTTAAATACATTTTTATTAATTCAACAACAGTTTCAAAACCCAGTGACACTTGGAGGGTGGCGAAAGCAAAGTCATTTCCACCGAAAGTCAAAACAAATCTAAAAATACGCCACCTCTAAGCTTACTTTTATAAAACTTCCTGAGCATAATGTTTTATGACATATTTTTATTAAAAGTGATAGTTATAGTACCAAATATCCTTCTAACATTTGCCGATGACACACTAGTTCCTGTTAAACACCTATTTAAAGCGAGCAGCAACAGAAAAAAAGCATAAATACATCTCGAGAAAACTTTATATATAAAAAACAACAAAAGCGTTGGGATTAATGTTTGGTAGTATAAATCTTTTGGGAATAAAGATTTTCTAGACGGGACGATAAATTGTCTAGTGTTGTTAAAAATAAAATACACCAATAACTTGGTTCTGTTTGAAAAGAAAAGTGATTCAAGACGAGTATGTGCGGAAGTGGATTTTTTATGTATTGATGAATTTAGAATGAATCGATTATGTATTTAGCACGCTATCGATTTGAATTAAAATAGTTTGTCAAGGTTTCCGGTGGAAATAATGAAGAGTTGCATTTTAATCAGCAGAAGTTGTAGAAAATGAACCAAGGGCAACAAACTAAAACAGGGAAGGAGGAAAAAGGCTGAGAATCAGGTGTACAAAAGTAAAACAATTTGCTAAAATCAAGTAGAAAAGAAGAAGAAATTAGAATAAACACTTCAAGTTCCGTTAACAGTTTTCCCAACAGTTTTACCTTGCATCGTCTATTTTCAATTCTATATCTTATACTCTACATTCAATGGTATTATTATAGTTTTACTACATCTGCCACTACATTCCCCGTGTCTTCTTTGTATCATAGTTTGTTGTACCTTTTTTACATGTAGATTGTAGATAGTCTTCCTCTTACTATTCGGCTCTTTTACAATTATACATAATACATAAACACACACACACAAAAAAATAATTTGACAGAATTTCTCATTTCAAAACATGGCTATTTGCCTACAAGATTTGACAAGTAAGACCTACCAACAAAGTGGTATATAGTTCGGTTTTTATGTAGCCCCATATAAAAAAATCTAGAGGTGTTATGTCTGGTAATTGAGAAGGCCTCCGGAAAGAACCATTGTCGTCTATAATACACCTATCAAATACCTCGTCTAAAAACTGAAGATATAATTCATCATGATTTCACTAAACACTGTGTCCCAACCTATAAAGAAAGAAAATCGTAGGTATACTACATTCGCTCGCGCGAGATTTTTTTTGAGACATTCGGAATAGGAAACGTACAACACAAAAATTCCTACCTCACACTATTAACTGCTAAAATCAACTCAAATCAACTTAATCTTTCATTAAAAAAAGAAGAATTATTAGAAATAGTGGGAGTGTCTACTAATCCCATAAACTTTTCTGAAGTTTATTTCTACAAAATATTTTTATTTTGTACAATAAATAATTTTCTCATTTGCTATCAATACATTATAATGGTTTAAATAAATAAATATTGATTGGCGTAAGGTTTATGTTATTTTTATGTCTGTTTACTATTAATAATATTGGATATGAGCAGGTGCGTTGGTTTTGTAGTAATTTCCAGTCACTTCTGACAACTGAATTTTTCAAAAAAGAAATTACTAACGTCAGTGTCAAAAAAAATCTCGCGAGAGCGAATGTAGTATAGATGTGACAACATTCAACACTACTGTTCATCAACAAAAAAAGAGTGATTCTGTTGCTAAGGTGAAGAACGCGATATTGGAAGATCCTCTAGACCAGTGGTTCCCAACCTTTTATGTCTGGCGACCCACCTTCTGATGTTTTCTCATATTCGCGACCCATCCCTCACCCATGTTGATACGCTATTCTGTACTCTGTACGCCACTCAGCTACCGTAAGAGCCACGCCGCGACCCACCTGAAATCTGTCCGCGACCCACTAGTGGGTCGCGACCCACCGGTTGGGAAACGCTGCTCTAGACTCTAGACAGAGGAAACATGAAAAACCGGCTGCCACCGAATAAAAGACCCTCATTCTAACCACATTTATTTTATATTGAAAATCTCCCAACTTTCTATCTTATTTTATTACAAACTCATTAAACATATTATAAGGTCTCTATTTTTATTGTTTATATACCTAATAATAGTCCAATTCAAATGTTAAATATGCGACAACTATAAAATTAATGCTTTTCAAAGCAATTTCACACCATTTTTCTGGTCTAATCTCCTAAATTAATTGTGACAAATGTTTCCTTTTCTTATTTTTACACGTTATAATAGTTTAAAAACCAGACAATTTGCATAGAAATTGGATGATTAAATAAACTGGGCAACGTTGCCAAATACTTATACACGGGAAACCATATTCCTCTGTTTTTGCTTGGTTATGCGATCAAAACAAAAATATGTTTACAACTAAAAACAATTCGTTTATGCTCTTCGGTTATTATACTAAATTTACAAGATGTAGTAGAAATAAACAAACCAAGACACGTTAAATGCTACTAGGAGCACCCCCGAATCATAATTTACAATGTACCTATAAATTTTGGAAATCATGATTTGGGAGTTATAATGTATACATATGCATTGTAAATTATGATTTGTGAGTGCTCCTAGCAGCATTTAACGTGTCTTGGTTTGTTTATTTCTACTTAATCTTGATTGTAAATTTAGTATAGATGGTAGTATCGAAATTGTTTATGATACAACTAATAAAATATGGGTTTTCCCACCTCTGAATTGAATATGAACATTTGGATCGAACAAAAATACCTTAAATATGATGCAGACGTCTGCACCGCTGTATATGGCGAACGTAAACTGATGATGAACCTGTGTGAATGTCACAGTTTAACAGTCAAGCATGATGCGCACGGGTGCATCACCGTCTTGAAGGGGTTAATATATGTCGGTTTCGTTATGATATTCTTAAGGTGTCCAGTCTATTTGCTTTTTGCACCTGATTTCTCACTTCTTTGTCCAGGTCTCCATAGGTAAATAATGTAATACCAAATTACAGTACAACCTGCCATATCTGGACCTGTCATATCCGGACGGTTCTGCCGTCCGCATCTACCGAAATCTACCGAGAAAGACAGTCCTGCTGTTGGACAACGCACCCTCTCATCCCGACCCAAAAGAACTAAAAGAAGACGATATAAAGTGTCTTTTTTGCCCCCAAATCTATCTGTGAGCCTATGGATCAAGGTATTATAGAATCTGTAAAAGGTGTCTATCGACGAAGTTATTGACGGCGTTGATTACTGGAATGTATGAAGGAGAAAACGTTTTAAAGACTATAAAAGAAGTGGTCTTGATATCCGGATTTTTTCATATCCGGATCGGTCTGTCGCCACATTGATCCGGATATGACAGGATTTACTAAATTGGAATTACACTATGCAGCTTAAATTTAAAGGAGAGAAAAGATGCATCATTTGTATCTTCTAACTTTGCTTAATTCCTTGGATTTAAGCAAAATTTAAAAGATAAAATTTATCCATATTTTCTCAACTTTGCTTTGATGAATTAATTTTTCCGATGAAAAATACAAAAACTCACTAATAGTTAAGATACCTAATAGGGCTTTTCATTCACAATCATTTGTTTCCAGCTTCTGTCATATGTCGTATAATACAACATCTGACAGAAGCTCGAAACAAATGACAATCGATGAAAAGCCCTATTGAGACATTCTGATTAAATCACGAGGCATCGTTTCATCAGGTTGCGTTTAATTAATTTTATATTCATAAATGCTTGGAAATTAAAGCAGACTGCGGAAGGAAAAATCCAAAATGAGGACAATGCACCGTGCCCTATGAGCATTTTAACCATGGCCAAAATCCATGAATTAAAGTTCGAATTGTTGGATCATCCACCATATCTACCAGATTTGGCCCCTAGCGACTTCCATCTGTTTCAATACATACCGAGTATTAACATGGAAATCCAGGATTTTTCCAACTAGAGCGAAATTAGAAATCATCAACATACATATTTACAAATGAAGAGGACTTTTCGATAAAAAAAAAACAAACCGTCAACATAACTAATACTCCTATTCAGTGACTTCCTTCTATGTTGATTTAATTAAGACATTCTGATTAAATTACGAGGCATCGTTTCATAAGGTTGCGTTTAATTGATTTTTTATTCATAAATGCTTGGAAATCAAAGCTCAGAGTGTCAGTCTAATTGATGGCATAAATTAATGGATTTCAGAATGTGGGTGTCATTAATTTCATTGTATTATCTATAAATCTTGCACTGGACTATTCGGAAAATGTTGCTCTTGGTCATTTAGAAGATACAAGACCCATTCTCTGTCTTGTAGATTCCTTAATCGGCTTGTTTTACATATTAAACAAATAATTAGTTAAATAAATTATGACACGGAATTCATTATCGAAACTCTTAAAAATATAAGAAAATTGGTGAAAAAAAAAAAGAAGAAGCAGCAGAAATTCTCTACAACGATGTAGTACTAACAAACAGAGAATTCGTGACGAGTCAATTGGTTAGGATATACAGAAATAATGAGAAGTGAAATGATTAGTCAAAATTAGTTCGGCGGAGAAAACCAGTATCGAAGAGCAGAAAAGGGAGAAAAGTGCAAAGAGTAATGATTTTCGAAGCCAAGCGATGTTTTGTTTTAAGAATTCTGTACTTTATGTAATTCTAGAGGCTAATTCTCTTAAAAGGCTGGAGAATCCAATCAAACTGGAAATAGAAGAAGAATGACACACCATACAAACATCCATCTCGGAATCAGCGGAAATTTATATAGGAAAAGAAGTAACACAAACAAAGAGGTAAAAAAATTCTACCAAGACTTTAAGAAAGTCAGAGAAACTAAAAAGAATAATAACAAAGTATTGCAGAAACAAAGGTTTACTTCTAGGAAAAATTACAGAAAAGTTAAACAAGTGGGCGAAATACTTGGACCATCTGTTCAATACAGACCAAGAGGAACTAGAGGGGAATGAGAATTTGCAAGAAAATGAAGAGGGGACGCGCGAGGATTCAGCTCTGAATGCAGTTAAAGAAATAATAAGAGACCTAAAAAATCACAAAAGCAGACAAAGAGACCGGAGAAAATGGAATAACCAGCTGAGATTTTTAAGGAAGGCGGCGAAACACTGAAAGAAAGAATATTTCGTTCGACATTAGCCGTTTGACAAAAGGAGGAACACTTGAAAAAAAAAAGAAGAGATAGACAAAACATTAACGAAGGAGAGAAAAGCGGTAGAGACAGAAAATTTGAAGAAAACGAACAAACAAAGAAATAATGATGGATGTAACGACTCCCAATAATTGCCAAAGAGCTAGATAGAGTCAAATGTTAAAACAAATGTTGGAGGAAGAAATACGGAAAAAGAAAGTGGGGAAAAAAGAAGAAATGGTTGGAAGCAGTATAGCAATACTTGTCAGAAATGTGCGTGAGGGACTTGAGAGAAAAATTAAGGCACCGTAAAAAATAGAGAGAAATAACCAAGTTTATGGAAGCCAGAAAGGAGTCTGCAAGGCCTGTGGTGGGATCACGATGAGTAAAATTCTATTTTGCTGACGTCACGTTGCCTAGCAACCGTCGATTCTCGCATTGTAAAATTCATTTTTTGACGTCAGCAAAATAGAATTCTACCGATCGTGATCCCACCTCTGAAGCGCTGTTGTTATTATAAAAATATATTTTATATGGAATGTGCGAATTTCGTCAATATCGTCAAGGATACAGTAGAAATCCGTTTTTATTGTTTATGGTAGCACCCTAAATAAATGTCCTTGGTAGCTATATTTACCACTGTTGTTGAAGCATGTTTTTTACCTATATCAATGAGTTTGAGACCGTAAGAAAAAACAGTACTGCTGCAAAAGAACTTCGGTGATATTGCGTTAAAGATAGCTACCAGATAACATTTTATGTAGGGTACTTTACCAGTGTTATCGTTACAGTAATTTACTCTAGTTCTTTGTTAGTTTATTTATTGAATTATTGGATAATAAAATGTAATAATAAAGAGTAAGTATTATTGATTTCTGAAAGTGATTTCAATCTATTCAACATTGCCCAGTTTTTTACAATCTTTACAATTATTTTCCATGAATACACGACAATTGTTGTGATTTTTGACATGAATACAACGATTTTATCCAACAAAAAGTCGGAATTCAAATGGGTCAAAAGGGCAAAATCAAAGGCCCTTACCGTATTTGTGATAACTGAATGTTTTTCTATAGATCACCAGAACTAAATATTGAAATAAATGTTTTTCTTTTTTACAACTTTTCTTTTGGTCTGTAGATGAAGCGGTAAAAATATTTACCAGTGGTAATATTGGTAGCAATATTTACCATCTCATAAAACATGAAGTCAAAGATAATTTCCGTTTTTTTCTTATTATTATTATTATTATAGGTAACTTATTAACTATTTCATTTCACAATTTTTAAAAATATTCGTCTTAAAGAAACAATTATTAGTTCCGGGCCTTAATGGTTTGGCCTCTTCAGCTCTAAAAAACAAATAAAACACACATACATAAGGAAATGCCCCCGTAGTTATTTATTTACACATCAATCTCAGCTTCTCTATCCCTCTAAGCTAGTAAGTTAGTCCCCGAGACTCATTTGTGTCCATTTCGCCGATCTCTCAGGCACAAATTACCGGTTGCCGACTCTCTCGATCTCATTTAAATCAATCTTCTTGTCTCTTCCGTTGGCTAGTTGTCTGCAGATCGAGCCGCAACCGTGTGCTATTTGCCGATGATGGCACATTGATGGCGAATTCGTCAGTCCTGCTCGATTAGGGATCGATTGAAGACCTAGAAGACCGCTAATGAAGGCCGAGGATTGTGTAATCGAAGAAGTGATCGGGAGATATGCTTATTTTCGAACGGGAGATAAGATGCGATGAGATGTTTATGTGTGGCTATTGAAACGATACTGCCAAATCGATGCGGTAAATGCGTACGTATTTTTCGTCTTCTTTAACAACCGATAACAAACCAGACGTATGTCAAGGAACTTTAAAGAAAAGTTGTATGTATTACCGTATTACATTTGTCGGCATGGGACGTGACGACTTTTTTAAATAATGTCACTGGAATAGTTTTCCAGTATTTTTATAATATCGTTGCCTTAGTATTATAACTTGATAACTCCAAAATTGAAGTTTTTGAGATAACTAGTTCACAAGATGTATTTTATTTGCCTCCATATTGTGTAAAAACTTGATAACTCGCTCCAAACGGGTTAAGTGTTTATTTATGATTGACGAAAGTTGATAAAACTCAACTGCCCCTAATATTCACTACTAAAACTTGACAAGATGAGTTATCAAGTTATTTTTAAATCGAAATAATCGTGAATGCGACATACACTGAATGCTACAACTAGCTAACTCTAGTTATCTAGTTGTAGCACGTGTTTTTTGAAACCATTGAGCCTACCACGTAATTGCTATCTGTTGACTCGGTTCATGTTAATGCAAAAATTCGAGAATTGTTAGCAGATCTGGCAACCTCCATGGCGGAGAGATAAATTTCACCAAAATAATGCTTAAAATATTAGTTTTGTTAAAAAGTTCACTTAGATGCAACTTGGCACGACATGCGACATTACCAAATGAACACATGGTAGTGCTACGAGCATTATGTTAGTGCTAAAAGTTGATAACTTTACTTTTTCATGTTATTTTCCTTCCATATAGGAAAACAAATTTGTATCGTATTCCTAAATAGTGGCCAAAAACATCATGCTAGAGGCACAAATATCTTTAAAATCTTTAAACCCGTTTATTTCAGAACTACTAATTTCGAGTTATCAAGTTATAGTATTAAGAGACGACGATATGCAATGCCTACAAAAATATGCGAATACGTAGAACACATTGAAGAAGGCACAACGAATTTTGAAGTATGGAGCACCATAGCAAGAGGAAAACAACAAACAAAACTAATGTTTTAATCGCTAAACTAGCATTTTATTCTCTATATATCTCTGTCTTCGAGCCTTAACCTATCCATCTTTGGAAATAGGTGTCCCCTTCTCTTTTCCACTGGTTTCTATCCAGTGCGGTGGTCGTTCATCTGGATCCGACATGCTTTTTGAGATCGTCGCTCCATCTCATCTGAGGCCTTCCTCTTCCTCTCTTATGTTCCTTGTGTGACCTGCAAATTTCCTTTTGAGTTTTGCCACCTGTTCCTTAACGTCATTCACTTTGGTTACTCCTCTGATCCAGACGTTTCTTTGCGATCTAAGTTTTATATGCAGCATTTGACTTTCCATCGATCTTTGCGGTTTTGCTACTTAATCGATATTCTCCCTTGTAAGTGACCAAACTTGGGAGCCATATGTAAAAACAGCAAACATACACTAGTTAAAAATTCGCGTTTTAACTTGGAACTTCTAAGATTAGTCCAGAGAAATAAGCTTTTTCTCGTGACACATCCCCTCCAGGCCGAAACCAAATTTTTTGAGTAGTATGGACATCTATATTAATAACCTATATGTTTCCTGTAGCCGATTTTGATAATATACATAGTTATAAACAAATGAAAATCAAAAAACGGCAAATTGTCGCTTATTTCGTCTATTACCAAAAAGTTAAGCATTTTAAACAAATTTGAGAGTAATAAACTCATAAATCGTATAAAAAACTTCAATATGGCGTTCGCTGAATATGTCTCCTTATTGGTTGCTTAGAAAATTGCAAAATAAATTATAAATTTTGAGTTTTTATAAATATTCATAACTTACGTAAAAATTAACTTTTTTTAACCGTTACCTATAGAAAAATTACTTTTTCATATTAAGAAAGAATTTTCATACACATTTAGAAAGAAAAACAATTGTCCTAGGACAATTAGGGACGAAGTTAGCCCCCCCCCCTTTTTTTAATTCACATGTTCTTGCAAAATAATTTTGCAATAGTATTTAGAATTATTTTTTGTCATTTTTTTTTAATTAAATTAATACTGTAGATCTTCTTTCATAAATTATCCAAAGTATTACCGTAACTTCATCATTTTCTGACTTATAGTGTTACAAAAAAATTATTTTGCGAAAAACAAATTAAATAACTATTTGACCAAATGCTTTGAAATTTAGGGTATGATTTAAGCACCAGAAGTCTCAGCATTCTGTGTAATTAGAAGATTCTAAGTTAATTTTTACATAAGATATGAATATTTATAAAAATCAAACTTTATGATTTTGTAATTTTCTAAGCAACCAATAAGGATAGATATATTCAGCGAACGCCATATTGAAGTTTTTCTATACGATTTATGAGTTTCTTACTCTCAAATTTGTTTAAAATGCTTATTGGTAATAGACGAAAAAAGCGAAAATTTACCGTTTTTTGATCTTTATTTGTTTATAATGTCCATACCACTCAAAAAATTTGGTTTCGGCCTGGAGGGGGTTGTGTCACCAACATGATATATTTTTTTCTTATTTCTCTGAACTAGATATTGGTATTTTATTACGACAAATAAATCATTAAAAACAATTTTTTTAGAAAACAAATATAAATAATTATCGAACAATGATAGAAACATTTCCTGTAGCCTTTTATTGTAAAGTTTCAATAATAATGTAGGACCTTGTTTTGACTCTTAGCTGTGAGCTGTGACGTCCATAACTTTCTCATTAAATTATTGATGTAACTGTGAGTTTAATTTTTGAGGTACACCTCTATATTGTCAAAATTGCTTGCAAATCATCAGTAAACTTATCCAGTAATTTTCTTGTGAGAACTAAATCTTGATTCACCAGTTCACTTCCAATTTTGACAATTTGTTAACTTTTTTTTCTGACAGCTGACTGATAAGATGCTGAAATCAAAAGAAGAACACAACTGGCATGGGCCGGTTTCGATAAACTGGCATATTATCTTGAAAAATACCTCCATTGCAATAAACAGAAAAAAAATACATATGCATATTATCAGTTGGTACTTGAGGGTTGGAGACCGTAGCCCTTAGCAGGAAATCTGATAAAAAAACTGGAAACAACGCAAAGAGAAATGGAATGAAACATGATTGGATTATCACTGAGATAAAATACTAGAAACAGACATTTTCAAGTTTCCATAAGACCAGTTTTACGAGTCAACCATTTTCCATAAGATGTAGAACTGGGATCAGGAATATCGTGGAAGAAATTACAAAACTGAAATGGCACAGTTTACATAGCCAGCTATAGTCCGTCCGTTATAGCTTTTCCCATGCGGTACGATTCATTTTCAATCAAATTAAGTCAAAACATAAATTGAAACGAACGTCGATGTGTATATACATTTTGTATACTGTATACTATAATATACGACACACATCGGCGTACGTTTCACTTTCTGTTTTGACTTAATTTGATTGAAAATGAATCGTACCGCATGGGAAAAGTTATAGCGGACGGACTATATGTACCACAAATGGACACCGAGAATCCTAAAATAAAGGCATAGGAGGACAACACGCGTGGGAATACCTCAAAAGAAATGGGTAGATGACATAAAAGCAGTGGCAGAAAAAAGTGGATTAAATTAGAGCAAAATGGAGAAAGACGAAAGCAATTGGAAGAGACCTACATTCAGGAGTTTATGGATAATGGTTGACGAAGATAGAAACTGCTGATTACTTTTCTAATCATCATAATCATTCAGCCAATCGCGTCCACTGCTGGACATAGGTACCAGTTACTTTCAAGTCAGTTACTTTCAATGTTAAAATTGTCCAACGTCCTAAGTTAAAAAATCTGTCCAACGTAACAAAAAAATAATTACTAAATTAGTAATTATTTTTATCTATTTATTAGTAATTATTATATTACATATTAGTAATTTAAACGCCTCACATGGCGAACACATATATTCAACAAGCGAAAACAACTAGGACTTAGACTGCAGCAACTATACTGGATTATCGGCAGGAAATCAAAACTGACCATTCAAAACAAAATACTTGTATATAAATCAATTCTAAAACCAATCTGGACATATGGAATCCAGCTATGGGGCACAGCGTCAAATTCAAACTTAGAAATACTTCAAAGGTTCCAAAATAAGGTTTTAAGAATAATAGTCAATGCCCCTTGGTACGTGCCAAATACAGCAATAGAAAGAGACTTGGAAATCCCCACCATCAAAAGTGAAATAAAACGACAGAGTGAAAAATATCGGGATAGAGCAAATACGCATGTGAACCCCCTCGCGAGTGATCTATTTAACACAGTAGGTGAGGTGCGCCGCTTAAAAAAATTTAAACCAACGGACCTGATAAGCAGGTTTAACTAAGTGTACTCAGAATAACAAACAAATAACGGTTTTAAATAAATAGGTTAATTATGTAAAGGAAATAATTCACTGGAAATATTTCCTACATGTCCAATGTAAATATCCGATCATTTACTTATTGTCCTTCAATATTATATATGTGACAGATTGTAAATATACTGGGAGTTAATAAAAAAAAAAAAAAAAAAAACATATTAGTAATTATCTAAGACAGTAGAGGATGGGTGCAGTAAAGAGTATACCTCTATATAAAAAAATATCAAATCATAATGATACCCCAAAATCGATATTCTTTCTCGTTTTGCATTTTTTGGATTTAAAACAACACATTTGTAGAACTATACCTACTAAAAATTCGCGTGTTTCTTAATAAATGGTATATTATGTATAAAATATGAGAAATATGACGGTACTATGTCGAATGTTAAGAACTTGTTGTTTTGTCTTGTTCATCAAAATTCGTACCTACTCCAGATAGTTATCACCTTGCCTATTTTGCATATCCCAAAAACGAAAGATCGTCAAGTATGGTGTGTCGGATTAATAAGTATTCATCACGACCAGCCTGTGCAAGCAACCAGCTTTCGTAGCTGCTAATGAAATGTGTGTTTTATAGTGAGTCTAATGACGAAATGATTATAATTTTCGCGGGCGCGGTTCTCATTCTTTCGATTCAGATCAGGCCATCAGGTAGAACCGTATGTACAAGAGACGAAACCGTGGTCGATGTGTTCCTGTATCCGCTGAAAAGAACGCTATATAGGAAGCAGGACCGCACTCGAACAATAACTTTTAATAAAAGAAGTTACTTGATGAAAGTTCATTTTCTGAATGACCAACTTGAGACAAACAACTCTCCCCCTTAACATATTCAGTTAAAGCAGGGGTGGACAAAGTGCGGACCTTTATACATTTTTTTGCGGCCCGCGGAAAAAAAGTGAATTATTTTCATTTAAAGATTTTTTTTATTTATTGCTAATATTAATAAATAAATATAGACAATGCAGCTATTAATTAACACTTTCGCAGCGGGAGATTTAGAGAGAATCAAATATGTGCTCTCTGAAGAGACTCTAACAAGAATAGAAACTAATTAGAGCACTTTTGGCGCTCTCTGAACTAACTAAGAGATGTGGTGCTATAGAAGGATTTTGAAAATACCATGGATCCAACGAGTTACAAATGCAGAAGTGCTAAGAAGGCTGCCAAAGGATTGTGAGGTGATAAAGAACATCAAAACAAGAAAGCTAGATTAGAATATTTAGGCCACATTACCAGAGGTGCGAAATATGAGATATTAAGGTTCATAATTGATGAAATACCAGCAGAACTATATAAGGTAGGTGGCGACCACCTAGCAAGTCACATCCACGCGCTCATCAGAGACGTACGGCAAGAAGAGAAAATACCCGACGACTGGAAGAAAAGTATAGTATGCCCGATCTATAAAAAAGGAGACAAACTCCATTGCAAAAACTACCGTGGAATCTCTCTACTATGTACAGCATATAAAGTCCTCACGTATATTATAAACCAGCGGCTCCAACCACTAGCAGAAAATATTATTGGAGAGTATCAGACGGGCTTCCGACGGGGAAGATCGACACTGGATCAAATATTCACAGTAAAACAGATTTTGAGCAAAGCATGGGAACACGATGTTGATGTTCACAACGTGTTTGTAGACTTCAAACAGGCATACGACTCAGTCAAAAGGAACAAACTATACTATATATTGGCTGAATTGGTAATACCACACAAGTTAATAAGACTCATTAAAGCCACAATGGATGAAACTCAGGCATGTGTACGAATACAAAACCACCGGACAGACTTTTTTAACATTTCGCAGGGACTAAAACAGGGAGATGGGCTGGCCCCAACATTGTTTAACCTGGCACTGGAGTATGCGGTTAGGCAAATGGAAACTGGACGAGGAAATCTACTGACCAACCGAACGGTTCAACTGGCCGCTTATGCTGATGATATTAATATTATGAGTAGAACATCAACAGGAGCACAGGAAACATATGCAGAGTTAAAAACACAAACAAAAATGTTAGGTCTGGAAATTAACACAGAAAAAAACAAAAATAATGACTCAGACGAGAAGAAATATAGTCCCAGAAAACATTATACATGAAAATGACATTGAAACGGTTGAAAAGTTTACATACCTGGGAGTAGAAATATGTGCCGACGGATCAGAAGATGGAGAAATACGGAAGAGAATAACGCAGGCAAACAGGGCTTATTTTGCCCTCTCCCATATATTTCGGTCTAAAAGTGTCCACCGAAATACAAAGATGAGAATCTGTAAAACCTTAATTCGACAAATAACATGCTATGGCAGTGAATTCTGGGTGCTGAAAGAAACATCCAAAAACAAACTCGACACATTCGAAAGGAAAGTACTTAGGAGAATACTAGGAACTGTGAGGGAAAACGGAATCTTCAGAAGTCGATACAACAACGAGCTTTATCAACTTTATAAGGAAACGCCCCTGTCAGACTTCATCAGATTACAAAGATTGCAATGGGCCGGACATGTGATAAGAATGGGAGAGGGTAGGCTACCAAAACGAGCACTGAATGCTAGAATGCAAGGAAAGAGACCGGTTGAGAAGCCACGAAAGCGCTGGGAAGACACAGTAAACAGCGACGCACAAGCCCTTTTAGGAGTCCGTATATGGAGAAGAGCAGCCACAGACAGGCAAGGGTGGAGGCAAAAAATAAATGAGGCCAAGGCTCAATTTGGGCTGTAGTGCCGTAGAAGAAGAAGAAGGCTCATAATGCAAGGCAAAATTAAGGGTAAAAGATCTATAGGTAGAAGAAGAATTTCCTGATAGCTATCCTACGGATAGCTGTGATGACAGCCAATCTCCGACAGGAGAAGGAACTACAACAAGAAGAAGAAGAACTAACTAAAATAAGACAATTTTTGTTTCGATTCACAACGAAATGATTATTTATTATTGTAATTTTACATTAAGACTACTAGACCAGTAAGGATCTGTTTTTAGGTGGATGTGAGAGGTGGCATTCAGATTTTTGCGGATAAAGTTAGGTGATAACTTCGTTAATAATAATTGATTTATGCTCCTTCTCAAATATGCCCGGAACATTAATAAAAAAAATAAATGATTTAAAAATTTCAAAAAATTTCGTTTTTTTCTATTTTTTTACTTATAACTTAAAAACTATTCATTTTAGAACAAAGATAATTAAATTTTCCATTAGATGCGATTGGTTAAAAATGTCTTAATTTATCACCCTTGCTTCAAAATAGCGATAAATATAAAATAAGGGGGCAAAACAAGCCTGTCCTTATTCAATGATTTTCCATCACTTAGGTTACACTTGGAACCTTCCTAATTCGCTTAGAAAATTTTTGTAATGTGCTAAAACCATACACCAAATTTCATTAAAATTGACTTACCAGATTTTGCATAATAATTTTGAAATCTAAACTTTTTTAAAAAAATTAAATTTTTTTAAAATCTTGCACAACAAAAAATAGAACGTACAAAGATTTGTCAATTTTTTTACATATAAAGAAGTACTCCACCTATCTAATGCACTTTACAGAATTGAAATCGGATTATTTAAGCAGCCTCAGCAATGTTTTAAAATTATAAACAATTTTTTGGCTTATAAACAAATTAGTGCTGTGGCCAGGAGGGGGTGCTACGGGCTCCTTTATTTAGATGGACTTACCCAAGTTTTTTATGTATTTTGACCCGTAGAACACGAATTTTTTGGTTAACAGTTGATCCGGATGTCGATAAGATTGTTATAAACAAAGAACTTGAGGAATTACATAAAATCGATTTTTCGCAAAATAAAACTTTTTTTGTATTTCTTGGGTAATTCTAGAAAGCACTAGATTCTAGGTAGAGCACCTCTTTATATGTAAAAAAATTAGCCAACTTCTAAATGGTCTACTTTTTGTCCAGAAAGATTTTAAAAAATTTGAACTTTTTTAAAAACATTTAGATTGCAAATTTGTTATGCAAAATTTATTAGGTCGATTTTAATGAAATTTGGTGCACGATTTAAGTATGTTAAAAAGAATTTCTTAAGCAAATTACTAAGGTTCTAAGTGCCACCAAAGTGGTTAAAAAATATTGAATAACAACAGAATTATTTTGCCCCCTTATTTTGTATTTATTGCTATATTGCAGAAAAGGTAATACCTTAAGACATTTTTTACCAGTCGTATATCATACAAAATTCAATTATCTTTATTTTATTTCTCTACGACTTTGTTCCAAAACGAATCGTTTTAAAATTATAAGCAAAGCAAGCAGAAAAAAATCGATGTTTTTCGAAATTTTTAAATATTTTAATTTTTCTATTAATGTTCCGGGCATATTTGAGAAGGAGCATAAGTCAATTATTATTACTGAAGGTGTCACCTAACTTTATCTGCAAAAATCCGAATGCCACCTCTCACATCCAAAAATAGACGTTTTTTCGCAGATCCTTACTGGTCTATACGTGATTCTAGATTAAAACACGAAATTCGACTACGATTATCAAAACGGTACGTCTGGTTGACTTTTCTCTATGCAGTTGAAATGTGGTCCTTAAAAGGGAACATCCATAAACTACGTCGTTGAAACGGGGGAGGGGGGCTTTGCTTAATACGACGGTATACGACAGGGGGAGGGGGCCATGAGTGCACATCCGACGTCGTTTGATGTTCACAAATATAAAAAATATACCCTATTGTAGGATTAAAAAGAATTAGTAGGTATATTACTTTTATCGCATACTTTTCATTTTGTTTTTATCACTCACAGCCTTAATAATATTGCTAGCAGTTTTGTACACAATAACAAACAATAAAACACTGTTCTATGTATTTAAACAAACGCTTCTATACAGAACAACGTCTGGAAGCACTCTGTGTGAAATAATTATTCTACAAGAATAAATAGAAATAAAATATTCTATTTTATTTAGTTAGTACATTGTATGTACAGGGTGATTGATTAGTAGGGTAAAGCTCAATAGCTCTGCTATAGTAATAGATAGCAATAAAAGTTAATAACAAAAATTTTAGCCACCTTTGAGCTTCACATTACAAAATTAGAATGTTACAGGGTGTTCGATAACACAGTGGCAGACCAAACTTATGTTTTTTTTACATGGAACACCCTATATTTTATTTTAAATTCGAAATCCTGTTAACTTCTCCATCACAAAAATATAAAGGTTTGTTATGTTATACAGGGTATTTTAAAAGTTATAACCAATTTTATATGAAAATCGTAACAAGTTCAACTCCCTGTATAAATAAAAATAAGCAAAACGACAATGGTTTATTAATGCCATATTTTTTAACGTATTGTCAAAATTTTCAAGAATGGTCGATATTGCTAATTTTCTTTATATCAAATACAGGGTGAGTCAAAACGCAAGTACATTATTTTCTCAGTGATTTTAAATGGAACACCCTGTATTTTATATCACTATTGAAAAGTACCAGTACCGTACTTTAATTTTAAGATAACATTCCCTATGTCTAAATTTATTAGTTTTCGAGATATTTTGTAGCATGGCCACCCAAATCACCAGATTTAATAAACTGGACTGATTTTTTTGGGGTTACGTTAATAATGAACTTTATAAAATACCTCCAACAACAAGGGATGAGATGAAAAATAGAATACAAAGTGTATTTCGATGTGTTAATTTACAAATGCTCCGTAGAGTAAATAGCTCATTCAATTATCGTTTTTAGGCGTACATAAATGTGTTAGGAGATAATTTTGAACACCTTATGTAATTAAATATTAAAAATATTTTATTAAAAGTAGCTTCTAATTTTTTCAAACATGTTTTTTTGCAAAATGTATTACTGATAAATTATGTTTCGTTCTTTATTTGTTACATTGTTACATTTACATACAAAAGTAGTGTTTAATTGTCTTCACAAAATATTGTATTTTGTGTTTGTGTGTTTTTTTGTAAAATTTATTAATTTTCTTTGTTTATTTGTTGCATTTACATAAAAAGATAGTTTTTAATTGTTTCAAAAATGTTGCATGTAGTGGTTGTGTTTTTGTTTGTAAAATGTATTACTAATAAATTATTTTTATTTCTTTATTTGCTACAGTGTTACATTGATTACCGGATTGATCTTCAATTGTCAATTCAGTCATGGCTTACTTAAAATTTAGATAAATTTAAACACCTAAAATAATTTGCTCTGAAAAATGAAAATATCTCGAAAACTAATAAATTTGGGCATAGGGAATGTTATATAAAAATTAAAGTACGTTAATGTTACTTTTCAATAATGATATAAAATACAGGGTGTTCCATTTAACATTACTGAGAAAATAATGTACTTGCGTTTTGACTCACCCTGTATTTGATATAAAGAAAATTATCAATATCAATAATTCTTAAAAATTTTGACAATAAATAAAAAACTATGGCATTAATAGACCATTGCTGTTGTGCTTATTTTTATTTATACAGGGAGTTGAACTTGTTACGATTTTCATACAAACTTGGTTATAACTTTGTAAATACCCTGTATAACATTACAAACCTTTATATTTTTGTGATGGAGAAGTTAACAGGATTTCGAATATAAAATAAAATATAGGGTGTTCCATTTAAAAAAACATAAGTTAGGTCTGCCACTGTGTTATCGAACACCCTGTAACATTCTAACTAATTGAAGCTCAAAGGTGGCTAAAATTTTTGTTATTAACTTTTATTGCTATATATTACTATAGCGGAGCAATTGAGCTTTACCCTACTAATCAATCACCCTGTATACTTAATAAAATAAATGGTATTGAAATCAAAACAAAATAAGTATCAAGATAACTCCGATAAAAGTATTGTCTTTTGTCCTAATAAAGCTAATTAGTTGTACAGTGAATTGAGAGGAAAAAATACGCGGATATTAATGAGCTACATAGTAACACCAGTTGGGTGTGTATTCTTTGGTAATACTGATTTGGATACATTCGTAAATAAACTCTGATAGCTAACTTTAAAAAAATCCAGAAATAACATGGAATTTAAAAAAAAAATCACTAAAAAGGTGGGTCATGAGTTGCAATTGCGACGTCGGTATGAGGGGGGGGGGTCGACTGCAAACGACGCTTTACGACGGAAGGGGGGAGGGTATTAAAAAGTCCAAAATTTTTACGACGTAGTTTATGGATGTTCCCAAACATTAACTGTAAATCAATTGAATCCCTTTGAAAGGATCTACCACAGAATCCTCAAGATTCCATCCCATACCTCAAACAAAGAAGTGGTTGCATAGAATAGGCAAGGAACGGGGACTTTTCAATACAGTGAAGTAGAAAAACATCATACATACATAGGCCATATACTGGGAAATAATAAGTAGGTACAATATGCTCAACTAATAGTGATAAGAAAGATCGGATGAAAGGAAAGAGAGGACTAGAAAGAAAAATACTGTCGCTCACCGGAACCTACCACAACAGACATAAAATGCACTTTCTACAACGAACCGTTCTCGGGCTCCGTCTCCCCAGGGCCAGGGCCGGTCCTGCAGATCCGACGACGTATTCACTAGTATTCAGCCTTCCACCGAAATTAATTTACACAACCAGTTCTGTGCTGTGTGTTGCTCCTTTGTTTTAGGTTAGGCTGCCTTCGAGTTTTCTGTTTTGTTCTCTTCGAAGTCTAAAAAGGCCGTTGTTTATTAGCTTTGTTCCAGCAGAATGTTGAACCGATGTTGAACTGATTCAGGATCGTACTGAGCGTGCGCTTTACATAAAACGCGTACGGTTTTATGTAAAGCGCACGCTCAGTACGATTCTGAATCAGTTCAAAATTCTGCTGGAACAAAGCTATTATTTCACTGAGTGAAGTCGGCCAGGCGAAGGGAGATCGGTCGCAGTCGTTCCTTTCCTGCTACCGAACTACGGGTATATGGGAATTTAGAAATGAAAATATGTATTGGATAACGGTTCCACATGTTTGGAAAATTAGGCTGTCACGATTAAGAGAATAATAGTAAAGTGCATCAGTCATTATATAGGTCACATTTTAATCTGACTGGGGAAAGAAACATTATAATCTGATTTGGTGAAAGAAACATTAATAAAAATAAATCGCTTCCAAGACGAAGAACTCCATGGTTTTGTACAGAAGTGAAGGAATAATGTAAAGAGAAGAAAAAAGCTTACCTAAAATACATGTCAACTAAAACACAAGAGGCATACGATAATTATAAGGAAACACATTCAGTAGTAAGAAGAATAAAAAATTATCACTGGGAACGTTTTTCGAAAGAAATAGAACATCATTTGTATGGTCTCCAAAAGGAAATAAAAGACGTCAAAGAACGGAGGTAAAGGAACTAATAGAACCAATACACATAGAAAAGAATACATGGATTGACTATCTAAAAAACTCTATGCAGAGGAAGAACAAATGATGTTAGAACCGGAAACACCAGAAATTACCACAAATGAAGATGTTAATATAAGTGCACAGGAAGTACGAAAAACACTCCAAAAGCTGAAGAACAGAAAAGCTGCAGGTAAGGATGGAATGTCAAACGAATTACTGAAATATTATGGAGCAGCAGTGACAGAACAATTAACAACATTAATTAACAAAATCATAAAACACAATAAAATACCGGAAGAATGCAGAACGAGCGAACTAATTCTAGTACTATTCAAAAAAAGAAGATAAAAGCAGCCAGAAAACTACAGAGGTATCAACTTGTTAAATACTACCCTAAACTTACAACTAAATTTTTACAAGACCTAATGAATCAGAGGATAAGTTTAGCAGATGAACAACAGAGTTTTCGTACTGGAAGATCGTGTACAGATGCAATATTCATCATAAAGCAAGTTACTGAGAAATCACTAGAGTACAATAGACCAGCATTTCTATGTCTGATTGACTTAAAGAAAGCATTTGACAGAGTAAGACTCAAAGATGTAATCTATCTTCTGTATAATAGAGAAGTCCCTCTAGATATCATAAAAACTATTGAGAACATCTAACAAAACAACAAAATGGAAGTCAGAATAGATGGACAACTTACAGAACCTATAGATATAGGCAGCGGAATAAGACAGGGAGACTGATTGAGTCCTATGCTTTTCGATTTAATCGTGGATGAAATCATCAAAAACGTCAACAAAGGAAGAGGATATCAGGGTTGGCAGGTTTAAACCAACATGCTTGAAATCTTGGTTTAAACCTACTGTTTTTTTTAAGAAATAAACCAAGCCGGTTTAAACCAACTGCCTTTTTTAAGAAAAAAACCAAACTGGTGTTTTTATTTAAAGTTTTTAATTCACCTGACGCAAATGAAGAAGCTAAAGATAAATAAATTCTATTTTTGTATTTACGAACTTAGTTATTTGAATATTATTACGTTTAAAGATGTTTTTTTGTTATATATATTAATTTTTTGTGTGTGTGTAAATAAGCATAAAAGTTGTCTTAATAATTTTTTCAATGTTTATTACTATGTATTATGTTATAAAATAATTTATTCGTTTTTGAAGTATTTAGACTTTGTATTAAATAAACTTGGTTTAAACCAAATAAACCTGGTTTAAACCAAAAATCCTGGTTTTTTGGTTTTTTCAAAAAAACCTTGCGGTTTTGCCAACCCTGGAGGATATAGAATGGGAAACAAAGAAGTAAAAATATTCTGCTACGCAGACGACGCAGTATTTATGACAATTCCATCTCAGAAAACCAAAACAATAGTAATCAATCAGTAAAGAACCAATCAGATGCAAAATAGAAATTGATGGTATCAGTATTGAACAAGTAATGGAAGTAAAATACCTTGGAATTACGTTGTCAAGTTACGGAGACCTAGACAAAGAAGTGAAAAATCAAGTACAAAAAGCAAATAGATTGGCTTAACACTATATGGCGAAACCGACATATTAACACTGAGATGAAGTCAAGAATTTATAAAGCCAGTGTAAGACCAATATGACATATGCATCAGAAACAAGACCCGATACAGCCACAACACAAAGACTACTGGAAACGGCAGAGATGAGAGTACTGAGAAGAATTACAGGAAATACACTGATAGATCGAAAGAGGAGCGAAGATATTAGAAGACAATGTAACGTACAGTGTATAAACGAATGGACACTAAATAGAAAAAAGAATGGAACAACCACATAACCAGAATGGGGGAGACACGTGTGGTCAAAATAGCACGAGATAAATCACCAATCGGTCGAAGAAGTATCGGCCGATTGAGCAAAAGATGGAGTGACAACCTTCCATAGAGGTATTAATCCGCCAATGAACAAGCAGAATTGCTTATAAAGTGGAAGAAGAAGAAGATTTTAATCAAAATATAACTAGCTGAGGAAAATCAAAAGACGGTAACGAAATACACAGCACTCTAAAAAAGATCACACAATGACAGAGGCTGTATAAATAATTCTAAAATCAAATGATCTCAACCTTATTGGTTAGGTGCCGTCTCCAATGGAGGTTAACGATGACTTCTGCAAATTTGTCTCTAGCCTGTGTCTTTCTTATTATGATTTTGAGGTCTAGTCCTGTCCAATCCTTGATTTTACGCATCCAAGTCATCTGCCCTCTGTCAGGACAACGCTTTCCTTCTATTTTTCCATTCCATTATTAGTTGAAGGAAGTTATATTCACGAAGGAAGTTCAGTTCACGATCTCCATTTATACGTCTTTTCACTGTGTATCTCTTCTTTTTGCAATTAATAACAACGCGTGGTTCTGGGTGCTGCGCAACCAAGGGCTGAGTGTCCTTGTTTATTACATCTGTAGCAAACGATGTTTTCCCGGGGCCTTACGTTTTTCACTTCACCGCGAGCTACACTCGATATAGTCACCTGATCCTGACAACTATCCACAATACCGATGCTAGCCTAGTTGACCGCTACATAAGCTAAATCTGGTTCTAAAACAGTGATAATTCAACAATGTTGGGACATAGCTTTCATGGGAACACTGCTTCATTCCTAGCTTCTAATTTTTTACCATATTCACGGCGTTTTAAAATAGATCAACAATGCCAACTGTGTCTAGTAATATGGTGCAAAAATTTTCATTAATATCTTCAATCTGGTCGGTTAATCGATAGGGCATGTCATCGATTCATCAGATCCTTCAGCGCGTTTACTCCACAAATTCATCCCAATTAGTGACCTGGCTTCCATAAGCTAAATAGAATTGATATGCCATATATTATATACCATCAAATAATGCGATGCCAGATTCCAGAAGTCTCCTTCGTAACATGTCTCACCATTTTAAGTTCTTCTACTCTTTCAAGAAATTCACTTATCGATGTGACCTTCCGATCACCAGTAAACTCCAAGTTCCATTTTGAGGGGCGTATGCACTGGATTTGAGAACAAGTAAATGGAATACTTGAAGCTACCGGGCTAGATGTATGTGTTGCCCTATATATGTAGATTTTCAGTTTGATTAGCCAGTAAACTTAGATGGACTGGCCTACTCATAGTTCTCTCCGGTCCGTCGGCTTTAGACTGCAGACGACTCAATAAGTCAACTGCTCTTGCCAGTAGTTCTGGTCAACAGTTATATCAAAAAACATCTTCAAAATTATAGTTATATCAAAAAAATTCTAACATGGTCAGTCCCTGGAATTTTTAGAATGCGGCGGAATATCCATATCTCAGGTGTTTTCCAGGCGTCGGAGTCGTAACGAGCTAATTATCAGCGTCCATGATTCTATGCCAAAGACACTCAAATGGCACACATCTAAGGCCTACCTACATTATCTAGAATCAACTACGTCCATCTTCACCCACCAGAGCAGGCAAGCAATCCAACAGGGTGATAAGTATCATTTTATTGTAAAGCTGTATAGGCAGGATTTGCTAGACAAATTATATTTTGCTAGAACAATCGACTCTCACATAATTAGTTGGGAGTTTTATTGTCAAACATTACTCCCCAACTGTCCGTGGTAGTTCGACTGTTACAAATTATAAATTACAAAATGTCAATAACAAAAATTGTTTGTTTACCAGTGTTATTGAATTTGTAACCAGTTCAAATTATAGTGGTCTACTTATTAAAATACGATAATTCTACTTTTTATTTAACAACACCAAAACCCACTTTTTCCGAACATTGACGTCTTCTACCATCATTGGATTTACTACTTCGTCTAGTCATGTCTAGTTGCAGCCTAATGGCATTTAAATTTTGTTTTTATTACATCACTCGTTTATCACCGACGAAGGCAGGTGCTCGGTTCTTGGGTCTCTCTTGTCTATTCTGGGACATCATCCGTCTGCTGCCGAAGAGACCGAACAATATTTTTTATATAACGCTTCATAATTTTTTATAACGATCGAATATTTCTCCTTGTGGAAACCATTAAAATATCAAACATCATTAGCACTGAAAAATTGTTGGTTATAAATCACACTAACTGCTCATAATTTTTAGGAGAATAATTGTTTTAGTATTAGTAATATCTTAGAGAGTGATAGACGGTAGATGTAGTGTTTTGTATAGAAGATATTTGTCATAAATTTGTTTTATGTTCAACTTGTACCTGCATTATTCATCTAAGGAATGGTATGTGAGTTTAGATTTTAAAAATCTGCCGAGGACACTGTTATATTTACTAACATCAGTAGAAAGTAGTTTCTCAGAAGACCAACAGTTTACACTAGGAGAAAGTTTAACATATTACAGAAATAAAAACAAGTATCTGCAACCGGCGTTATGTAACTGCCCCACGAACTACCTCGGCCCATTAATCCCAAGTACCTGCTGCCCCATCGCCGAGAAAGTTGGGGATTATGTCTTAATGACGGGAAATTCCAAATTTGATTATAGTTGAAAGTAAGAATTACTTAGAAAGTTGAATTAATAATTAATGAATATAAATATTCAAAGGCCCATGTCTCCAAAGATGGAAAAGTTAGATGGCGACGCATCAAAAAAGGGTGTCAACAAAAAGTGTACACAAAGGAAGGTGATGAAAATTACGTTATTCTTGAAAAGCATCGGTGGAGCATAATGATGCTCCAGATATCCACGTTGACCAGCAAATTTTTAGTAATTCTACAAAGAGGAAAGCTGTAGAAGATATATATGTGAAAGACCTTTAAAGATTGTCCACAAGAAATTGAGGAAGGAAAATTTCAGCAATTTACCGCTGACGACGAAAGACATTTCTTGCGTTCGAAGAAATATCTATGCTGCAAGACGAAAATCCATCATTGCCCAAGTCACAGGAAGAAGTTCTACAAGTGTTAGTGAATTTAAATTTAAAAACAAATACAGGTGAAAACTTTTTATTCTCTACGAAAAATAGTTCCTCAATTTTTAGTTGTTTCACAAATCTTTACTTTTTGTGTAATGTAGATTCTTTGTATGTAGATGGAACTTTTTAATACTGTTCTAAATATTTTTGTCAGATGTTTACTATACATGGCTACAAAAATGGTTTTATGTTCCTCTAGCATTTTGTTTGTTACCAAATAAATCACAGCAATCGTACAAAGGTACTTTTGATACATTAATAACAATATGTATAGATTTGAATTTAAATTTCAAACCGAAACGAATAATTTCTGATTTTGAAATAACAATTCAAAATGCAGCCAAGTTAGTGGGGCCCGACATTATTATTTTTTGTTGCAAATTTCATTTAACACAAAATTGGTACCGAAAAATTTAAAATTTAGGTTTGTCCTCGGAATATAAAAATCAAACTGTTATTGGAAAATATTTAAAATTGTTTTTCGGCATTCCTTATTTAGATCCACATGATGTTGGTGACTTTTTTTCTGATGAGCTTTTTAATATTATGCCAGAAGATGACAGAGTTTTGCAATTTTGTGATTACCTAGTTGATAATTATTTAACGGAATATTCAACATTTCCACCTTACATGTGGGCTTCAAATTCATCATCCCTTATATTTACTACAAACGTATGTGAATCATTTCACTCGAAATTTAACGAATGTTTTTATAAATCACATCCTGACATATTTAAATTTACAGACATTTTGTTAAATTTTCAAGCAGAAGTATATGTGAAAATTAGAACTGTATATAGATTAGAAAAAAACTTGATAAAACGGCAAAAAGAAAAGTTGATTTTATTGAAAATAGGCTAAATGAATATTACGTTAATCAAAACATTACTACATTATACTTCGTTAAATCAGTTTGCAATTATTATGCAGCTAACTTTTAAAATCTAAAATATAGTGTTCACTCTTACTTATAGTCCGTTCTTTAACGGTAAAATATTGCAAAACCTCTAAATTTTAAAGAACCGCTTGGATTGACATGAAATTTGGCATACACATAGCTAACAAGTCAAAGAAAAAAAGTGATATTGTGCCGATATGTGCTTTTGCCCTGGGGGTGGTTTTCACCCCCTGTTGGGGGTGAAAAAATATTCGTCCAAAGAAAGTCAGGAAATGGATAAACTGGATAATTTTAAGTAAATTTTGTTCTATAGAGTTTTTTCACAAGTCAATACTTTTCGAGTTATTTGGCAGTGAATATGTTCATTTTTTCAACAAAATAACCACGCTTTTAGAAGGTTTTTCGCAAATAACTCAAATAGTAAGTATTTTGTCGAAAAAACAATCTTAGAAAAAATATAGCCTGTAAAAAATTTAAAAAAAAATGGTGTATACATCACGTCTCTACACCTAGTACAAGCAGAGTTATAGCTAATGAAAAATAGGTTCATATTCGTCAAATTCCAAATGGAATACTTTAACGTGAAATAACCAAAAATGAAGCACATTTCGGGGAAAACTCATTACACCTTATTTAAAGTGTTTAAAAAAAGCTTTTGTTTTATAAAAAAAATTTCTAGCATCAAAACTAAACAAGTTACGCTCAAAATAAAGTTAGTCCCTTTTGGTTTTGGTAAAAAAATCGAGAAAATCACCCTCTAATTAGTATCTTAAATGAACTTAATCGTTACGACTTCGTGTATATATTTTTAAAAGTTTTTTGACTCGTGTATATATTGTTTATATGATCTGTAAGTTTCATCGGTTCAAAGTCCTTATTATTGAAAGGGCTGTAGTTAAAAGGGGTTGAACGAGTCACTGATCACGAATTTATGCAAATTTAGAAACACAAAATCTTAATCAATTTTTGTCTAACAGAAAAACAAAAAAACACATGATATTCAGAAAAGAAAATCTGACTTTTTTTGTTTTTCGAGATTTTTGATATCTCTAACAATTTTTAAGTTATTTTGAAAAAAGCATATTTTTCAAAATTTAAATTTTTAAAAATTTTACTTTGAAACCAATTTTTTTTTAAAATAAGCACTTTGAATCGGTGGAACTTACTGATCATATTATAAACACAACATAAGTAAAATAATTTGTGGAGCGGTAACGATTAATTTCATTTAAGTTGCTAATTAGGGGTTAGTCTTCCCGATTTTTTTTTTGCAAAACAAAAGGGACCAACTTTATTTTGAGAGTAACTTGCTTAAATTTCATGATAGAAACTTTTTGTAAAAACAAAAATAAAAATTTTTTAATACACTTTAAAAAAGTTACAATGGGTTTTCCCCAAAAAGTGCTTAATTTTTTGGATATTCCACGTCGACATATTCTATTTGAAATTTGGTGAATATGAATCTATTTTTCATTGGCTATAACTCTGGTTCTACGAGATCCAGAGACCTAACGCCTACACTATTTTTTTTTTACTTTTTTATAAGCTATATTTTTGCTAAGAACGTTTTTTTCGACAAAATACTTACTTTTTGAGTTATTTGCGAAAAACCGTCTAAAAATGTGGTTATTTTGTTGAAAAATGAACATATTCACTGGCAAATAACTCGAAAAGTGTTGACTTGGCGAAAAAGCTCTATAGAACAAAAGTTACTTAAAATTAGTCAGTTTACCCATTTCCTGACTTATTTTGGACATATATTTTTTCACCCCCAACAGGGGGTGAAAGTCACCCCCAGGGCAAAAGCACACATCGGCACAATATCACTTTTTTCTTTGACATGTAAGCTATACGCATGCCAAATTTCATGTCAATCCAAGCGGTTCTTTAAAATTTAGAGCAAAAACCGTGAAAGAATGGACTATTATTTTAATCACTAATCAGACATTAGAATTAAGCATTGTTATTGTTTAACTGTTGTTTTTGTTATTGTATTTAAGTTAATGTTGATTTATAAATAAACTTTATTCGATTATATTGTTGTAGTTTCATTATTTAATTATTTAAAATTTTCGCTCATGCTTTGGGAATTGGGTTCCTTTTTGAATACAATAAAGTAAAATAAAAACTATGCCTACCCAAAAATATTATCTAAGTATGGTTTGTTCAACGGTAAATGGTTGTGTTCAATTAGTGCGGTCGGAATATTATTAAATTTATCTGACCTGGCCCATTGTTAAGACCCACCCGGAGCGATAAGCCACCGAGGTAGAGAGAGTTGGTCTTTTGCAATTAACACTGACTAGACGGTACTCCCATACTAAAGCCTAAAATAAATTTTACCTGAAACCGGGCCTTTTATACTATTATCGGTTAATCCAGGATGTTTATAGTGGTAACTAATTGAACTCAAACCATTTACTGTTAAACATACCATACCTAGGTAGCGTGGGGGAGTTCGTAGTCGCCCTCTACAATAAACTCCTTAGATTAGAACTGAGAGTAAGAGCTCTGAAATGATACGTGTTTTCGACATTACAATTAGGACTTGAAAGCTGGACATTCAAGCAAGTAGAACATATAAATAAGCTACAGTCATTTGAAATGTGGTATTACAGAAGGATGCCTAGAATAGCACAGACACAGAAGAAAACGAACACGGAAGTATTGCGAGAAATTGGCAAAGAATACGAAATAATGAACACAATAAAAAATAATATAGTTACAATATCTGGGACACGTAATGAGGGGACAACGATATGAAATGTTAAAACTGGTAATACAGGGAAATATCAGATGAGGAAGGAGTATAGGAAGAAGTAAAGGCTCATGGATAAAACTTTTAAGGGACTGGTTTATACAGTTCCATAAAACTCTTTAAAGCAGCGGTAGATAGAGTAAAGATAGTGATGCTGATACCCAACCTCCGATTAGGAGACGGCCCTTAACGGAAGAAGAGAGACTCTTAGAGACGGTAAAATTGAACCTTGCATTTAAAAAGCCTTCGCAAAGACATAGAAGCTCTACGGAGCAGAAGAGTCTACGGATTTCGACAAATTTCAGTACAAACTGGTACAAATTGGGGAAGTCCCCCAACATGACCCCTACCCCCTAGGGGTGGGGTGGGGGAAACTTTGAAATAATCTTTAATAGAAATCCCCATTTCTTATTGCAGATTAGAATATGTGAAACATTAAATACGTTTTATCTGACCTTTTTTTCGAATCGTGATAGATGGCGCTGTAATCACAGAAAAACTTATAGATTTGAAGTCTCAAACTAAATTTTATGGTAGTGAATAGTTTTTAAAAAACGTTTTGTAGAATCAGAACTTACAATAAAAAATGGGGGTTCCCATTAACGGTTTCTAAGTTCTGTCACCCCACCACCAGGGGATAGGGTGAGGGCTCATGTTTGGTGTCATTCGCTAGATTTTTGAAAAATGTTGAACGTGTTTTTAATTTTTTTTTTTGAAGTGTATTTCTCGATATTTTAGACCGTTTGCATAATTTTCCTAGGGTATGGGATAAATAGTTTTTTTTTCGTTTATAATCAATAATTCAAAAAAATGTCTAGAATAAAAATTACTTATATTTGTATAAGTAATCCAAATCAAGGATTACTTGGGCACAACGATGCAAGCTATACTTATTATTATTTTCTTACTGTTCTGACCAAAGTACAGTTAGGCTGGTATGAGAAGAAGTCCCAACTGGAACAAAACCACGTGGACCCCCTCGACTCCGGCGGTGAGATAATATAGCAGGAGACCTGAAAGCTATGGGCGTGGATAATTGGAATGTCTATTAAGCCAGATCATCCATTTCATAAGTCCATATTTGGAATGGTTTCATATTTTTTTGCTAATTTATTACCACAAAAACAAATTTTTTGCTCCACCCCTAACCGAGAAACAATGGTTGATGTAGCTTAATATTATGTCACATCATCGATAGCCATATCTCGCGAACCTAAAGAGCTAGAAAATCGTACGACGCGGCATATTTTTTTGCTAATTTATTGCTGTCGATCTGCATATGCAACATACCCCAAAACCACCCCTGCTTCCCTTACAGCTAAACAACACCCCCAAAAAACAACGAAAAATCTTGAAAAATGATTTTTGTGATATAGTTGACGGTTGATATTTAATTGCTAATTTTTTGCTGTCATTAGCCGTAAAAAACAAATTTTTTGCTCCACCCCTAACCGAGAAACAATGGTTGATGTAGCTTAATATTATGTCACATCATCGATAGCCATATCTCGCGAACCTAAAGAGCTAGAAAATCGTACGACGCGGCATATTTTTTTGCTAATTTATTGCTGTCGATCTGCATATGCAACATACCCCAAAACCACCCCTGCTTCCCTTACAGCTAAACAACACCCCCAAAAAACAACGAAAAATCCTAAAAAATTATTCTCATGATATGGTTGACAGTTGATGTTCAATAACAAATTTTTTTCTATGATAAGTTCTATCGATCCAAGACTTATTTTAAATGTTTTTTAATGATACTTATGTACGTATTATAAAAATTGAGTTATCCATCGCATTTTTCGGTATGTCAAAAAAAAAGTGTTTTGGATATAACACCTGAATAGAGAATAGTTATATGCATTCAATTTGATTTATTATTACAAAATCGTTTATCTCCAGCAGCCAAATGAATTTATTAAAATGCTGTTGGGCTGTATTATCTAAACAAGAGTGAGCTTCCATAGCACAACAAATTGGGGGTTTACCAAATTTTAGTTTTCTTGGTTAAATGACATTTTGAGTGTACATTAGTATGATTGAGTATATAAATAGTCATAAATAAGAATTAAAAAAAAACTAATACTTCATCGATTTATAAGATTAAGTCCACAGCCGTATTTTGATCCAAGAAAAACGAAGTTTACAGAAACGAAAAATGCAAACGATTTAAGACGGCAAAAATTTAGGATTTTTAATTATTTATTAAAAGTGCTCTTCAGATGTAAGGGTAGCTGGTGACGTTTTGGGGTATGTTGCCTATGCAGATCGACAGCAATAAATTCGCAAAACGATATGCAGCGTCGTACAAATAGCTCTTTTGGTTCGTAAGATATGGCTATCGATGATGTGACATAATATTAAGCTACATCAACCATTGTTTCTCGGTTAGGGGTGGAGCAAAAAATTTGTTTTTTACGGCTAATGACAGCAAAAAATTAGCAATTAAATATCAACCGTCAACTATATCACAAAAACCATTTTTCAAGATTTTTCGTTGTTTTTTGGGGGTGTTGTTTAGCTGTAAGGGAAGCAGGGGTGGTTTTGGGGTATGTTGCATATGCAGATCGACAGCAATAAATTAGCAAAAAAATATGCCGCGTCGTACGATTTTCTAGCTCTTTAGGTTCGCGAGATATGGCTATCGATGATGTGACATAATATTAAGCTACATCAACCATTGTTTCTCGGTTAGGGATGGAGCAAAAAATTTGTTTTTTACGGCTAATGACAGCAAAAAATTAGCAATTAAATATCAACCGTCAACTATATCACAAAAACCATTTTTCAAGATTTTTCGTTGTTTTTTGGGGGTGTTGTTTAGCTGTAAGGGAAGCAGGGGTGGTTTTGGGGTATGTTGCATATGCAGATCGACAGCAATAAATTAGCAAAAAAATATGCCGCGTCGTACGATTTTCTAGCTCTTTAGGTTCACGAGATATGGCAATCGATGATGTGACATAATATTAAGCTACATCAACCATTGTTTCTCGGTTAGGGGTGGAGCAAAAAATTTGTTTTTGTGGTAATAAATTAGCAAAAAATTAGCAAAAAAATATGAAACTATTCCAAATATGGACTTATGAAATGGATGATCTGGCTTAATAGACATATAATTGGATGGAGGTTGCTCAAGACAGAAAACAGTGGAGGCATGTTGTCGAGTCGGCTAAAACCCACGAAGGATTGTAACGCCACGAGGATTATTATATTCTAACCAAAATCTACAATAAAAAATGGGGGTTTCTATTTAAGATTTTAAAGCTGCCCTTCACCCCAGCTCCAGACAGTATAGTGTGAAGTCGTGTATGGTGTCGTTCGATAGCTTTTTTAAAAAATATTGAACACGTGTTCGAACTGTCAAACTACTTTTGAAACACCCTATATAAGACAAGAATAAAAAATAAAAATATATAAAGTAACCTTGATACAGTTTGAATTTTGAAACTCTTTTGTGGCGCGTTTACTTCAAATTTAGCAAATATTATCGCAAAATCTTTTAAAATAAAACTAGAATTTTGTTTTGCATCAAAATGAAAATACATTTTCGCGCCACGTAATATTCATATCAGATCTTTTGTAGCTGGAATATTGTATGCGCCACTCATTTTTACGGCGTTTAGCAGTTTTTTATTCTTGTATCAGGAGTTTTTCAAAGTTATTTATAAATTAAATATATTATGAAGTTAAATGCAATGTTTCTCGATTACACGTTAAGCTTTATAAATAGTCGCCTTTGTCGCATTATCTCCCAAATGATCTAGTGTCCATCGAATGTACACTAGATTTTTTTTCTATTCGAAATAGATTGAAAAAAAAAAAATTGAAATGGTCGGTAAATGAACTCGAATTGCCCGTTGCCAGATCAAATTTAGCGTCGTAACCACTACAACTACATAAACCATTTAGGGAAATCGTTAATTGGATTATACTTTTGTAGCTTAATAACTTCTAAACGGCTTAACCGATTTTGATCACTAAACATGAGTTTCAAACGTATTGACAAGTAGTATCTGATGAATCTAAGGTCAAGTATGATAACTGAAGCTATTACAGGAATTATTGAGCTTGAAAAACCATTTTTCCCATAAGAAATAGATTGAATCATATTTATGAAGCCTATAACTTAAAAATTCGAATTTTCCCGGATAAGAGGTATACACCGTTAGATTCGCCTAGATTCCTTCTACAAACGCTCAGTTATTGGCGCAATTCGTAGGTTGAAATTTTGAGTAATTGTCGAAAAACCAAAATTTTCAAAGTTTAGTTTTTCAGTTTTTCGGCTATACTGAGCCGTGTGTATGTCTGATCCTGGCGGCTTAGACACCATTTGAAAGCTTAACTCAATACTATTGATTTGGTGTATTTGTGGTTCTCCTGTCTCTTCCTGAACCGAAGATATACACCTTCAAAAAATATGCCGTTTTGTACCTACCAAGTCCTATAGCTGGCTTATGGGTGGTCAAAAGTCACAAACTATATCGGTTCTGAATCGGCCCTGACCCCCTCTTCAAACAGAGGAAAAAAATCAGATCGGTTTAACTTTTCCACATACATACATACAAAAAAATGCCACAAGGAAATAGCTTCAGAACATACATACAGTTGAGTCCGCGAGTCTTTACCCGTGCGTCATCATTTAAAGCATACGAAATAAGTCGGAAATCTATTTCACGCAACAACAACTGACAGAAAGTGGCTACTGTTCCGATTACGGGTTTTATTATAAAATTTGACGTTATCAAATATATAGAATGTCAAATGTAAGTTTTGCTTCAAAATTTTTGTGCAGAATTACAGCTACATTTGAAGTAGCTTAATAAATTCTTTTATTATTAGTGATTAATAAATAAATAAACAATTTATAAAAAAATTCAATGACATATTTTATTTTTGTTATTTTATTCACTTTGGCGGAAACCTAAACACAGTCATTTCTTTACTGTGTGAATGACGTTAGCTTTGTATGTTTTAAATATTATTTGCCAAAATATAATTGCTTACCTTAAAATTTCAAAGCCCAATATAAAATTAGTTGTGAAAACAACTGTTTGTGTAATATAAAGAAACTTCAAAACGCAAAAATTCGACAAAAACAGCAAAAAATTTAACTGACTGACAGCCACAAAAGTAAACAAAGCAGAAACGTCAAACAAATTGTGCTTAAAATATGAAAACATACCGAATCGTCTTTTTTTGTACCTATTTCTTTTCAATGCACTGAGTCTAGATGGTTCATAAAAATAACATGTGTTTTTTCTTAATAACAATCGGCAGCTGGTTTGCCATGAGTTTCATGCGTGGAAGAGAATGATGCTAGATAAAAAGTATGTGTTTTCTCTCGCCAGGTATTAATGACGCACGGGTAAAGACTCGCGGACTCAACTGTACATACATACCGACAAACATTTTCCCTTTTTTAAATAAAAATTTAGTCATATTTTTGAGCTCGGTAACTTTTGAATGGTATAACCGATTTTCAAAATTAGACATGCGTTAGAAAGGTAATGAACTGAGGTACTATCAGAAGCCGCAAAGGTCGGAGTTAAATTTTCGAAGTTTTTGGGAGTTTTGGGGACGAGAACGAAAAACAGACCCTAAATAGGAAGGGCCGTAAAATCCACACCCGTGGACCAAAATGTATGGTTGACATATTATTATGAATGGGTGAGTCTTTTCCTGAACATTAAGATGGGAGTTGGCCCAATTTTCAATTCAGTCCGATTTAGAAAATCGAAAATTTCGTGTATATATAGTGTCGCGTGTAGGGGAGTGTGGATGTGCGCCACTGGCGAGAACTGTCGTTCTCTGGTAATATAATACATAATATAGATACTTGCCCATGTACTATCAAACAACATAACCGGGGCCTGCCCCACCGACCAAACGATCGGCATCTTCCAGGCCAGGCCGCAGCAACACTAAAACTAGTTGGGTCAAAGAGATCGAAGGTTGGCGGTTCAATAGCCGATTTGTGAGTTTGTGTGTGTGTGTACGTAATGTATGTACGGATTGTAAGTATGTGTGTGCGCGTCTGTCGTATCAACTATTACGGAATTAATTGATACTAAGAGATCTTCTCCTCTCACATATACAATGCACAAAGCAGACATAAGTACATGAGTACTGTACGGGCCGTCTCGTCTCATTATACAGCGAGGCTGCACATTAGACTGTTGTTATAAATTGTAGATAATAAATGGGTTTTATTCTACTTGGTTTGTCTATGAAGTTTATCTGTGGCATACCAAATTTGTGTTTTGAAGAAATACCAAGATTAGCTCTTCATCTTAATATTTTTATGAGTTGCCTACTTATATACGTATATTATATATTATTTATTATATTATATAAATCGGCCTATGATAGTGTCCTAAGAAATAAATTGTATGAAGCCATGGATGAATTCCACATCCCTGATAAACTGATAAGATTGGTTAAGGCTACAATGCGTAAAGTCGTTTGCAAAATCGAAATACAGGGAGAACAATCACAGGCGTTTGAAACGAATGTTGGGCTGCGACAGGGAGATGCGCTGGCGTGTCTCCTCTTCAACATAGCTCTGGAAAAGGCGGTCAAAGATGCCCGAATAGACAACAGAGGAAATATTTTTAATAAATCATCCCAAATTTTGGCATATGCCGATGACGTGGACCTAGTTGCCCGCACAACACGCAAACGAGAAGAAAACCACCTTCTCAAACGCCTCGAAAAATATGGGCCTGAAAGTAAACGAGAAGAAAACTAAGATGATGGCATCAACACCCAACAACAGAGCCAGAAACATCAGTCAACAATTCTCTGTTGATAACTCTACCTTTGAAGTGGTGGACAAATTCACATACTTAGGCTCCCTGATCACCAAGGAGAACGTCACGACGAAAGAAATCAAGCGAAGGATAATCCTAGCGAACAAATACTATTTTGGACTGAGTAGACATATGAGAAGCAGAAACTTAAGCCAAAAAACAAAAATAACCATATACAAAACCCTTATACAACCAGTGTTGACATATGGATTGGAGACATGGACCATCTCCAAGGCAGATGAAAACCTTCTGCTTATATTTGAACGAGTGTCGTCGGCGTATCATATATTATCATCTCCCATTCATAGAAATTCTCACGATACAACATGATAAGTTTCTATAAAACTATGATTACTCTATTTAGTGGATCAAGAGCAACATTTACTTACTAATTTATCGCTAATGATGAGGTACTTTGTGTTGTGAACTTACCTGAAAAGCAAAAAAAATAATATTAGAAAAAATGTATTTAAGAAACTCATTCATGATCAGTAGAAGCGGAATGATGTTTTTTTACTGGTCTATTTAAACGGCCGTAATTTCATTACTCCATTTCCACTTTAAATAAAATCAGATGGCTAAATATGTCAAAAACCTAATTATTATAAAATATAAGATATGCACACCCATACTTTTTTCTTCTATATATTCCAGCATACTCTTAATGGTCTATAATAAACTTGGTCTATAATTATAAACGACCTTCGAAATAAAACTCACACATCTCAATTATTTTCCCTTCCAAATCCTGAAAGTCTAAACGATTACTTCGTTAATGTGAGTAAAAATATAACATCAACTATTTTGCCGCAACAAGATCCCATTTCATATCTCCCTAATTCAAGAAAGGTCTCAAATTCATTCTTTTTAAGACCAGTCGATAACTCTGAACTAATCCAAACAATCAATAGTATTAAAAGCAAATCATCCTGTAGTACTCATGGACTATCTATAAAATTTTTCTCTAATCTCACAGAAAATGTGTTGGAAATCCTCGTCTATTCAGAGTGCCTATAGACCTATTGCCTTACTACCGGTACTCTCCAAAATAATTCTTGAGAGACTCATTAAAACTCGACTTTGTGCTTTATCGTTGATAACAACATTTTATCTCAAAATCAGTTCGGCTTTTTAACTAATAAATGTACCACTGATGCCATGTTTTCTGTACTACATGAGGTTTACCAAGCACTAAACAAAAATCGTTATACTGCCACTGTTTTCTGTGACTATGCCAAAGCTTTTGATTGTGTAAATCACGACATCTTGATTAAAAAACTAAACTTCTATGGAATTCGAGGTATTTCTTTGAATTGGTTCCAATCCTACTTAAATAATAGGAAACAACTAGTTAGAGCAAGTGATACTGACTCTAGTCTCAAAAACATTGTATGTGGAGTACCACAAGGTTCAGTATTGGGTCCTCTTCTGTTTCTTATCTTCATAAATGACATCACTAATTTAAAAATCGATGTAATTTTTCTTTTTGCTGATGATACCAGTATCACTTGGAGCAACTCAACTATTGCATCTCTTCATGAAACTATAACTTCGGATCTACTGACGATAAAGACCTGGTCTGACTCTAATTTACTCTCTTTTAACGTAGATAAAACAGTAGCATTATCCTATAAAGGAGCTCTTCAACCTTTGCCTCTTAATAACAGCCAGATCAGTACCGTTGATTCTGTAAAATTTCTTGGTATTTTTTTAGACAGCAACCTCAAACGGTCCCTTCATATCGATTCGTTAAGTAAGAAACTCGTCTCAGCTTGCTATGCAATAAGATCTGTCTCAAGGGAACTCAATTTAGCATCTTCTAAAATATCATAGTTTTCGTTGTTCGAGTCTCATCTTCGATATGTTATTGATGTTATTTGATATTTGATGTTATTTTTAAATTGCAAAAAGGGCAATAAGATATCTGTTTGGCCTCAGAAGATCTACACATTGCAGAAGTTACTTCAGAGATCACGGAATTTTAACACTTCCATATTTATATATTCTAGAAACGGTTTGTTTAATTCGTAAACACCTTCATGTCTTTCCAGCAAGACCCAATCATCTTTACGTCACCAGAAATTCAATCTTTGATATTTATTTACCGATCCTATCCACTGAGTTAGTAAGAAATCTATACTATATTCCGCAAAAAAACTTTACAACCATCTTCCTTTACAACTTAAATCTGTAACATCTTTCCCAAAGTTCCGTAAAATGACAAAAGCCTATCTATTAAAAGACCATACTATTCAATAGAAGAATTTCTTAATGAATAACTAAGAAAATTGGGTTTCATACAGTAGCTTAAACTTGTCAGTTCCTAATGCTGTATTTTATTTATTTATTTATTTGTTGTAAGTATGTTCAATTTGCAATTTATATAAATTTTGCAATAAATTGTTTTTGTCTGCTTTTATATCTTATTATACAGGGTGTTTGGAATTTACTCGTTTCCTGTCGCTGATAATCGAAATAAACACTAGTGGACTGTATGATACTTGTAATTAATTGAAAGAGGTACAAATTACACAAAATACACTTCTTGGTTCGCGTATTCGTCTGTAGTCTGTTTTCTTGTCTACACTCTTAACAACATTAGTTCCCGAATTCTAGTTTTTAGGTGTCACTGAGGCGCGCGCGGTGTTGCCACCGTTGCCATTTTTTATAAAGGTTAAAAGTCCTAACATAGCCCCCCTTTTGAAGGGCACCTTCAAAAATATATACATAAAATATTGAATAGTAAAATATCTAAATACACAAAAAATAAAACAAACACAAATAATTGTCAATTGTTGATGTCTTCTTGCATTGGTAAAGGACACAAATGTCTTACTGAACGAGTAACTGATCCCTTCATGGTGGTTACTTCTGCTACTCTGGTTTCTCCATCTCTACCTTGACATAACTTAGTGATTCGTCCAGTAATCCACTGACAAGGAGGAACAGAATCATTTTTAATAAGAACCAGGGTTCCTAATCGAATTTTGCTAGCTGGATCCTTCCATTTGTACTGTTGATGTAATTGAGACATATATTGTTTGGAAAATTGACCCCAAAATTGCTGGTACAGCTGCTGCACATGTTGGAATCTGGTTAAGCGACAGCTGGCTATATTGTGAACGTCATACTCTGGCAATGACGTAAGAGGTCTACCACTTAGGAAATGGGAAGGTGTAATAGGAGATAAGTCATTAGGATTATTTGACATGTCAAACAATGGTCGTGAATTTAATATACCTTCTATCTGTACGATAAGGGTGTTAAATTCTTCAAATGTTACATTATTATTAATTAATATTCGTTTCAAATGATGCTTAGTGCTTTTAACAGCTGCTTCCCACAGCCCCCCATGATTAGGTGTATAAGGAGGAATGAAGATCCATTTTATTCGTAGCTCGCTTGTAGCCGTTTCAATAGAATTGTAATTTTTCTGTAAAAAATGTCCTAACTGTTTCAGATAATTGTTGGCTCCTACAAAGGTACTGCCGTTGTCTGAATAAATAGTACTAGGTATACCACGTCGAGCGGTAAATCTTTTTAAACTTGCTAAAAAATTCTCTTTTGTGAGGTCCGACACAACTTCTAAATGGACAGCTTTTGTGCAAAAGCAAATGAATAATGCCAAATAACATTTTAATAGTTTAGCTCCGCGCCCCTTTTTACTAAGAATATTAAAAGGACCTGCATAATCTATACCAGTCACATCAAATGGAAAATTAGGTTTAATTCGATTATTTGGTAGATTTGACATTGGACTTAAAAAGGGTATAGGATTAAACTTGAAACAAGTCAAACAATTTTTGACAGTTTGTTTTGCTAAGACACGTCCTGCTATAGGCCAGTAACGTTGTCTTACTGATGCAAGCAATAATTGAGGACCTGGATGAAATAGTTGCTTATGTTTATACTCGAAAATTAACTTAGTAAAATAGTGTTTGGATAACAGAAGAATAGGATGTCTAGTATTGAACGATAAATACGTATTGTTGAGTCTTCCACCTACTCGAAGAATTCCTTTATTATCCAAAAATGGAGTTAATGAAGAAAGTCTATTATTTTTTGGAAGTTGCTTGCCCCTTTTGAAAAAGGATAATTCGTCAGCAAATGACTCTAATTGAGCTTGTTTGACGATACTAATATGGGCTTCATCTAATTCTGCAATAGATAAATTACCCGTACGTTTATTAGATTTATTTCTTAAATTGTAAATGAAACGTAAACAATAGGCTGTTATTCTTTGAAGTGTAATAAAATCTGAGTATCTAGTGATTAAATCTGACAATTGTACTGATATAACTTGAAACACTTTAGAAGTCTTTTTCAACTCTGTCAGTTCTGAAGTTTTTAACTTAAAATCCACATTAGGCCATTCTGACTGTGGCAATTGCAAAAACAGTGGTCCGTTCCACCAAATTGTATTGGAAATTAATTTTTCAGGCATAATACCACGAGATGCAATATCTGCTGGGTTACTTGAACTGTTAACATAATTCCAGGTAAATGTGTTGGACAACGATTGAATTTTGGATACTCGATTAGCAACGAAAACTTGTAATTTACTAGGATCCGTATGAATCCAACTTAGTGCTACCTGAGAATCAGACCACATGAAAATAGGAACATTGACTTGAATGGCTTCTGTTACGGTGTTTATTAGTTGTGCACCTAATAAACAAGCACAGAGTTCTAGTTTCGGAATAGTTACAAGTTTGATTGGTGCAACTTTAGTTTTTGAACACAAGAGATTAATGTGATATTGATTTGAATCATCGATGCTTCGAAGGTAAATGCACGCAGCATATGCAGCTTTTGATGCATCACAAAAACAATGAATATCAAGTAAAGTATTCGAGACAACTTTACGAGGAATAGATATCTGATTAAAAATATTAATATTATTTTGAAATTGTAACCAAGTCTGTTGCAAATCCAAAGGGATTGGAGTGTCCCACGAAATATGAAGAGTCCATAATTGCTGAATGAGCATTTTTGCAATAATAATAGACGGGCTTAACAGACCTAGAGGGTCATATATTTGCGTAATATTCGACAGAATATGTCTTTTAGTAAATGGTTCGTGACTACGTAATTTGTTTATGTTAAAGGTAAACGAATCAGAAGAATTTAGCCACTGGACACCTAATGTTTTACAACTATCGTGATCTCCCAAATTTAATACTGAATTTGAGACATCGGATTCTTGAAAATCTGTAATTACTTGCTGATCATTTGAAATCCATTTTCTCAGAATAAAATGAGCTGATTTGAGCATATTGTAAATAGATTTGCATCTTTCTTGTAGTTCGCTTAGATCATTAGATCCTGTTAATAAATCATCAACATACATATCATTTAAAATTGTGCTAGAAGCTAATGGAAACTTGTCTAAATTGTCTTCAGCTAATGTTCTGATACATTTAATTGCTAAATAAGGTGCTGATCTAGTGCCATATGTGACAGTATTCAGTTGATAAATAGAAAATTCTTCATTATTATTTTCACGCCAAAGAATTTGTTGTAAATATTTATGTTCTGGATGTATGAGTATCTGTCTGTACATTTTAGAAATATCTGCTGATACAACATATTTATAAATTCTGAATCTTAGCAAAATGTTTAAAATATCGTTTTGCACTTTAGGACCTACATATTGAAGGTCATTAAGAGAATATCCTGATGAGCTCTGGCAGCTTCCCTCAAAGACAGTTCTAAGTTTTGTAGTTACACTAGACTCTTTTAATATACCATGATGTGGTAAAAAATAGGAATGTTCTGAATTAATAGAAATTTTACTCATATGACCTAGGTTTTCATATTCATGAATAAATTCAAAATAGAGTTGTTTAAAATAGGAATTGGAGAATTTTGATTCTAATGACTTAAATCTTTTAATAGCTGTTTGCTTTGAATCACCTAATAGACTAGGAGAATATTTTAATGGTAATTTTACCACGAATTGTCCATTCTCATTACGAGATGTGTCTTGTTTAAATAAAGATTCGCAAATGAGATCGTCTTGAGACAGAAATTCATTCTTGGTTTGAACATCCTCTAGTTCCCAAAACTTTTTTAATTGATCATCCTCAGGGATGTGTACTTCAACAAAATTGCATACATATTTATCTGAATTAATTGGAACTGTACCTGTTACAATCCAACCTAAATGAGTATTGATTAGTAATGGAAGCTTTTTACCTAATGATATTTTATCTTGCAATATAAGATCCCAAAAAATGTGAGCGCCTAATAACAAGTCAATTTCTTTAGGACAATTGAATTCTGGATCTGCTAAATTAATATTGTGAGGTAATCGAATATTATTCATATCAATAGGATAAGCAGGTAATCTACTTGAAATAACGGGTACTACAAGACATGATATACTAGAATTGAAATCTGAAAATTGTGAAGATATTTTTAATGAACATTTTTTACTAATGTTAGAAGAACGCTGACTAATACCAGTAATTGAACAGTTTGTATCAGTTAATTGTAGTTTTAATTTATTGCAAAAGCGTTCGGTGATTAAATTCATTTGTGCACCGCAATCAAGTAATGCTCGGCACTTATGAAACTTACCATCTTGGTCTTTAATATTACACATAACTGTAGCTAATAAAACTTGACTCTCATTTTTTGCAAAATTTATACTTATTTGCTGTTCTACACCATCATTTCTATGATCAAAAGTACTAGGTGAACTTACTTGATGATTAGTGTCACGAATTGAAACTTCTGCATAATCTTTATGAAGCAACGTGTTATGTTTGTGAGTCTTACAAACAGGACATGGACCAAATTTACAATTTCTCTTATCATGACCACTTAATAAACAATTTTCGCATAATTTAAGTTTTCTAACTTCCCGAAACCTCTCTTCGACTGATAACGCTTTAAAGGTGGGACATTTATAAATTGAATGTTCCTTTCTACAAAAATTACATCGGTTTTTAACCGCAAAGTGCACTAGATTGTTAGATCTGTTATGATACTTATTTGAACTTGAAGACTGTGATTTAGCCGTTTGAGATTCATCCAAACTTTGTAGTATGTCCGTCTTATTTTTTAAAAAATTGATAAAATGTTCTAAAGTAGGCAAATCGTTTGCAACCTTAGTTTCTTTCCATTCGCGTATAGTATTTTTCTGGAACTTGTTGATTAAGATATGTATCATAAATGAATCATATAACTTTTCTTTTGGTACGTCTATACCTTCCAAGGAAGTTAAATGTTTGGATATCTCGTCTAACATATTTCGAAAACTAGCATAATTATAATTATCTTTTTGCATCATGGTTAAATTTAGTAATGATTTAAAGTGGCTGTCTATTAAAAACTGTTTTTTATCGAACCTATCGCATAATAAATCCCAGGCTTTCTGAAATGGTTGATCTACGCTCTCTAAACCTTCAATACAACTGGCTGCGTACCCTTGCAAGGAAGCCTTCAAGAAATGAAACTTCTGCCCATCACTAAGGGATGCATTATTCGCAATGGTCGCATTGAAGCTATTTTTGAAACTAACCCAAAATTGAAACTCCCCAGAGAACGTTTGCAATTTTATTCTCGGTAATAGGACATTTTGCAGGGGATCACTCACTGCTTTAAATTCACTAGATTGACCTAATTGACCGTATTGTACGTTATTACTGTTTACCGCTACCGGTCTTAAAATGGTTTTTAAATATGCTTGTGCCGCATAAAATCGATTTTCAAACTCCTCTCTTTCTGAATAGTGCTCCGGTAATTGACCCTCAGAACATTTCTTTTCTATCTCTGTTTGAACTATATCAAAATCATTTAATAAGTTTATATGATTATCATATCTAAATTGAACATCTTGAATATCAAAGTCACCCTTGTCTTTTGTTTTAGTAATGAATTTCTCTAGCAAAGTTAACTTTTGTTTATTTGTTCCACGAAGTCTAACTAAATCTTTTAAATCGTCTACTACTACTACTTCATTTGAGGTCGCCATCTTAGTAAATAAAATTGATAAAATCGACAAATGGGTACTTATAATTTAACTATGGATTATTATTGAAATTAAATATGAAAACACATATATAATTGTACACAAATATCGCAAACAGAAGGTAATATCATTTAACTAGATTGATATTGATAGAATTGCATAAAATCGTTTATAATTATTGTCAAATAAACCAACGAATTATAAAATGATCGGTTAAGAATGAAATATATAAAAATGGAAGGATCTGACCTTTATTTGCAGTGGTCCTGATGAATAGCTGTCGCTTGTCGCGTACCTTGCTGTACGTACTTCTCTTTCGCTGAATTGGGCCACTGGAAATGACACTAGAACTTGGAACTATTAACTTGGTTAGCGTCTACTAGTTTTTGGCGCTAATATTGCCTCATGCCGGCTAATAGATAATAAATTCGGCTCTTTTGACCAAAATGTTTGGAATTTACTCGTTTCCTGTCGCTGATAATCGAAATAAACACTAGTGGACTGTATGATACTTGTAATTAATTGAAAGAGGTACAAATTACACAAAATACACTTCTTGGTTCGCGTATTCGTCTGTAGTCTGTTTTCTTGTCTACACTCTTAACAACATTAGTTCCCGAATTCTAGTTTTTAGGTGTCACTGAGGCGCGCGCGGTGTTGCCACCGTTGCCATTTTTTATAAAGGTTAAAAGTCCTAACACAGGGTGTCCCGAAAAGATTGGTCATAAATTAAACCACATATTCTGGGGTCAAAAATAGTTCGATTAAACCTAACTTACCTTAGTACAAATGTGCTCATAAAAAAGTTACAGCCCTTTGAAGTTACAAAATGAAAATCGATTTTTTTCAATATATCGAAAGCGATTAGAAATTGAAAATGGTTATTCATTTTAGAGATTTTTTGTTGAAAATGGACATGTGTCACTAGTATGGCAGGAACATCTTAAAACAAAATTATAGTGACATTTTTTCACCCCATAAAAATTTTATGGGGGTTTTGTTCCCTTAAACCCCCCCAAACTTTGGTGGACGTTCCAATTAATTCATTATTGTGGTACCATTAGTTCAACACAACGTTTTTAAAACTTTCTTGCCTCTTAGTATTTTGTCGATAAGCCAGTTTTTATCGAGATGCGGCTTCTTTTTTAATATGTTTACATAAAAATTTTAAGGGAGTTTTGTTCCTTTAAACCCCCCAAATATACGTGTACGTTCTAAATAAACTATTATTGTGGTACCATTAGTTAAATACAGTATTTTTAAAACTTTTTTGCCTCTTAGTCTTTTTTTTGATAAGTCACCTTTTATCGAGATGTGGCTTCTTTTTCAAAATATACCTAAAAATGTAAATTATAAATACATTTTCAGATTATTATTAACAGGTCGCTACAATCGTACTTAACCATATACAAATATGTGGTGGATTCGACAAATATTCAAAATATCTCGATAAACACTTCAAAGATCACAGAATTTTGACCCTTTCATCTTTGTATATTTTAGAAACTGTTTGCTTAATTCGTAAACATCTACATGTCTTTCCACCAAGACCTAATCATGACTACTTCACGAGAAATTCTACGTTTGACGTTTATATGCCGACCCCGTCCTCTGAGTTAGTAAAGAAATCTATATTATATTCCGCAAAAAAAACTTTACAACCATCTCCCTCTACAACTTAAATCTGCAGCATCTTTCCCCAAATTCCGTAAACTGACAAAAGCCTACCTATCTGAACGACCATATTATTCAGTAGAAGATTTTCTTAATCAATAACTAAGAAATTACAGTACCCTTTGCACAAGTAGTATTTTTATTATCATTTTTTTTGTCTATATTTTCGTGTCATATGCAGCAGCTTAACTTTTAAACTTATTAATTACTATATAGACTATGCATTTGCAATTTACTTAAATTTTGCAATTGATTACTTCTGTTTAACTTCATTATTATTGTTATTATTGTAAATATATTGACGATTTATGTAATTTTAGTAATTTGGATTGTTATTGTTTTGTTTTCTTGACTTTTTATAAGCTTTGTCGATAAAATTGTACAATTTTTCATGACAATAAAGCATATTTCTATTCTATTCTATTCTATTCTAACACTGGCTACTGGCTTATGGAAAAAGTACTGAGAGGCAAAAAAGTTTTAAAAATATTGTGTTTAACTAATGGTGCCACAATAATAATTTAATTGGAACGTACTCAAAAGTTTGGGGGGGTTTAACGGAACAAAACCCCCATAAAATTTTTATGGGGTGCACAAATTTAACTTTAATTTTTTTTTAAGATGTTGCTACCATAAGAGTGCTACATGTCCATTTTCAATAAAAAATCTCTTAAGAGTTTTCGATATATGAAAAAAAATCGATTTTCATTTTGTAACTTCAAAGGGCTGTAACTTTTTTTGTGTGCACTATTGTATATAGGTAAGTGAGGTTAAATCAACCTAGTTTTGACCCCAGAATCTGTGGTATAATTTATGACCAATCTTTTCGGGACACCCTGTATACTGTATACTGACGATTAACTAATTTTATGAAATTGTAGTTGTTATTTGTTATTGATATTATTTTTCTTTTGACTGTATGTGAGCTTTGTCCATAAAATTGTAAAAATTTTCAGTGACAATAAAGCATATTTCTATTTCTATTTCTAATTAAGTACTTCCATTCTCCATTTAATTTCATCGTTGCTGCGAAGAAGAAATGAAGTGGTTGTTGCTTTTCTGACTAGGTTAGCTGTTTCTTTATAAATATCTTAGTTAGTGTTATAGATGTTTCTCGGTGGTTTGTTATACATATATGCCTTCTCAAATAATTGCAGAACAAAACTTGGTTTATTATTTTCCCCCTAGATCTCTATCTTGATCTCTAGATCTCAGCGAATTTCATTTGGATTGGGAGAAATGCGAATGTTCAGAAACATCAAACTAAGAGGACGAATGGATCAAAATCACGGCGAATCAGGCAACTCAACGATAAAGAAGAGGAAATATCGGATAGATTAAATTAATAAGAATGCTACTTGAAATTGCAGAGGATTTAGGTCAAAGTAATAAGAAATAGGCGATGAACATAACCGTGAGTACTGAAACATCAACGAAGCTGCGAGGACCAACAAATTTGGAACTCAAATTTCAAATTTCTTTTCTATAATACTATCTTTATGCACTTCCTATAGTGTTTTTATGAATTTTTCAATACTTTAATTTTAGTAGGATCATACGGTCTTGAGGTACTGTGGCATATGGATCTTTCAAATCAATGAATCTACGGTGAATTTTAGCCTCTCAATTTCTATTAAGTTCAGGAATGGAGTAGGTTTATGTGAGCGATACATGATTTCCTCACTCTGACAATCCATTGGTCGTTGTTTAATTTTTTTTAAATCTTTTTTATTTTTACTGTTATCATTTCCGCAAATTTCTAAATCATTTATAGTCTCTTCTGTTAATCTTATAAGTCACAAGTCTATTTTTTTCTATCTTTAGCTTAATGGTGATACAATGAATGCAAGAAAATGATGGTGGACATCCTGTACACACGTTCTCATCTGCATAATCGTATGGCGAATCGTTGGGCGACGTGATTAATGCCTTTTGAGTCTTATGGGATCCAATTACTGCTGCATTTCGTTATGTTCGTTAATTAATTTAAGAGATATGTTGCGAAAATGCGAATTTTGAAAACCCTAGTGTGAACTGTGAAGAGGACGCAAGGCGCCTGGTTTTTGTGCGCATTCCTTGCATCTAACGGAATTATTGGTCTACGTGATTTCCGATCTGATGTGTACTATAAGCATAGGAAGTTTAAATAATTGTTTGATACTTTGTTTCTATATGGTTATATGTTATATGTACTTCGATTATTTAACAATAGATATACTCAACAATCATAATATTATAATATGAAGATGAAAGCGTAATAAGGTTCGAAAAAACATGGACGACATAAAGCATGAAGCTTGTCTCTATCTTCAATAAAGCATTTCCTTTAATCACAATTAAGCAAAAACATCGCAAACCCTGGACTACCAAAGGTGTCCGCATATCAGCCAAAAACATGCGTTCACTACTGTATATCAAGAAATTTACTACCAACGTCTCTGTTACTGAATATCACCAAGTAACGGGCAATCTATTTAAAACTTATAAAATCAGCTAAAAAATTGTACTATCAAAATCGTCTCAGAAGCTCTAAAAGTGTTGCAAAAGAAACTTGGTCCATAATAAACGATCTTCGAAATAAAACTCACACAGCTCAAACATTTTCCCTTCCAGACCCAGAAAATCTAAATGAATACTTTGTTAATGTGAGTAAAAATATAACATCAACTATTGTGTCACAACAAGATCCCATGTCCTATCTCCCTAATTCAGGAAAGGTCTCGAATTCATTCTTTATAAGACCGGAGGATAAATCTGAACTGATCCAAACAATCAATAGCATTAGTACCGATGGACTATCCATAAAAATTTTCTCAAATCTTCCAGACAATGTGTTGGGACTCCTCATCTCTCTAATTAATGATTCTTTTGAGAAAGGTAAATTTCCAGAGTGCCTGAAGAGAGCCATCATTATTCCTCTCCATAAGGGTGGTGAAAAATATAATGCCTGCAATTATAGACCTATTGCATTACTACCGGTACTCTCCAAAATTATTGAGAGGCTCATAAAAGCCCGACTTATGTCCTTTCTCGTTGATAACAAGATTTTATCACAAAATCAGTTCGGCTTTTTAAATAATAAATGTACCACCGATGCCATGTTTTCTGTACTACATGAGGTTTATCAAGCATTAAACAATAATCTGCACACTGCCACTGCTTTTTGTGATTATGCCAAAGCTTTTGATTGTGCAAATCACGACATTTTGATAAAAAAACTAGATTTCTATGGAATTCGAGGTATTTCTTTGAACTGGTTTCAATCTTACTTGGATAATAGGAAACAACTGGTTAGAGCAAATGATACAGACTCTAGTCTCAAAAATGTTGTATGTGGGGTACCACAAGGTTCAGTATTGGGTCTTCTACTTTTCCTTATCTTTATTAATGACATCACTAGTTTAAAAATCGATGGAAAAGTTTTTCTTTTTGCTGACGATACCAGTATCACTTAAAGCAACTGAAATATCGCAACTCTGCATGCTACTATAACTTCTGATCTACAGTGGTGAACAATGAAACATACTTTTCATTGTTCGAGTCCCATCTTCGATATGGTCTGCCTTTTTGGGGTTCTGGTACAGCTGCCCAATCCGATGTTATTTTTAAATTACAAAAAAGAGCAATAAGATATCTGTTTGGCCTCAGAAGAACAACACATTGCAGAAGCTACTTCAACTATCACAGGATTCTAACACTACGTTCTTTATTTATTTTAGAAACTGTTTGCTTAATTCGTAAACATCTACATGTCTTTCCAGCAAGACCTAGATATGACTATTCCACCAGAAATTTTACCTTTGACATCTATTTTCCGATCCCGTCCAGTGAGTTAGTAAAGAAATCTATGTTATATTCTGCAAAAAAACTATACAACCATCTCCCTCTACAACTTAAATCTGCAACATCTTTCCCCAACTTCCGTAAAATGACAAAAGCCTATTTATCTGAAAGACCATATTATTCAATAGCAGAGTTTCCCAATAACTAAGAAATTACAGTTTTCTTATGTATAAGTAGAATCTTAATCTATATTTGAGTGTCATATGCAGCAGCATAACTTATTAAATTACTTATTAAATTTCTTAAGGTAGATTACGCAATTTGCAATTTTTTTTTAAATTTTGCAATAGATTGTTACTGATTTTTATTTCACTTTATTATGTTTTATTTATATTGACGATTTGTATAATTTTAGTAAATTGTATTTGTTATTGTTTTTATTTATGATTCTTCTAAGCTTTGTCTATAAAATTGTAAAATTTTTTATGACAATAAAGCATATTTCTATTCTATTCTATATATCTAAGGTAGGGCAAAGCTGAAGTTCCAGGGCTAATTTGGACAAAAAAATCAAAACACAAAAGACCTTGCACAAGATTTGTTATCTTTGTCTAGGTTCTATTTTGGGTGATACCTATAATAATCTCTCAGATTACAGCCTTTCCACGGTTTGAGTAATTTTTTTAATGAAGAAAAAATACAAGGTATTAGAGCCAATCTAAAATGTGTAAAAATGGGCTCTATATAAAGGCGAGTAAAACAGGAAAGTCAAATCAAGACAGAAATGAAGTATTCAGCAATAATGAAGATCAGGAAAGGGCCAGCTAATAGAAAAGAGACTGGATATGGAAACAATGGTTGAGAAAAAGAAGGAAAAAGATCAGGAACGATTTGGCCGGCGTGACTACAGTCACAAAAATAGTTCAAGAACAAAGACTGCCATGGCTTGGTCACATTAGATGTAGAACTGAAGACTATGTGAACGAAGAATAGAGCTGTTGAAAGTTTAAGGAAAGATAGGTAAAGGAAAATCGAGGAAAATAATTATCCCAAGACAGGCATTATTAAGAGCGTAGGCGCAAAATTTCGGGCCAATGCTTTTTAAATGCATTAATTTTTTTCGAATCATGAGAAAACTAATAGCAGTACGTTCTTTGAAGGTAAAATATTGCAAAACCTCTAAATTTTAAAGAACTGCTTGGATTGACATGAAATTTGGCATACACATAGCATGGCATAAGTCAAAGAAAAAAAGTGATATTGTGCCGATGTGTGCTTTTGCCCTAGGGGTGACTTTCACCCCCTTTTGGGGGTGAAAAATATATGTTCGAAATAAATCCGGAAATGGATAAAATGCCTAATCCTAAGCAACTTTTGTTCTATAAAGTTTTTTCAACAAGTTAATACTTTTCGAGTTATTTGCGAGTAAATATGTTAATTTTTCTACAAAATAACTACGTTTTCAAACGATTTTTCGTAAATAACTCAAAAAGTAAGTATTTGGTGGAAAAAAAATTATTATCAAAAATATAACACGTAAAAAAGTGAAAAACTTGGTGTATATATTAGGTCATTGGATCTAGTAGAAGCAGAGTTATAGCTAATGAAAAATAGGTTCATATTCGTCAAATTCCAAATCGTATATTTTAACGTGTCATAATGAAAAAACAAAGCACTTTTTTGGGAAAACTCATTTTAAATTTTTTAAAGTGTTTAAAAAATTTTGAATCGATGAAACTTACAGATCATATAAACACAACATAAGTAAAATAATTTTTGGAGCGGTAACGATTAATTTCATTTAAGTTGATAATTGGGGGGGTGATCTTCCTGATCTTTCTTGCCAAAACAAAAGGGACCAACTTTATTTTGAGCGTAACTTGCTTACATTTGATGCTAGAAATTTTTTTTATAAAAACAGAAATAAAGATTTTTTTAAACACTTTAAAAAAATTGTAATGTGTTTTCCCCAGGAATTTTTCGAATATGAACCTATTTTTCATTAGCTATAACTCTGCATTTTTTTTCACTTTTTGATAGGCTATAATTTTGCTAAGAATACTTTTTTCGACAAAATGCTTACGTTTTGAGTTATTTGCGAAAAACCGTCTAAAAACGTGGTTATTTTGTTGAAAAATGAACATATTCACTTGCAAATAACTCGAAAAGTATTGATTTGGCGAAAAAACTCTACAGAACAAAAGTTGCTTAAAATTAGTCAGTTTATCCATTTAGGAACTTATCTTGAACATATATTTTTTCACCCCCGAGATGGGGTGAAACTCACCCCCATGGCAAAAGCACACATCGGCACCATATCACTTTCTTTCTATGACATGTTAGCTATGCGTATCCCAAATTTAATGTCAATCCAAGCGGTTCTTTAAAATTTACAGCAAAAACCGTGAAAGAATGGACTATAGGTATTTTTGAAACATTAACGCAGAATGAAAGATTACATTATTATCGAGGGCCGAAAGTCCGTGAAAACTTTTATGTTTATTTTAATAAGCTACAGAGGTGACAAAAGAAGAGAAAATTTAGTAGGATTTTTAATTTCAAATATCTCATTCAAAAGAAACTTTTTGTTTATTGTAAGCGACTTTCCGCCCTCGGTAATAATGCAATCTTTCATTCTGCGTTTAAATTTTTCAAACATATTTATTAGTTTTCTCAGGATTCGAAAAAAAATGAATGCATTTAAAAAGCATCGGTCCGAAATTTTTCGCCTACGATCTTAATCACAATATGAAACAAATAAAATTATTAATCTCATACTAATTAGCTTAACTCCCTGGAAAAAGCATCTTAAGCAAAGTCACACAAATACCTAATCAACATGATGCTTAGGTCAGTTGTTCTCAGGCGCCAATCTTATCTGCTGGCCTGTATCTACTTGAATTATTAGTCTGTGTGGACTACATAATTATGAAATCCAATATTTATATATTAATTTTCATTCTATGGGATGTGCACTGTATCAACAAGAAATTTTTTGACACTAGGCGATAAAGTATATAATATAGCGTAGCCATATCGCTAATAAAAAAACTCGTGTTTGATAATGATAATTACAAGATTATTAAGTCATGCTGCAAAAATGTGTGTCAAAACCAATGTAGATATCATTCTATTGTTTAATTACTGTTGGGATTATCTGTATTAAGTTATTTTAAAAAAGGATTGATTACTTAATAGTCCATGTGGTGAGACCGCTCCCGTCTGGAAAAATTTCTGATTCGGCTTCTTTGTGGATTCCTATTCAAAAATGTCCTCTTTAAACAAATCTGAAGGGTGCCGGGCGGAATTTTTGGGCACAAATTGTTTAAACAATTTTTTTAAACAAATACAAAAGATCACGTTTTTTTGCTCCGGAACATATATTTTTAAGTTTTGTGGGTAATTCTAAACACTAAAGGTATCTTGTAAATTTTCTCAAAAATTGATAGTTTTCGAGTTATAGGCGATTCAAAATCTGAAAAATGCTAAGATACGCATTTTCGAGGCCTAAAAACTCATATTTAAATTAGTATTTTTGAGGTTGCCAGATACTTAAATTGAAGTTTAGACATTCAGCTTCAAGATTCTGAAGAGTGATTGCATCTAACCTTAATTTATACCGTTGTTTTTTAATTGTTAAATATGCGTGTTTATCCGATTTTTTTGCCGGTGCGGCGAGCTCTATTTCAAAAATCTCCTATTTTCCTCCGAAAAATATTTTTTCTAGTTTCTTTGGCATATTCTAAATAAAATAAGTGTCTTGACATTTTTCTCAAAAGTTAACAGTTTTAAAGTTATAAGCGATTTAAAATCCAAAAATGCGTTTTTGGCATTTTTCTGATTTTTAATCGCTTATAACTTTTAAAAATATTAATTTTTGAGAAAAATGTCAAGAAACTTATTTTATTTAGATTATTCCAAAAAATTTAGAAAAAACATTTTTCGGAGGAAAATAGGAGATTTTTGAAATAGAGCTCGCACCGGCAAAAAAATCGGATAAACACGCATAATTAACAATTAAAAAACAACGGTATAAATTAAGGTTAGACGCAACCACTCTTCAGAATCTTGAAGCTGAATGTTTAATCTTCAATCTAAATATCTGGCAACCTCAAAAATACTAATTTAAATATGAGTTTTTAGGCCTCGAAAATGCGTATTTTCGCATTTTTCAGAATTTAAATCGACTATAACTCGAAAACTATCAATTTTTAAGAAAAATTACAAGATACCTTTCTTGTTTAAAATGACCCAAAAAACCTAAAAATTTATGTTCCAAAACAAAAAAACGTAATCTTTTGTATTTGTTTAAAAAAATTGTTTTAACCATTTCTGCCCAAAAATTCCGCCCGGCACCCTTCAGTTTTGTTTAAAGGGGACATTTTTGAATAGGAATCCACAAAGAAATCGAATCAGAAATTGTTTCAGACGGGAGCGGTCTCACCACATGGACTATAACAAGTATAACACATTTTAATAATCAAAATGTGATAAAATAGTTAATTACTTCTTGCATCCACTGTTGGATATAGGTCTCCTCCATATTCTTTCATTGTTCTCTTGTGCCTTCTGTATCCAATTTCCCACTGTTTTTCTCAAGTCATCCAACCATCTTTTTGGTGGTCTACCTCGGTGTCTTTTATCTTCTCTAGGTCTCCACTCTAGAAGTCTTTTGGTCCTTTTATTATCATTCAAACGTGCTACATGTCCAGCCCATCTCCATTTGGCTTGTGCAATTTTTTCTATGACGCTTCTCACTTTGGTTCTCTCTTTCTCTCACTATCCTATTTGGTACCATATCTCTTCTTATTCCCAACATTACTCTTTCCATTTTTCTTTGGGTTATTCTCAATTTATTTGCAGAATGTCTAGTCAAAGTTATGGTTTCGGAACCATATGTTATTACCGGCAGTATGCATTGGTAGTATGTATTTTTGTTTTTTTTTTTAAAGATTACACTGGTAAACACACAGTTTGCTGCCGGAAATTTTTTGACTGTTTCTAGGTAATTTGGGTCTGCTGAATCCAAAAATGCCACCAGATTTGCTCCATCAGATCGTTTTCAGAAAATACGACAACAGATCACATTTTTAACATATAGGGTAATTTAACGCAGCACTACCAACATATATGTAGTGCTGGTACCCACGAAATAAACAAAACACGAATAAAAAGTAAGATATTTATTGTACAACAATATACTTACATAAATCATGACACATATCTGCCAAAAAAAACTTAACTTTCCATCTAACCTTACCAGCGTCGCAGCAAAAATGTGTTATTCGGCGTCACCTAAAAACTTCCTTTTATATAATTTTCTTGCAAGGCTTTAAAAGGACGGTCTCTCCGAAGACTCCAGCAGTAATCTGCCATCATGTGATTGCCCCATCTTCTCTGATACCTCTCTTCCATCGTTTTGATACCTTGGTGGAAGCGTTCCCCTTGTTCCTCACTAAGGTCACCAAGATTTTCTGGGAAACGGTCTAAATGGCTGTAGAGGTATTTCAATTCTCATATGGCAACCGTATTTGTTAAAGTTGTTGAGCATTTCTTCCACTCTAATGACCAATTGATATATTTCCATATTTTTTGCCATTATGTAGGACACACTTATCGCCAAGTGATCTGGTGTATATTCCGATACACCCATTTCTTCTAACAGTCCTTTAATATTGTTATAAAAAACCATATAATCTTGCTGAGAAAAAAAGGCAAAAGGTCTTTTTCTCTATTATGGTAGTATATAATTTTGGTGTATGGGTGAAAAACATTCTTTTCTTTTAGTCCGGAGGCAAGCAACTCGGAAGAGTGCTTTGGAAGGTTTAAATCTCTGATAAGATCGGTTAGCTCTTCCTGATTAAAGCGCTCAGGACGTGTTGAATTCCCTTCAAAATCACTGTCGTCTTCCTCAAATCTATTAGTCTGTAGTTCGTCAGATATCATTTTGACATTATCCTCTGGTAGCGTAGGTAGACTGCTAAATATTGGAATGGGTATCTGCTCAAGCTGATGTGGAATTGGTCTTATTGCTGAACCAAGGTTAGGATGGTCTTTGCTAAATAGTCAAAATGATTTTTGGTTCCCTCCATACCATTGGAACACCAAACTTTAAACACTTTCATTGTCCTTTCGTCCACTGTCGCAAGTTTTCAAGACAAGTTTTGCACACTACATATGGAGCCCAGGATTTATCTTGATCTCCTAAATGAACACCAAAATAGTTTTAATACGCCCTTTTGTCCATTTGCCCATTTGTCTTGGAATTTGTTAAGTTTTTTTACAAACATATTGCAATTATAGTGGTGGAATATACAGAAATGTAAGAATATTTAAGTATTTGATGAGTATGTTATATCTCGAAAAGTAGAGCTGATACAAAGAAAAGGTTTGTATTTTTGGAATCAGGACATATGAATTAACTAAAATCAGTTGATTTTTTTTCGGCAGCAAGACAAATTTTTTTTTTGTTGGGCTGTGTTATCTATCTACTTGTTCTATTGCCTGTTTTAGTTTTTCCCTCATTTTGTGAGCTTCATTCAAACTCTCGGCTATAATGACAATGTCATCTGGAAAGCGCAAGTGGATCTGATATTCACCATCAATATGTATTCCCCTTTTAGCTCAATCCAGTTTATTAAATGCATATTCCAGAGCTGCAGTAAATAGTTGGGGGGAGACGGTGTCGCCATCTCTAATTCCTCGCTCAATTCTATATTTATCGGTAAAGTCATTTAGCAGATGCTGTTGCGTTGTTGTATACATATATATTTTATAAAACTTGTGTATCTACCTATATAGCCTATTCGGCTTTGTTCCAATGCTCTTAATACAGCCGCTAATTCCACGGTATCAAAAGCTTTTTTGAAGTCGATGAAACCGTTTCTTTCGTTCTAACCGTTTTGTGATAATTTTGGTAAACCATATAATTCTCCAGGTCTGATATATCCCCTATTAACAATATCTCCTAAATGTCTATCTCTTTGCATGTTCTATGACTTTACTGGAATTTGAATGTCTCATATTATCATTATATTATAATAAAATTTGTATTGCAAGTTAGCCGATAAACCACGTGTAATATTCCATAAAAAATTCAATACTAATAAATTTATGGCAGTAGTGACTCACCACAATACACCGTTAAACTTGCTTATCTCTTCTGTTTTATCGTTATTATTATTTTCATGGTTATCTGTTTTGTTCATGTTATTAAATGATTAGCTTGAACCAAGAACTAGATATTTCAATTAGTCGATATGTCAGCGATTTTTTATCAGTTTAGTTGCTGTAGTAATACAAGATTTCTATTGAAGAAAAAAAAACAAAGATATAAAATAATGCCTTCATAATATGTGCAAAACCTTCATTGTCCTAAGAGTTTATCATTTTGATAGGTAAAAATTGTTTTAAACAATTAATTATTACATAACAAATTGTAGATTTCCATTTCTTCTAGCTGTAGTAGATTATATTACAGAGCCAAAACAAAACATGAGTAGCTCAGTTTCAAAACTCGTTATGTCCGTATAAACAAAAGTTTGAAACTGCAAAAAACTGTGGCTAGTTTATTTTAGCACACAATATTTTGAATTTATTTTTATTTTAAGTGTTAAAAATAGCTTATTATAAGTACTTGATGGCAAAAATCTCACATTGAAGGTTTAGCAAAAAAATCAAAAAAACTTTTTGACATAACGATATTTGCAGCAGTTTAGAGAAGTTAACGAGTTTTGCAGCAGTATTGGACATGCTACCTTGCTACTTTAGCTTTAGTTCTTTTCCAGTTTTCTACGTTTTTCCTCTTCTTTCTTCCACATCCTGGAGGAACTGGTTGAACAGTTAATGGGTTCATTATTTAACTATAATGCTAATAATTGATTATTGCAACTAACACCGGGAATAAACACGAATAAGAGGTTAGATTCTTCTTCTCAGTTATCAGAGAAGAATACGAAATATTCCGCATCATCTGCATTGCAAACTACAGCTGTTATGTTGTATTACCAACATAGTATAATTTTTTTTTATAATTAATTAGGCTAGTAAATAGGTATGAAACTACAAAATATCTGAAAAACAAAATCTTGACAACTATTGGACTAAACGAGTTCTGATGCAGTTGCCTTGTATGATGGATACATTTGAATAGGACGTGACGGGTTTTAAAGCTGTTTTGGGGGAATGGACATGACGAGTTTTGTGGCAGCCTGAGAGAGTGACATAACGAGTTTTGGAGCGGTTAGTAGATTTTCCTCATTTATTTCTTTTGGTTTTAGCGGACTTTGCATTCAAATGAATACACTAAAATGTTCCTCTGGAATTACTCTACGAAATGGCAAACTTATCTCATTTTTTTATATTTTTGGACATAACGAGTTTTGAAAGTGAGCTACTCACATATAAATAAATAGGCCTGGAACACTATTACAGAATATTGGGATCTAGTACTTACTACCTTCTTGAAGAAGGTTATCGATGGCTTAGTGTAAAAATTACAATTTTACAGGAGAGGCAAAAAACTGGTTTTCTGCAAAATATAACCTAAAAACAAAAATTACGTTACGAATTTTTAATTCGAACACATTGAGACAAATATCTGATATTGGCACAGAGCTAAAACTGTTAAATGTTGCTATTAAATTGAAAATACAAGTATTAACTATGAAAAACACGTAAATATCCTTGCAGTATACAGGGTGATTGATTAGTAGGGTAAAGCTCAATAGCTCCGCTATAGTAATAGATAGCAATAAAAGTTAATAACAAAAATTTTAGCCACCTTTGAGCTTCACATTACAAAATTAGTTAGAATGTTACAGGGTGTTCGCTAACACAGTGGCAGACCTAACTTATATTTTTTTTAAATGGAACACCCTATATTTAATTTTATATTAGAAATCCTGTTAACTTCTCCATCACAAAAATATAAAGGTTTGTAATGTTATACAGGGTATTTACAAAGTTATAACCAATTTTGTATGAAAATCGTAACAAGTTCAACTCCCTGTATAAATAAAAATAAGCACAACAGCAATGGTTTATTAATGCCATATTTTTTTATTTATTGTCAAAATTTTTAAGAATTATTGATATTGCTAATTTTCTTTATATCAAATACAGGGTGAGTCAAAACGCAAGTACATTATTTTCTCAGTAATGTTAAATGGAACACCCTGTATTTTATATCATTACATATTGAAAAGTAACATTAACTTACTTTAATTTTTATATAACATTCCCTATGCCCAAATTTATTAGTTTTCGAGATATTTTCATTTTTCAGAGCAAATTATTTTAGGTGTTTAAATTTATCTAAATTTTAAGTAAGCTATGACTGAATTGACAATTGAAGATTACCGATTATCAATCCGGTAATCAATGTAACAACTGTAGCAAATAAAGAAATAAAAATAATTTATTAGTAATATATTTTACAAACAAAAACACAACCACTACATGAAACATTTTTGAAACAATTAAAAACTATCTTTTTATGTAAATGCAACAAATAAACAAAGAAAATTAGTAATAAATTTTACAAAAAAACACACAAACACAAAATACAATATTTTGTGAAGACAATTTAACACTACTTTTGTATGTAAATGTAACAATGTAACAAATAAAGAACCAAACATAATTTATCAGTAATACATTTTGCAAAAAAAACATGTTTGAAAAAATTAGAAGCTACTTTTAATAAAATATTTTTAATATTTAATTACATAAGGCGTTCAAAATTCTCTCCTAACTCTCCTACTTACTCTACGGAGCATTTGTAAATTAACACATCGAAATACACTTTGTATTCTATTTTTCATCTCATCCCTTGTTGTTGGAGGTATTTTATAAACTTCATTATTAACGTAACCCCAAAAAAATCAGTCCAGTTTATTAAATTCTGGTGATTTGGGTGGCACGCTACTGGTCCATTGAAAAATGAAAATATCTCGAAAACTAATAAATTTGTACATAGGGAATGTTATCTAAAAATTTAAAGTACGGTACTGGTACTTTTCAATAGTGATATAAAATACAGGGTGTTCCATTTAAAATTACTGAGAAAATAATGTACATACTTGCGTTTTGACTCACCCTGTATTTGATATAAAGAAAATTAGCAATATCGACCATTCTTGAAAATTTTGACAATACGTTAAAAAATATGGCATTAATAAACCATTGTTGTTTTGCTTATTTTTATTTATACAGGGAGTTGAACTTGTTACGATTTTCATATAAAATTGGTTATAACTTTGTAAATACCCTGTATAACATAACAAACCTTTATATTTTTGTGATGGAGAAGTTAACAGGATTTCGAATTTAAAATAAAATATAGGGTGTTCCATTTAAAAAAACATAAGTTTGGTCTGCCACTGTGTTATCGAACACCCTGTAACATTCTAACTAATTTTGTAATGTGAAGCTCAAAGGTGGCTAAAATTTTTGTTATTAACTTTTATTGCTATCTATTACTATAGCGGAGCTATTGAGCTTTACCCTACTAATCAATCACCCTGTATAGAGCATTTGCCCAAGTAACTATGATAACCTCGTATATCTTGATATACATGTTTTTCATCTCAAATGAGGTTGTGTTTATTATTATTTACGAGGTTTTCATTTTTCATAGCTTATTGCACACCTCCAAATACTAGGTCGATACAATACAAATCTTTTGATTTAAGGTTCATAAAATGTTTCTATAAGCCGGACTACCTTTTGTTGTTCACAAAAACATTTCTGCAAGTCGAATCTCTCAAACAAACACTCCAAATTAAGTACCAAATTCTTGGTTATAAATATACGTGGTATTCACACTAAATCAAGAGAGCAATTGATATACGTGGTTTGTTTTTTCGGCTGTATAAAATAGTCTAGTGCAGCGGTTCTCAAACTTTTCGAGTCATGTACCACCTACAGTTCTTTTTATTATTTTTGGTACCACATATGTATACAGGGTGTAACAAAAATACAGGTCATAAATTAAATCACATATTCTGGAACCAAAAATGGTTCGATTGAACCTAACTTACCCTAGTACAAATATGCAAACAAAAAAAGTTACAGCCCTCTGAAGTTACAAAATGAAACTCGATTTTTTCCGATATATCGAAAACTATTGGAGATTTTTTAATGAAAATGGACATGTGGCATTACTATGGCAGGAAATTATAGTGAAATTTGTGCACCCATAAAAATTTTATGGGGGTTTTGTTCCCTTAAACCCCCCCCCAAACTTTTATGTACGTTCCAATTAAATTATTATTGTGGTACCGTTAGTTAAACACAATGTTTTTGAAACTTTTTTGCCTCTTAGTATTTTTTCGATAAACCAGTTTTAATCGAGATGCGGCTTCTTTATTAATATGTTTACATAACAATTTTATGGAGGTTTTGTGCCTTTAAACCCCCCAAATGTTTGTGTACGTTCCAATTAAACTATTATTGCAGTACCACTAGTTGAACACAGCGTTTTTAAAAGTTTTTTGTCGTATAGTATTTTTATCGAGATGTGGCTTCTTTTTTAATATGGTTAAAAATATACCTCAATCTGTAATTTATAAATAAATTTTCATATTATTATCGGGTCTCTATATACTAATCGTACAGTATACAAATATGCGGTGGATTTGACAAATATTCAAAATATCTCGATAAAAACTAGCTTTTCGAAAAATTACTACGAGGCAAAAAAGTTTTAAAAACATTGATAATTTACCTGGAACGTACACAAAAGTTTGGGGGGGGGGGGGGGTTAAAGGAACAAAACCCCAATAAAATTTGTATGGGGTGCACAAATTTCACTATTATTTTTTTTTAAGATTTTAACATATCCGTTTTCAATAAGAAAACTCAAATAGTTTTCGATATATTGGAAAAAATCGATTTTTATTTTGTAACTTCAAAGGGCTGTAACTTTTTTTATGTGCCCATTTGTACTAAGGTAAAATCGAACTATTTTTGGTCCCAGAATATGTGATTTAATTTATGACCTGTATTTTTGTTACATCCTGTATTTTTAAAGTGTATTATGAAGGCTTACTAAGTACTACTATTTTAATATTTTTTTGTGTTTTGTGTACCACCGCAAGTAATGAAATGTACCACCAGTGGTACATGTACCACAGATTGAGAATCGCTGGTCTAGTGTATTTTAATTTTTTCTAACAGTTGTAAATCATGAGATACAAGGTTTTCAAACTAAAACCACCAAAATTTCATTTTCGAAAAAAAATGAGATACGAGGTTTTCACACTAAGCCATCGTTATGCTTTGTATAATATAGAAAGATGTTTTTAACAGGATAATTAAAATGCCTACACTCTTGGATGCAAGAACCTTCTTTGGCAATATTACCCATGGTCAGCAGCTTCACCCGATCTCAGTCACATTGAAAATATATGGGGACACTTTAACGGCACAGGTGGCATGGGTATGGGTAGAACGAGCAGTTCCATGGAATTCGATTAGTTTTACAGGCCTGGATAACTATTACTGAGAATTTGGACAATGCTTTTTTGTTCAGCTTGACGTTTAGTTAAAAATGTTAAATGGGGAACTATTTGTTGTAATTTAATAATTCAAATAATAAGAATTTATTTAGGGAAATATAATATGGTGCTTTCGTTTTTCCGGATGTCGTCTAGACATGATACTTGTATTAATAAAGTGAAATATTTTAATTAAAAACACAAATTCATAATACTTTTAACCCACAATTTAGATAAATCATCCTTATTTATCTTTCCTCTTCCTTGGCCATAACCAACGAATATCATATTAATATTAATCACCACATGAATAATTCCTAAGGTATTCTTTTATTCTTTTGGTATGAAAGGGCCCTTTTTTATACCTTAGATTTATAGCTCATCCCCTCCGTCACACATCCAGCAACGTTTTGACGTACGTGTCAATTTGTTTCGTAGTATAACTGGTTATGCATAAATAATTAGTTAGCTGAATATTCAAGTTTCATTTCACGATGCTAATGGTATTACGGCATGTAGATGTAGACTTGACGGTAGGTTAGCACTGTATAGTACGAGAAACAATAGAGAGATATTGCATAGTCACTTTTGCACTTGCTGTATTACAGCACGCGTTATTTTGACAGTAGAGCATGCGCAGATGTGATAATTGGCTTACGCTGCGTTATTGGAAATAGTGCCTGCCGTTATTAGGGGAGCCGTTACGCTGTGCGGTATTCGTTGCGCTATTTTCTTTTCAGGTTATGTTTGTTGTTTTTCTTTCATTTAAACTAAGTTTATTTGTAATGATTTTCTAAAATGAGACAGTAGCAAACGAATTAGATTTACATCTGATGACGATTTGTGTTTATTAAAATAAGTTGTAAGTCAAAATCAATTGACTTATTCAGAAAATTGGACGTTAGTTCAGGAAAACATGAAGTGTACAACAGGAATTTTTTTTATTTTAAGAACACTCAAGGATCATTTGTTTCTCATGCTCGATATTTGGAAGAGAATTCAAACCTTCCTTCCATTTAAATCAAATTCTTTATTTTTAGCATGTAATAGGTGTATGTTCATCTTCCAGAATGTTATGTGCAAGATGATAAACTAGATGTTCTTATTATTAGCATTGGCCAAAATGAGAGCTTCTAACTAAATCTTGATCCAAAATTGCATACAAATTAGACAAACAACTAATCTTAATCGAGCCGTAAAATACCGCCAACAAAATGTTGAGCAATATCTGTATTTATGACACGTCTGAGAAATGTCAATTCTGTCAAAATAGCGCGGTGCAAATAGCGCAACGTAGGCTGTATTAAATTTGCAATATCTCTCTATTAGTTCTTCTCAGTTCAGACGCTATTATGTCTCTGGCACTTGGCCTTGATAATCGAAGAACACAACATTAGGAAGGTAAAAAGCTTTTCCACCTACCTCTTCCGAAAGGATACTTTTCCGGACCTGATTGTAGGGAGCAAAGTTGTACTTTTCCTCCCTAGAGAGGAAAAGTAAAAGTGACGTCATGGTATTTCATTCATGAAATATAACTTAATGACGCCCTGTACAATATTTCTTTTCTATTACGTAAGTTCGTAAGTAGTATAACTAACGATGGTAACTGTGAAACAGAAGTTCGAAGACGTATTGGTATGGCAAAAAATGCGATGAGTCGCCTAACTAAAGTTTGGAAAGACAGATCTATCTCTCAAAATATCAAGATGAGACTGGTGAATGCCCTTGTATTCTCAATATTTCTTCGCGCATGCGAGCGCCAAAAAATTTATGCCTTTGAGATGTGGTGCTGGAGAAGAATGCTGCGCATACCTTGGACAGCTCATAGGACAAACGTTTCCATTCTAAACCAACTTATGTACACAATATGTCTGCAACGGATTCTGCAATTCTTTGGTCACGTGGTTCGCAGAAGTGACGACAGTTTAGAGAGATTAATTGTTTCTGGAAACGTTCCGGGGAGAAGATCAAGAGGACGATCACCAACTAGATGGTCTGACCAAATAAAGCATTCTGCGGAAACTCATTCTGCGAAGCTCTTAGAGCAGCTGAAGATAGAGACCAATGGAGAAACATTGTTAGGAATATTGGAAGAAATCACGATCCTCAGTAATGGGGAAACGACAGGAGAGAGAGATTACGTAAGTATCTATACATTTTAATGTTTATTTATAAAATACCCTGCATTTTGCAGAATGGTAAAAAACAGTAAATTTTGATTATTTAACAATGTTTACATTAATAATTTGACTTTATATTTGACAGTTCACAGTTATATTGTACCTACTTGTTAGTTTCAGTTCTAATAAATTTTGTTGGTTAGTTAAAAAACTGACTTGTTATTTGAGGAAGGTGAAAAAACCATATGTATAACATGGGAGTAAAGTGCCTTTTCCTCCCTTGTTATACAAATAGCTATTACATAATTGGAATCCCTAATTACGTCTGATAACAACGTTACCAGACCTTAGTCTGGAGTTCAGAATTGAAACGTGAGTCAACGTGAAATTTAAAAAAAAATGAAGCACTTTTTGGGGAAAACTCATTAAAACTTTTTTAAAGTCGAAGTAGTTTTCAATCCTAATAGTAAATTATTAATATTGAAAATATTAAAAATATTACTAAAAGATTTTTAAATTGAAAACTTATTGGTACACTTTCCTGGTGACACCTCCAAGACTTCTACAATTTGCAAGTCAAATGGATGCTGCAGTGAAGACGAGAGGGAAGGAATTCTACACTATGCAATTCACATCCCCCGTCTGCAGCTGGTAAAGTTCCAACGGAAAAATGCACCGTTTCGTTGGAACTTTACCAGCTGCAGACGGGGGATGTGAATTGCATAGTGTAGAATTCCTTCCCTCTCGTCTTCACTGCAGCATCCATTTGGCTTGCAAATTGTAGAAGTCTTGGAGGTGTCACCAGGAAAGTGTACCAATGAGTTTTCAATTTAAAAATCTTTTAGTAATATTTTTAATATTTTCAATATTAATAATTTACTATTAGGATTGAAAACTACTTCGTCTTTCAATGCCAGATGGCGCTAGCCACCTACTATCATCACTTCAGTTGCAATGGGTGAGAAAACCTCTCGATGCGAATCAGTTAAAATATGGAGAACAGTGCCTACGTTCCTTCCGATGAAGGCTCCAATAAGAGCCGAAAATCGCGATTCAAGGGACTGGACTGCACTCCGTATTCTAATTGAAAAGTAAGATTGTTTTGCCTTCGCATTGCATTTGAATAAAAATGGTATACATTTTTATTTTACTTTTTTAAAGTGTTTAAAAAAGGCTTTATTTCTGTTTTTAAAAAAAGTTTCTAGCGTTAAAGGTAAGCAAGTTACGCTCTCCCTTTTGTTTTGGCAAAATAAAATCGTGAAGATCATCCCCTAATTAGCAACTTTATTGAAATTAATAATTACCGCCTCACAAGTTACTTTACTTATTTTGTTTTTATGATCTGTAGTATCTCATCGATTCAAAGTGCTTATTTTTGAAAAAAAAAATGGTTTTAAATTAAAATTTATAATTTTGAAAAAAATGTTTTTTTACAAAATAACTTAAAAATTGTTAGAAAAACCAAAAATCTCAACGAATAGAAAATGTCGGCTTTGCTTTTCTGAATATTTTGTATTTTTTTGTTTTTCTGTAAGACAAAAATTGGTTAAGATTTGGTGTTTCTAAATTTGCATACACTGGTGTAGTGACTAGTTCAAACCCTTTTCACTACAGCCGTTTCAAAAATGAGTACTTTAAACCGACGAAACTTATAGATCATATAAACAATACGGACACAAATAAAAAACTTGGGAAGTGGTAACGATTAAATTCATTTGAGATGCTAATTAGGGGGTGATTTTCCCGATTTTTTTTACCGAAGTAAAGGGACCAACTTTATTTTAAGCGCAATTTCTTTACTTTTGATCCTAGAATTTTTTTTATGAAACGAAAATAAAGATTTTTTAAATACTTCAAAAAAGTTGAAATGAGTTTTCCCCAAAAAGTGCTTCAATGGTTGGTTATTTAAGGTTAAAATATTCGATTTGGAATTTGACGAATATGAACCTATTTTTCATTAGCTATAACTCTGCTTTTACTAGATATAGACACCTAAAGTATACACCAGTTTGTTCAATTTTTTACAGGCTACATTTTTGCTACGAATGTTTTTTAGACAAAATACGTACTTTTTGAGTTATTTACGAAAAACCGCCTAAAAGCGTGGTTATTGTTTTGAAAAATGAACATATTCACTCGCAAATAACTCGAAAAGTATTGACTTGGAGGAAAAACTCTATAGATCAAAAGTTGCTTAGAATTAATCAGTTTATCCATTTCCGGACTTATTTTGGAAATATATTTTCCCCCCTCTACGGGGGGTGAAACTCACCCCCAGGGCAAAAGCACACATCGGCATATCACTTTTTTTCTTTGACTTATTAGCTATGTGTATTCCAAATTTCATGTAAATCCAAGCTGTCCTTTAAAATTTAGGTTTTGCAATATTTTACCGTTAAAGAACGTACTATCAGTAGTAATTGAACAAGAGCTCTAAAATTTTCGAATTTTTCCCGAGTGACATTTTGACAGTTTTAATTATGTCAAAGTGTCACGAGGGCAAAAATTCGATAATAATTTTAGAAATCGAGTGCAATTTGTTGCGATTATTTCATGAATGAAACTGTCCAAAACCCAAATTTTATTTTAATTTATTTATGTAAGTACAAATTGGTAGGAAATAAACACACAGTTGTTATAAATATTTGACGGTTGAAAATCATCACTTTAAAACATTAATTGTCATTCATGTCACTGAATGTATTTTTTCGTAGCAACGAAGGGCATTTGACGTAATATACTTGACGACGGGATATTATCAAAAAGTATCAGTTTAATTTTTATTTCTGTAGCTTTCTATTGGTCAGAATCTCCTATGAATGAAATAATCGAAGAAATTTCTAAAATAGGCGAAGAAAAATTGACAAAATGCAGAAAAATGTAAAGTATCTAGTAGGAAGATAAAAAAATAATCAGATAACTCGAACTCCTGAGTCTGCTGAGCATATTTAAAAAAAGAATGTGTGTGTACTTTGTACGCACGTAAGAAGTTATACTTCTATTATATGATTTAAACGAAATTAATATACTTTTTATTTATATTTTGTTTAAATATTAAACTAATTTATACTTACTACTTCTCAAACATTTTTATTAGAACAGTGCCAAAAATTAAAATAATAAAAGAATAAAACACACACAAACACATTAAACAAGCCACAAATGATGTCTGAACATTAATTGTCGAAAATTTTTTTAACTAAATACGTATTTTCTGAAAATAAAATTATATAATAAATATACTTACAATCATAAAATGTATTAAAAAAAACAAAAAAGAAAGTTTCTATTGGGACTCGAACCAGCGCTGATAAGCGCGGTTGGTATTGGAATTCATTCGCCTTCAACGCTTAGCCACGGACAGTATGTGTCATTATTTACGAAGATCGACTAACTAAACGGATTAAACTTGTGATATTTTGATATTTTGAAAATTGATCAAATTATTTTAATTTTGAATTGAAATGATTTAGAATTGAAAAAATACAACAAAACATAGAGTAAAAAAACAATATATTAGGTGAATATTGACAGAAATTTTGATGGTAATCAAATTATACAGTACGTAAATCGTTCAGCTGGACATAGGGAACATACATTGTACATAATTAGATACATAAATACATGCATTGTATTATATTGAGACAATTGTGGCAACTAAGCTCTCTCGATGACAATATGGTTGTCAGCATTAAAGGGCATTAACCTCAAAATTGACAACTCTGACACAAATAAACGTCAAAATATTACAATGTAGTAGCTAAATATTTTCGGCCTAAGGGAATGGGAAAACTGTTTAGTTTTGAAATTAGTTTTTAAAAATAAATATTTTAAAAATTAAAGTAAAATTATTAACTCATTAATCATAAACTTTGTTTTCAATTTATATTATGGACAGCCTTGCTTCAAAATTCACTCATTCTATTCGTTCTAACAGCTCTATTGCACCAAAAACTCGTACTATAACAGAAGCTTCAACTAACACAGGTTACCGCAGTTGCCACAATTCTCTCAATGTATAATCCCTATGTCCAGCCGAACGATTTACATACTGTATAAATAAAAGTATTACATAGGTACTATGTATTTTGGCAGATCAAATAGGTAGGTTTATACCCATGATACATTAACAATTATTACGTACCTGGTACCTGTTGCTTTTAAAAACTATTTAAAAGTCACTACAATATTATAAACTTTTTTGTTTCTGTCCCCACAACAATAAAACTAATATATTATACATTTGTTTACCTTTACCTCCAAACCACAGCTGTCCTACAGCTGCCATATCGGATAATTTTTGACATGTCATTTGAACATCCAATCATAACAAAGTTATAATGCGCATGCGCCGGGCTGATAGGTTTTAACATATAAAAATTCAACCTCTATCGCCGGTAAAGAAGTATAACTTCAAAAATCGGGTCGTGTATAAAATCGCATTCACATGTCTTATTACATCATAAAATCATTCTTCTATAAACCAAAAATATTTAAAGTAGTTTATTATTAAAACAAAAAAAAAGTAGACAACATTTCCCGTACTATATTCATAAATCACGAGCAACACACCCGACGACGAAAAACCAATGAAGAAAAAAACCAAAAACCAATTTCTCGCATACCAAATTAGAAAATGACTTTTTAAATTGGTGATCGTGTTAATTTTTGGAAGAGGCTGCGTCAAGAGGGCACTCTGCAATCACGAGGCCGAGAAAATGCCCCCGAGGCCTACCTTGATTGTCTGTTGTTTGTTCGTCAGGTTGCATAACGAGATCTCGGCCATCTCCTGGGCCGAGATTGCCGAGGAGAGGGGGTGGTGTAATTACCCCGAAGAGTACTAAAATTTACCTCGTGGTGCAAGTACCCATTAACCATATCTTGCGGTAAGTGCATGGTCACGGTTTTTTATGGTACGATTTGTTTTTAAGGAGAAAGTCATCACACGAGAAAATCATGGAACACTAAAAAGGTTAATTTTACTTTAAAAATAAAAAAAGAAGTATGTATTGGATAATGATGATCTTTTTGAGAGGACAAAACGACGCAGAGTTCAACAACAACTAATCATGCATCCGATCATTGCATCTGAAATTTTACACCTTCTTGAAATTTGCATAAATCAAGACTATTTTGAATTCAATAATCAAATATATACAAACAACAGTGCAGCACTTATTATGGGTAATCCTATAAGCCCATTGCTATTAAATATATTTATGAACCAGCTTGAAACAACAATTTTTAAACATCCCGTATTTAAACAGTTATTGTATTGGTGGAGATACGTAGATGATATACTAGTATGCTTTACAGGAACTAACAGGCAACTTGACCAATTTCTATCATACATTAATTCACTTCATAGTAATATTGAGTTTACAATAGAAACCGTACAGAGTAAGTCCATAAACTTTCTAGATGTAACAATTACCAGAGTCCACAACAAACATGAGTTCTCCGTATATCATAAACCTACCCATACTGACACAACTATACACAATTCATCATCCCATCCTACACAACACAAATTAGCAGCCTACCATAGCATGATACATAGACTGACAGAAATTCCCATGTCAAAAAATAACTTCGAGATAGAACTGAACATAATTAAACAAATAGCAGTAAACAATGGCTATAACGAACAAACAATTAACAAAATTTTAAACCAAAAACTCAATAAGAAAGCCCTGAAATTAGTCTATCCACCACCACAGAAAGAACCCAGTACCTTCTGCTCTATCACATATACTGAAAAGATAACAACAAGAATAGCCAGATACATAAAAAAGAAAGGAATAACACCAGCTTTCAGAACTAACAACAACTTAAGCAAATATATTAAGAACAATAAGAGCCGAAAGAGAAAACAACTACAGAGTGGTGTTTACAAACTTAAATTGTGGTGACTGTCCGAAAATTTACATCGGTCAAACTGGCAGAACCTTTGACAAACGGATACCAGAACACAAAAGGGCTTTCAATAATAGAAAAACAGACACTTCTACATACGCACTTCACCTTATCACCTTCATCATTATTTTAACGAACAATTTCAAATTCTGCATATTCAAAATAAAGGCCTTAAGCTATCTTTATTAGAATCTATGGAAATCAATAAATTGAAAAATACAGATATAATTCTGAATGACCAACTCGAGACAAACAGCTCCCCACTTCTCAACCTCTTCAGTTAAAGACTTCAAAAAGGCAAACTCACAGTAATCTAAATCACTTGAGAAAGGCACTCTGCCGAAACAGCTGTAGTCACATAGTTGTAATAAATTTTGTGGAAGTATAGAAAACAAAGTTTTCAGTATTTTATTGTTAGAACTAATCATGCATTTATAACATAAGAATGGATTTAAGAATAGGTATAGTCCGTTTCTCCAGTATCTTTCTGATTACTTTATGTTTAATGTTGTTCTGAAGCTATTTTCTTGTGGCATTTTTATAATCAAGTATATTCAAATGGGAAATAAGCCACAATTTTACCTAAAAATGATTTTATTAACGTTTCGACGCCCAAGTCGGGTGTCGTTGTCAAAATACAAAATAATATTAAATAAACAAAAATGTTGTTGCTTAGTAAAAAATTCTTCTAATAATTTATTTAATCTGACTCATTTATATCGGCAATTCAGACACGTATTATACATTTTAAAGTAGACGACTTTAAAAATGATACTGCCAATATTGATGAGTTGCGTTCCTGATTTTTTATTATATATTCTATATTGTATATTCCTTTTTAAAGACAGATCACATGCTATGATTTTTTGTGGCGGCTATTCTTGAGTTGGGATTGATTTCATGTAATCGAATGAACTATCTATTAGTAAAGTCGTCCCAGGAACGCAACTCATCAATATTGGCAATATCATTTTTAAAGTCGTCTACTTTAAAATGTATAATACGTGTCTGAATTGCCGATATAAATGAGTCAGATTAAATAAATTATTAGAAGAATTTTTTACTAAGCAACAACATTTTTGTTTATTTAATATTATTTTGTATTTTGACAACGACACCCGACTTGGGCGTCGAAACGTTAATAAAATCATTTTTAGGTAAAATTGTGGCTTATTTCCCATTTGAATATACTTGATTACTTTATGTTTGTCTTGGTCTTTTTTTGACTTTTTTTTATTTGACTTTTTTTGTTTTTCAATAGTTTTGCTTCCTAAACTCTTCTTATTGTTATGGTATTTTTCATTCGTTGTAAATGATCCCACCAACTCAGCTGTCTTTGCTGTATAAACTCCGATGTGGATTGTAATTTTCAGTTCGTTCCTTATACCTATGAATGTTCCTTATGCTATACATTTTGATAGCACCTTTAGCTCTTCTTAAAACCTTACTCCTTAGAGCCTGCATCTCCCTTTTGCCAATCCGTTAGTACCCATGATTTGCTACCAAAAATAAAAAAAAGTATATAAACTGCTTTGAAAACTTTCATTTTTGTATTCCGTGATATTTCTCTTCTGCAGATAAATTTTTTGGTTAATTGTATAATACAGTTGTAGCACTTTCTCTACTCTGCTATTGAGTTCTGCTTCTAGAGATGCTGTTTCTTCTATTATGTATTACTGCTAAGTATGGAAAATTTTAACTTGATTTCCTTTTGTTCCTTCAATTTCTATATTTATTTCTTCTATAATGAATGTTAATGGAAGAAAACCGAGTCATTTGAGATATGCAAACGACATTGTAATATTCGCTACAAGTTTCGAAGAATTACAGACCATGATGACGCAACTATTTTAAGTTTCGGAAAAGGCCACAAGATGAACTTGTAAAAAACAAAAATAATGACGAATACACCGATCATTAGAAAAATAACGTTGAACCACATAAATTTAGAAACAATAAGCGAAACAATAAGCGAATACCTGGGACAGGTAATGAAAATTAACAGAAAAAAATCAAACTTCCGAAATTACCAGAAGTAAGGTTAGCGTGGGCAGGATTTGGAAAACTTAGTTGGGCCTTGAAAAACACTAATAGAACAATATTTGAAAACCAGAGTTTACGATCGGTGTATCCTCCCTATATGTACTCACATGAAGTAGGTATGTCTGGATTATTCCAAATGTCTGACAAAATCTTTCCTGGAATACAACTCTTGCATAGGTCAACATTTCTAATGATTTAACCCTATTGATAAACATATTATAGTTCTAAGAACATGTTTTCTTGTTCAAAACACAATAATAATGGTCATAAAAATCTAGGAAAAACATAAATAACACAAGCTTTTTTATTATAGGGCAATACCTCGTTAAACATATCTTTATTGCTTTCTTTTATCGAAGTATTTAAAATGTGTTTCCTAAGTGGTTTGCGGTCTTATCAACTTCGATTAAGTGATATTAATAGTGACAGATAAATCTTGAAATTTTTGAGTCTAATTAATGGCATAATATCTACAACAAACAAAAAATATAGTACATACATACATACGAACAATCGTTTGTCAAAATATTTGTAAAGAAACCAACTTTCTTGATTTACTAATACAAACGGTATAGTAGGGGAGGGAAGTATGCTAAATGTGCAGTCACTCGAGCGCTTTGGAGACCTATTGAGTTGTGAAGAGTAGGTTCTAAAACCAAACAAAGTTAAGTAAAGTTTTCCATTTTAGTGGGGACTTTCCATTTTTAATTTAATTTTCCATTTCCAACAATCGTTTTTTTCCGATTATAGCGCCATTTATCCATAATTCGAAAAAATGTTTCAAATAAAAGTTACTTATTTTTACGTAAGAAATCCGAATTAGCAATAAAAAATGGGGGCTCCCATTTAAAATTTTAAAGTAACCCCCACCCCACATCCGTGAAAGGTAGTGTTTGGTGCCATTCGATAGATTTTTCAAACATAATGAATAAGTGTATTTTTCAGTTTTTCGATCTGATGTTCATTTCGCGAAATATCGCGGGATTCGTATTTAAAATTTTAAATTTACCCCCCACCCGTCTCCGTGGGGTGTCGTGTTTGGCCCAAATCGTCAGATTTTTGAAATATACACTGTTTTGCATGTCTTATCTTAATCCGACAAATTCGAGTTTTTCTCGATTTTTTTAAGGATAGATTTTTTTTTCGGCCCCCCCTTAACGAACTCCCCTGTGTTTAGAGCCAATATATGGCAGAGGTACATCTACAGGATACCAGGTTTCTCCCCATATGACCTACCAGTATGGTTTAAAGTTTAAACTAAGTGACATAATAATATGTCAATAATTGTAATAAAATGGTATAAAACTCTAAGGGCCGGTTGTTCGAACGCTAATCAACAATGATCATTATTAAATATTTAATTACTGTCACCAAAACTGTCAATGTCAACTTTGTTTGGGTTGCTGAAAACATAATTAATTACAATTATGAGATTTATTATTAATTATGTTAATAATTATTGTTATATTAATTGATTATAGTCTCAGAATTGTAATTAATTATGTTTTAACAATTTACATTGACAGTAATTAATTATTTGATAATGATCATTGTTGATTAGCGTTCGAACAACCGGCCCTTAAACTATAAATTGTAAATGGTCACAAATAAAGAGGTTGTCAGAAAGATGAATAAATAAATGGAAATTCTAAATACCATCAAAACAAGAAAATTGGAATATCTCGGACATATTACACGTGGAGAGAGATACAGCTTGCTCCAATTGATTATGCAGGGAAAGATTCAAGGAAAGAGAAGCATAGGGAGACGCAGAATATCGTGGCTGCACAACCTGAGAGAGTTGTACGGATGTACATCAAATGAACTTTTCAGAGCAGTTGTCTCTAAAATACGAATAGCTATGATGATTGCCGACCTCCGCCGCGGAGATGGCACTTAAAGAAGAAGATAAGACTAGATTTAATAAATTCATAATAATCTTCGATCCACAAGTAGTTCAGTCTTCTTTTTCTTCTTCTTCAGCCTAAGTAATCCAACTTGGGACATAGGCCCCCCCAATTCAATCCAGTGTTTTCTATTGTGCGCCACTTGTTTCCAGTTGTGTCCTCCAATCTGTTATGTATGGTTCTCATGTACGCATATACTTGACAACGTTGCACTTGGTAAACGGAACCACAAGTGACAGCTGTGACATGACAACCAGACATTAGGTTTGTTCCAACACGACCGAGAACCGTCACGAAACGGTAACGCTTCTGCGCAGTAAACAAAATCCGTTCCAACAAAAATATGATCGTCATCGGATCGTCCTTCCCACTGTTCCAACAAGAATTATGATCTTTCGGTGACGGTTTCGTGATGATCATTTCAGTAATCGGGCAAATGCATAATGTGCTGGTTGGACTGACTTGCGCACTAGGATTTAATTCTTTAAAGTTTTTGAGCCTTTGATCGACTAAAAGCACACAAGCTGTCACCAACAAAAATGACAAATATATGATTACCGTCATGGGACGATAACTGGGCGATACAATTACGAACATGCGCACAACAAACGGTACAAGTAGTTTCGTGACGGTTTCTGGACCGTCCAAAAGTTCATGTTGGAACAAACCTATTGACAACACACCTAGGTTATGGACCCCATGTGGACAGAAATAATAATGTTAAGTTGTTACACATATAAAGCTAAATAAAACCTATCGTAAGTAACTTCATCTGATATTGTTATGTCCCACAGTTTCTCCATCCTAACCACGGTTTCCATTGTTGTATTTCGTGATTACATCTTTTATCAGTCGGGCATTGTGTCCTGCGAAGCTCCATTTTAATTTGGCAGCATGTTCTCCTGCGTCTTTTACTTTGGTTTTGCTTCTAATCCATTTATTTGTTTTTTTTGTCTATAAGCCTCACCCCGAGCATTGACCATTCCATCGCTCTTTGTGCCTTTATTATTTTATCCATATTGGCCTTGGTGAGTGTCCACGTCTGTGAACCATACGTAAGTATAGGGAGGACACACTGATCGTAAGGTGATCGTAAACTGAACTGACTGTTTACGATTAGTTCAGTCTATATGTGAAAAAACCCAAAACGAGATGGTTGGATGACGTGGAAGACGACCTGAAAACTATGAATGTAAGACAATGGAGAAGGACCGAAGGACACAAAAGAGGTTCTGAACAGAAGGACATAGCCGGAGAGGCAAAGATCCATGGGTTATTGTGCCAAAAGAAAAACAATCTTATACAGCTATTTGAAAGTTCTAAAAGGTATATGAAGGGTAGTTTATGACAAATCGGTGAAGACGATTTTGCCTTTAAAATTTAGAATATGAAATAATTTATTGAGTTTATTTTATTCCTGTCAAATTTTCATTCATCATCATCCCTATTCCCCATTTCTCTTTGCCTTATCCCTATGCGGGGTCGGCTTCCCTAATTGCATTTCTAAACACAATTCTATCCTGGGTCATATCAATGTTAATCCCCTTTACCAACATGTCCTGCCTTATCGTCTCCACCCAGGTCTTCTTTGGTCTTCCTCTCCTACTCCTTCCAAGAATCTACACTTCAGCTACTCTTCGTATTGGATGATTAACGTCACGACGTTGAACATGACCAATCCATCTCAACCTATGCTCTCTCATTTTGGCATCAATTGGTGCCACACCTAGACTTCCCCTAATATATTCATTTTTAATTTTATCCTTTCTTGTCACTCCACTCATCCATCTAAGCATTCTCATCTCCGCCACATGCACTCGTTGTTCCTCTTTCTTTTTCACTGTCCAACATTCAGTTCCGTACATCATAGCCGGTCTTATGTCTGTTTTATAGAATTTTCCTTTCAGCTTCATTGGAACTTTTCTGTCACACAACACACCACTCGCTTCCTTCCACTTCATCCACCCAGCCTAATTCTACTGGATGCATCTCCATCTATTTCTCCATTACTCTGTAATACCGATCCCAGGTACTTAAAACTATTGCTTTTTACAATCAGTTCACCATCCAAAGATACCATTTTATTTGTAGTAACTCCATCTTTAAATGAACATTCCAAATAGTCTGTCTTTGTCCTACTAAGGTTTAAACCTTTTTCCTCCAGAGCTCGTGTCCACTGTTCCAGTTTTTGTTCTAAGTCTCTTTCACTATTTCCTACTAACACGACATCATCAGCATACATTAAGCACCATGGAATGTTACCCTGTAGTTTCGCTGTTATCTGGTCCAAAACTAATGAGAATAAATACGGACTAAGTACCGAGCCTTGGTGCAATCCTACTTTCACATGAAATCAGTCTCTCCCCCACCTGTCCTAACACTAGTCGTTACTCCCTCATACATATCCCTCACAATCTTTACATATGCACCAGGGACTTCTTTCTTATCGAGTCCCCACCACAGAATCTCTCGAGGAACTCTATCATATGCTTTCTCAAGATCAATGAATACCATATGAGCGTTTGTTTCTTTACTCCTGTATTTTTCCATCAACTGCCTTATAATGAAAATTGCGTCTGTTGTTGATCTGCCCTGCATAAAGCCAAATTGATTCTCGGATATGTCGGTCTCTTCACGTATCCGTCTATCAATTACTCTCTCCCATATTTTCATGGTGTGGCTAAGCAGTTTTATAGCCCTGTAGTTTGTACACTGCTGTATATCTCCCTTGTTTTTGTAGACAGGTACTAATCTACTGCTTCTCCATTCGTCTGGCATTTTTCCAACTTCCATAATTCTATTAAATAAACCTGCTAGCCACCTTGTTCATGTATCTCCTAATGCTTTCCATACTTCCCCAGGAATATCATCTGGTCCTACCGCTTTTCCTTTCTTTATTTTTTGAAGCGCTTGAGCCACTTCCTCGTTTGTTATTTTGGTGACCATTGCTGCTACTGTCTCCGTTGACTCCACAGGCTGTCTGTCAAATTCTTCATTTAATAAGCTGTCAAAGTACTTTCTCGATCTCTTTTTGACATCCTTTTCGTGAACTAGTATTTTATTATTTTCATCTCGAAATCATCTAATCTGATTAAAATCTTTTGCTTTCTTTGCTCTCTGTTTGGCTATTTTATATATCTTCGTTTCGTCTTCCCTGATATCAAGTTGATCGTATAGGTTTGAATACGCTTCTGCTTTAGCTTTTGCTACTGCTACTTTCGCTTCCTTTTTCGCGACCATATAGTGTTGAAGATCTGTGTTGGATCTGGTTTCTTGCCACTTTTTATATAATTTTCCCTTCTCTTTTATTTTTCCTTGAACTTCGTTTGATCACCACCAAGTCTCTTTATCCTCAAACTTTTTTCCTGACGTTTTCCCCAGTATTTCAATAGCAGTCTCTCTAATACTACTGGCCATTTTTCTCCAAATTGTAGTAGGGCTTCCTTTCATGTTCCAACATATTTTCTCTACTATTCTTTCCATGAATAGACCTTCTTTCTCATCTTTTAGCATCCACCACTTGATTTTTTGTGGTCCTTTCCGATATTTTGGTTTAGTTTCACTTTTTACTTCGATGTTCAGAACAAGCAGCTTATGTTGTTGGCTTACTGTCTCACTAACTATTACCTTGCAGTCCTTGCATTCACGTGTGTCTTCTTTCCTTATCATGAAATAGTCTATTTGGGATTGATGTTGTCCACTTTTGTACGCATAAGTTGAGTTTCTCTCTTTTTAAAGAATGTGTTAAGTTTTCATTATAAATTCATTATTCAGATTCATTATAAATTCATTGTCGATATCGATTAAATCTAATTTAAATTTGCAGTACCGAAACCATACACTATCGTACTAGTAGGTACCAAATAAAGAGTGTAAATGTTTGGATTGAATTACAAAATGTGTACTCTAAATTTTATGACAGATAGTTATTATTTTAATGTTCTGTTAATGTTCTATCCTTAAGCTTTACGATATTTTATTATGTTAATGACAGTGCCGAGCAAACACATCCTTACGCCACCTCTGTTTGTCTTGTTACGGGGGATGAAGCACCTGACAGCTAATTTCTTGTACAACGACCTTTGGAATGTGGTTAGTTCGTTCTCTCTCTCTGCCCCGTGTAGGTACCCAAATACCTATTTCGAAAGGTACCATCAGCAGAGTACCATTGAAGAGTAGGTACTAGCCCGGCGAGATGGTACCTAATCATAATGGCATGGCGAGAGGGCCCAAAGGTGTTTCTCTCGAAAATAACGAAGGTAGTTGGAGAACACCGAAAACAGGTTTGGATTTACGACTAATATTTAGTCCAGTCACTGTGGAAGAAACAAGGCAGTACCTCTAAATTTTTTATAACTGAATTGATTTTGCCAAAAACCTGGAATTAGTCTTTTTTCTTATTTTTTAGGGGTGACAACCACCCCTTGAGTATGGAATTGATATTCACCATTTGTTTGTGGATTTTAAATGTGCCTATGACAGTGTAGACAGAAACACATTATACAAAGCCGTGAGAGAATTTAATATCCCAATACAATTAGTGAGATTGGTGAAAGCAACCTTCTCCTCAACCTCCTTGGTGAAGGATGATGATGATGATGACAACCACCCCTAATTTAAGAAAATTAATATTAACCACTTAATGCACTATCCCGTGTCTAACATGGAAAGGCTTTCCGGCCAATTCGGGACTTGCCCGAGTTTCACACGTACCAACCGGAGTACAACACTATGCAAACGTTTTATGGCCGTTTCTGACCCGTTCATGACGAATCTACTTTCGTTTCTGTCAGATAGTATCTAGCTAGATGTTCCTTGTGTTATTTGCAGTGTTTACAGAAATGAAGGAAACAAATACAAAATTCACCACAAAAGTGGTGTTGATTGGCTGAATAAGAAACTAGCAGATATGGAATATGCAGATGATATCTGCTTGGTGACATGACGATGGGGAATAGATGACATGGCGATCATGATAAGAAAGCTGGAGGAAAAATAGGCTGAAGTTGGCCTTAAAATCAACACGCAAGAAAAGTTTTTGTAAATGGATGCATACGAAAAATTCTGAAGATATAATAGTTCTGGATCCCGCGTATGACAAAAAAAGTTGATTAATAGCAAGCTGAAAATTTGTTAATAGCGTAAGGTTGTCTAGTCGGATAAACTTTGATATATGGGAACACTGGAACAGGGGCAGTTTTAATTGTGGAACAGGTTAAAAATTTGGAACGGTCAGACCACTAAAACGGCACATTTATTTTGTCTGACAGAACAGACTTAAACTCTCAGAACATAGATTAAACTCTCATGCAAAAATCAGCCTGCTATTTATCACCAAATGTGCGTTTTAATGAGTGGAACATGTAGAATATGTCAAATGACAGGAATTATGACAGGTGATAAATAGCAGTCTGATTTTTGCATGAGAGTTTAATCTCTGTTCGGAGAGTTTAAGTCTGTTCTGTCGGGCAAAATAAATGTGCCGTTTTCGTGGTCTGACCGTTCCAAATTTTTAACCTGTTCCACAATTAAAACTGCCCCTGTTCCAGTGTTCCCATATATCAAAGTTTATCCGACTAGATACCGTTAAGCTATTAACAAATTTTCAGCTTGCTATTAATCAACTTTTTTTTTTCATACGCGGGATCCAGACCTATAATTGGCCCAACACCATAACATATTACGTCTTCTCTGTCCTTTTTTATGGTGTTGAATCATGGACCCTGCACGAAGATATATGTGGCGAAAATTGGAAGCATTTGAGATGTGACTATATCGGAGAATCCTTAAAATCGCATGGACTGATCGGGTCACAAATGCGGAGGTCCTTAGAAGAATGAGGAAGAACCCAGAGGTACTGACCACCATCAAATCTCGAAAGTTGGAATACTTTGGATACATTATGCGAAAAGAATCCAGATATGCCCTCCTACAAGCCATCCTGCAAAGGAAAAATATTTGGAAAGCGAAGTCCAGGAAGAAGAACATCCTGGTTAAAGGAGCTAAGGACCTGGTTCAACACAACATCTGTGAAGCTTTTCCGCGTTGCTGCAGATAAAGTGAAGATTGCCATGATGATCGCCAACATTCGTCACGGATACGCACATCAAGAAGAAGAAGAAACACAATAACATATGAAGAATTGTGAAGGAAAACTAAACAAGAGCCAATCAGAACAACAATAAAGAGAAAACGATGGGAGTGGTTGGGTCACACATTGAGGAAAGATAATACAGCATAACATAACACGCACTCAAATGGAATGTAATATGACAAAGAAACAGAGGACGACAGACCAAAACATGGAGAGGCACTATTGAAGATGACTACAAGAGAATGAAGAAAACTTGGGAAGAGAAGCTTCGTGAATGCTCTATGCTCCTTTACGGAGTAACAGGATTGGATATATAAGATTTTGGGGGGATGTATACTTTTACAAAAATGCAAATTACTCAAAAAGTATTGATCCTTTAGAAAAATTTTATTTGCCTTTTGACTTTTGTGTTTATTATTATTTGATTTTCTATTAATTCCCGGGGGTTATTTTGAGTGTAAAAATTTTAGCCACCCAGATGTGGTGCCAGCTATCCCAGTGGAAGCACAGATCGACGCCATATTATAACTTGTTGTATGACTGTTTTTTGAGCAATTGCCTACCAACAATTTCAGTAAAAATTTCAGAAAATAGGTGCAGTTATAAAAAATTTAGAGAAAAAAATTAAATGACTGGACTATTACGACTAATCTTATTGGCGATCGGTCGTGGACCAGACTGTTGGAATCACATCGTTTTCGGGGCAATAAAAATATTTGGATATTGTAAATCACTCGAAAATGAATGAAATGGTAATTTTTTCCATTATTCTGGCCTATAAAACGTGTATATTGAGGCAATAACCACGTAGAAATATTGGGTTTAATAAAAATAAGTACATAAAAGTGAGATTTTGGGTGAGAGTACCTGAATAAAAGTTACCTGTCAACCTGTCATAAATTGTCAGTGATGTCACCACTAAAAAGCAGTGTTGCTAGGTTGTTGAGTACATTAAGTACATACGAGCAAATTAATTGAAGCTAGGCCAGGAAAGAAAAAAAATAGCTGAAAAAATCTTTCGAAGGTTATAAAAGGTATAATGAGGGACAGCTGGTGACAAATCCTTGACGATTTTGCTTTGTTTTTTTTTTTCAACAATCATAAAAAGTCAAAAAATCATTTTTTTGTCCCTAAAACAAGATTTTTCTGAACAATCCTGCCAATTTTTAGCTTGATGGTAATTTTTGTAACCTCGGATGTGTAAGTTGACCGGAGTAAAATATCATAATATATATGTATTTATAAAACATGTTTTCTCCGTGTTAGAACATTTGTTTATTATTAAAGATGCTTTTGAACAGCGTAGAGATATTCAGCCCTGTGGTGGATGACCGAAGTTATCGTTAACGTAAAGTTATCCTGTAGTTATATTATAACCATCGAATTGGTGTGATGTATCATACTTAACTTAACTATTTGCGTTATTTCTTGACAGTTCTTGAGTTATCTGGTCACTTTATAACGCGACGTTCAATTATATGGGAGTATAATATACAGTTCTATGTATATTCGCAAATTTAATTTACCATGACCCCTTAAAATCATCCATAATTTTCCGCCCCCAAAAAATCCCACTACAATTTCTGCTTAGAAAAATTTCAATAGACGCTTTCAAATTAACCCAAAATTTTGGGAAAATACACCAATCTGGCAACCCTGTTTCAATCTACCGTTTGAAAGCAACTTAGAAACAACCCAAACAGCTGTTTGCTGTTCGGTCATCGGCGGTAGCCGACGACGGGTATGTTCGGAACAATCTCTCGCGCTCACTCCAACTTGTACTATTTTTACATAAGGTTCTCTTTGTTACTTCAAAATTTGTTCCTCAAAACTTCTTTCTAATATAACGTTGATGATATAACTATTTTTTATCTCATAACTGCGAGCGATACATCACACCAAATTTTACCTATATAGTTATGGGCACGTTATTCCTGAGAGTTATCTTAACTTTAACTCAAACGTTAAACTTAACTTAGGTCATCCATCACAAGACTGATTGTTAAGGGAACAATGCAAAAGCCAAGTGGTGAATATACACCATCCAGTAAGTAGTTATAAATACTAGTTAATAACGTCCTCGTTTCCCGTGTCATCCTGTAGATCGTCGACATCGCTGACGCCGGCTTATTACTCCTCTCTGGAGTGCCATCCAAAGGGCTTTGCACGGCACACTAGAATAGTTGATAACCTCTCTTGTGCCTTAAGATGAACTGAGTATCCTGCAGAATCCTGCTGGCCGCGTATGTAGCAGCGACGACCCGGTGTGCACGTATATACGTCGGTTTTGCATTGTTTCAGATATCTAGATCTGTGTCAATGCGTTTTTCTGGATCACATTCCCGTTGAAAGGGGAATGTATGTGCGATGTTACTACTAACTTACTGATCTATTTTTTTTTATTTTCCAAGTAAATCTGTCCTGTTTGGACAATAATCACTTTGATAATTCAATTATAGAAATTAAAATGAGCGAAGATTACCTGCCAGTGCTGGTACCTTTCTAATTCAATTTAACTAAAATTTAAAAAAAATTCGGGCTAAAGCACAGAAAGTTTTTGGAATGAATATTTCATCTTCAGTGCTGCTACTAGGTATATTATGTTCCATCATCATCATACGGTACTTAGGTATGTTTAAAGCCACTAAATACATGGGTGAAAACCCTTTATATGATATTTAATTAGTATTGATTACATGGTTGCTGATAATTTTGTAAGATGTTAAAATTTTAAGAAGATTCATTTTATGACAACGTAAAACACCCAACTAGAGTTACTGTCTCGGAGACGTAGTCTCTATAAGTCTATACGGACCTTAGACAGCAACAATTGATCAAAATGACATTGTATTGATCAGTAAAATCTACAATAAAATAAATAATTTCTTATTTTCTTTAGCGTAATTATCCAAAAGTAGTAAGTAAAGGTAAATATTCGAAAAATAAATTAACACCAGTAACACATTCACGGACACGCTGTCATTGTATACACGTATTCTTCTGTAGTAAATGACTTCATATGCAGTCATGACCGTGAATGTGTTACATAAACTGACTTACCATTGAGACAGGAATGGGTCCACCCGCTCCATTGGCATAGCTATAGGGCGAGACGAGGTATCCCATGTTGAATGAAGATGTGTGTGGGGTAGGTTCCACCTTACCTAAAAAACAAAAACAAACTTGTAATCGCTGAATGTAGATATAGTTCGTTCGAAAATTATTGATAGCACAGTTTCATGACATAGCTGATAAAATCCATAACGTAACTCATTGACCAACTATTTTCTTTAATTTTGGCCATAGTAGGGGGGCAAATTTCCCCATCATTCCTTTATATCCGCTACTGCCTAATCTAACCATTGATTTTGGACTAAGATTTTTTTTTATTTTACTAGTTTCTCTGTATTCCTTTTAATTTTAGATCAATGAATACCACGCCTTTGAGCGTGTGATAAAATCTCGTTAAACAAGCAAATGATTAGTTTTATTTTCTGAGCATATATCGCCATACACATTATGTGAATATTTAACAGAAACATCTTAAATTCATCAACGAACATTGTTGTACGGCGCAGCCATGTACTTATCTTATGAATAAAATATGTGGTGTAATTTTATCAAGTCTTTCGAGAATAAAAAAACCTTTTGATGTTATTCAACAGATATGTAAATTTTTCGAATTGCCTTCGAGCAAAAAGGATTCTCATCGTTTGTGATGACAATGTGATGTTTTTTTGAGTTTTGTTTCAGTTATTCAAATAACATTGTAAGCTTAGAAGACTTTTTTTATACTGTACCAATAGAAGTTACTAATACGATAAAAATATTTCGAGAATGTAACATATAACGACTTGGTTTTTTATTTATTTTATTTATTCAAGAAAATTTTATTTATTTATTTACACATTGGCAAAAAATAGTTACTAAATAGTTAATAATTATTAAATTGTTAGTAATTTTGCCAATTTTTTGCAAAATTGGCAAAAAAAAAATTACCGACTAAAATCTCTAGCCAGTTGTGTCGTTTAGCGAACCGACTTTAATAATGTTGTTCTGAAGCTACTTCCTTGTGGCATCTTTATAATCAACTATGTATAATGGGAAATAAGCCACAATTTTACCAAAAAAATATTTTTTTAACGTTTCGAAGCCCAAATCGGGTGTCGTTGTCAAAATATAAAATACTACTAAAATAAACAAAAATGTTGTTGCGAAGTAAAAAAAAATGAGAAGAATTTTTTTTACTTAGTAACAACATTTTTGTTTATTTTAGTAGTATTTTATATTTTGACAACGAAACCCGATTTGGGCTTCGAAACGTTAATAAAATAGTTTTTTGGTAAAATTGTGGCTTATTTCCCATTATAAATAGTTGACTTTAATAATAGTTATAATTATCATTGCATTTGCCTTTTTAACTATGCAGAGTCGGTCTCCTTGATTATATTTCTCTTCAACAAACTTAAGTTTTTGTGTTGGGTCATTCCTATCATTCACAACATGTTCTACAAGACTATGTACTGAGCCCTAATGCAATACTACTCTTCTTCTTCTTGTAGTACTACAACCCAGTAGCGCACCCAGAATTTTCCTCTAGGAGGGATTTGCTTGGGCACCGAAATTATTTTGTATTGTTTGTGAAAGATAAGTTACATTTTCCTACTATTCTTTATACATTTTTTATATGGTCTGGGAGGGGTCTTAACCCCCAAAACCCCCCCTGGGTGCGCCACTGCTCCAACCCAGGGTGGGTCTTGGCTCACTGCACAACTCGCTTCTCTATCTCGAACGGTCCTCGGTCCTCCATGATAGTTCGGGTCAGTGGGTATGCCCACTGTTCTTAAATCTATGTTATTTTTCTCCTTTCACATGCCATACTTCTTTCACATGAAATCAGCCTCAATTTCACAGGAGTAAAATTAGATGTTTGCAGTATTCTACTTGGTTTGCAAGTATCTGGAGTACCTACTGATAGGGTGACTCCTTTAGATCCGATTTCTTTCGCAACACCACTGTAGAACACTTAGTTACAACAATTTTGCCTTTTCCCTTTTTCTTTCTCTTGAAATGCACAAATATCAATATTCTTGTCTTTAAGTTCTTTGGTATATACATTTATATCTAGGACAAATCACTAAATTAAATAAAGAGAATCAGACGAAGAAATAAAGAGAAGAATAAGATTGGCCTGAGCATCTATTCGGAAAACTGTCTTATATGTATCCTAAAGAACAAAAAATACCCCCAATACCAAAAAACAAAAGTCTTAATATATGGAAAAAATAGCAAACTGAAAAAGATCCATGAAAAAACAAGTAGCAAAGCTTAAATGGAAGTTCGCCAGACATACCTTAGGCAGAAGGATAAAAACTGAGTTAAGATGATTACTGGAGACCGTGAAACCACAAACGAAAAATGGGAAGGCCACAAATGCGATGGTCAGATGACCTGAACAAACACATTCTGAATGATCGAAAAGAGATCTTTCGTCGTCATACAAAAAGATTTTTTGGTGTAATTCAGTCTTTATTTTTCTTTGTTTCTTTCACAAGATGAGTTTACGTAAATGATAAAATAACAAATGAGTTAGCTTATATTGCAACCAGTGGCGGCTCGTCGTAATTTAAGGAGGGTGTTCAATTAAAGAATGTAATTATACAAACGGTGAATAAGCGCCTAATAAGCGGTGAATAAAAATTTTTGGGGGCCTCGCCAAAAGATATTCTGTAAAATGAAACCTATCTTTGACCCGATTAATCAGGATGTCACACACTTTTTTTGTTTTGTGCAGAATATGATACCTACTGAATGATGGCGCTTCTTCGGTGGTGAAGGTGGACGATGAAGTTACGAATATTGAAATGGCTTTGTCAAAACTGTTTAAAAATCCGTTTATTTTAACGGCATCCAAAGACCGAGATTGAAATTATAGTTTCCTTCTTTGAAAACACTAAACATGGAAAACAAAACAAAGAATGTAGTTTATCACACCCGCATAACTACGAAGTTTTTCTATATTGTTCAACTTTAAAACAATGTTTAAACTTTTTATTTCTTATTGCACATTCTTGTACAAAGTTTATCTCCGGCCAAGTTAGTCCATTCTTTTTATAAGTCGATTTTCAAAAATATTTGCATTTTCTTTTATAAACCTCACTGAATATGGCTCCATCCTAAAAAAACTACCAATATTGTATTTAATAAATTCCCACAACAGAAAATGCCAAACTGTGAATCGAAACGCTTCGCTCCGGTCTCTGTGTGCAGTGCACAAATCCTCAATATTTTAACGTGTTTTAAGATAGGAGAATCGCTGGTTCACAGATTTAAGATATATCTCGTTCTTGTATAGGTTACTGTATAGTGGATGTCCATGAACCTAGCAGAGCAAGGTTAGCAGAATGGAATCAGACCCAGTGCATAATTAGGTGCTAATTAGGTGCTAATTTAGTACCCCAATCGCGAATTTAGTGCTCCTTTTTTTTTAAATTATGACGTGTTCTGCCAGGTACATATGAACTCAGCAGAGCACAGCCATAAAAAACATCAAATCGAAAAGTGACCAAGCTTATAATTTAGCACTAATTAGGTGCTAATTTAGTACCCCAATCGCGAATTTAGTGCTTCTTTTTTTTTAAATTATGATGCGTTCTGCCAGGTACATAATAATATGTACTCAGCAGAGTACAACTTTAATAAACGTCAAATCGAAAAATGACCAAGCTTATAATTAAGTACTAATTAGGTGCTAATTTAGTACCCCAATCGCGAATTAAATGCTCCATTTTTTCTTTCCTTTAAGCCATGTTCTGCCGGGTACATATGAAGTCATTAGAGTACTACCTCAAAAAATCAAAAAAGTCCAAACATACCTATCTTAAATTTAGGTGCTAATTAGGTGCTAATTAAGTGCCCTAATAACAAATTTCATGCTCAGTTTTTTTTCCAAATTTTGGCGCGTACTGCATTCAAGTTTATGCGAGGTCTATAACACGTCATAATTTAAAAAAAAGGAGCACTAAATTCGCGATTGGGGTACTAAATTAGCACCTAATTAGTACTTAATTATAAGCTTGGTCACTTTTCGATTTGATGTTTTTTATGGTTGTGCTCTGCTGAGTTCATATGTACCTGGCAGAACACGTCATAATTTAAAAAAAAGGAGCACTAAATTCACGTTTGGGGTACTAAATTAGCACCTAATTAGTGCTTAATTATAAGCTTGGTCACTTTTCGATTTGATGTTTTTTATGGTTGTGCTCTGCTGAGTTCATATGTACCTGGCAGAACATGTCATAACTTAAAAAATAAAGGAGCACTAAATTCGCGATTGGGGTACTAAATTAGCACCTAATTAGTACTTAATTATGCACTTGGTCTGATTCCATTCTGCTAACTTTGCTCTGCTAGGTTTATGGACATTGTATAGTGGCTGGGTTCAATTTGAATTCTGCACCAGCCACGTGGATCTAGCTTAGCGGTGTAGTTCAAATAAATTATATGATTAATACGAAACAGTTATATTTTAATGGTGCTATGATATTTATGAGATTTAAGAACAAATATTTTAATGATACTACAATATTTAGGAGATTTTTAAAAATCTGTATTTTAATGAAATTTGATTGGGTGTTCACTGCACAAGTGAACCAATGGAGAAACCGCCCCTGATTGCAACCACCAATTTCCCTGGCCTGTTATACCAAATACATCTGCGTCATTCGCTCTCATACTATATTATCGATGTTTGGTAACCAGTTCCCGATCCTATAATGTTTCGAAACTTAACAAAAGATGTAAGCAACGCAACCCTTAAGTTTAAGTTTGTTATTGTTTCTTGCAACAGAAGCCCTAAATGCATCTCAAACTATAAACGTAAACTATTTGTAAGTCAATTAATATTATATCAGGTGTGAAGACTGGATACGATTGTTAATTCAACTTAAAGTTTGGTATTTGTTATGCTTCATTTTAGCCGCTAATAATAATTCTGGATATTTGTTTAGACTTGGCCTGACTTGGGACAGCCATCAGTTCTTCTTCTTCTTGTGCTGTCTTCTAACGAAGGTTGGCGAGCACTTCTTTAAACACTTCTCTGTCTTTTGCAACGTGAAATATCTGTTCATCACTGAGAAGTCCAATCTCTGATTTTTTTCAGCCAAGATTTGGTCTTTCTTTCCAAGCCTTTTTCCCCTCTACTCCTCCTTGCATGATGACGTGTAACAGATAGTATTTATCGTGTTCATAAGCTTTCTGCCATGTGAACATGGCAAAAAGCCATCAGTTATGAAACCCTACTAAATCAGTTGAGGATTTTGCTTAGACAATTTGGCCTTACACTTTGTTACTAGACAAATAACTTTCAGTAACCAATAGGACTTAAACGTGACTATTTTGTACCTATTTATATTCACATTTGTTATGAATTGCTTGTGCGTAAGTAGATAGAAACAAACTAGGGACTAAAATAAGGTTGCAGTATATCGTATGTTTCTTGTCGTTTCGGCAAGGTCTCCCTTGTCATTCTCAGTCAGATTAATTTTGACTCTTGTTGAAGAGAGAATTCTTTAAACCGATCTAAATATGTGCTTCCAATAACCAGAGATTGTTTTTTATATGAAAAATTAATCTTAACAGCATCTCTAAGAAAACTATAAGGTGGATCTCAAGAAGGAACCAATAATAGACGAAAAACAACGATTTTTGTTTGACCACACCTCGTATATCAAATCTTAACAGGCATATTAAATAATTTCTTGTCTAGACACACTTCTAGAGTCAGCACTAAACATTTAACTATCTACAACTTACAAATGCTCGTCCTGGTTTATTTACAAACAACTACCAGATGTCAGTATCACATTTTTGACTTTACTGGCTCCCTAAACGAAAAGGTTAAAGTATTAAAACGAAAAAAAAAACGGTATACAAACAAACCTACACAAATTATAGCGCGGGTAGATAATGTATTGGGGGCTGTCGCAGCCCTAAAATTAGCGAGATTGGTGAGCACACGTCGAAATTTGTCCTAGTTTATTTGGACAGGTGGAAGGGTTGACGAGATGTGAGGTTATTTTAGTGCAGTACTGTTAAATCTGACTAATTTTAGGTTCAGAAAAAAAACGGATATGATAAAGGAATTATGAAATTAGCTCTAGTGTTTATGATATACAATAGGTATGGCATATTATCTTGTAAAATGTCACATGTTTGTTATTTTTATCAAATAATTCTTTCATTCCATTTTCTTTTGATTTTATTCATTCATTAACTTTCTGTTTTATTTTACCATTTTTCTTCTAAAAATCGATGGCGCCCAACTATTCTATCAACTAAATATTTTATCTAATTTTTATTCAAAAAAATTTTAATTTGGCATTTTAATACATTTGTCAGTTGGCAATTCTGAGCTTCTGTCTTGTCAGTTTCACTTTTATAGAAGTGGGAATCGGTTTTATGCCTATCTGTCTTCTATTTAAGTAGATTTTTCAGCCCTAAAATTCATTTTATATTACTCTTCTGGGTAATTTATACATATATGAAGTTTGTTTTCAATCCTAATAGTAAAATTAATAAAATTGAAAATATTAAAAATATTACTAAAAGATTTTTAAATTGAAAACTTTCCGGTGACAACCTCCAAGGCTTCTACAATTTGCAAGCACATGGATGCTGCAGTGAAGACAAAGGGAAGGAATTCTACACTATGCAATTCACATCCCCCGTCTGCAGCTTGGTAAAGTTCCAACGGAAAATGTACCTGGTTACTCTACGGAGTAATACGACTATAAAATAAAATAAAAATGTATACCATTTTTATTCAGTTGCAATGCGAAGGCAAAACAATCTTACTTTTCAATTAGAATACGGAGCGCAGTCCAGTCCCCTGAATCGTGATATGAAGGGGTATGAAGAACAGTGCCTATGTTCTCTCCGATGAGGCTCCAATAAGAGCCGAAAACATGAATTTAAAGAAGGAGATTGGGCATATGTAGAAAATAAATCCAAACTAAATAGAAAAAAACTTGAAGTAAGACTAGGTCCATTTCAAATAAAAAAACAAATTTCAAATACTTTATATGAAATAGATATCGGATACAAAAGGAACGATATGAACTATTTTCACATCTCAAAATTGTTGCCTTGTGACCAACCATAGACTTTTACCTGTTGGTGAGGGGATGTAAAAATAAAACTATGTTTATTTTCAGTAGTAATAACCCAAGGACATTGATAATTGTTTTATAAACAATACATTTTATAAACATAAATTTTATAACAGATTTCGAAAGATTGTTGCTTGGAAACAGACCGACGCACAGTGTTCAAAATTGGTCAAAACGTGATCGAAACTAAATTTGTTTAAACTGTAAAAGTGATCCGGCTGAAAACTTGGAATATTTGAGGTATTATATTGTATAACGAGTAAGGAGTCATTTTTTTTTTAGTTTTCATCCCCTCATTAGGGGGTGAATTACTTAAAAAATATCGTTATACAGGTTGTTTCATTAAGAATGTCAAATCTTTGATTTTTAGATTCTAGACCTCAAAATATTAGGATTTAACCCAAATCACTTAAATAAAATGTGGCTCGTTACAGAGTTACAGGGTGTTTTATTTAACAATTTAATAACTATTTTTGCTCAGTGGTTTAAAACTATTCAACGTATCCTTTTCATACTTGGCAAAAGGTGTGGGTATTGTACACCCTATAAAATTATGTTAAACAAACGTTTCTGGCTATTACCAGAGGCGTACGACAGGGGACAGTGAATGGTTGACCCTTCCCAAATTCTACGCCACTGGCGGAAATGCCATTTTAGCAGAATTTTTCGATTCTCCAATACTATCTATGTAAATAACATACACTGCATTCGCAACGATAAAGTCATCAGGTTTCGAGATATTTGAAGTTAAACATGTAACGGTACAGATATTTGATTAATGTATTTTGCCGCTTAATTTTAAACTTCAAATATCTCTATGACCAATGATTTTATCGTTAAGACTGAAGAGTATATTATTCATTATTAGTGATAAAACCATAAGTTTTCGAGATATTTGAAAATTAAGCGACACAATACATTATTCAAAATATCTGTGCCGTTACTTGTTTAAGTTCAAATATCTCGAAAACTAATAATTTTATCGTTAGGTGTGAGGATTACGGACTTAATTGAAGCCTTAAATGATAAATCTACTAATTTTCACAACAAATCAGACACTTTTTGACTATTAACAATTTGACACTTATTAAATTGGTAATTTCTCATAGGCTACTGTAGGCTTTGTTATTAAACCAAGCAAAAAATGATGATTTATCGACGAAAAACATGGCTAGTTGTAAAAGTACCTAACTTTTTTATTTTACAATATAAGCAAATGAATCGAAAAACAAAATGTTAAGAAAGCCTAAGGCTACAAGTGAGGTTTAATTTCAACATTTTATAGATGCCAGAATATTCCACAGGGTGTTTCGAACTTTAAGAAAAAACACAGTATTATTGGTACACCCGGTATGCAATATAATAGCTATTTATAAAACTAATGTACAACATTATCTATTAAGGATTAACACTACTTCATCAAAAATATAATCTCTTTTCGCAACCCCAACAAACAACATGTGTTTGACATACATGTAAACAATACATACGAGTGCAATTAATTCAGACTAAATGCGCGCAGCGCTCGATGCAAACTTAATGCACAATTTACTCAGTTGCGCAGTTTTTCGCAGTTTGTCTTATATATTTTTTTATTCCTTACATTGCAATCTTTCATTTAGTGAAGGATTTAACGTGGCACAAGATGGCACAATAAACGTAATACGCTGTCAAACATTAATTTTATCAAAAATTGTATAGGTTTTTAGACAGCCTATTATATCAAAATCAAAATCACCTTTCCGTGAAACTAACTATGCTATTTTAATCTTTAAAGTATGTACTTTTATCTCAAATAATTACTTTTATATTAGCTCTCCACATAAATGAAGTAATATTTCAAGTAAAAGTCAGCTTCTGAGGATTTAAATTTGATGTATAAAATTTTACTGAATTTTGTACTTTTGACCATTAATACATCTGGCCCTAACAAACTTAAAAAATCAATTTTTGCTGAGAAGTTGCATCATGAGTAGTACAAACAAACCCCTTAATTTCGGCATTCTCAGATTTATTTTTTTTTGTACTTACGATCACGTTTCCTCCAATTTTGAACACTGTGCGACGCCATAGGCGGAGGTCTGTTGCCTGTAAGCTAGTGATGTTGATTATAGTTACTTTCTAGTATTCGTTACAAATCGTTACTTTTGTATAAAGTAATCATTTACAGTATTTGTTACTTTGATTACTTTTGTTGTGGTAGGTATTTTGTATGCCTCCCCTAAATGCCCTGGTCTAATTCTAATAAAACCAATGCAATACATACAAAATTAAAGTTGTTCTTCATACTGTAGAAACATTATCATTTCCACATTTTTCCGGTCAGTCTATAAAGTAATCAAGTGTACTGGTTGTAGATACAATAGTTGTTCAAAGTAATCAAAGTAATCAAAGTAATCAAAGTAGATATAATAGTCGTTACTTGCTCTGATACGATTGTTACGAAGCAACGAAGTAATCAGAGTAATCAAAGTAACGATTTGCCTCTCTGTATAGTAATCGTTACTTTCGGTATTCGTAAGTAACGAGTACTTTGTAACGAATAGATACTTTTTCAACATCACTACTGTAAGCAACAAGCTTGAGAAAGTTGTTAAAAATTTTTTGAGCATTTATCAATGTTCGAGGGTTATTCGGATAGAAAATTTTTTGCTGGTTATGAAAAAAAAATACAGAGCAGAAACAATTTATTTAAATGTGCAATTAACAAAGGAACAATTAGAAAAATTTAATGAAGATAATTAATAATTTCATTAATATTCTCATCAGTATTACAACCAAATCGTGACATTTTGAAATATTGAATATTTGAAATGTCAAAATCGAAATGAAACGAAATGTAGGTATCCATAGCTACATGATTGAGTGAAAACAGCCCATGGGATCTGTTTTCAGTATAATGTTGGTTTTATTGGTTGTATTCAATCAGATGACCACAAATTAATTGATTTCATTGGATTTCTAATTGAGCAAAAAATTTTCAATAAAACCACATTTAGTTATTTTAAGTTATTTATAGTTTTAGGTGGCATGACTGTGTAATTTTAGTTTGAATGACATTTGTAAATAATTATTTGACAGTTGTCAAAAACTCATGAGTAAGAAATAGCATGTTCTTGATTCTCTTTTTTAGGTTTGTATTTTTAAGTTATTTTAGTATTGTTGTATTAATGTTTATAATCTTTATTGTACGTATTGTAAATAAACTCTTTTTTAGATGAATTCATACGGCTATCTCTTACACGAATAAGAAGTATGAAACTACTCTTATACCATTTTTATTCAGTTGCAATGCGAAGGCAAAACAATCTTACTTTTCAGTTAGAATACGGAGCGCAGTCCAGTCCCCTGAATCGCGATTTTCTTGGAAATTGTAGAAGCCTTGGAGGTTGTCACCAGGAAAGTGTACCAATAAGTTTTCAATTTAAAAATCTTTTAGTAATATTTTTAATATTTTCAATATTATTAATTTTACTATTAGGATTGAAAACAAACTTCATCTTTCAACTGCAAGATGACGCTAGTCACCTAGTACCTTCACTTCAGTTGCAATGGGTGAGAAAAGCTCTCGGTGCTGGTCAATTGGGGTATGAAGAACAGTGCCTACGTTCTCTCCGATGAGGCTCCAATAAGAGCCGAAAATCGCGATTAAAGGGACTGGACTGCGCTCCGTATTCTAATTGAAAAGTAAGATTGTTTTGTCTTCGCATTGCAACTGAATAAAAATGGTATACATTTTTATTTTGTACATATATCTTTTCTGGGTTTATGACCTCCCTTGGGTGGAACTTCCTGAGCCACACATGAAATAAATTTTTTTTATAATATGGTAAACTACTACTTGAATGCTCAAGGCTATAGTCTAAGAGTTCTAAATGATCTAAATCAGGGGTTCCCAAACTGGGGGGCGTGAGGACATATCAGGGGGGGCGCGAGACAAGTTGAACATTAAATTAAACTTAGTTATTTTTCTAAAATTCAAAATTAACCGCTTGTTAAACTGTATCTGGTAACGCAGAGTAAGCAAAAGTTATCTCAAATACCTCTTTTTGACAATACTGTGAAACGCCGCATTGATGATATATGACCGAAGACATACAAAACCAGGTAGTTGATGCAGTAAAATAATCGCCATTTTTTGCTATTCAGCTAGACGAGAGTACTAACATATAATTATCATATTATCATATTCATAACACAATGTTATCAGTTAATTGTTTATGTTCGGTATATTCAAAACGAAAGAATGAAGGACGAGCTACTCTTTTCTACAGAGTTGGAGACTGGAGACCACGACAAAAGCTGTTAATGTTATGAAAGCAGTGTGAGAGTTTTTTGACAAACATGAACTATCTTGGCAAAAACTGATCAGTTTATGTACAGATGGCGCAACTTCAATGCTTCGTTTTCGTTCAGGCTATTTGTAATTAGTAATAGAAAAAAATGCTGATGTGATTGGGATACATTGTTTTATACATCGACAAGCCTTGTCAGCAAAAACCCTTCCAAATGAACTTAGGAATGTCTTAAAGTTGTGTATTAAAGTAGTGAAGTACATAAAAAACAGTGCGTTGAATACTCGACTGTTTAAAACTCTGGTGTCATCGACCTTCCTGAGTCCCCGATTGTTCACACTGCAGTATACTGCATAAGGATTTATTGGTCCTGAAAATTTAGAAAGTGATCACAAAACACTGCTACTTCATACAGAAGTACGATGGCTATTAAAAGGAAACATGTTGGCAAGATTATTTGACCTTTAAGATGAAGTAATCACCTTGGAACATCAAAAGCAAAATGAGCTAAACATGGCCTTCAAAAAACATTGTACCCAAGTAATATTGGCCTATTTGTCAGACATCTTTGACTCGTTGAACAGCCTTCACCTAAAACTGCAGGGTGGAAACTCAAATATAGTAGTTACTCATTGTGATGGAGGCCTAATTACTCAACTTTGGAGGCGTAAAATATCAGCAAACCCCTGAAATTATTCAAATTTCTCTAAAGTAGAGCCAATCTCAGAAGAAACACGCTTCAAGGACATTTATGAAGGACCAAGTTTAAAAATCCAAATATCAAACCATTTGGAGAGCCTAATTGAAGAGTTCCGAAATACTTCCCAAACACTTGTGACGATTTTATTTACAGAATCCATTCCATGTCAACTGATCCAATCCATGTCAACATAGACTCCCTGCCTGAATCACTTCAAGAAGATGCTTTGCAAATAAATCCAAATGATTTTTTGAATGATTCCTCTGCCAAATACTTTGTTATAATGGACAAACCTTCATTTTGGTTAAAATATTTCAAAGTGTATCTTAGTGTATCACGGGAAGCTCTTCATTTATATTTGCCTTTTTCAAGTAACTATTTGTGCGATTTTCAACAATTGTGGCAATTAAAACAAAGTATCGGTATAAACTTGATGCTGCTAGTGACTTGCGTTGTGCACTTACTAAAACTCAGCCACGAATAGGCATACTAGTAAATAAAATGAAAGCACATCCATCTCACTAACCAACCTAATATATTTTTCTTGTATTAATAATTTTTGTATTTTATGGAAACTGATATTATAGTATCTTATGACAGAATAAATAAATGTTTTGTTTTCAAGCTAATACTTATTTGTTTTGATTTTGTTCCTATTTAGGCGCATACAATTTATTGTAAAGGGGAGGCGCGAGAAGCTTTCATTTCAACAAAAGGGGGCGTGGTACAAAAAAGTTTGGGAACCCCTGATCTAAATTAAAGAGAGAATCAGAAAGAAATTACAGAGCCAAAGATCTAAAAATTTCTTACGATGGAAAACTAATTCTGGTCACAACCTAAATCCTAGCTTCCTACAATTTACAAAGCAATCGGACGATAAATGGATAGACATGGGGAATATACAATAGGCATTCCACGACACCTCAATTTATCTACGTAAAAATCCAATTATTTTTGAATTAAATGAGAAAGGTTCTAATAAGGAAAGTTTTCAGATTCAAATTAGTGTATATTATTATTTTTATTTTTAATAATGTAGGTTAGGGTGGGCCGAAAAAATTTTTTCTGTAAAATAACATCACCTGAGGTCAAAAAAGTTGCATTGTACTAAAACACAAATTTTAAGCCCAAAATGAGTAGTTAAAAATATTTTTCTCCACTGCCACAAAGGCTCTATGTTATTTTAATATAAAACGTCTTTGTGGCAGTGGAAAAAATAAAAAAATTAACTTTTTCATCATAACATCGGGGTTATTTATTTTGTACCCCAAAAAAAGTTGGAATAAAATCTGTATTGTTGTGGCTGATTTATGTATACGTTATATTATATACTAACGTATCCTTTATTTGGGTATATCGCCACCAAATAATAGACAAAAATTAATTTAGAAACCTACTTCAAAAACTGCGATGAAATACCCAAATAATATATTATACGATAGTGTAAAAAAGTTAACATTACCAATCGTTATTTCACTTCTTAAATAACGTAACCTTGGACGTCAACGCTTCTGTACTGAACGGTACTGTCATAAATACAGGGCGTAAAGGATCCATTATATTGTTACCTACTGGAGAATAAAATTGAAAGGTCGCTGCAGTGGTTTGTCTGCCAACAGGTTGCCTATAATTCATCTATTTGAACAACTGGATAGAAGTACCAGTGGACCAAGTGCATTTTCGGGACTCTTGGAGAACGACTGCATGCTTGCGAAACTCGTATCTTAGCTTCACTTTCCAAAAATAGAATCATCAGCTGAGGATTTCCGCAGTGACGATCTTAGTACATATCAATTGTCAAAACAGAAAGTAGTTTTTGTTCAGAAAAACTTTCTAAGAGATAGCCTGTGAACATGGTTCATTCTCGTTGGCTTACCACTGCTTTCCGTATCTTTCGGTTATATGTAGCAATCGGAAACCTCTCGAAAAATTTACAAATACTACACTAGATTCGCTTTCAAGATGCAGTAGAAATAAACAAACCAAGACACGTTAAATGCCACTAGGCGCACAACCGAATCATAATTTACAATGTATATGCATTGTAAATCCCAAATAATGATTTCCAAAGTTTATACATTGTAAATTATGATTCGGTTGTGCTCCTAGTGGCATTTAACGTGTATTGTTTTGTTTATTTCTATTGCATCTTGAAAGCGAACCTAGTGTAAGCCATTTTATAATAAAAGTGTATGTGCCCATGTGGGTTTGCATTAAGACTCAACCATCATGACTTTATGGCGCAAGACATCTATTGAAGACAATAAGACTCTGCGAGCAGACCTCTTCTTACTACCAGAATTAAAAGATTTAATCTACAAAGATATTCAAGAAAAGGGATGCTTTGGCAGTCCAGAGGATATTATTTTGATTATGCTTTTTGGTGAACGCAAACTCATAAGACAACTGGGATTTTAAACAATTTTTAAAAGGATATAATTAAATTACAAATATAAGCGATATTTCGTAGTAACAGAATTATTTTTTTGCGCTAAGGAATACTTTGAGATTATCGACTGTCAGAAAGTTTTATGAACAGAGCCTCGTGTAGCTATGAAGCTATCAAAAGACCAACTAAGGGAAGTTGTTGAAAATCTCGACACCAGTCTTTTGGCATATGTAATAACAGCGTACATTTGTCGCACACAAGCGGTTGAGAGGGCGTATTTTCGTTTACTTTTTGTGTTCAAACCAAAGTCAGCTTTAGCACAATTTAATTTTTTTGTATGCAAAAGAAATCTACCATACAAAAAATATAGTTATTTTGAAAAATCCCTTGTTTTATATAGCTCTGTAATAGTGGGAAAATTATTTATCGGCCAAAATACATACTATGATGGCAGTTATCTTATCAAATACGTTTTTTGGCTCAGGAGACCAAAAAAAATTGAAAAAAAAATGAATTTGACATTTATTAGATGATTGGATTTTTTCGTAAAAATCTCATTCTTACAGCTCTGTGGCAGTGGAAAAAAATAAAATTAATTATAAAACAAAACACTGTGAAGTGTGTAAAGTAAGTTATCTTATCATGCATCTTTTCTGGGGTCAGGAAATTTAATTAAAAGAATAAAATAAAAACACATTACTCAACGGCCCACCCTAATGTAGGTATTCTGTATTTGGGAATTTCCTATTTTCTACAATTCTTTTTGTCCTTCTGGTCCTGGTCTAATTCGTGCAGGTTACTTGTCTTGTATTCATGACTTTAATCACGCTCTGTTTCCATTTGGCCTTTGACCTTCCTCTTTCCCAACATTCTGTTGGTGTTGGTGGCCAACATTATTTCCTTAGGTAGTCTTTCTTTCGTTTCCATTCGTTTCATTCGTTTAGAAACGAATGGATCCGTAACAAAACAAAAGTGAAAGACGTCTCTACCCAAGTAGCAAAGCTTAAATGGAAGTTCGCCGGACACACCCCAAGGGAGAAGGATGAAAGATGGACTAAGACGATTATACATTGGAGCAAGTGGACCCACAAACGAAAAAGGGGAAGGCCACAGATGCGATGGTCAGATGACCTGAATAAACACACGGGGTCAAAATGGATGCAAATTGCCCAAGATAGAGAGGCATGGAAGAAGGAAGAGGAGGCCTATATCCAAGGATGGATGTTTAGGGCTGATTAGATAGATAGATAGTCTTTCTTGTTTTTGATATACCTACGTGTTGTTTGTGTGGATCCCACCCCAACTTTTTTTCTCGATATCATCGATAAAAGGTTCCTTCAGCACTCATAATTCTGGATCCGAAGCCAACACAGTTCACACTGGGAGAGTGTACCCGGTCAAACACATGGCAAGATGTATATCGGACGGACATGTGCTAGTAGGGCTGAGTTACTGCTGAAAACAAGCAGGAATCAGCTCAGAGTCATAACAGGTTTCCTCACTGGACATGTGCCAGTTAAGGGTCACCTGCATACAATGGGGCTATTTCATGGAGACTTGAGCTGCAGACTCTGTAACAGAGAACCTGAAACAGTCAACCATATTTTGCATGACTGTGAGGCATTCGATCGGAGGCGGCAAACACTTTTCGGAGACATCGAAGTGACTTCAAATTTATATGGCACCCACCCACTAGACCTGTACAAGCTGGTACAGGGTTCCAGAATTCTGGACTGGGTTTCATAAACGAAAGGAAGATATACAATAAGCCAAGTGGCTGCAGTACAACCGGTTCACAACAGACGGCTTCCAGGAGAAAAAAAGAAAAAAAACTCATAATTTCTGTAGTGGTGACATTTCTGACTATATTTTCATAAAATCCTGAGAGTTTGTGCAAATGTGACCCTACCCTGCAAGTGTGCGAATAAAATTTTCTTTTGTGTTTAATGTTTTTATATACAGTGCGGTGGAATAAGTGTTGCCCCCTCCCTGTTAACTTGTTTATTTTAAGAATATAAGCAAAACGCTCGGACAGGTAGATTTTTAAACTAACCATAGTATATTATAGCATCAACGTTTCGAACTTTACGCGATCCCTCTTCAGGTGACATCCATAACTTTGATTTTTTTAAATGGTAAAGTACATCAAGTGACACCTCATTTAACAGCTTTTGAAATACTGATTTCTAAAACGTATAATCCTTTTTGAGATCGTAGGCGCAAAATCTCGGTCGAACTCTTTTTAAACGCATTTATTTTTTTCGAATTCTGAGAAAACTAAGTATTTTTGAAAAATTTAAACGCAGTCCCTTAGAATAAACAAAAAGATTCTTTTGAATGATATATTTGAAATTAAAAATCACACTAAATTTTCTCTTTTTTCACCACTGTGACTTATTAAAATAAACATTATAGGAGTTCTTAGGGATTTTGGACCATCGAGAATACTGTAATATTTCATTCTGCGTTTAAATTTTTCAAAAATATTTATTAGTTTTTTCAGGATTCGAAAAAAATGATTGCATTTAGAAAGAATTCGACCGAAATTTTGCGCCTACGCTCTTAAACAGGATTAAAGTATTATACGTTTTTGAAATCAGTATTTTAAGAGTTTTTAAATGAGGTGTCACATGATCTACTTTCCCATTTAAAAAAATCAAAGTTATGGCTGTCACCTGAAGAGGGATCGCGTAAAGTTCGAAACGTTGACGCTATAATATACTATGGTTAGTTTAAAAATCGACCTGTCCGAGCGTTTTGCTTATATCCTTAAAACAAACAAGTTAACAGGGGGGGCAACACTTATTCCACCGCACTGCATGATGCCCATGAAACAGGCTATTGCTTTTCGCGCTGTTGATATTCTTCTTCATATGAACTTCTTTCTTCTCCGTTCCAGTTTAGTCAAAACTGATGACTAGGTAGTTGTTATCTTAACAGTGTGTGATTATAATCATTAGTTCACTGTTTTACATTAGGTAATTTTCCTTACTATGTGCAGAATTAAAGCAACCTGCTCTCGGGTGACCATTTTTTTACAAACACCACTAAAAACTCTACCGACACTGATCTCTGGTTATTATAATACCATTAACAGTCTCATTCTGTTTTGTGCACTTCCTTTACTTAAATATTTACAATAAATGAGATGGTCAAAGTTTTACTGTGTGAAAGTTGTAGTTGATCAATTCCCTGATACTAGCCACTCGGCTACAAACAAATTATAAAATAATACGCGAAGAATAATACGAGAAGAGTCTGCCATTATTTATCACATGATTCACTAAAGTGAGCTTGGTCAAATCAGTAACGTACTGAAAGATATCATAAAAGGATACATATTTCATAAAAGTCGACAAAAAAATTAGGTATACGTTTTCATGAAATATTCCAAAAACAATTCTTTTGTCATTCTTTGGTATGTATCAGTTTATTTTTTGTATACGAAAATATATAAAACAAATTTTCACGAAATTAAAAATCTAATAAACATTGAACAGTTATTAACAAACTTTTTTTCTATCGTAATATCGGAATAATAATTTGTAATAAATAAAAATTATGTTCGGTACCTACCGGCAATTTGAGAAAAATTTACTAATGTTTTTTTTTATTAGAAGGATGTACTTAATTACTAATTAAAACATAGTTTTTAATTCCAAACAACTTTTGATAATATTAATTTTTGATATTGTGAAATATGAAGGTATTAAGTACTTTACATTTGAGGGCAGCGAAATTAATATTTTTTGACATACCTCGTATCAGATTCATAAAATTGATAGTTGCATCTTAGGTTCTTGACCATGCAGAGCTTTTTATGACGAATATTTTTTTGGTAAAATTAACAATAAACATTTTTCAATGTTATCCTAACTTATGCAGACACACTGTACACTGTACTGTAATATAGTATTTTTTTAGTGGCTCTATATTATTTTTAACAGATTGGCTCTATATTATTCAACGAGCATGTAATGATGGCTATTACTCACGATGATGAAGTTTGCGACACGAGCCGTAGGCGAGTGTCGTAATTCATCATAGTGAGTAATAGCCATTACATGCGAGTAGAATACTATACTTTTTCTACGACCTTCTTTTTATTTTAATTAGTAAAAAATTTAATTATCAACTACTCGAGATTTAAATTATAATATTATTACAATAGTATTTTGTATTTTGACAACGAAACCCCATTTGGGCTTCGAAACGTTAATACATTCATTTTTTAATAAAATTGTGGCTTATTTTCCATAAAAAATACTTAATTAAATTATAATAATTTACAAAAGTACCTAAATGCTATTTACCCCTAGTACGTGGCTGAATAATTGGTTGCCTACTATTACTAAATTATTATTTATTGTAAAAATACAACTAGAAATAGTCAATATAAGCTCTATTCGTTTCCGAAAAATTATAAGCTTAAATTTGTACGTACTGTCAATTAATTTAATAAATAGGAAATGGCTGTTGTCGGTGGACGTATTTCAAGAGTTATAATGTATATTTACATTTAACTATATATAATATAATAATATAACTATACATAATATGCTTTAACATATTTAACACAATATAGCTTGAAAAATAAACACAATATTAGTTATACATTCCAATTAACATAAACAAAATGAACTAATGTCACTGTCACTAAAATAAATGATAAACGTCAAAATTTTAAGTAAACAAGATATAAACGTAAAAAATATACTGACATTGTTACAGTTAAAATTCCTTTAAAAATTTTTCGAAGTTAATTATTGATATAAATTACAATAATTATTGTATTAAATAAACAACTGTAAGTAATTTTATTTGCAGTTTATATACGATTAATATTAAAAGTGGCATGCGTCACTTGAATCTAACTTCAGCCCGTGAGTAATGAATTATTACTCACGAGTACAGTAATGGGTGCTATTATCTATGAAAAAATAGCGAATAATTAGCATGTTATTAAACGGTCGTAGAAAAAAGAACTTACCAAACACGGGGCTGTGATCTGGTCGCTGGACATGTTTGCTGGTAGGATGGTAGTTTCCTGTTCCGGACTTTTCCTACAAATGATGAAAAAATATGTTAGGCAGATCCAATTTCATCAATTTGTCAAAAATACATCTTTTTGTATGTGTATAAAAACTATTAAAAAAAATACTGTCGCCCCAAAATTATTTCATTCGGAGTCTAGAAATCCCAATCTTCGTTTTTCGTAATTGAAAAAAAAGTCTGCAAAAGGAAACGAAAAAAAAAGTTTGCAAGAAGTAAAAAGTTATGCTCAAATGGCACACCTGATTTATACAATGATTTACTATACAAAAACTCAAAAACAAGTAAGTATACTATGCAACTGGAAACTACAATAGATACAATCTGAGAAAAAAATAGAAAATACTAATAACAGGAGACTGAAACGCTAGGATAGGAAATTGTATAAACAAAGAATAGGGATGCATGGGAAAATAGAAAGTAATGGAAAGAAATAGAAAAGGAGATAGGAGTATCCAATTCTCTATTATAGTCAATAATACGAAAATAGGAAACAGCCTACGGGAACAACAAATAAGTAAATCAAAGATACCTTCACAGCCTAGGAAATAGAAACAAGAACCATCATAGGTTAAAAAAATATTCAAAAGAGCTAGAAACGACAATAAAAGAAGTAAAAGTAATAAATGAAGAACAACTTGAGACACAGCATAGACTAGTAATAGCGGAAATAATAGAAACACCATATATTGAATATACATTATAGCAAGATAAACATAAAGAAACTAAATATAAACAAAATAAAAGACATCAACCAAAGTAAAATAAATAAGATACTACAGAAATAGGAAAAGATTAAAAAAGATGACTCACTAGATGAAAAATGGAACAAATCAAAGGAGGTACTGAGGTACATAATATACGAATCACCTAAAGAATCCTGTGGAATTAGAAAATAAAGAAAAACCAAAAACGAACCAGATGGTGGATAAACACAGTAAAAATTTGGCTATCATTGATAACAAAACAATTATTAAAAATATGTGTGCAAAGAAAGGAATCAAGGGACATAGAACTGTATAAGAATAAAAGTAGAATTGTCAAAAAGTCAGTTAGAGATACGGAATAAAAATCCTAGGAAGAACTTGGGAACAAATTACATGAAACTTATGAAAATGACAGTAGATCCTTTTGGAATACAATAAACGCATTAAGAGAGCGAAATATAACAGAAATATTAGAGCGTAAAATATAAAAATGACAAAATACAACATAAGCTACACGAAATGATAAAATACTGGAAAGAGTATTACACCTGTAGAAGAAAACACAAACACAAGCCTGAACTCAAATGATACATCAAGCTCGAGGGAAGAAGAGAATAGGACTTGGAGACTAGAGAAAGAAGAAGTAATCGAAGCAACAAAAGAATTAAAAACGGAAAAGCTGGATGAGAAAATGGAGTAGAACCAGAGATTATGACAAAAAAGGAAAGGACAACCCAGGCAAAGATGGATTTATAACGTACAGCGAGATCTCAGAAAAGAGGAAATGGATGATTGGGAAAAAAGAGCAACAAATAGGGATGAATGGAGAAGAATAATAAGTAACTTTAGTTGGTAAGGAGCATGATTGGACAAGAAGGCACCCCAGTTGATACAAGTTATGTAATATTTATAATAAATATATTAATTGTATTTTAGATTTAGGCCTCAAAAGAAACCAAAAAGAGGACGGCCAAGAAAAGATGAATAAATGAAATTATTATAAAAGCAACTAAAACCAGACGAATGAACCGCACAGAAATGAAAATGATACCGAGAAACAAAAAAAGAATAGAAAAAAGAGAATAGACAGCAACACAACAAAAAAGCATAGGAGGACATCACATCATCAGAGGACAGTCATAAAAGATCCGTTATATCGTAAATTATTCACCTACACCATTAAAAACTTAAATTAATTGATGGTATGTACGACGATTTGAACCCAACATTTGACCTACCTATCAACTAAACATTAAAATGAGTCTTGTGAATCAACTGAGTCATATCTTTTATTTGTCACTAATTATGCCAGGGATGGGAAGACAAGAAGCTGAGTACAGAGTCTAATGCTCTCTGTCTAACATTTTATTGCATTTATGTTTCTGCTTTTCTCAGGTCATGGTTTCTATTTTCAAAAAAACAACATTTGGTTTAATTAAAATAAAAAAATGTTCCTAAAACTTACTTATATGATACTTTTTGCCACTTTGTATATTATTTGTATATGCTTATCCAGTTTCAGTCATTCCCTACTCTCAAAGATTATAGTATGCTATTACTCTCGATAAAAAATGAAATACAAATATTATCAATCATGTTCTGATACATATCTATAAATGGTTTGTTGACAAACGTATCAACCGATAAAATATCGGCAATAAAATCAAAATTAGAAAGATATGTTCGTCCTAATATCTAAACAGTTTGAAAAATGTACATACACACTGGTACAAAAAATAATTATTTTTATTCAAAACATTTTACAGATTTTACATATAAAATAAAAATAGTTAGTCATTAAAAAATGCATATCATACAGTGTGACAAAGTCAAGTGGAATAAATTCATTATCGTAAATGAGCGATTTTATAAATAAATCCCGAAAAAGGTCGATTTTGATTTTTAAATAATACCTAATATTAACGCTAATATTAAATGTATAGTTTTTACTGCTAGTTTATCATTGAGCCCGCACAGAAGATTTTCGTCGCTGTACTCAGCTTCTTGTCTTCACTCAACACCAGAAAAACAAAAAAAACTTATATATAGGGGAAGAACGGACGTAGAAGAAACCGGCGGGTGTAATTTCCTCACCAAAATAATCTTTTACCTGCGTTTAGAAGGGTATGTCATAATCCGACAGGTATTTTCCTCACCAAGACCGAAATGGTTATTTCAGTTATTTCAGGTAGATTTTACTACTTCAATTGAATTATTTATCTACTATTAAATTACAGTAGGCAGTAATACCTATAACAATTAATTAATTATATTATTTTATTTTTAGGCACAATTGGAATTTTGACAAAAATGGCATGTTTAATAGAAAGTGATTGCGGTAAACCTTACGCGGTATTGGTATTTGAAAATTTTATTTTTTATAAAGTGAAAGTTTTAAAAAGTGCAGAAGTGTTCTGGAGGATAAAACAACTTGCAGTGCGAAATTTTTTACTGTTGTTCTGAAGCTATTTCCTTGTGGCATTTTTATAATTAAGTATTTTCGATGGGAAATAAGCCACAATTTTACCAAAAAATAAATTTATTAACGTTTCGACGCCCAAGTCGGGTGTCGTTGTCAAAATACAAAATGTCGTTGTCAAAATACAAAAACAAAAATGGTTATTTAGTAATATATAAATGGGCTTTTATTTATTACTTGGGCGTCGAAACGTTAATAAATTTATTTTTTTTTTGGTAAAATTGTGGCTTATTTCCCATCGAAAATACTTAAAATTTTTTACTATTGGTGCAACTTTTACAATATCTACAAGTAGCCTACAACATAATCATGAACCAGATTGCCAGAAGTTAGATCGAAAAATTATTTCTAACTATTGTAAACGTAAAGCCAAAGAGCATATTATTGAAAAACCAGCAAAAATTATGCGCCAAGCGCTTGCAGCTAATTTGTCTGAAACAATTACTACGATTGTTGTCAGTTACATAAGAAAAAATATATAATTATCGACGAAAAATGATGCCTGATCGACTTACTTCCAATATTGATGAGGTTCAAGAATTTGTGAAGAGGTGTGCTCAAAAAATAACCAAGACCAAGAGGGAAAATTTTCTCTTTATAAACTGTGTCAAAAGTAGGATAATTGTATTTAGTTGTGAAACACATATAAGACTTTTAGCCACATTGAATTTTATTATATGGATGGCACATTTTCTTACTGTACCACATATTATTTGCAATTATTCACTATTTATGGGCTAATTAATAGGCATTATACTTCTTTATTATACTGTTTACTGCCAAACAAAAAAAAAAAACAGAAATTTACAATATTTTTTATTTGTTAAAATCAGAAAAAAATCAGAAAATTTTTGAAGATTTTGAAAGGGCTATACATAATGCAATCATTGAAATGTGTCCGAACACTGAAATACATGGTTGTAAATTTCACCTACATCAAGCTTGGTATAGAAATGTTTTGGTTTCCTGAATCAGAATATAAAAATTATTCTGTAGGAGGCAAGTGGCTCAAACATACTTTTGGCCTTAATAAAACCAGAAGACGTATCAGCTTGTTTTGTGTTTGATTTAATGTCATGCAAACCAGAAAATGAAATTTAAGATAGATATGTTGATTACTTAGTTGAAACTTATATAGACGAAACTGCCATATTCTCCCCATATTTGTGGACAGATACAAATTCTTGTGTTATTCGTATTACGAATGCTTGCGAATCTTTTCATTCGCATTTTAATTTATCGTTTTGTAATACGCATCCATCCATATATTATATTTTCTTTGAAAAAATTAAAGAATTTCAGGTAGATACGTATCTTAAAATTTAAAGTTTGCATATTGCAAAACATATCAAAGATAAACAAGCTAAACTGAAATTGAAAAATGTAGAAAATTTATTAATAAGATATCAGTCTAATCAAATGATTAGAATGGATTTTGTAAATTGTCTGTCTTATAATAGTAAATATTAAATAATAATTTATACGTCTTGCATAATATTATCTATATTATAAATTATTATTATATTGCAAGGAAATTAATGTCTTGTATTCGGATTTCGGATGCTTTCATAATATACATTCCTAAATTAAATCTATATTTTTATTTTATTACCTGAGTGAGTTGGTGAGGAAAATACCTACCGGATTAATAGGAACCCTTAAATTTGGTGAGGAAAATACCTGTCGGATTATATGTTTCTACTGGTTGGTGAGGAATTTACCTCCGCCCGAAGAAACAGACCAGGCCAAGGTAAAGAGCATGAGAACAAATTAGTCGGAAAACAGAAGTAAAAAAAAATTGGAAAAACTTAATCATACTACTTAAATAAAAGTAAAAAGCAAAAAATAAGAGCCCTTCAAGAAATAGGATAAAAAAGGAAGGTAATATGTATAGAAAAGAAAAACTTAAAACTAAATCAAAAGGCTTGTGAAAACATACTAAGAAATGACATTCTGATGATAATAGAAGACTTCAATGACAAACAGAGGAGCATAATTTCAAGGAGAAGTTTCAGGGAAAAAGCGAATGATAATGAAACAAGACTATGCAACTTAGCTTCCTTCTAGGTAGAAGAGCAGGGTTCCGTCCAGACAGAAGAGAAGGTAACTAGATACACCATGTACTTATTTAAAAAAAATTGGCTAAGACTAATAGAGAATGTCAGATCATACAGGGGAGCAGACTCTGATTTAGACCACGTATTAGTAATATGGTGTATTCCACGAATATACGACTGTTTTGGATTACCGCGACAACGAATATTTTAGTGTACAGCAGGGTTGGGCAAAAGGCGGCCCGCGGGCCGGATCCGGCCCTTTTGCTTACTTTATCCGGCCCGTTGAAAAATCCCGCAAGCTTTTTTTAAGAGCATAGGCGCAATGCTTTTTAAATGCATTAGTTTTTTTCGAATCCTGAGAAAATTATACTGTCGACGGCCGAAAGTCCCTGAAAACTTATACAATGAATTTTAGTAAATCGCAGGGGTGAACAAAAAAGAAAAAAAAATAGTGTGATTTTTATTTTTAAATATCTCCTTCAAAAGAAACTTTTAATTTATTCTAAGGGACTTTTGGCCTTCGGTAATAATGTAATCTTTCATTCTGCGTTTAAATTTTTCAAAAATATCTATTAGTTTTCTCACGATTCGAAAAAAAGGAATGCATTTAAAAATCATTGGTCCGAAATTTTGCGCCTACGCTCTTAATCTCTTTTATGCGATTTTCTTGAAATCAACAGTATTAGTGTTTGTAGTGTTCATATAAATAATGTATCTCTATCTTCTGCTTTTCTTAAAAGCGTCTGTATGTTTAACCCGGTCCAGGCACAAATATTTTTTGGCCAGGGAATTTGTCGTCTACCAGGACCTTTTTCCTTCCATTTTACCCTTCATAATCAGCTGCTGCAACAACTTACAATAACGTACTTATCATTTATTAGTATGTGCCCTTTCTTCTTGCTGTCCTTCTCCCTTTAATGATGGTCAAAGTTCTTTGTTCCTTTCCCATTCTGTGTAACACCATTTCGTTAGTAATATGATCGGTCCATGGTATTTTCAAAATTCTCCTAAAAAGCTACATCTCAAAAGCTTCCAGCTTTCTCACTAAGTCAGCATTAACAATCCAATAAAGAAGAATAGAGTGGACATAACAGTTTTATTATCATCCCGGTTTTTTATAGGGTTCTCCCAGTTTCCAGCTTCGTCCGTCGTTGCATTCGTCAGGGTGAACGTTCCTTTCCGACATTGTCTTTTGAATGCCACCCAGCCAGGACTGTTTCGGCTTTCCCCTCTCCCTTCTTTCCTTAGCGTTCATTTTAAAATTTGTTTTGGCATCCTGTCGTTGTTCATTTCTTCTACATGACCATACTAGATCAGTTGACACCTTTGAATTTCGACTATGATGGTTGACTTGACCTAACATTTTACCATCCGATGTCAGATTTGCATATTGAATCTTTGGTTGCTCAGAAATTTCCTCATCTGCAAAAAGGCTGCTCTTGAATTTCTGAATTTAATTTTTTATCTGGATCGCTCTTATGGCTTAATATAATGGACCATATTAAAAATTTCGTAATTTAACTGAGAACTCTAGGAATAATTAAAACGATCGAAAATATCTACCAGAACAATAAAAGTAAAAGTAGATGAAGAACTAACTGACCATAATTGAAGCTGAGAAGGGATAAGACAGGGAGATTCCCTGAGTCCTCTGTTGTTCAACCTGATCATGGACAAAATATTATAAAAAGTAAGAACAAAAAAAGGATACCAAATGCGAGAAAAACAACTTAAAATAATCTGCTATGCAGACGACGCAACACTAATCTCTCAAAGTGAAGATGATTTACAACGTATGCTGCACGAATTTAATATAACCGCTAGAAAATTTAACATGTCAATTTCCCCAAAAAAGACCAAATGCATGGTTATAACAGCAGATCTAATAAGGTGTAAATTAGAGCTGAAGGGTCAAATAATAGAACAAGTCATGGAGTTTAAATATCTAGGCATCACATTATGCAGCTACGGCAAACTCGAAACAGAAGTGGAAGATCAAGTGAATAAAGCAAACAGAGCCGCAGGTTGCCTGAATGAAACAATATGGAGAAATAAAAACCTCGGAAAAGAAGTGAAAGGCAGAATTTACAAAACAGTCATCAGACCAATAATGACATACGCGTCAGAAACACGACCTGATACAGAAAGGACAAAAAGAATGCTAGAAACAGCAGAGATGAAAATATTGAGAAAAATCGATGGTAAGACGCTGTGGGATAGAGCTAGAAGTGCAGATATACGAAGGAGATGCAAGGTGGACAACATTAATAACTGGGTGAAAAGCAGAAGAGTAGAATGGAACAACCACATAAACCGAATGACAACAAATAGAGTAGTAAGGACGGCGAGAGACGGTTCCCCAATAGGAAGACGATCAGTGGGAAGACCACGAAAAAGATGGAATGACAACTTACTGGAGGCACATTGAAAAACAGACAGAGTAATGTCTATATAAAAAGAAGAAGAAGAAGAACTGAGAACAAATTGTTCGCATGTACACACAAGCAAGACAATTGATTATTACTATTATTTATTATTAACAGTCAATTGTATTTGTCCAAATGCTTTAAAATGATACTTATAGTATTTATGTCAAAAAACTTTCTTGGACGGAGAAAGACCTATAGGTCTCCGGCCCGGGAGACATTTTGAAAATTTCATTTTGGCCCGCGCTTAAAAGTATTTGCCCACCCCTGGTGTACAGCATAATAAGAAGTACGAAAGTATTTTGCTCTAATAATTACTCCAGTAAACAACAATATAATTTGCAATTTACTTTCGTTCTTCATATTTTGCACAGTATAGTAATTTACGTAACAAGTTCCGAAAGTGTCATTTTGGAACTACTAATAAAATAAAAAATTTTAGTAGTTCCAAAATGACACAAAATCTACGCATCGTATAAAAAAGTTTATTTGAAGAAAGTATATTTTTTTGTTCTTCTTAATGGCGGTACAGGCTCGTTTTTTTTAATATTGTATTTAATTACAGAGTCATTTCCACATATTAATATATTTTTCAAATTGGGCTCTGTACCGCCATTCTTTATTATATTACGAATACGTGTGCCAAATATCTCGAAAAAATATTCAAAATTACAGCCGCAATCTTGGAACGCGTTTTTGCTACCTGTTGATCGCTACTGTATCACCTTAATGAACTTTACAGCGTTGTTAAAATATGAAGGTCCTAAGTGTAGCATAAATGGTAGAAAAACGTAAAATGCGAATACTTATTTTTGTATGGTGTTTTTCGCAATTATTGCTATTTTGCAACAAGGGTGACTATTTTTTAAATTTTTAACCAATTCTATATTGTAGGAACTTTCATTACGCAACTTTTATATTAGTACAACTTTTCTCAGAAATGAATAGTTTTAAAGTTATAATCAAAAAACCAATAAAAAAATCGAATTTTTCCTTAATATTTTAACATTTTGATTATTTAAACAATGTTCCGGACCATTTTGAGTGAGAGGATAACTCAAATATTATTATTTGAGTTATTTTCAAGCAATTTCTGCAAAAAAATTTGAGTCACCTCTCAACCTCCATCTCAAAACAGATGCGCACTGGACTATTGTGATTCCTATCTTATAATTAACTAAATCAGTTTTATTTTAAGTCAAAACAAGTCTGTAGAACGTAAACAAATCTATGGGGGTTTGAAAAAAAATTAAATGGTGCATAACATAAGCAGTAAAGAAACTTTTTTTAACAGCAATACATTACCAAATTCTCGGAATAATTATCAAAAATACTTTGTATATACTTTCTCTGTTATCTTATCAAAAAATTATTGAAAATCTACTCAAAATACTTATTTCCTTAAAAAACAAAAACTATAAGTGTTAGATGTCTATTCAGATGTAATTTGTCTCTCTAAGTACCTGCTATTTTACCATTGTCATTTAGTTTAGAAAGCTAATTTGGTGGTTTTGGGGCTAGTTTTTCTAGGTATTCCGCTGTACTGTAGAAAGTGTGAACAATAGGGATTAGAAACTTTCTGATAAGAATTTAGTTCAAAGAAACACAAAATTTGTCAATTAGGTCCGTGATTTTGTAAAGTAAATAATATCACTAATTTAGTGACGTCACAGAAACACATTTCTAAAAACAAAAAGGAAACCACTATTCTTAGTACCTACATATAATTTTTTGGATATAAATTCAAGTGTCTGAGTCTATGAAATGATGTCGATAAGAAATAAGTGCCTGAAAGGAACTTAAAGAGACAAGCAAGACGGATGAAAGGTGAGGGATGCGAAAATACAGCGTTGATAGATATCATTTATTATTCATCCATTTCCTCAAGCTTTCGTTAAAAAATTCAATGATTGTTGGCTTACAAATCCATTTGTGTTTTCTATACTTCTTTTGAAAATTACTGATATAGTTATGCATAAATAAGACAGGGGATTAGGATAGACCACTAAGATACACAGAGGATAGGCCACTAAGGCCTATCCTATCCAATCTAATCATGGATGAAATAAAAAAAGAATGACAATAAAGTAAGAGGATACAGAATGAGAAAGAGGAGCAAAAGAATATAACATGACGATTTTAACTAAGAAAACTAGAATAATTACTAAAGAACCAGTAATATGTAACCTAGGGCAGGGGTCACCAATTGGCGGACCGCTGTCCGCATCCGGATCGTAGGCTAGTTTTGTGCGGACCGCCATTAAATTCAGAATGTGGTGTTTAACAATTTTAAAAATGTTTGGACATGAAATTGTGTACTATGTTTGGCTCAACTAAGTATGTGTGCGAAGCTGCCTTTTCAAGAATGAACTTTATTAAACATCGGTACAGATCTCCTCAGCTAACAGATGAATATCTCAACTCCCTAATGAGAATCACTTGCACTAAACTCACTTCAAACTCACAGAAAACTGAACAATTTCTGCCTGAACATCTGTCTGAACAATTTCTGCCCAAACATTTCGCCCGGCATCCTTCTGATTCGTTTATAGGCGATATTTTTTAACAAGAATCCGCAAAGAAATCAATACAGATCAATCAGACAGAGAATTACATTAAATCCGGACCCCGGAAGTGTCATAGGTTTTCGAAACGGACTCTTAGGGAACATAATTGGTGGGTGAAGTCGAGTTCGCTCCGCTTCGTTCAGGTATATTTTAGAAGGGTACGAATTGGCTCCCGCATGAATGCGAGTAGGCTCTCATATAATAGCGGAAACATTAGACATTGTTGCCAAATCGTGTAATATTTATACTGCTTAGGAAATTTACATAGTGATATAGACTTTTTATAGGAAAATTATACTTTTAGACAAATACTTTTAGAGTTTGTTTTAGTGCAACATTGGCATATGTGGCAATTTTAACACAAATTATCGGTGTCGGCCGGTATGCGCTCGACCGTTTTGCGCTCTTACCTGAAATCGGCCGGTTTGCGCTCTACACTCTAATACCCGAAAGTTAAGTTAGGACCGAAGGGTTAGGTCTTCCTCCTTTCCCATAGATATTTCTAGGAAGGTACCTGTTTCTAACAAAAAGAGAAAATTTGAAAGAAGTGACAACGCTGGGTGATATTTTCGACATGTTTAGGTAAAATAAATTTTGTCTATGGGAGCCAATTCGGACTCTACATTTTTAAGTTCAGGTAAAATTCTTACCATTGGGAGCGAACTCGACCCCGTCCTAATTGGTGACCCCTGACATAGGGTACCTAGTACCTAGAGCCAAACGATCAATTCCATTTAGTTTATTTTTGATGCTGTAAACTTTTGTAAAAAAAAATAATAAGCTTTTTTTCGATACTTTAAAAATGTTAATAAGGTTTTCCCGAAAACCGCTTCTTTCTTCGGTGATTTCGAGTTAAATTATTCGATTTGGAATTAGACGAATAAGAACGTATTTTTCAGGAGCTACAACTTTGTTTCTACTCAATTTATAGACTTTACTGGTACACCATTTTTTTTCGTTTTTTTATAGGCTACACTTTTGCTAAAAATAATCTTTTTGATAAAATATTTACTTTTTGAGTTATTTGGGAAAAACGGTCTGAAAACATAGTTTTTTTTGTCGAAAAATCAACATTTTAAATCGCGAATAACTCGAAAAGTATTGACTTACGTAAAAAACTTTATAGAACAAATGGCGCTTAAAATAAGTCAATTTATCCATTTCCGGAGTTATTTTAAACACGCGTTTTTCACCCCCCGAGAATGGGTAAATGTCACCCCCCAAGTAAAAGTAACCAACGGCACAAATTCAACTTTGAAGTGGAGGGTAAGTAGAACCTAAATCCAAATTTTCATGCAATTCGGAATTGCCCCTGGAAATTACACTCCAAAACGGTCATTTATTGGGCTATAATTAAATTACAAATTATTGACACGTTTCGTCATTTTCCTTGATATTACTGTCTTTCATTGATTGAAACCTTGAACCGTTTGACTGGTTTCAGTGTGTCATAGACTTATTAAAAGTCTATGAAAGTTCCATAAAATTCGGCTTTAAATTCGTAACAGAAAATTCGTACATAATTGTAGTGTAGGAAACGGAGGTTTTCAAAATGGACGCAAAATGGACACAAGTCCGGTTTTATTTTTTTTCCTGGTATATCAAGGGGCGCTTATTATAAGACTAACTTTTTCTTAAAAAATTTCGTCCCGGAACCCCCCTTTTCATCCCTTTACAGGGCGTATTTTGTGGTTTTTGCGAAACGTAGCCCTTCCTGTGCGTTTAACAAAAAATTTCCTTAATAGTAAAATTAAGAGGACTATTTTCCTACTATTTATTTCCGACAGCATATGTCTATCACTTACCGTTTAGCGGGGGTGGCGTCCCAAAATTAACAAATTAAAAAAAAAGATGTTTAAAAAAAATTATTTTTCCCTAACTGTAATGAAAATTAATCCCTGGGGAGATTATTTACAAATAAGTGGCTGATTTTTTGGTATAGGTTTCATTTAAGAGCAATTGCCCATTTTTTAATTACAAGGTGTTACATTTTAAAAATATCCCCTTCTATACCATCGTAACCACCTATGCTAGAGTAAAAAACCTTTCAGCGTTTATCCATGTACTGGTATTATTTACAAATTTCTATAATGCACCCTCATTTTTTTTTCTGGAACCACCCCAAAAAACGGAGAATTAATAAAGAAAGTGATTTTCTTGGCATCCTTCACACACCATGCCATTTATTAAAATTCTTCATAGATCATTTTGTGCACGTTCTTATTACCCATGCATGGACACCAAAGGCGATATCTTAATGCAACCCTTGTAGCCAAAAAAAATAAATAAAGGGGGGGTTGAAAAAAAATATTTTTTTTTGTTTTTGACCCATATGGACATATGCTCCATCAATAAGGTTTTCATAAATATATATATATATATATGATTATTGCAACAGTCCTGCGGAAACTACCCCTATCCTTACAAATAAACTGCAGAAACTACTTCTATCCCTTGGAGAGCATGTTTTGACGATTTTCTCATTACCTATGCATTTTTTTTAAAACAAAACTTATAAAGAATTAAAGACCACTATTTTCTCTACAAATAAAGTCCTATGAATTTTTTTCGTATAAGCAACCGTTACGACACAGTGGCGCCGAAAACCTCAGAAATGCTTTGGCGGGCTCCAGTTTTTGTTTTTTTTTTCGTCACCTATTCATTTTATGGATAACATACTTATGGAAAATAAAAGAACACACTGTCTGCTACACATTATGGCCTATGCATATTTTATTTTCTTTGCACCCTAAAGCCACAATGGTAGCCCAAAATAAATTTTTGATTATTTTCTTTTATTAATTCTCCTTTTTTTGGGGTGATTCCGGGGAAAATATGGGGGTGCATTATACAAATTTGTAAATAACACTAGTACATGGATAATCGCTGAAAGTTTTTTTACTCTAGCATAGGCGGTTCAGATGGTATAAAAAGGGGTTTTTTTTTAAATTTAACACCCTGTAATTAAAAAATTTGCAATTGTCCTTAAATGAAACCTATACCAAAAAATCAGCCACTTATTTGTGATTAATTGCCCAAGGGTTTCTTCTTAATTTTCATTACAGTCAGGGAAAAATATTTTTTTTTAAAAACATCTTTTTTAAAAATTTGTCAATTTTGGGGCGCCACCCCCACTAAACAGTGGGTGATAGACATATTCTGCCGGGAAATAAATATGTAGTAGGAAATAGTCAGTCCTCTTCATTTTACTATAGTCCAACCATTTTTAATTGAAGGCGACTCATCTACAAATTGAACTGAGAACTATCGGCAACAATGTTAAATTTTAGAACTAAATTTATACCGGGGGCATTTTTATTGTGTATCCTTTGCCAATGTGGATAAGTGAAAAAATTAGATGATTTCCGAAAATTTGCCTCGGTAGCAATATACCTCCAGCCGATGGGTCAAATTTACAAGTGGCTAAGTTGAACAAATTCCTTGAATACTGTGAATCATTGGTAACCTTATCAATACTTCGCTGGTCTATATATTTATGTCCGTCGAAGGGTGAGAATTCTTAGAAATATTTTACTCGTCAACAAGTGTCCTTATCCGCATAGACGTCGGGTGTTTTGTTTCTTCTGACATGGGAATAAGTCACAATTAAGTTTTAAATTAAATTTATTTGACGTTTCGATTTCCAACTTGGAAATTATTATCAAAATACACAACTTTAATAATTTAAACAAATTTTGTTTTTGTTGCTTGGTAAAAAATTCTTCTCTAATAATTTAATTTTATCTCACTCATTCATATTGACAATTCAGACATAATATATTATACATTTTAAAGTAGATTTATCTATTAAATCTTAATCTTCGATTCATTGTCTTCACTCTTGTTCGTATTCTCACTGTCTTGTCTTTCGTTTACTTGATTAAAAGAAATGCTCCACCATCTTTCTATTTTTAGTAGGCGTGTAAATTGGAGATATAGTTCATTAAAATGAAACCAAACATTGCTTTTTGGTGGTGCCATTTGCCATTATTCTTTCACGTTTTAATATCTGTAAAATATTATTCATGCCGTTCCCAAAGATCAAGGATAGTAAATGAAACTCAATACTTATTATAAACACACATCATAATGACAATTTAAAGTGGAAATTGACCTTGAAATACTGTATAGGTACTCTTAATTAATAAAATTTTACTTTATTTATTATTTTACTTCGAAAATAAGCCCACTTTGAAAATTCAATTTATTTGACGTTTTGACTTCCACTTCGGAAATCGTTATCAAAATACAAAATATTAATAACACTTTCAGAAGTGGAAGTCGAAAATATGCCAAAATGCAAAATTATTTGCCAAGTAAAATAGTGTATTCGCTCTGAGCGTTAACAAAGTGTCAAAGCAAAATCGACCAATCTGCTCGTGGTGGCGGTTTTTTGAAAATTTATCAGGACTCTTTGTGTATGTTTAAATGAGACATTTAAAAAAAATGCCGTGTCACGGTAGTGATATTATGTATTAATATAAACAGAAAATAGAAACGCACTTAATCTGATATAAATTTTTCTATTTCCAATATTGATTATCAGTTTGATTTTGTATACATAACCTCACTATCGCAGTTTATGTCAATAAATCTTTATTAACGAAAAATAAAATATTTTTGTTGCACTATAAATTACAGTATAAATTAATAACGAATGAATTCTAACAATTGTATTCGGTTATTATCACTACAAAATAAAATATTAAAGTTTAACAAAATAATCCCATAAGACTCAATGTTAAAACGTCTTGACAAAATCTGACAGCGTGTCACGTGACTGTAAGTAGAGGGGAGACGCACGGAGCCAACATATAACTAATATTGGATATAAATGGAAAATAGAAAAATAGAAAATAGAAAAAAATGTTTAATTCAGAAATAAACATTGTTTTTCGCTTAAATTAAATAATGTTCAAACTGTCAAGGGGCAGATGGGTGGCAGCTCGAGTATTGAAATTAAGCGAAAAACAATGTTTATTTATCAAAAACCATTTTTTTTTTGTCTTCTGAAAGCAATAGAATGTATTCTAAATTAAATAAATTACATGCCTTCTTCTTTTTTTTTTGTGTCAATTTAATTCAAAAAAAAATTTTTGAACAGCTTGTATAAATAATTATGTTAATGTTTATATTGCTGAATAGAGAATTGAATAACCTTTTAAATAAGCTATCGCACGACCTCTATTGACATTTAAAAAAATCATCGATTACGTCATCACGCCCAAATGGATGACGTCACTAGTGGGATATATGTCTCAAAAAATCATAATTTAAAAGTAAAAATCGACCTGTTAGGATTTTTCCTTAAAGTCGGTGGCTTACGAAATAACCAATTTATTCCAAACATTTGCACCATACTGTATGTAATTGCATAAGATGCCACAAAGAAATAGATTCAGAAGAATATTTACTTTATTTTGTTAGACAACTAGAAAATATCTGTCAAAACATACATGATAATTTAATAATTACATCGATCTTAGATTTAACTTTTACGTAATTACGTGTATAAATAAGTAATAAATAATTAAAATATTACTTTGGTACGCCACTGCAAATTTGACAAGAGAACTATCGGTGACTTGCTTTAAGTGCGATGTTGCCAATGAAACACCTTCAATTAAAAATTGTCGAAGTATATAAAGTAAATTTTTTGCAAAACGTACAGGTAGGACTACGTTTCGCAAAAACCACAAATTACCTCCGTTAAAGGGATGAAAAGGGGGGTTCCCGGGCGAAATTTTTTAAGAAAAAATTAGTCTCATAATAAGCACCCCTTGATATACCAGAAAAAAATAAAACCGGACTTTTGCGAGGTTCAACCTCTGTTTCCTACAATATTGTTTTACTGCGAAAATTTTACCCTTTTTCGTCCTAGTACCCTTTTAACTCCAGCTTACGAGTCTTTTATTTATACATGCGGAAATGTCTGTCACAAAATATAAAGTACCGGTGTAAACATCAACTACATAATCGTTTTTCTGGGAATGTATTTACAACTTTTGAGAAGAGTCAATACTGTGGATTAGAAACTTTTATATAGTAATTATTGTTGAAAAAAATGTTGTCAAAAATACAGTATACCTAGTATGATTCTTGAAAGTAAGGATTTGCAGAGTTGCTAAGTAAAAAACGAAGAAATATAGAAATTAAAAAAAGATTTTTTAAAATAAAGCAAAGACAAAATCAAGATACATATAATATTGATGCGGCCACTTGTCACATACACGATGGAAACAAATATAGACCAGGGCGCATCTGTAAAAATATTAGTATTTACATTTGGACGTTGAGAGGTGACACAAATTTTTTTGCAGAAATTGCTTGAAAATAACCTAAATAATAATATTTGAGTTATCCTCACTCTCAAAAAGGTCCGGAACATTGTTTAAATAATCAAAATGTCAAAAAATGAAGGAAAAATTCGAGTTTTTTCTTCGTTTTTTGATTATAACTTTAAAATTATTCATTTCCGAGAAAAGTTGTACTGACATAAAAGTTGCGTAATTAAATTTCATACAATATAGAATTGCTTAAATATTTAAAAAATAGTCACCCTTGTTGGAAAATAGCAATAATTGCGAAAACCTTACAAAAACAAGTATTCGCATTTTACGTTTTTCAACCATTTATTACACTTAGGACCTTCATATTTCAGGCAGAAAAACTTTATGATACAGTAAAACAACACCGTAAATTTCATTAAGATCGGTTAAATAGATTTTGCAAAATAAATTTTGCAATCCAGCTTTCGCAAAAAATTCATTTTTTTCAAAATATTACAGGACTGAAAATAAAGCAGATAGCAAGTTGAATTTTTTTTTGCGTATAGAAGTGTACTGTAACTTTCATTTGCAATTTGCAGAATTAAAATCGATTAACTACCACGGCGTCAGGAATTTTTTTAAATAAATATTAATTATTGGTGCTACGCGCAGGACAGCGGATAGTTTTCTCTGATTGGGCATTCCAATGACCTTTGATAATGATTTATACATTTTAATTTTTATTACATTTCGACATAAATAAATAAATTTGTTTATTGCAAAATAAAAACACATACTCTATCCTTTGAATAACACTTTTTTTAGCAAAAACTTTCTTTGTTCATATATTTTAACTTAGAGAATAACAGTTTATTATTTTTAAGCATATACAATTGTTTAAACAATATTTCACAAACAATAATAAAATTAGTTTGATTTTTGTGGAATTAAAATATTAAAATACAACAAAATATAGAGTAAGAAAATAATATATTAGATAAAGATTGGAAGAAATTTTGGTGGAAATCAACTTGGGTGAATCGAACACCGCTGTCCTGCGCGTAGCATCAAAAATTAATGTTTATTTAAAAAATTTCCTGACGCCGTGATAATTAATCGATTTCAATTTTGCAAATTGCAAATGAAAAGTACAGTACACTTCTATAAGTAAAAAAGAATTAACTTGCTATCTGCTTTATTTTCAGTCCTGCAACAAAATTTATTTTGCAAAATCTATTAAACCTATTTTAATGAAATTTACAGTGTTGTTTTACTATATCATAAAGTTTTTCTGGGTAAAATATGAAGGTCCTAAGTGTAGCATAAATGGTTGAAAAACGTAAAATGCGAATACTTGTTTTTGTATGGTTTTTTTCGCAATTATTGCTATTTTGCAACAAGTGTGACCATTTTTTAATTTGTTACGAATTTTATATTGTAGGAAATTTAATTATATACGCAACTTTCATGTCAGTACAACTTTCCTCAGAAATGAATAGTTTTAAAGTTATAATCAAAAAACCAATAAAAAAATCGAATTTTTCCTTCATATTTTGACATTTTGATTATTTAAACAATGTTCCGAACCATTTTGAGTGGGAGGATAACTCTTATTATTTGAGTTATTTTTAAGCAATTTCTGCAAAAAAATTTGAGTCACCTCTCAACGTCCATCTCAAAACAGATGCGCCCTGGACTAATAAGAAAACTTCAAAGAAAAGTGATAGGAACAACCCTAGGACGTAAGCGACATCACCCCATACAGAGAAAATATATTAACAAGCAAGAGAGAAAAGGGATATTAGGGTATGAAAATATAGTGGGAATAATTAAATTCAAATTTTTGTAATGGATATTTCATTAGAAGAACGGTACCTAAATGACAGGCAAAATGGATTCCAAACCAATGAACCATCAAGAAGAATGAATCCAGCCCAAAAAAGCCACAAGGCAGACCAAGACCAATATGTTGGGATGATACAAAAAAACGACAGAAAAACATGAAAATGCAAAAGTAAAGAAAATAGAAATGGGAAGTAGGATAATAGCAAAGACATACGAAGAGGCATTGAGGAAATAAATCTTTGAAGAAGAAAAAGAAAGAAAATATTTCTTTTTCTGAAAGAAAGAGAAAAAAAAATATGAAAATAAAACACCAACTTTTGTACCAATGAGATAAGATAGCGCAATTATTAAAAAAAGTAAGTAACCAAATAAAGTAATGTTTGACAGAAAATATCTTGATACCTATTACCCGGCGGTAAAAAATCCGGTAGGCCCGAAAGGGTAAAGAATTATATTAATGGGACAATGACATTATGCAACCTGTACTAAGACACAGAATAACTGGGTCCCGGTGAATTCGTAACTATTTTAATCCCCCATCCTAATTACAGGCCAATTGGTAACTCTGACCCTCTCAGGTAATTTTTCGGTAACCGATCAACTACCGGTGAATTCGTAACTAAATAAAGGTATAATCTTTTAGACTTGAAATAAACATATGGAAAATCTCTTTGCTTTTAAATTATCAGATGGATTTAAATAATTTATCATTGCTAAACATCTAAAAAATATTAAATTTACAATTACTTGATAAAAACCAAGCTCGTGTAGAGCTATACTTGATGGAAATAATACTTTTACACGTGTTAATGAAACACTATAATATTGTTTCTATTATTTTATTAAGATATTTCAATTTTTGCTATTTTTATACGTACATATAGTACAAATATAATGTTTTTAAGCAAACCGAGAAACATTCGGTTTAGATTAAGGTATTAGATTTAATCAATGGTTTCGAATTCACTTGAAGAAAGTTTTGGGTTGGCAGCTCAGGTAAAAAAAAGTTACGAATTGGCCGGTGTACATTTTGATTTGAAAATGTTTGTCATTAAAAGTTACGAGTTGGCGCGTGTCCGAATAACTAACCATATAGTTATTCTGTGACTAAGAGGAGATATTTGCAGGAGCTCTGGATGAGGCACACGAAGGTATATAGTACAATCAACGCAAAAATTGTTAATAACGTCAGATAGGTCGACAATACGGTATTAATAATTGGGGTATGGTATAGTATAGTTACATAGATAGTATACGTGTATACACATAAGATCAGTAGAATCAGGATTTTAAAACCACAGTTTCTGAAAAATCATCAAAAAAAAAACAAATTTAAAGATCCTTCAACTTACTAAAATTGCCAATAGATAAAAAAGAATTGCGTTAAATATATGAAGAATACATCATTTATTAACACTGAAGGAGTTCAATTGCTGACAAAAATGTGAATGTATCTTGTACATTGAAGACTTAATACAATGTGTAAACATGAAATACCTACTGAAATAGTTGCAATTTTCAATGGAATGTAACATAATATTTTCATGCATATTATGATATAACCTTAGGTCTTCTGGTTACAAATATTCCTTATCTACTATTTTTGCATTCCTAAACATTTTATGATATTCAAATAAATAAAAGGCGGTTACAGTAGATTGGACAAAAAATATGCATACAATTTTTTAACATCCTTCTGGAGTTTTGTGACATTTATTATTTTTGTTGGGAATAAGCCAGTTTACATAAAGGTAGTTTATTTGACGTTTAGATTTGCACTTTGGAAATTGTTAATATTTTTGAGGTGCATTCCTGGGATGGCTCTATACAAGAGCCTCTATTGGAAAGTGGAAGGTATAATTGATTAGATGAAATCAACTTTTACTTAAGAATATCTGTCAGAAAAAGAGTAGCATGTGATTTGTCTTTAATAAGACAACCGAATGCAATGATGACAGTAAAAATTCTACTGTTTTCTTTCTCCTTTTTAAAATAACATACACATAAAATTAGAGTTTGGTATTAATATTGAGAGTAAACTAAATGTAAGAATAAATACTTATGTCAAGATAGTATAATGAAGTTTTTTTCGCATGCATTCACTATGGGATCAAATACAAGAGAATTTTACTGTCGTCGTTGCATGTGTTTGTCTTTGTAAAGACACATCACTGGCTATGATTTTTCTAAGGGATATTCTTAGATACAGTAAAACCTCCGTTAACTGAAACCTTTTTAACCGAAACACCGTTTAACCGAAATGACTGACAGGTTCAATACTTTTGTCAATAAAAAGTTAATTTTAAAAAGAAGCAATAAAATTAAGGAAAATAAACATGTTTTGGGTGTTTTTTAAAGAAATCTTCTATTTTCTTTTGAGTTCTCCATTGACAATGATGTTTTGCAGCTATATCTCTCCATCCAATACTATGTAATTTGATAAAAGAAGGATACAAAAAACAATGTTATCTTTAACTGAAATTCTCGTTATCCGAAACGGTCTCCCCCCAATTATTTCGGTTAAGGGAGGTTTTTTTACTATATGTTAAGTTGATAATCAAAAATAGGGAAGTGCAAAAACTTTTCATACCCATGGGTCGGTGAGGTTGACTATCCACAGACTAAGTAGACCACGGGATAAGGGGTATAATTACCGGGAAAAAAAAGGTAACTCAAAGCTAGACCTTAGCTAAAATTCAAATTTACAAGACTTAACAAAGCCTAGAAGAATGCTAAAAATTGAGGGGTTTTTGTTTGTTCAGCTTCATAAGATTATTTATTCCGAGGATAAATGTTTCCTGGCAATAACTAAATATTCAACAGATTTCTTTTTATCACATACTAGTCACATGCACATGCAAAACAATATAATGATCTACTCGTTGTATTGCAATTTTCGCACAAATTAGACTATATTGGTTGTACAAACTACTGTATTGGCTGTATTGGATTGATTGAATGTGAGAGATAGTAAATAACCGATGTGAAGTTATCCATAGATTCCATCCATAGATTTTTTTTTCAAAATATCGCAAAAATACTGGGACAATAGTACTACCAAGCAACTATATTATTAAATTAAAGGAAACCAATAGTAAAACTTATACTTAATATAAAATTTTATATTAAAACCAATTTTCCACACTTTGCAGTTCATATTCTCAAAAAGCGAAGAAATACACTTTTTATTTTGGATTTTAATTTTCTTTATGAAATAATGCTTATTAATAAACAACATATCCAAAAATTGAGGAGGAGTGTTTTCACTTAAAAGAAAAAATAAATTTTAAAGATTGTATGTGTGCGATTCTTATGGAGGAAACATGTCTTAGTTAATCACCGCAAAAACGGAGAATACACTTTTTATTTTGGATTTTAATTTTTTTTAAGAAAGTATGCTTATTAATAAACAACATATCCAAAAATTGAGGAGGAGTGTTTTCACTTAAGAAAAAAAATAATTTTTAAAGATTGTACGTTTGTGATTCTTATGGACGAGACATGTCGTAGTTAATCACCTCAAAAACGGAGAATACACTTTTTATTTTGGATTTTAATTTTTTTTAAGAAAGTATGCTTATTAATAAACAACATATCCAAAAATTGAGGAGGAGTGTTTTCACTTAACAGAAAAAATAAATTTTAAAGATTCTATGTGTGCGATTCTTATGGAGGAAACATGTCTTTGTTAAACACCGCAAAAACGGAGAATACTTACACTTTTTATTTTGGATTTTAATTTTTTTTAAGAAAGTATGCTTATTAATAAACAACATATCCAAAAATTGAGCAGGAGTGTTTTCACTTAAGAAAAAAAATAATTTTTAAAGATTGTACGTTTGTGATTCTTATGGACGAGACATGTCGTAGTTAATCACCTCAAAAACGGAGAATACACTTTTTATTTTGGATTTTAATTTTTTTTAAGAAAGTATGCTTATTAATAAACAACATATCCAAAAATTGAGGAGGAGTGTTTTCACTTAACAGAAAAAATAAATTTTAAAGATTGTATGTGTGCGATTCTTATGGAGGAAACATGTCGTTAGTTAATCACCGCAAAAACGGAGAATACACTTTTTATTTTGGATTTTAATCGCGTGATCAAAGAATCAGCTACGTGCTTCTTGAAAAGTAACACCCGAAGAGTCCTTACTTCCCAGAAGTTGTATAGGTCAGTTATCGGCATTGTATACAAGGGCGTGCATTGGTATTTCGAATAAATATTGTTTTTGGTATTGTGTTAATTGTATTTATATGTTTAAGACTTATGTAAGTATATTAATACTGATATTAGTCAAAAAAGTATTGTAGACAGAATCACGCAGTATAAAGATTAGGGGAGTCAATGTAGATCGAAAACTTTGTTTCGGAAAAAAAAGGAAGCTTATATTTTTCAAAAACCGTTTTTGTTGATTTACAAATATATTATACCTCCTTTTTACATAGGAGGAGTAATTCAAATTTACCGCCGTATTGCTTTTTTGTAATTGGTCCAACCACGGGCAAGTTTTAAATTACTGAAACCCAACATCGTTTTATTATAATTAGATAACAATTTAATTTTTCAAAAATTACATTTTTTGAGACGTCGACGTGTCATTTGATTTAAATATTTGAGATTTTTTTAATGACGCATCGTATATTATGATATTTGAAAAGTAACTTGAGCAAATTTGAGAGTTTTATAACTAAAATTCTATTAGTAACACATTGTTAAATACTTTTTAAACAGAATTCATGTAAGTTCCACTTTCCGCCCACACTGTACTTATGAACATAATTTTTTCTTTGTATTATAACTTTAAGATAGCTTTATTGCTCTTCTTTCATTTCCAATTTGCAAAATTTGATTTGATCAATTAGTTAAAAAATTATATTAAATTAGGTCAACCGTGCGCTGCGCCGAACGATGCCATACAGTGTACCAATGTTTGTCAGAAGGGTGACTTGAGCGGCATATACAGTGTTTAGGTTGGAATAAATTAATTTTCTCGAGATTGGCCGATTTTGGAGAGAAATACCGAAACAAGTCAAGTTTTATTTTTAAATTATGATTTACTGGTATATATATCATAATAGTGAAGTCATCCATCTGGGCGTGATAACGTAATCGATGATTTTTTTAACTGAGAGTAGGGAGACTATCCAAAAAGCCATCTACCAATTTCTCTACTGTCTATAACGTATAAACTACTTGAAATACTTATGTTTAACAGAATATGCTCAACAATCCTCAAAGCTATCCCAATTGAACAAGCAGGTTTTAGACCAAATCGAAGTTGCACAGACCAGGTGTTATCTCTCTGTACCTATATAGAAGCCAGTTTTTAAAGAAAACTAAAAAAATTCTGCTCTGTTATAAATTTGTCAGCAGCTTTCGACACAGTCTGGTGAGAAGGAATGATGTATAAACTCGTACGTACTTTTCCTTGCAAATTCAACGCTAAACTAGTAGAAAATATGCTCACCGACAGAGTATTTCAAGTAACTATGATATCCGAGATAAGTACCACCAGAAAACTCAAAAATGGTCACCACAAGGCTCGGTACTCGCACCATTTTTTAGCTTTTACATCGCAGACATGTCGACAACAACATCAACAAAGTTCGGCTATGCTAATGACTGGACTTTATTAACACAAACAAAATCGCAAGAAGAAGCTGAAGAAACTCGCAGCGAAATGTCGACCAGCACGAGTAAATGGGATAACACTGACGACTGTATTATTGTTCTCTCACTGACCAACTGTTTGCCACAAATTCTGACTGTTTGCTGAAGTTTTACTGTTTGTAGGCAAAGACCTAAAATATTTCATGAGTTCACATGATATTCACGTAATCACTCTTTCTTTTGGCTAGACAAGGTATAAAAGTATTCTATCAGAGATTTTATAGGTTTTCGAACAATTATTGTTATTAGCAGAAACATGTTAAATCCCTTAATCCTATGGGTTGGAAAGTTACAAAAGTACTGTTCAAAAACTAATCTCTTAAAATAAAGGGTGATTAATAACAAACTACCTGGGCGGTTAAAGCTAGGTGTAGGAATATATTTAATCAGCTACAATATGAATACAATGCCCCTCTAAAAGTAGGATTAGACTATGGCATTTGTCATTTATTTAAATTCATTTCAAAAATGCAGAAAACTAAAATTTGAATAAGTAATAAATAACCAAGATTTTCTTTAAGCTGATCAATACTTTCAAAAGAAATCGGTTTTGTCATTTCTCAAAAATGGTATTATACCGGCAGATTGCATACAAGCTTAGGTAAATTCTTTTATGAGTAATAATAATTATTCAATAAGAGTTTAATAGCTAATGGTACAATGGTTGGGTAAATCATAATTCACAAGAATACTAGTCAAATAAAAATAAAGGGAGTGTTTCCCACACTAAAAATATTATTAATCATCACATTAATATCCAAAAAACCAATAAATAAGTTTTATAAGCTTAAATAGTTTAAAAAAAATTTTAAAAAAAGTTTTATAAAACAATTAAAAAAGTTACTTAGTAATGAGTTAACTCCATTACGACGTCTGTGAAAATTTCAATAAAATCCGTTGAAATCAGAGGTGTTGCACTTTTTATTCAAAGTACTTAGTATATATGCCAACATGCAAATTTTTTAACTATAAACGCTCTTCAATTTTTGAATATCTAATAAATAAAAAAAATAAAACAATCTTTCTCAATTTTTGGATATGTTATTTATTAATGGTTTAATTTCTTTCATAAGAAAAATTAAAATCAAAAATAAAAAGTGTATTCTCCGTTTTTGAGGTGATTAACTACGACATGTGTCTCGTCTATAAGAATCACACACGTACAAACTTTAAAAATTATTTTTTTTCTTAAGTGAAAACACTCCTCCTCAATTTTTGGATATGTTGTTAATTAATAAGCATACTTTCTTAAAAAAAATTAAAATCCAAAATAAAAAGTGTATTCTCCGTTTTTGCAGTGTTTAACAAAGACATGTTTCCTCCATAAGAATCGCACACATAGAATCTTTAAAATTTATTTTTTCTGTTAAGTGAAAACACTCCTCCTCAATTTTTGGATATGTTGTTTATTAATAAGCAAACTTTCTTAAAAAAAATTAAAATCCAAAATAAAAAGTGTATTCTCCGTTTTTGCGGTGATTAACTAAGACATGTTTCCTCCATAAGAATCGCACACATACAATCTTTAAAATTTATTTTTTCTGTTAAGTGAAAACACTCCTCCTCAATTTTTGGATATGTTGTTTATTAATAAGCGTACTTTCTTAAAAAAAATTAAAATCCAAAATAAAAAGTGTATTCTCCGTTTTTGAGGTGATTAACTACGACATGTCTCGTCCATAAGAATCACAAACGTACAATCTTTAAAAATTATTTTTTTTCTTAAGTGAAAACACTCCTCCTCAATTTTTGGATATGTTGTTTATTAATAAGCATACTTTCTTAAAAAAAATTAAAATCCAAAATAAAAAGTGTATTTCTCCGTTTTTGAGGTGATTAACTACGACATGTGTCTCGTCTATAAGAATCACACACGTACAATCTTTAAAAATTATTTTTTTCTTAAGTGAAAACACTCCTCCTCAATTTTTGGATATGTTGTTTATTAATAAGCATACTTTCTTAAAAAAAATTAAAATCCAAAATAAAAAGTGTATTCCCCGTTTTTGCGGTGATTAACTAAGACATGTTTCCTCCATAAGAATCGCACACATACAATCTTTAAAATTTATTTTTTCTGTTAAGTGAAAACACTCCTCCTCAATTTTTGGATATGTTGTTTATTAATAAGCCTTATTTCATAAAGAAAATTAAAATCCAAAATAAAAAGTGTATTTCTTCGCTTTTTGAGAATATGAACTGCAAAGTGTGGAAAATTGGTTTTAATATAAAATTTTATATTAAGTATACGTTTTACTATTGCTTTCCTTTAATTTAATAATATACTTGCTTGGTAGTACTATTGTCCCAGTATTTTTGCGATATTTTGAAAAAAAAATCTATGGATGGAATCTATGGATAACTTCACATCGGTTAGTAAATATCGTATCTTGAAAAATGTAAATTTTTATGGCAATAATCCGTCGGGATTTTCGGATGCAAGAGTGTTCCTGAGTTTGGTGTTAATATTGAGAATAAATTAAATGTAGATCAAAGATTTACTATGCAATCACTAACAGGAGAATTTTACTGTCATCATTGCATGCGGTTGTCTTTTTAACGACAAATCACATGCTATGAGTTCTCTGACCGAAGTTAAAGTTTTTTTCATGTATCTTCTGTTAAAGTCGTCTCAGAAACGGGACCCTTTAAAATGTATAATGTATGTCTGAATTGTCAACATGAATGAGTCAGATAAAATTAAATTATTAGATGAATTCTTTACTAACTACTTCCGAAACGTCAAATAAACTTGATTTTTAAGTAAAACTGCCCTTATTCCCAACAAAAATAGTAAATTTTTTTAGCCAAAGTTTGTGATTCCTTGTATCCTTGATCTTTCACAGGAAATACGTTTTGTAAGTTGGAATTTCAGCTTCAACCTTGAGTTGCGAATAATATACAAATTAAATTAAATGTTATGCACTATAATGCTTTTAATAGTGCAGATATTTTAATAGTAATGAAATGTCAGTGGACGAAGATTAATGTCAAAATCTGAAGTAGATATTTATACATATAGCAAGATTCTGAAATTGATTTCTTGTGGCATGTGTAATTTAGTATGTTTTACCTATATACATAGGATTGAGCCATCGATTGTTGGGTAATGAAATAACATTTCTTAAATAAAATTATTGTTTGATGCTTAGATTCCAGTCCTGAAATCGTTATTAAAATAAAAAAGAAATTAGGTTTGAAAATTCTTGGAAGATTTCACCTGATCTATTTTGTGGTTTTCATTACACTAAAAGCCAACGATGAAAAAACTTTTTTGATAAGATTACCTCTATCTTATGTAATTTAGTGTGCTGAGTCCGAAAAACATATTAAAAATGCTGTATCAGCCACCATTCTTTCACAATTTAACATTTAAAATTGTCCAATTACCTTTGAAACCAAGATGACTACTAAGGAAAAAGAAGCTTGTATTGCATTCAAAAAAGTTGTAACCAAGTTTTTAGGTAATGTGAAAGACCCTAACTACGACCTTATATTATTAGCTAATTTATTAGATAAGTTTTTTAAGATATTAGATACGATTTAAGATTTGGGATGTCAAATGAGCCTCAAAATCCACCTTTTGCATAACCATCTTGACTTTTTCCCTGAAAATCTTGGAGATATCAGTGAAGAACAAGGCGAACGATTCCACTAGGATAGGGGTCACCAACTAGCGGACCGCGGTCCGCATCCGGACCACGAGCTACTTTTGTGCGGACCGTCATTAAATTCAGAATATAGCGTTTGGCAATTTTGAACATGTTTGGCCATGAAATTGTATATTATGTTTGACTCAACTACTCAACTTAATGTGTGCGAAGCAGCTTTATCAAGAATGAACTTTATTAAAAATCGGTACAGATCTCAGCTAACAGATGAATATCTCAACTCCCCAATGAGAATCAGTTGCACCAAACTCACTCCAAACTTCAGACAGGTTGTACATAACAAAAAATGTCATTTTTCTCACTGATAATTTAATTTTGTAAAGAATGACAAAAAAAAGGTCTCTTGTCATTTTTTTCAAAAGTTGATGGTTTTCGAGTTATAAGCGATTTAAAATCTGAAAAATGTGAAAATACCTACTCATTTTCGAGGTTTGAAAACTCATATTTATGTAAATTATTAGTTTTCAGGTTGCCAAGTGCCTAAATTGAAGTTTATAAATTCAATTTCAAGATTCTAACGAGTAATCGGACTTACTTCAATACAGACCGTTGTATTTTAATTGTTAATTATGCGAGTCCACTCGACTTTTAAATTGCCGCATATAGCAATCTATGTTGCGTTTCTGTCGCACTTATTATACATATTATACGTACTTATGCAAAAAATGCCCAACAAATATTTCACATTTATTAAAATTATATAATTTATTATTAACATATTTTTTTCTTAATGATCTATTTATTTATTCAATTAATTATTGCCAATGTGATAATTAAATACGCCAATAAAAACAAACGGTCTAAATTGAAAAAAACCCAGATAACTCATCAGAATCATGAAATTAAATGTTTAAACTTCAATTTAGGCACTTAACAACCGCAAAAATAATAATGTACACTGTATGTACATATTAATTTTCAAGCTTCGAAAATGCTTATTTTCGCATTTTTCAGTTTATAAATCGCTTAAAACTTGAAACCTATCAAGTTTTGAGAAAAATCACAGAAAATCTTTTTTGTTTAAGATGACCCAAAAATGCTAAAAACATATTTTCGGGAGCAAAACAGGTGATGTTTTGGATTTATTAAAAAACTGTTAAAAACAATTTCTGCCTAAAAATTTGGCACTGCACCCTTCTGATTTGTTTACCGAATTGGAACAACCAGACAAGTAGTGCTAATTCCGGACCACGGAAGTGTCATAGGTTTTCGAAACGGACCCTCAGGAAATATAATTGGTGACCCCTGCACTAGGATATCAAGGTGATGGAGAAACGATACCAGGGACGTTGGAACACCAATGTGATGCACAATGTGATGGGTGATTACTGTTGGTCACTTCTTTGGAAACAACAGAGTGCCTCGACCCTCAGGAAATATAATTGGTGACCCCTGCACTAGGATATCAAGGTGATGGAGAAACGATACCAGGGACGTTGGAACACCAATGTGATGCACAATGTGATGGGTGATTACTGTTGGTCACTTCTTTGGAAACAACAGAGTGCCTCGACCCTCAGGAAATATAATTGGTGACCCCTGCACTAGGATATCAAGGTGATGGAGAAACGATACCAGGGACGTTGGAACACCAATGTGATGCACAATGTGATGGGTGATTACTGTTGGTCACTTCTTTGGAAACAACCGAGTGCCTCGCATAGGAGAAAAAGCTACTTCAGAAGTTTCAAATCAAAAAGGGAAAGAAATAATACAAATGCATTGGGCCCTGAAATGATTGCACAAACCTATACTATTACAAAATAAGGATTAGATAAAAGGTTTTATTCTAATAATGTATCATTTTAATGTATTTCGGTATTTTGTCTTTTTCAAATTATTATAATGTATAATAAACCAGTGTCAAATTGTGGGAAAACTATGGGTGATACGTAAAATCTAATTTCAGATTCTTTTTTAGCGCCAAAAAATACATAGGATTCACATAAATTTGTAAGAAAAGTTTTATAAAATTTTTTTTGTTGGCATGTGAATTATTGTGGCTCAATCCCATAGAAACATAATACAAAAGAAAAGTGAAGTATATTTGGTATATTTCCTTGTGTTTTAAAGTTAAAGAATATTTGTGATTTATGCGAAGGTGAGGGCAGAGGAGAAATTATTGGGAATGATTCTGTGGATTTCTGGAATCTGTGGCCGATTAAGATAATAAAGTTATCTCGGCCACGTTATGAGAGGGGATGTGTTGCTGTTGCTACAAACCATAATCCTGGGAAAAATAGAGGGAAAACGCATCTCCTGGCTCAACAATCTGAGAAAGTGGTATAATTACAGTTTCATCGACTTAGAGGAAACGGTACCTAAAGAAGATGAATCTGTGGCATGGGTGGTAGTTTCCGACGGGTGGTGGTAGTATACAAATTAAATGAAGTTTTATGCACTGCAAATGCATGTTTGTGCATACACTACACAGAAGGTATGTTACAGATGCAAGAAAGAATGCCGAAATGTGAAGTATATAATAATTATTGGTATTTCCGTGGCTTCTAAAGAATGTGTGTGACCTATGGTTTTGTGTGAGTAGAGGAGGAATTGGGAATGAATCTGTGGAGTGATATGGGTGGTAGTAGGTATCCGACGGCAAGTGTAGATGTGATTTACCTCAGACTCTGTGAGGTCGATAAGGCTACTTTTCTCCTCGGTGAGGTTTTCCGAGGACCTCTTCTCGTCCTCCCCATCACCCTCGTCCTTGAACACCTTAACCTCATCGGTGCTGCCGAGATCATCGCCGCCACTGGATGAGACGTGTGGCATGGTTCACTCGAACTCACTGTACAGCGGCATATCACAGCCACACTACATAGCACCACTATCTGCATTCGCGCGTTTTCATAGCGGTCATAGTCTACTACGGTCCTACAACTGTCACTGTCACCGGCGGAACACCAACAACAAAACAAGCGAAGCGGGCGATCTCTCTCGTCACTAGGCACTAGCACGTGTTCGCGTATTTCTACTCTGCGCTAACTGAGCACGAACTGACGTAATGTGCGGTGTGTCGCGGCCCAGGCAAGCGCGTTCGGATCGTCTCTGTCGGCACCGACCAATCACCGGCGGCTTTGATCCACCGAGGCGGCTCGCTGTAAATATGGCAGCCCGGACTCGACTGCGCACGACGAACGCCGAAACCAGAGTTCTCTCCCGCTGCATCCAGGCTCCCATCGAGCCCGATAAACATCGCTTTATAAATAAATATTATCGATATTGAGATTTACGTTTAAAAATTACAATATTTCTTTACGATTCAAGTAAATGTTTTAATACGTCGTTCAGTTAATTTAATAATCGACTGAAACGACTAAAAGCCAGTGATTTTGTCGACATTTTAATCAATTTTAAGCGTTTATTTAGATCAGGAAAAGAAAATTTTAGAAAATAATTTAGAATATTATACAGTGCGGTGGAATAAGTGTTACCCCCTTGTTAACTTGTTTATTTTAAGAATATAAGCAAAACGCTCGGACAGGTCGATTTTTAAACTAACCATAGTATATTATAGCATCAACGTTTCGAACTTTACGCGATCCCTCTTCAGGTGACAGACATAACTTTGATTTTTTTAAATGGGAAAGTACATCATGTGACACCTCATTTTTCTTCTTTTGCCCTTTAATTCGTCCAATTTTGAACATATACGCTTCCCCCAGTTTCCTCCATTCGCTTCTGTTTAGTGCTTTCTATTTCCAGTGCGTTCCTCCTATCTTTTTAATGTCGTCCCCCCATCGCCCTCTTGCTCTCTTTCCTGTCCATGGTCTCTATTGTTGTATCGTGGTATTCCACCTATTGTCCGTTTGTCTAGCGTTATGACCTGCAAAGCTCCATTTTAGCCTGGCTATATGTTGTCCTGTGTCTTTGACTTTTGTTTTATTTCTTACCCAGTTGTTTTGCTTTTTGTCTGTCAATTTTACTCCTAACATTGCTCTCTCCATGGCTCTTTGTGTCTTCATTATTTTATCCATGTTTGCCTTGGTCAAGGTCTATGTTTGGCATGCGTATGTGAGAATTGGGAGTATGTACTGGTCAAACACTCTTGTTTTTAAGTATTGTTGTATTTTTTTATTCTTTATTACCCATTTTAATTTTCCAAATCCTGCCCAGGCTAATCTGACCCTTTTTTTACCTCCGCTGTTTGGTTTTCCTTATTTATCTTTATCATCTGTCCCAAATATATATATAATCATTAACCGCTTCTATTGTGGTGTCGTTTAGTATTACGTTTCTATTATCTTGTGTGTTTGTCGTTGTTTTTGTTTTGGCAAAATTCATTTTTAGACCTATTTGTTCGGATTCATTTGCTAGTTCGGTTAGCATGGTTTGTAGTTCTTCAAAACTTGATGCTATGACTACTACATCGTCTGCATATCTAAGGTGGTTTAATTTCTTTCCATTTATGTTTATTCCCATGTTTGTCCATTCCATTGTTTTGAAAACATCTTCCAGTGCTAATGTAAATCGTTTAGGAGAATTAACATCTCCCTGTCGCACTCCTCTGTTAATTGGTATGGGTTTTGTGGTTTCTTCCAATGGTACTGTCATTGTTGCTTTCTTATATATATTATGTATTAGCATTCTGTATCTGGAATCTATTCTACAGTTGTTTATAGCTTTACACCTCATTTAATAGTTATTTATGATATAAGTGTTAAAAGTACACAGTACACGTTTAAGGCACGCATGCGAAAGTTTGCAGAATGAGCGATAGCGAGTTCTGCAATTCACATGAGTGCCTTAAAAATGTACTTTTTAACACGCATATCATACAATATTTTTTCTACAAACGTAATTACAGGACAATATCTACAAAAAATTTTACTTGAACTTGACTGACATTCCATTTTTATATTTTTTTGACATTACATCAAAATTGCCTAAACGGTCAATACGAACTGCAGTGCCATAAAAATTTTAAAGCACTAGTGCCTTAAAGTAGCATTTTTAACGCTCGTATGGAGTGCTAAAAATTACATTTTTAACACGCTCTTAAAATACTGATTTCAAAAATGTATAATACTTAAATCCGTTTTAAATTAAATTATTTTTAAACGAATCCACGAGGAAAGATTTCCTGTACAGTAGAAAAAATGAAAGAATACCCATGAACGAACATAAAAAACACGCTGTATTTTCCTGTCACCGTGTCACACAAAAAATTGGCCAGCACAGGTACATGGAATAATTATTATTACATGTACTTGCGCTGGGCAGTTTTCTTTACGACATGATGACAGGAAAATACAGCGTGTTTTATATGTTCGTTCATGGGTATTCTTTCATTTTTCCGACTGTAGTTGGCTGTATACCATTATAGGTCTGGATCCCGCGTATGAAAAAGAAAGTTGATTAATAGCAAGCTGAAAATTTGTTAATAGCTTAAGGGTGTCTAGTCGAATAAACTTTGATATATGGGAACACTGAAACAGGGGTAGTTTTAATTGTGGAACAGGTTAAAAATTTGGAACGGTTACAGCACGAAAACGGCACATTTATTTTGTCCGACAGAACAGACTTAAACTCTCCGAACAGAGATTAAACTCTCATGAAAAAATCAGACTGCTATTTATTACCTATCATAATTCCTGTCATTTGACATATTCTACATGTTCCACTCATTAAAACGCCCATTTGGTGATAAATAGCAGTCTGATTTTTGCATGAGAGTTTAATCTCTGTTCGAAGAGTTTAAGTCTGTTCTGTCGGACAAAATAAATGTGCCGTTTTCGTGCTGTGACCGTTCCAAATTTTTAACCTGTTCCACAATTAAAACTACCCCTGTTCCAGTGTTCACACATATCAAAGTTTATTCGACTAGACACCCTTAAGCTATTAACAAATTTTCAGCTTGCTATTAATCAACTTTTTTTTCATACGCGGGATCCAGACCTATTACAAAAACATAAAATCCTTTATAAAAGGTATATCACAAATATACCTTTTTTAAAGGATTTTATATTTTTAAACGCATTTATTTTTTTCAAATCCTGAGAAAACTAATACTTAATTATTTTTGAAAAATTTAAACGCACAATGAAAGATTACAAAAGAAACACAAAGTTTCTTTTGAATGATATATTTGAAATTAAACATAAGACTAAATTTTCTCTTTTTTTTCACCCCTGTGACCTATTAAAATAATCATTATAGAAGTTCTCAGGGACTTTAGACCCTCGATAACATGTTAATATTTCATTCAGCGTTTAAATTTTTCAAAAATACTTTTTAGTAAAGAAAAAATTAGTTTTCTCAGGATTCGAAAAAATAATGCGTTTAAAAATAATTCTAACGAAATTCTGCGCCTACGCTCTCAAAAAGGGTTAAAGAATTATACATTTTTGTAATCAGTATTTTAAAAGTTATTAAATGAGGTGTCACGTGATGTACTTTCCCATTTAAAAAAATCAAAGTTATGTCTGTCACCTGAAGAGGGATCGCGTAAACTTCAAAACGTTGATGCTATAATATACTATGATTAGTTTAAAAATTGACCTGTCCGAGCGTTTTACTTATATTCTTAAAATAAACAAGTTAACAGGGGAGGGGAGTAACACTTATTCAACCGCACTGTATTAGCCTGCATAAAATTGGAAAAATTTTTACACTTTAAAATATAAAAAAAACTTCGTAAATTTTTTTTAAAAAACAAACAAAACATATCAATTCCTAACTCCTCCACATTAGAGTAGAGTAGTAGAGTATCAGAACCTATTACGAACAAGACAAAGAATACGAAATTATCAGTAGTAATTACACAAGAGCTCTAAAATTCTATATTAATTTTAGAGATCGAGTGCAATTTGTTGCGATTATTTCATGAATAAAACTGTTCAAAACCAAAATTTTATTGTAATTTATTTATGTAAGTACAAATTAGTACAATTAAACACACAGTTGTTATAAATATTATACGGTTGAAAGTCATCACTTTTATAATTTTTAAAACATTAATTGTCATTAATGTCACTTAATGTATTTTTTCATAGCAACGAAGGGCATCTGACTTAATATACCTACAGGACGACGGGATATTATCAAAAATTATCAGTTTAATTTTTATTTCTGTAGCTTTCTATTGGTCAGAATCTCCTATGAATGAAATAATCGTAATCATTAGAATCTTCAGCCAAAAGCTATATATTAATGGATTTTAATATTAAATTGTGCAAAAGTATAAAAGTATGGATATTGTTAAGTTGTAAGAAATTATTTATAGATATCTACACATTATTATTATTTCCTAAAATTCCAAATTTATGCACTGCAGGTTGTGCAAGTTTTCCATTCCATACTCAAAGCTCAAAGAACGAAATAGTTGGCAGGAATTGGTGCATGAAATGTTACTTATTGCTTACTAGAATCATAGTATAATCGAGGCGCTCAGAGCAACAGTGGCCTAGAGGTAGGTTGTGTAGACCCCGGTTAATCCGTAGATTTAATGTTGCTGTTTTTATTGATGTATTAATCTAAAAATACTCAATTTGTGACTTAGACCACTGTTGCTCTGAGCGACTCAATTATAAAATTATAGAATTACACACGTAAAATTATAGTATAATTTTACACATTTTAAATTATAGTATAATTTTACACGTCACTAAAATTACTCCTATTTCTTCTGAAATTCTGTAAATCCCAAATGAATCACTGACAACTATTTCGTTCTCTAACTATAGAGCAGTGAGAGCTGGTCATAATAGAGGACACCTTGGTTAATTTCGGACATAACCCTTCTTCCATACAGATAGATCAATAAAACCATAAAGACTAAGTTTTCACTCTAATGGCATATAACATATCCCACCAGAATGAAAACAATGGGAACCTTCTCTGGTGGGATATGTTATATGCCATTAGAGTGAAAACTTAGTCTTTTGCTAGCAGTTGCCGCTAGGGCATCTATGCCATTTCGTTCGTTGCAATTCGGGACTGCACGCTGGGGTTTGTTTTGGTTGGATCAGGGAGAGCAGCATATGTGCCTCCTGATGAGAGACTAATAAGTTTCGAAACCGGTAGAGGTGCTTGCAGCACTCTCTGATTGGACTGGAATATGGTTCGGCTGTATTTTCGTTTTGCAACGAAATTGAAAATGGTTATTCATTTTTAAAACCATAAAGATTCCATAAATAATGATCAAATGTTATTTTTGGTCAGTGTATATGACCGAGATCTGGACTCTAAAGGCTGACACGATTAATGGCCTAGGGCCTAGAGGCATTGAGATTTGGTTGCATAGAAGAAGGCTACGAATACCATGGACAGCGATGCAGACTAACGATGAAGATGTTGCAAATAGAGCAAATGCCGTTCGTGAGTTATTAAAAACTATTAAAATAAGACCAATTTCATACCTATACTAAATTTACATTCAAGTTGCAGTAGAAATAAACCAACCAAGACACGTTGAATACTACTAGGAGCACTCCCGAATTATACTTTACAACGTATATACATTGTAAATCCCAAATGATGATTTCCAAAGTTTATACATTGTAAATTATGATTCGGGAGTGCTCCTAGTAGCATTTAACGTGTCTTGGTTTGTTTATTTCTACTGCAACTTGATTGTAAATTTAGTATAAGGCATATTCTTAGAGGAGGCGACCAAGATAGACGTATAAAACTGTAGATTAACATAAAAACTAAATAAAATAAGTGTTAAAATAATTAATAAATTAGAAAGTAAAAGCGTTACAATTTATTCTACTAAAAAATAGTAGACTTGGTAAAAGTAAAAGATCTTATAATTTTCATCTGAGTTATTGCCATGAAAGAAGAAATAGTGTGACGAGTTATTATCATGAAAAAAGAAATGGTACGAACGCTATGTAAAATAACCCAACTTTATATATGTTTTGTATTTCTGTTTATATTGTTTTTCTTTATTATTACCTTACGAAGCATTATATGACTTGCAGAAAAACAGAAATGAAAACTTAAGAAAAGGCCTATATTTTTACTTGATCAATGAGAGAAGAAAAGGATGCAGAACACAATGGGACAACAGAATGAATGAAAATCTATATATGTATTTAACAAAAACTTAATTACAAACCGAAAGGAAGAAGAAAAGTACGACGCTCATTGAAAATATGTAGGTACATTGGAAACGAAGAAGAAAAAAATATTTTTTCTATTTTTTGGACATAGGCCTCTCCTAACTCCTTCCATCGATCTCTGTCCTAAGCAACATGTTTCCAATTTGTTCAGGCTATCTTTTTAATGTCATCTACCCATCTCATCTGTGGTCGTCTTTTGTAAGGTATCCAATGTTGTATTACGCCGTTCCAACGATGGTCTTTTTGTGTAGCAGTGAGGCCTGCGAAGCTCCATTTGTTTGGTACTTTTTGTTGTGATATCCTCGGATTTTGTTTTTAATCTTACATAATCGTGCCCCTTTCTGTCTGACACTCGTATACCCAACTCCACTGATTATGTGGAGGATTTTATTTGAAATTACTTGCTAAGACCTTTCGGAATTCTTCAGCATATATTCTTATTTTTTAGGCATCTACATAAATATAGGCGTTGTCTTTTTTAAAGATACTTTTTCTCTCTTCTTTCGTGTTAATATTTATTTTGCTGTAAAAGAAATTTCAATGATGATGTCGATGCAGTGGCGGCTCGTATCACTTTAAGTAGGTAGTGCCAGAATTCGGGCAGCTGCCTAAATTTTTAGTGACGGGTTCACGATATTGTAAAAAAAGATATAAAATAGGTACGGATACTTTTACATTATGTAGGTATATACCATTTCTGGGGTGTGAAGAAATTTAAACATTTAAAATGCATTCAGTGATTGATTTGACATCATGTCCGTCCAACAAGTAAAATCTCCAAAATCTCTCAACTTATCGCCCTTTACACAAATATCGGACAACTATAACTAACTGAAATTCACCAGCGACGCGACGTCTGTCGTTTCATCGCCAATCACTGCAACACAAAGATAATTTTCAATTTCTTTCCTTATTTCTTCGTTATAAACATCTAAGATGCACTGAAGGAGTTCATTTTGTGTTGCTTTGAGGTACATGCTTTTAAAGATTTGGAACTTTGAATATGAACCTTAGTCGTTGTCTAATTCGGCTAACATTGAACAGTTCCATAAAGATGCCTCTATTTTCTGAATTTTCCTTTTCGTCATGATTTCTCAAAACTAACTCGAAAGCTCCACAAAACCATATAGATATAATTTTTAATTTGATTCAAAACATATCGATTCTTTATCCACTTCTTGTTCATTGTTTTTAATTAGACTATCACGATAAGCTGAATTTAACTCGGCATTTATCAAAAATTAAACAATTTTAAATTACTTAAAACTATAATAGTTTATAATTAAAAGTTTATTCATTAAAAATGTAATAATTATAAATACAAAAACAAGCGAGCGAGCGCGTAAAAAAAGTCGAATTTATAATGTACTACCCTGTACGAGAATCGTTTTGGATCTACGATCCACTATTCACTATGATGAGCATAGTAAAAAATATTAGATCGAGCCAGGCACGAATTGTCCCATTTAAACGTGTATGAAAAGTGCAATATAGCTCTATCTCTGTCACTTACATAGAATGCCCGTAAAATCTTTCTCTTTTCAGCTGAGCCATCTAAGCTTTCGGCACGGGGCACGATGCGATCATTCCTTCCACTGTGAGTGGCGAGGGTTGTACTACACTGCACAGTTGCCAGATTTTATATAATTTATAAAGAGAAAAGAAATACGCACAAAAAATGAACGGACATCAAAACGGTTTAAAGATAAAAAAAATATGTTTCTGTATAAAAATAAGGTAGTGCCATGGCTCCATGGCACTACCTCACCGGCCGCCACTGTGTCGATGATGTTAATACAAAATCACACAGTAAGAAATATACAAGAGTTTCAAATTTCGATCTTTTTTGTGTTTGTATAGCTCTTGATATTTTGAGTCATATGCTCAAAATATTCCTTAAAATTATACAAGAACAAATATTACATAAACTTCGGAAAAATTCTAGCGAAACACATTTTGGATTGAGGATAACGAGAGAAGTTCGGTTCTAAATAAATGACAAGAAAAACTTAAATATACGATATATCCCAAACATCGATCACATATGCTATAATCAGAAAGTACTAAAGAAGAAAGCAGTGTAGTTTATTGTCCATGATCATGTTTAACATGTATTCAAAAGAAACATTCCAAATAGAGTAAAAAGTATCTTTCTTTAACATAAAAGACTCAGTTAATTTATGGTGATCACAAAACCACAATACCATCACCAAAGCTTGAGAAAATGTATGGAGAACATATTATGAAAAAGTCGAAACATAAATTTTTGGCAAAACCAGAAAAAATACTCTGCAACAGAGAAATAAAGATAGGTTTAATGATAAGACAGCTAACATGTTAGATTTCTTTAAGACATTCTTTCAGGTATGAAAATTTGGACATTGTAGAAAGATGTTATAAACGAATGTAAATCCTTTATGAGCTTGCAGAAGAATACTACGAATAAACTGGCTGGTAAGACTAACAAATGTGTACAGAATGAGAATAATGAGGCAAGAAGAGGAAGTTTTGAACACCATTACAACTGGAGAAATTTAATATCTAGAATTCTATAAAATGCCGCAAGAGGCGAATATATTAATTTACTTTAAATTATAATGGTATGGAGACGACGGTGATGAAGAATAGTGGAAGGATATTTGCTTGGTAAATAATTTGATAATCTTATTTAAATGCAGTTCCCTTGACCTATTTAGAGCAGCGACAACAACAATATTAATCATCATCGTGATTGGCAACTTTTGTAGAGGAGATACGAAGCACATATCAAAGAGGAAGCGCTTATAATGGTACAAAATGATTATTAAAACAAATATTCGTATTCCTATTCTAAACAATCTCCAAAGTTTCTATTCCAAAATAATAAACACCTTCTGTTTTCCGCCGCTAACCACCTGGCACCTGGCGGTCAATTTTCCTTTTCTTTTTTGTTGTTGTTTTTTCACAATAAGATAATTAGTAATGATCATTGTCGCGTCCGACCCTGTCCACATCATTATGTTTGTGATTAATTTCTCCTCTAGACATTTATTTTACTAATTTATGGACTGTTGTTTGCAATGATGTACGGGGACCGAATCTCCTCCACTTTTTCTCCGCGGAGCGTGGATAGATGCATGGTGGAAAGTGGAAATGGAAAAATGCACTGCCTACTGCGAGAGAGTATAGCTATCGAGAGGTGGTGATCGTTCGTTGATCCAAGCAGGCGAGATGTCGAAGGAGGCGGTGTTGCCGGATGGGTTTATGTAAATGACGATTTTTTAAACAAATTCGGAATGATCTGCAGATTGCAGATTATATTGTAGGGTGCTAAGGTTATTATGTGACAATATCCTTTTTGAGCTATTTCCTGAGGAAACTACTTCTACTACTCTACAAATCCAAAATGTATATCAAAAACAAAATAAGGAGGACTTGGGAATAATATTGGAAACAGCTGGAATAAATGTGAACGGAATTACCATTAAAAAAATTAGATATGCGGATGACACATCCCATACAACGAGAATCTCATAAACGGAGCCAATGTCGAACAAGTAGACCAATATGCATATTTTGGAACAAATATCAACTCCACAAATGATTACTTCCAGGAGATTAAAATTAGAATAGAAAAGACTACAAAGAATTTTAACAAAATGAGAAAAGTGCTCTGCACAACTGCACAAGAGATCTGAAGTTAGAGCTAAGAGTAAGGTTGGCTAGGTGCTACGTTTTCTCGACTATGATTTACGGAATGAAAGCTTCCACCTTGAATTCGGCATCAATGAAAAAACTGGAATTATTCGAGTTGTGGGTATATAGAAGAATTCTGAAAATATCATGGACAGAACACGTCACAAAGAGGTTCTGAGAAAGATGAATAAAGAAATGGAAGTGTTAAATACAATCAAAACCGGAAAATTGGAATATCTCGAACATATTACACGTGGAGAGAGATACAACTTGCTCCAACTCATTATGCAGCAGTGGCGGCTCGCGATTTTTACAATAGGGGAGGCTATACCTAACTGTAAAATATCTAGACAAATTTGCACTAGCAAAAAAATGCGCCAAAAAATGTAATTTAAGGCCCCATCTTTTGACCATTTTTTATTTACATTTCATAATATCATCCTAATTCATAATTTCATGATATCATCATTTTAAAAATAGTTAGTCTAATAGTAAAAGTTTAATACCAAAGTTTGTGTCGTTTATTTGTTAACAATTCCATCTATTTGTAAATAGATACCTATGCATATCAAAATAAATACAGATTTGAAGTCTTGCAGTCCATACATAATGAAGCTTCAAATTTTTAAGATACTGTAGCGGAAAAGAAATCTTGGCCGATCCCCGTATAACAGTAAACACCTCGAGAATGACGTAATCAGATGTGCTAGGCCTCGCCGGAGAATTCTGGAAGGTACGTCACGTAGGCGGAACAAGCCGATAGCTCGAGATGGGAGTCGATTGTTCCAGAATAACAACTGGGTATAAATACGGGCATATTTTGTGAATAAGTTTAGTGTATAAGATAAATTCGTCTGTAACTTATATAAATAAAGTCGTATATAAATTACGAACCGCTAGTTTTATTGTAATTAGAAGTAATTACACTAATCACGCTACAGTTGGTGTCGGTGTTCGGTAAACTTAGTGCGATATAAATAAGTGAATTACAGAGAGACTTTAAAAGACTTTTGAACTTTATTCGTCGGGAATAACCGGAGTGCGTTAATTGTTCGGTATTCGGAAAGACTTTAAAAGACTTTTGGACTTTATTCGTCGGGAATAGTTAAAGTGCGTTGATTGTTCGGTATTCGGAAAGACTTTTAAAAGACATTTTGGAAAGTACGTGTGTGCCGACCAAAGATGTTGCTACGAGAACTTACAGTAAAACAGCTCCGTGAACAGCTAGAGGAACGGGATCTGGACAGCAGTGGGCTCAAGATAGTCCTACAAGCACGACTCGAGGAAGTCCTAACGAAGAACGGAGATGATCCAGAGACGTTCCACTTCCAGTCAGCAGAACAAGCAATCTTATCGAAATTAAAAACTGTTTCTGAAACGATTGATGATACTTCTAAGTTAAGCAACGAGAAATTTGAAAGTGTTTCTCAAAAGATCGATGAAACTTCTAGACAGAACAACGAGAAATTTGAAAGTGTTTCTCAAAAGATCGATGAAACTTCTAGAAAAAGCGACGAGAAACTTGAAGAAGTTAGTAAAAAAAACAATGAGAAATTCGAAACCATTTCTCAAAAGATCGATGAAACTTGTAGAAAAAGCGATGAGAAATTTGAAAGTGTTTCTCAAGTAATAAAAGACGTTTGTAAACAGACCGACGAGAAATTTGAAGAAGTTTCCAGAACATTCGATAAGATACAGAAAAGTGTAGACGACAATAAAGAAATGCTAGAAGAGAAGATCAAACAACTAGAGAGCATGATAACTGATACAAAAGTACAACCATCAGTTAATGCAGTAGCTTTAGATCTTGTAGTGAAGGATGAAACACCGAGAGACGAAACATCGCATCATATGAGATTTAAATTACCACCATTCGATGGGAAGTCCTCTTGGTCCATATACCTTAGACAATTCGAAGCTATTGCGACCGCCAACCATTGGACCGAACAAGAAAAGGCTGTTTCCTTGACTGCTGCTTTGCGAGGTGATGCTGCAGATATATTAAGATCAATTCCTAAGGGTCAAGAAAAATGTTACCAGACCTTGTTCACTCGTCTAGAAAAACGCTATGGAGATGCCCATCTACAACAAGTATACAAAGCACAACTGAGAAATAGAAGTCAACGAGCAAGTGAGAATCTGCAAGAATTTGAAGCAGATGTGGCTCGTGTGGTGCGGTTGGCTTATCCGGAGGTGCCAGACAGCGTTTTAGAAGAAATTGCGGTAGATACCTTTGTCAATGGGCTGAAAGATAGTGAACTACAGAAAGCTTTACGACTAGCAAGACCGAAAGTTTTAGATGAAGCACTTGCTATTGCATTGGAACACGAAACGGCTAGTCAAACTTCACGAAGCCATAGAGTAAGAACCATTGAAGAAAGTGACGAACACAACGATGAACGTCTGGAGGAAATGATACGGAGAGTATTGAGTAATCAGATGCCAAAGAGACGCGAGCCTAGATGTTGGAATTGCGGAGACGTAGGCCACATTCGACGTAATTGTAAGAAGATCGTACAGCCGTCGGAAAACTAGAGCGGGTCGACACCAAGGGGCAACTGCCGACCTCGAGAACTAGAGCCCCCATAGTAACTGTCAACCTTACGTCCTCCGGTGGAATCCACAACTTATACATCGAAGGTCGTATCAATAATAGATGTAGATCATTTTTGGTGGATACAGGTGCAACGAGAACTATCGCACGTCCAGATGTAGTACGAGACCATAATAAATTATCACCTGCAACAGTAAAGCTTAGAACAGCAACTGGTGAGCTAATTAATACATATGGCGAGGCTAATATGTCAGTATCCATTGGCCAGACCACAGTTGAACATCAAGTATTAATTGCCGAGATCTCCGACGAGTTCATATTGGGGATGGACGTACTACGAAAAGTGGGGGCAATATTGGATGTTCAAAATGGAGTTCTCAGGATCAACGGTGAAGAGTTGCCCTTTCACGACGACAAAGAAGATGTCATCCGCTTACTAACTACATGCGACGTAACCATACCCGGTAATAGTGAGAAAATTCTGATGACCATGCTTGATGGACACTGCCGAGAGGGAAGTTTAAGGATGGTCGAAGATGTAGAAAATGTCGAGTTCCTAACGGCGAAAACTTTGGTAAAAGTTCGAGATGTCATCCCTGTAAGAGTTATGAATTTAAGGGAAACTGCTATTAAGTTAAGTAGAGGAGCTTTGATCGGACAGTGTGTTCCCGTGGCTTCAATTTGCTCTATGAATACCAATGAGAAATCATCAAAGTCAAAGTATCCAAAAGACCTTGTCGAGATGATCATTGAAAGATGCCAAGACCTTGACTATGAACGAACGGAAAAAGTAAGGTCTATGCTGATAGAGTATCAAGATGTTTTTGCTATTGATAAGAAGGATAAGGGCAAAACAAGCATAGTAACGCATAAAATAAATACCGGAGACGCTCAGCCAATCAGACAACGGCCTAGACGACTTCCATTTGCGAAAAGAGATGAGGCCGAAGAGATTATCAAGGATATGGACAAACAAGGAGTAATTGAACCATCGAACAGTCCATGGACATCACCAGTAGTTCTGGTAAAGAAGAAAGATGGTTCAACGCGTTTTTGTATCGACTACCGCCAGCTCAATGCGGTAACAAAAAAAGATAGTTATCCTTTGCCCAGAATAGACGATACATTGGATACTCTCTCCGGTTCTCGTTGGTTTTCCACACTCGATTTAAAAAGTGGATATTGGCAAGTAGACATGGAGCCAGCCGATCGGGAGAAAACCGCATTTTCGATAGGATCAGGGCTTTGGCAGTTCACGGCTATGCCGTTTGGTTTATGTAATGCCCCTGCCACATTTGAAAGATTAATGGAGGCCGTTTTAAGAGGTCTAACATGGAAAACATGCCTGGTTTACTTGGATGATGTAATTGTGGTTGGAAGGTCCTTTGATGAACATGCCAAGAATCTAATAGACGTCTTTCAACGATTGAGGGCAGCGAACTTGAAGTTAAGTCCGAAGAAATGTCACATGTTTCGACGAGAAGTTAAGTACTTAGGACATATTGTATCGAGTAATGGTGTAACAGCTGATCCTGAAAAGATTGATGCAATTAAAGATTGGCCAGTACCAAAAGATAAACATGAAATTAGAAGTTTCCTTGGCCTATGTACATATTACCGACGATTTGTCAAAGGATTTGCCAATATCTCCAAGCCCCTAACAAAGTTGACGGAGGAGGGCAAAGAATATACATGGAGTGAAGAGTGCCAAAAAGCTTTCGAACAACTACAAATGGCTCTGATCAGTGCACCGATATTAAGCTACCCGGGACAGGCAGGAAAATTTGTTTTGGATACCGATGCTAGCAACAGTGCTATAGGAGCTGTTCTCTCCCAAATCCAGGACGGACAGGAAAAAGTCATCGCTTATTTCAGCAAAGTCCTGTCGAAACCGGAAAGAAACTATTGCGTTACCAGAAGAGAACTGCTGGGTGTAGTGAAGGCTTGCGAACATTTCCATAAATACTTGTATGGCAGAAAGTTCCTTCTTCGCACCGATCACGCTGCTCTAAAATGGCTCATACAATTCCGTAATCCAGAGGGGCAGATGGCAAGATGGTTAGAACGATTACAAGAATATGATTACGAGATAGAACACAGGGCCGGAAGAGTTCACTCAAATGCTGATGCCCTTTCGAGACGACCATGCAGTGCGAATTGTAATCACTGTGCCAAATTAGAGGAACGATTTTGCCCCGTGAGACGAACCACCGTAATTAATGAGCAATGGCAGCCCCAACAGTTACAAGACGCCCAAGAAGATGATCCATGTATAAAAAGAGTATTGGATTGGATGCGGCAAGGTGAGAGACCTAGTTGGCAGAACATTAGTGCATGTAGTCCAGAAGTCAAGGCCTACTGGAGCCAATGGAATTGCCTGGTACTAAAAGATGATCTTCTGTACAGAACCTTTGAGAACGATGATGGTACAGAATCTAAGCTTCAGTTAATTGTACCTAAAAGTAAAGTGTCAGAAGTATTGCGTCAGTTGCATGACGGTACATCAGGTGGACACTTTGGTATTACGAAGACTCTGCAAAAGGTTCGAGAACGGTTCTATTGGGTGAACTGTAAAGATGATGTAAGAAGATGGTGCCGAAAATGTGAACTGTGTGCATCCGGTAATGGTCCGGTTGGTAAAAAGAGAGCACCCATGAGACAGTACAATGTTGGAAGTCCTATGGAAAGAGTAGCTATCGACATTGCAGGTCCATTTCCAGAAACCGATGCTGGAAATAAATACATCCTGGTAGCCATGGATTATTTTACAAAATGGACTGAGGCCTATGCATTACCAAATCAAGAAGCTGCTACCGTTGCAGAGGTACTTGTTAAAGAATTCTTTAGCCGATTTGGTGTTCCCTTGGAGATCCACTCCGACCAAGGGCGAAACTTTGAGTCAGCTCTTTTCCAAAACGTTTGTAAATTGATTGGTGCCAATAAGACCAGAACAACACCCCTGCATCCTCAATCAGATGGGATGGTCGAGAGGATGAACCGAACGATGGGTAAACACTTGTTCAAAGTTGTATCTGAACATCAGCGAGATTGGGACCAACACATTCATTTATTCCTGATGGCCTACCGCTCGGCCGTAAATGAAACTACAGGTCAAACACCAACCTGCCTGATGTTGGGTCGTGAAGTTCGGTTGCCCTGCGACCTAGAGTTTGGCTGCGGACCTTCCGAGGAACATGTTGCAGGCGAAGACTACGTTGACCGCCTGAAATTACGAATGAACAACATTCATGAACTTGCCCGACAACACATCCAGATAGCCAGTGACAGAATGAAAGATCAATATGATTCTCGATGCAAGAATGAAAGCTTCGAAGTAGGTGATCTTGTCTGGCTTTATAATCCGCAACGTCGTCGAGGCTTATGTCCTAAACTGCAAAGACAATGGGAAGGTCCATATGAAGTTAAGAAGAAAATAAATGACGTAATATATAGAATTAAGAAGTTGCCAAACGGTAAACCAAAAGTTATTCACATAAATCGTCTTGCACCATATGCTGGCTCAAATGAAACAGAAGAAGCACGAGTCCTCCAACAGGAGATGAAAGATGTCGCACAGCCAAGTTTTAATCAATTTATGTCAAATTACGCAGCGAGAAAGAGTGCTAGATTCGGCGTGACCACAGAAGTTCAGCAAGATCTGTTTGGTGTTCCAGAAAACGTCTCTCTGGCCCACTGTGTTGCCCAAGACCTCGAGATGACTAAAGGAATATCGTCCGTATTCAATAGAAAGTTCGGCCGCCTGGACGAGTTAAGAAATCAGCAGCCTAAAATTGGAAGAGTACTGCGATTGGAAGATGGTCCTCGATCTTTGCTGTATATGGTGACCAGAAAGTCTTATACGGACACGCCAAGCTACGAGAACATATGGCGTGCTCTAACTAATTTGAAGAAAATCGTGTGTAATTATGACATCAAAAATTTGGCTTTACCAAAAATAGGCCATGCAGTAGAAAATCTGGATTGGAAGATTGTGAGAAGCATGCTTGAAGTGGTCTTCAGAGGAACTGGTGTACAAATCACTGTGTGTTGCATGAACCCGAAGATGTCGTACCCTTCAAAGACAGTAGACTGTTATTTCTTCTTGAAGGGTGTATGCAGAGCTGGAGAGTCGTGTAGATTCCGCCATCCTGGGCCTTCATTTAGAGTTGCTGATCGAGACGCTCAGATCTTAAGAGGGGAGCAGTGTAGCGGAAAAGAAATCTTGGCCGATCCCCGTATAACAGTAAACACCTCGAGAATGACGTAATCGGATGTGCTAGGCCTCGCCGGAGAATTCTGGAAGGTACGTCACGTAGGCGGAACAAGCCGATAGCTCGAGATGGGAGTCGATTGTTCCAGAATAACAACTGGGTATAAATACGGGCATATTTTGTGAATAAGTTTAGTGTATAAGATAAATTCGTCTGTAACTTATATAAATAAAGTCGTATATAAATTACGAACCGCTAGTTTTATTGTAATTAGAAGTAATTACACTAATCACGCTACAATACTCAACTGAATTTTTTTTATTCTAAACGCGGCCTACTGCGAATTCAAAAACACGATAAATTACCGATATTTTGCTTTGAGTTAGAGATATCGGAAAAAGTTATTTGAGCAAGTTGTTCCAAATATTATTATAACCCCACATACCAAATTTCATAACAAAATTCGCACTTTTAGATTTTTCATTATATTTAGTCAGGACCCTAAAATTCGTTGTCCTGAGACGCACCCAACCACCCAACGGAGCTGAGAAGCTACACTGCCTCCCTTGGTATATCTCCGGGCAACGTGTGATGGCGCCGTAGATGCCACTGTTAGGAGACCGGGTCTCCTTAAACGCCTGCTGCGCTGCACGGAGCATTAGCAACGGAGAAAGCTGGGCTTCTCGGCTCCGTTCGTGCATCTCGGGATAACCCAGGGTCCTGCCTACAATAATATGTAATAAAACTGAGACGCGATCATGCGTTCTAATGCTAATGCTCCGTACGTATGGATAATTAGTGATAATATGGAATTTACACGTTGTATAATAGTGAGAGTAATTGTTGTTTTCGCGATTCATGATAAACAAAACAGTATAGAGTGTGTAAAAAATTTATGGGGAGGCTGAGCCTCCCTTGCCTCCTCTGACGAGCCGCCACTGTTATGCAGGGAAAGATTCAAGGAAAAAGAAGCATAGGGAGACGCAGAATATCGTGGCTGCGCACCCTGAGAGAATGGTACGGATGTACATCAAATGATCTTTTCCGGGCAGCCGTCTTCAGAGTCCGAATAGCTATGATGATTGCCGACCTCCGTCGAGGAGGTGGCATTTGAAGAAGAAGAAGAAGAAGAAGGAATAATATTGAAAATTCTAATTTTATCCACTGAGCTGTCTTTCTCAGTTGTTTGATTTCTGCTGAATTTATGGTACTTTCGTGTTGGGGTGGCGATTAGGCGATGCTGGTTTATTACGCAATCAAATTTAAAGCGGACTGTAGGGAAATAATAAAAAAAAATCTTACCTTATTTTAACTGGTAGGTCGAGAAGTCTTCAGTTATTAGTAAGGTGAAGGAAGGAGGGAGAAAGGGTTAATTTATTTTTTACTATAACTGAAACCGGCGTTATTTGGCGACACTGGATAACTATGCGAAACGACTTAACGATTAAATGTGTTCTTACTTACTGAGGACCACGACTAGTTAGTACTAACGAAAGGTAATTAAAGAGAAAACAAAGAATTTAGTACAATATCTGGGCAAGAAAATAGGCCAGGTACTTCGAATGAAATAAATTTAATGAGGCCAAAACACGTGTCTTTTATTTGTAATTCAAGTTTCTCTTGCATATTGGTTCTGTAATTGCGTTATATACATGCAATTTAGTTTTCCAGTTGATTTCCTTTTTTCCAATATCGTATTATTTATTGCATAGTTCTATCTAGCTTTCTATTGTTTGATATAATCTTACCCAAGTACTGGTAGACTGTCACCAGTTCCTGTGTGTTTAATCCTCAATATTTTTCTCAGTCTACATATCAAACGTTCATAAAAAAGGCTACAGAAGAAAATGCTCTAACTAGCAGATTAGGTGTAACAAACTCTGTCTCCAGACTTCATAGTTAGATTATAAAAGAACGAAAGGATAATCAAGTTACAACGAGCAGGTTATATTTGCTGAAGATGAGATGATAATGATGAGGTATATGCTGGAAAACTTGGATGAGGAGTATAAGGCTTGGGGTTCGACTAATAACCGGAGTTGGAGAAGCAAGCATTTATAGAGTTTTCAAACAGAGAAACAAACAAATGAGTTTTCAAACAAATTTTAAATTTTATATTCAACAGGAAGGAAATCCCAAACAATGTTCTGACACTCAATATAGAGTGCTTAACACGATCAAATGCCTTTTAGAAGTCAATCAAATAGCAATCGTCCTTTGCCGACTTTGGCGTTAAAATCCCTGAAAGTATTTTCTGCTGCTTTAACAAGATCTACAGATCTTTGTAAAATGTTTCTAAATTATCTTAATTACTGAATATGGTGATTCTGAGAATCCTGGTTTGCATTCTTCTCATTTATTTTATATAGTATTATGTATTTTATTTACCTCAAACATGCTTCTGACAACGTGTGGCTCTTTTGCATATTAACGACCTGAAAGGCCCTGCAGTCTTGATGGTCGGCCCTCAATTCGTCCCCGAGCAGGTACTAGAAGATAATCCTACCCTTAATTTCTACCGATGTTAATTACGGTACTTTAATGACACCACTCAACTGGTCCCCAAGCAAGGGATTTTAATTTCTGGGAACCTCCTCGAGTTTAAAAAAGTTTAAATGTATTTCCACTTTCATTTTGTAATACCAAACTATTTGCAAGCAAAACATTATGGAATGCTCTAACTCTAAAAGTTACTGAACGTTGAAAAGCTGTATTAATAGTAGAATCTTAGAAATTTACAGGGCAATGTTCTTACAACAATCCAACAATCTTTTTAAACTTTTGCAAATTAAATGCTTAAGTTTGGGATTAAATCTGAACCCAAAAATTATTGTGGCAGACTTTGAAATAGCCATTCACAATGTCGTAAGAGCAGTGTTCCTAAATTCCAAAATAGTAGGCTGCAGATTTCATTTGGCACAATCATGCTTCCACAAAATTCAAAATCTGGACCTCGTTTCTGATTACAGGAACTAAAACAGTGAAATAGGAAAATGGGTACAAATATACTTGCATTCTTGAATTCATCGGAAGTAGGAGATTGTTTTGCTTTCGATTTTTCGGAAATACAACGCGAAAGCGAACATCTACAATAATTGCTTGATTTGGTGGACAATAATTACATTTCCGAAGATGCCGTACTTCCGCCTTTTTTATGGGCTGAACTCAACAATAGTATAGAAAGTAGCACAAATGCATTGGAATCTTTCCATGCTAAATTTAATACCAGATTCTATTCGGCACCACCCCCAATTTTTCATTTTCCAAGATTTGATTTTGTAAAATGTATAGTATATTTTTATATAAACGTTAAAATACTTGTTGTATGTACATAGTTAATAGTTTTTGTATACTGTTAAGTATTTTAATTTTCAATATACTTTTCAACATAAAATTGATGAGAGTACATTTTGAAAGGTACCTATATAAAAAATATACACACTTTAATTTTTATAACCAAAAGAACTCGTAGCAATACCACATAAGAGAAACAATATTTTAATTTCATTTCTGTATTAAAAATCCCATCGGTGACATGATACTTTGATACTGAGACATAATTTTACGGGGACGAGTTGATGAATCTATTTTTATTTATCTGCTATTGTCGGGGACGAATTGATGTATATATTTCTTCAGGTAGGAGATTAACCAAATTGGTAATTTTAATCCCGGGGACGAGTTAATGCACGTCCGTCTTGATATTGTCCTCTCCTGCCGGATCTTGGATTGATGATAGATGATAGTTAAAACTAGGAGTTCTGAAAGGCATACAGTAGTTCCCCTTTGCTTTCTGAGCCTGGTTTGTTATGTAGCAGGATCACGGGATGAACATCAAGATAATCACACATTTTGCAGATGAAGTTGACATTTGGATAGGAGAGGCTATATCTTGCGCATCACTATCTCTTGCATCCTTTCACTATACCTTCTTCCATCACTAACGCCCCATCAGTGGGTGATCTTTAATGGGATATATTTGTAGAAGTCGATGAATATGTATATTGATTGAAAAGGAGGAGAAAGAAGAATCTTAGAAACTCGTGGTAGGTCTATTTTCTTTTTATGTGAACGTCACTAAAAAATTAGTCTTTATAATAGTTTGTCTAGTTATCTCTGAAAAATCTCAACATTTGGCAGCACCGCCGAGGCTGGAAACTCGTCTGACGTCACCAAACCAGCGGCAGCATGTGAAGTGAGCTTTCGGCGTTTTACCTTGACCTCTATCTTGTAATATTACACACGCATCGTATTGTTTAGTGCATCTTTTAACTAGACAGCCGGCCAGAGTTGAGTATAATATGTTAAATTGTTAACAATAGCTCCTTCGCCAAAAGTTACAATCGTTTCGGTTTCGGTAATTATCTGATTAAGCTCGAATTTTTATTATAGGATGTTAATCATGTTTATTTGTCTGGAAGAAGAAGTTGATAAGATAAAATTACATATTATACTCGTATTAATAAAAAAGAAAGAAATATAATTATTATCTCTGGTGATAAATCCTATTTTTATATAAGTAAGCGGTTTATTTAAGCAGTCTGGCATCCTGCGACTCATAATGCAAGGAAAGATAGATGGCAGAAGAAGCATGGGAAGAAGACGAATTTCATGGCTGAAGAACCTGAAAGAATGGTTTGGATTCAGCTCAAAACAAGTATTTAGAGCTACTGCTTCAAAAATTCAAATAGCCATGATGATTGCCAACCTTCGTAGCGGAGATGGCACCTGAAGAAGAAGAAGCTGTTTAATAATCGTGGTGAATTCTTTAACACTCTAAGGAGAGACGTGGAGATGATACAATATGTGATAGCTTTCCTTGCAAGGAAGGAAACATCATGGCATTCATTCATAAACCTCCTAGAATTAAATAAAATGCGTTCTACAAACTTAAAAATCTTTTTGAATTTACTAAAGCTAGTTATTTCACAGTTGATTACCGTGATTGTGTAGAGAAACATACTGCGGTCGGTCAAGCGAAACGTAGAACAGGGGTTACTGAGAGGGTATCAAAGTTGCTTTCCTACGAAGGTAATTAAATCCATTTACTAAGGCTGAAAATCAGTACACACATTCTAAATTAAATATAAATAAAAGTTATTATAGTCGGTCAGCTGTATGACGGGACAGAGCCGGTCGGTCGGCCCCAATAGTCGATTGAGAAAATGAAGCATTTTGGCTCGCAATTTTTGCGTCCAGCATAGACTTACTTGAAATTTTCACAAAGGCAGGGAATAGTCCAAGGATCATTTTCTATATCATGTCGCTATCATACACTAAAACCTTGGGGGTGGTTGCCACCCCATCTCGGGGGTGGGAATTTTTTATTGCATTTTAACCATGTAATTCGATGGAAAAGATACTTCTAAGAAAAAAATGTTTTTTACATTTTCTTCGTAAAATTAATATTTTTCGAGTTATTCGCGCTTGAAAATAACAGTTTTTCGACGAAAAAATCGACTTTTTTGAGAATTGAGGGTTTTTTGAGAATACCTCGAAAAATATTCTATATATTTTTGGCGATAAAAAGTTTCTTCAAAAATGATTTTGTAGGATTTTTTAGGGAGCTATAAGACTGTGTAAATTAAATTCCGTAAGATCCCTTAGTTTTTAATTGGGACGGATTTAAAGGGCTCGAATAAGGGGATGTTTGCTGGTAAATATAGGTTTTAAACAGCTATATCTAGCTAACTATTCACTGTAATGAAAATCTATGCACAGGGTAATTTTAGTCATTAAAAAAGCTACCATTTAGTAGTTTATAATATTTTTGGTATCTTCAGTATTTTCGGAGATATTTTGAAGTAAAAGGTGAAAAATACCAAATTGCAAAAAATCAATTTTTCTTTAAACTCTAATTTTTCCAAAATTAGGCATTTTAAATAGGTCAAACTCCTTGAGTGTATTGATAATATAAATATAAAAGGAACTACAGAAAGATGGAGACCAATTTTGAATTAGGAAGGGGGTAATTTTCATTGATTTTTTCGTAGAGAAAAGCAGGTACCAACATTTTTCTGATTATAAGTCGCTTAATTTTCATGCTAGAAACTTTTTATTATTTTTTTTTGAAAGGTCTAATTGTATATTTGAAAAAAGATTATTTAAGTTTTCCTCGAAAAATGTAAATGTTTCCCATTATTTGGCTTTGAATATTTCAAATTATGCATTTGACGAAAAAAGCTAACCTTTAACATGCCGTATCTCGGTTTGTATTGGTCCTAAAGATATTATTGGAAAAGAATTTGGTTTGTGTTACTAAAACATACAATTTTGATATCTACAGTTTTTCTGATTAAATTCATATTTTTCGAGGTATTCTCAAAAAACCCTCTAAAAAAGTCGATTTTTTCGTCGAAAAACTGTTATTTTCAAGCGCGAATAACTCAAAAAATATTAGTTTTACGAAGAAAATGTAAAAAACATTTTTTTCTTAGAATCACTTTTTCCATCGAATTACATGCTTAAAATGTAATAAAAAATTTCCACCCCCGAGATGGGGTTGCAACCACCGCCAAGGTTTTAGCGTATGATATAGAAAATGATCCTTGGACTATTTACTACCTTCTGTGAAAATTTCAAGTAAATCCATGCTGGAGGAAAAAATTGCGAGCCAAAATGCTTCATTCCCTCAATCGACTATTGGGGCCGACTGACCGGCTCTGTCCCGTCATACAGCTGACCGACTATAATAACTTTTATTTATATTTAATTTAGAATGTGTGTACTGATTTTCAGCCTTAGTAAATGAAAATAATTACCTTCGTAGGAAAGCAACTTTGATACCCTCTCAGTAACCCCTGTTCTACGTTTCGCTTGACCGACCGCAGTATGTTTCTCTACACACTCACAGTAGTCAACTGTGAAAAATCTAGCTTTAGTAAATTCAAAGAGATTTTTCAGCGCTGCCTCTCCGTCTATTATTAAGAAAGACAGGAAACATGTTAATAGGTACTCACTTTTGGTTGCCAAAAAATCAACCTCTGCCTAAATTTTTATTTGACTATACAACTCTTGACCATACAACTACTTGATGGTCTCTGGGGGGTATGGAATAGTCTTGGTGCTAAGAAGCGTATAGAGCAATAAGTACACCCAATTGGGGGGGGGGGGGGGGGGTTATCCACATTGGAAATTGGAACGGCGATTCAGAAAAGCAGAGCTGGGATATGAAATAACAGCTGAGACACTGAAAGAAGTGGGGAGGTAGGGATTGAAGTAATACTTAGAATCTATAATGAAATATGCGATGCGAGAAAGTAGTCAAATGCTGGGATAAGCTCACTTTTATTCCTATATTATAGGTTCACCGACAGATTGCAACAATTACCGTACAGTGGCAATAATATCAAGATTCCGTAAGAATAATGCGGATATTTTACACATCTTTGAATTAGGAAAAGAGAAAGCATGGAACTAATGATAGTTGAAGGCAACGTAGTGGCTAAAGAATCCAGAGGAAGATCAAGATGGAGGGACCAAATAAAGGACATTATTACATTATAGCAAGATAGATAGAGGAAAGAAAAATAATGAGAATAATACTGGGACCCAAAGTAACAAGAGAGGAAGAAAGAAGAATGAAAACAAATGCCGAAATTTAAGAAGAATTACAGGGACAAAATATATGGTAGGGGAGCCCAAGCGGGGATTTTTGCAGTTACTCGAGCGCGTCAGATTATCATATGGGGAGAAACGTGGTACCCTGCAGATGTACCTCTGCCATATATTGGCTCTTAACACAGGGGAGTTCGTTTAGGGGGGCCCGAAAAAAAAATCAATCCTTAAAAATACTCGAAATTGTCAGATTAAGATAAGGTAAGTTAAGTACATGCAAAACAGTATATATTTAAAAAATCTGACGATTTGAGCAGGGCGTAAGGGAATTGGTGAGTCACAAAGTTTCACAAGAAAAAGGCGAATATTTCGCGAAATAAACGTCAGATCGAAAAACTAAAAACTACACGTCCAATATTTTTCAAAAATCTATCGATAGATACCAAACACGACCCCTCGCAGAGAGGGGTGGGGGATAAATTTTAAATTTTAAATACAAATCCCGCGATATTTAGCAAAATAAACATCAGATCGAAAAACTGCAAAATACACTTATTTAATATTTTTGAAAAATATATCGAATGGTACCAAACGCGACCCCCCACGGAGGTGGGGTGGGGGGTTACTTTAAAATCTTAAATGGGAGCCCCCATTTTTTATTGCAGATTTGAATTCTCTGCATAAAAATAAGCAACTTTTATTCGAAACATTTTTTCGAATTATGGATAGATGGCGCTATATTCGGAAAAAACGATTAATGGAAATGGAAAATTAAATTAAAAAATGGCAAGCGCCCGCTAAAATGGAAAATTTTACTTAACTTTTTTTGGTTTTAGGACCTAATAATCACAACCCAATAGGTCCCCAAAGCGCTCGAGTGACTGCACATTTAGCATACTTTGCTCCCCTACCAATAGTCACAAACATAAAATCTCTTCGATTAGAATGTATAGGACATATACCTAACATATACACAGACGCCCAGTCAGATATGCTAAGAAGGATATCTAACTGGACATCACTATGACCCAGGTGTAGAGGAAGGAATTACATGGAAAAGAGTCATGGCAGTCAGCAAAGACACAAAATAAGCTATAAATGACATAGAGGAATAATCTCAAAATTAGGATTTTGAACACCATGGCGTTAGCTATAAGCTATCCTAGGGATTGTAACGCTAATAAATGAATGAGTCAGTATATGTATAATAGGGTGGACCGAAAAAGGTCAAAGAAGTAAAAGAAAAGAAAAATTCTTGTGGCTATCGTTTAAAAGTTGTGTCAAGTGATGAAAACAATTGGTGCGAGGGCATTTTGAAATAAAAAAATATCTTGAGGTTCCATATTGGATTTGAAAAATGAAAAAACAAAAAATTATTTTTGTCGAAAAAATCAATATGGCCCTGATCAAATTTCAATGATCGTGTTTTACCAACTAAGTGTGACATTCTAAAATGCTTTCTCTTTATTCGTAATGAACTTAAGTTGACAAATAATAATAAAGATCCATCTATCGCCGACGTCTTGAATGCCGTTGCAACGAAAGTAAAACATATATGAATAAAAGCTTCTATTCCAACATTATCGCATAAGGGCATTCAAGATTTGATTAAAAATATTTATAGAGTATCAAAATCTTAAGCGATAGGTACATAAAAACTCAGCAAGCATCTGATTTATAAATAGAGAAGATTTGCCAGTCTCGAAAGGAGTGTAAAAAGTTATTGAATATCGCGGCTTGCAAGTGCAACATGACTGGAACTGTGTGTGTACTTGTGATAAAATCAAGAAAGTACCAAAAAATGAGCAAATTTTTCTTCAATATCAACGATCATGTCGAAAAATGGCAATTGGACCAGTGGATATTGCAGCATCTGCAGCAATAAGGAAGAAAATGGAAAGAACCATGAAGGCAAAGGCAAGTTCTCAAAAATATAATACTGACGAAATTGTTCTTAAAGCATGTACCGTTGATTCCTCTAATCCTTTCCTAAGTAGCAGCTTGTCTGACTCAAATTCTTCTGATGCAGATGATCATGAAGGAGAATTCATTGCTCCTTTGTCAACAGTTACAGTCCAACCATCTACGTCACAAATACTGCGACACTTCACTTCAATGGCTAGTAGGCTTATTTCATTGCAACGAGCTACCTCTGCGTCATGTAATTAAACAGTTAGATGAACGCACCAGTGCCAGTGGAACACTTGGGTTTTCAGTGCCAATAGGGAAACTTCTGGAACGCTGTGAAGAGAAGGCTGTTGTCGATTTTGTCGCAATAGAAAACAACCTAGCAATATTATAAGAAACAACAGGACTTAGTACCGATCAGAAGTACTTGTACCAAATCAGTCAAGCAGTTGCTGCGGGAAAATGTCCTAATGATTTGAGCCTTAAAAAACCTGGGAAAATATCACACGCAAGGTGGCTGACAGTTGATAATCGGTTGCTTCGATTGTATGTTGGAACTGAATGTCCCAGTCCCTAATTAATTATGTTAGTAAGTTTCATCTAAAAAGTGTATCCACCAGTTTGGTTTTATATAAAACTGTATCCTAGCTGTTCTGATGGTTCAAAACATTTATGGCGAATGATCCATTATTCACGATTTCTACCAGTTGACCAAAGAAAAATTGTCGATGCCGTTATCCAAAGGAATGCTTATTTTGCCCATACCGAAAATGTATTACTCGGTATGATGAAAGATGAACGAAAACATATACGGGAGCTAGGACTAGCCAGAGTGCCGAAAGCTAGAGAAAGTCATAAAGAAAAAAAGATCCGGAGATTCAAAGTACCAACATTAAATTTTAGTGCCGCAGATTATAATGACTTAATTTCTATTTCTGGATTCAAAGTTAGGGCTCCTCCTTTGCTAAAACATATTTCCAATGAAGATGTAAGAGATATGATTGATTCTGGGAATTACAACAACATAGAGGTCTTAAACTGCCATTGTCATACAAAATCCGTGGAAAGAACTGTTAAGTTAGTAACTGAAGCATTAGCTGCTGTTTGTGGACCAGAATCAAGGGATGGCTTTATCCGTTCAAGGTTGCAGTCTAGAAATATTATGCCGTTTTTTAACACAAAATCAGACTACCAATTTTAAAATGTATATTGTATCATAAAACAATTATTTAGATTAAATGAAATGATAAAAAAAAGGTTTTTAAATTTTTTTTGTTATTCCCAAAAATTTAAATTTAATATGAACCTGAAGATAGGGTCCAATACAAAAAAGATTTCTTACAGTTTTATTATACATCAAAACACAACTTTTTCGCACTAGCCCCATAGAAAATAATGACTTCGAATTTTTCGTTCCACCCGAATGTATAAGTACTCTAAATAGGGTAACTTAGTGGTTAGGGTAAAGGTTAACATTTTTCTTCTTTATTCCAGAGTTCACTCATTTGCTGGCTGTACAGCATCAAAGCTCGCTTCATATTTAATCGTCAAATAATACTATTTTTGTTAACAACCTCGTATATCTGGAAATAGGCCGTATAAACTAATTAACATTTATAAACAGTTTTTTCCTTTTGATATAATGAGTTGAGTGTTCATTCTGATCCATACATTTTTAACAATACTTAAGCTACTAAGTTGCATAAAATCTCAGAAGAACGTACTTCATCATCATTCTCTTTGCCTTATCCCTATGCGGGGTCGGCTTCCCTAATTGCATTTCTCCACACAATTCTATCTTGGGCCATATCAATGTTAATCCCCTTTACCAACATGTCCTGCCTTATCGTCTCCCCCCAGCTCTTCTTTGGTCTTCCTCTCCTACTCCTTCCAGGAATCTGCACTTCAGCTATTCTTCGTATTGGGTGGTTAACGTCTCGACGTTGAACATGACCAAACCATCTTAACCTATGCTCTCTCATTTTGGCATCAATTGGTGCCACACCTAGACTTCCCCTAATATACTCATTTCTAATTTTATCCTTCTTTGTCACTCCACTCATCCATCTAAGCATTCTCATTTCCGCCACATGCATTCGCTGTTCCTCTTTCTTTTTCACTGCCCAACATTCAGTTCCGTACATCATAGCTGGTCTTATGGCTGTTTTATAGAATTTTCCCTTCAGCTTCATTGGAATTTTTCTGTCACACAACACACCACTCGCTTCTTTCCACTCCATCCACTCAGAAGAACGTACTTAAAAACGTGAATATGAATTCCAGAAACAAAACCATACTTCAAGTTTCCCTTTGATATCACCAACGGGAAGAAGGTGCGTGGCCCTCCCCTCAAGTGCGTGTACCGCCGGAAGCTGTGTATTTAAAAACAAAAACCTTTTGTAGTAGAGTCAGTTGACATGGAGGCAGGCCATCTCGAGCTCCACTGGACCGAACAGCCTCCTTCTAGTCGAGCCCCTGCCGATTTCAAAATATTTTAAGACGTTTTACTCAGAATTTGAGTTAGGTCATTGTCGAGAAATTACATGCCTCTTTCTTGCCTTTCAAAGATAGATTACCAGCATTGAAATCCGAGATTTTACACTTTTCGGATATTTATTTTTATTTTTAGGGTCGGTTTGTGTTGTGTTGGGCAAATGTTTTAATAGAATTTGGGGTAGATATGCTGAAAAAAAAACGGAAGAAAGGATTTTTATTGACGTTTACTTATTTGGGGTCATAACAATCACAGTAAATAGAATGAACAGTTATTTGAAAAGGGTTGATTCTCTATAGTAAAGTGATTTTCAATATTTATATTTCAGGGGACTGATTAACTGCAAGAGTTTACAGAAACCGAAAAAAACTGCAGAAATTGTAAAAAACAACATTTTGTGGGTTTTTTAAACTGTATTGCGTAAATTCTATTTATTTTATGTAGGTATAAAGCTAAACAGGCCTTGAATGTCTACAATCATAGGGCTGAAAAGTTTAATTTTTGATTACAATAATTACTATTTACATTTATATTTAATATTTCTTATGTTCTTTCTATACATTTCTTAACCACTTTCTCCCATTAATTTTTGTCCAACGCTTTTTGTCTCCAATTCTCAGTATGTATTACTTTTTCTAAGTCTTCATATACCTACGCTGTCCTTCCATCTCTTTCTTGGTCTGCATTTTCTTTCTTTATTATATTCTCTTTCGCGAGAATACCATTTTCGGCATTCTTTCAATGTGTCCTAAATATTGCATTCTCTGTGCTTTGTTCACCGTCGATATTTTTGGTTTGTTATATAATTCTTCTTCTTCTTTCTCTAAACTCCTTATGCCCCTCATTGGCGTCGGAGATATAATTCTCAAGTTCTTCATTATTCCTTTCTCTCCATTGACCAGCTAGTTTCACATCTTCATACATTGCTCTTTGTATTTTCCTTTCCCATTACCCATGCATTCATGCATATGTAGCTGTAGGCCTGATAATTGTTTTGTAGATTCTAATTTTGTTTTTCTTGAGACATATATTTGGATTTCATTATGGTCGCAATGCTCCATACTTTTGTGTCCTTTTGCTATTTTTGCCTTTATCTCCCCTTGCTTATGTCTCTTTTCATCTAATTTTACATCCAAGTAGTTAATTCTGCAATTCTTTTGAACATGTATTTATTTTCTCCTTGTACTTCCAATGTGATATTGTCTTCTTTTCTTTATCTGTTTCTTCCATTATCATGTATTTTGTCTTTTCCTTATTTATTATAAGTCCAAATTTTTTTGCCTCTTTTAGTACAGTGTTCACTAATCTCTTTAGTTTTTTCTTACTTTTACTATGCCCAGTTTTAAATCCAGTTCCCAGTTCCTGCATATTTATTTTGCTTTTCTGGGAATTCCTTCCAGTACTAGATTAAACAAGTACTAGATTAGACAAGGATGCGTGTTGTCACCTGACTTATTTAACATTTATGGTGAACATGTCATGAGGATGGTTTTAGAAGGATGGGCCGGTGGAGTAACAGTAGCTGGTAGGGAAATCTCCAATTTAAGATTTGCTGATGACACTACACTTAATAACAGCAAATGAGAAAGAAATGTTTGATCTTCTGCGAAGAGTTGAGTACGAAAGCAATAAAGTTGGTCTGAAAATCAATAAAGCTAAGACAAAAATAATGGTGGTCGACAGATTCGACACTATTCAACTGACTAACATGTTACAAGAATACCAGATAGTAAACACCTTTGTCTATCTCGGGTCTAGTATAACTAACGATGGCATGGCAAAAAATGCGATGAGTCGCATAACTAAAATATTTGGAAAGACAGATCTATCTCTCAAAATATCAAGATGAGACTGGTGAATGCCCTTGCCCTTGTATTCTCAATATTTCTATACGGAGCAGAGACTTCGTATGCGGACTCTTCGCGCATGCGAGCGCCAAAAAATTGATGCCTTTGAGATATGGTGCTGGAGAAGAATGCTGCACCTGCGTATAACTTGGACAGCTCATAGGACAAACGTTTCCATTCTAAACCAACTCAAGATTAAAAAAAGGCTGTCCACAATATGTCTGCAACGAATACTGCAATTCTTTGGTCACGTGGTTCGCAGAGGTGACGACAGTTTGGAGAGATTAATTGTTTCTGGAAATGTTTCAGGGAGAAGATCAAGAGGACGATCACCAACTAGATGGTCTGACCAAATAAAGCATTCAGCTGGAAACTCATTCTGCGAAGCTCTTAGAGCAGCTGAAGATAGAGACCAATGGAGAAACATTGTTAGGGATATCGGAAGAAATCACGATCCTCAGTAATAAGGAAACGACAAGAGAGAAAGAGAGAGAGAGATTTATATTTTTAAAAAGCATTAAGGATATAAAAGTGTCCTTCTACATCCTCCTTGTATACCCATATGCAGTGGCGCACCCAGGGGGGGTTTTGGGGGTTAAAACCCCTCCCAGGGCATATAAAGAAGAGTAGGAAAACGTAACTGGTCTTTAACAAACTATACAAAAAATTTTCTGTGTCCAAGTAAACCCCCCCAAAGGAAAATTCTAGGTGTAAAACCCCCCCTAGAGGAAAATTCTAGGTGCGCCACTGCCCATATGCCTTGTTTCTTCATTGCGAAGTTTCAGTGATTGTTTTATGCTGTAGGCTACCAATCTTTCCTATCCTTAATCCTTGTATTATCAAATGTAAGGGAGGCACGCCTAGTAGAGCATCCAAGAAGAGCACGTTAATTACAAAACTGAGTATTTCTAGTCATTTATAGTGTGACCAACTCCAATTCAGTCGAATTCGGGACAAGACTGAAAAAAATTCCTAAAATCCGGGACTTTTGAATGAAAATCGGGCCATTTTTTAAATACAGGTTTAATATCATCTTTTAATTATTGATTATTTAACATTTTTATGTTGACAATGATATTTTGATGGGATTAAGCAAATTAAGCCACAATTGGTTGTAATGATAATTATATTTTTGTTAGTTTTTGACGTTTCGACTTCCAAGCCGAAAATCGTATACCGAAAAATTAGAAAATCAACTGATGTTGGATTTTTCATGCAAATATAATCCCATCAAAAATATAATTGTCAAACATACAACAAGAAAACAGTTTCTGAACATTTTTATGTTGATTACTTCTTACTATCATATTATTTGTCGACCGATTGAATTTACGTAAAAATGAGAAGAATTCAATTTGATGTGAATTCTTAAAAAAATAACTTATTCAAAATTTCAAAAGAGAATTTTGCCAAAACGTTGAAAATTCGGATGGCCCGGAAGCATTGTCCGGGACGCCGGGACACGACTTCGTCATTCGGGTCATGTCCCGGATTTTTCGGGCTAGTTGGTCACACTAGTCATTTAGTATGCCAATTCGCGTAGCCGCATACCCGAAGGTTAGAATCTCCTGAATAATTAGTGGTACAAAGGCCATTTACAAAAAACTTATATTTTCTTAGTCAGGTTCTTCAATTATAAATAATGGGTGTAAGTACCCAACAATTGTCCATTTGTTTATTTGGCAGTGTAAACAAGACCTCACACTCCACAACCCGCGATGGCTTAAAGCGGGCTTTCAAATCGTGAGTCGAGATGACTTAACAAGATACAACGGGTGGAATTCCAAAAACTCCGTCTCTTTCTCGCCCAAGGGTAGTAGGCTATAACTCGCTCTACCTCATTATCTCACCTTTAGTCTACCTAACCATTCAGAGGTGGATGGTGGACGCGCGGTGTTGCCGATTACTCATTCTGTGCTTGTTCTAGAGGCACATTTTTAAAATTTAGATTCAAGGTGGTTCGGAATACCCATCCGGCCGACTGATCGATATCGATCCTAGTTTGAATCATTGCCTAGTACATAGGTAGAGGTACAACCTTTATGGGAAACATGTATTGGTGATGTGATGAATTATTCACATAGAAAATATTTTTTAAACAATGAGATAATTTTAGATACGCATCAAACAATACACAGGTAAAATTTTTAATGGAGATATAGAAAACATACAAAGATTTAAGAATACAACAATTAGTAACTATTTAAATAATCTCACAACTGATCATTGTGAGATTAACAAAACATTGGTATTTATTTCGTTGCTTCACATGGTCAATACAACATTTTAGAAGATATATTAAGTAGATATAGATCATTAAAGATGTTTCCTTAATTAAATCTTTTACTTTGTTTGTCAGTACCATTCCATGAGAAGTATTGCTCTACTAATTTCTTTGTTTCTTCTGATTTGGGATCCAACTTCTTTGATTCATAGGCTTCATAACCTATTTGCCAGTCGGGACTTAAAGTTAACGCTAATTATTCTTGTCCTCTCCATACCCAGATACCGGAGATTGTGTTGTTGTTGTCTTCTCCAGAAGGGCATACAGATGCGAAGGTTTGCGTTCTCATCTTATCCAGCCTCTGTTGCATACCGGTAGTTAGGTACAGCTCATAAACAATTTGGACAGTTCTTCAGGGTATTTGTCTTTACCATACCAGGGTTTAAAGTCATACAAAACAAAGGTTCCTTTAGGTAGTTCACAGAGGGTGTTTTTTCTCTTGTATTCTTCAGCAAGACCGGCTTCTGCAGCATCTAATTCTTCTGGGTGTTCCTTTTTCTTATTTTCTTTAGGTGTTTATGGCTTCTTCTCTTGTTTCTTTTCTTGCGGCGTTGAAAATTACTCATTTTGTGCTTGTTCTAGGGGCATACTTTTAAAATTGAGATTCAAGGTGGTTCGGAATACCCATCCGGCCGACTGATCGATATCGATACTAGTTTGAATCATTGCCTAGTCCTAGTACATAGGTAGAGGTAGTACCTTTATGGGAAACATGCGAAAAATTACAAATGAAAAAAGGAAACACAAAACGAAATGATGGATTATGAACATACAGTGCGTCCATAAAGTAACGCATAAATTCGTTATTTCGTAAACCGGCGACTTTAACGAAAAATCCCGAAATAGATCGATTTTTATCTTTAAATTACGATTTTTTGGCATATATGTCATACTAATGACGTCATCCATCTGGGCGTGATGACGTAATCAATTATTTTTTTAAATGGGAATAGGGGTCATGTGATAGCTCATTTGAAAGGGTTTTCAACTCTCTGTCCAACAATATCAAAATTAACATAATTATTTATACAGGGTGTTCAAAAAACATTTTTTTAATTAAAATAAGTGAGACAAAAAGAAGAATATATGTAATTTATTTAATTCAAAATACATTTTACTACTGTCAGTAAACAGAAAAAAAATTAATTTGACAAATAAACATTGATTTTCGTTTAAACGAAATGTTCAAACTGCCAAGAGACACGTGGGTGGCAGCTTTAACATTGAATTTAAACGAAAAACAATAGTTATTTGTCAAATAAAATTTTTTTTCCTGTTTTCTGACAGCAGTAAAACGTATTTTGAATTAAATAAATTACATACATTCTTCTTTTTGTCTCAATTATTTTAATTAAAAAAATGTTTTTTTGAACACCTTGTATAAATAAATATGTTAATGTTTATATTAGTGCATAGAGAATTGAATACCCTTTCAAATGAGCTATCACATGATCCCTATTCTCATTTAAAAAAATCATTGATAACGTCATCATGCCCAGATGGATGATGTCACTAGAATGATATGTATGCCAAAAATTGGAATTTAAAAATAAACATCGACCTGTTTCGGGATTTTTTCTTAATGTCGCCGGTTTATGAAATATTTAATTTATGCGTTATTTTATGGACGCACTGTATATTAAAGAAGTGGGGAAGAAAAAAATAGCATAGGAAAAATACAATACGACAAGAGTGGAACAAGACAAAGATCTTCTACCAATATTACCCTTCTTATTGCTACACATTGTTGTTCTCGGTTTGAATTACTTTCTGCTTTAGTTCAGTTTCTGTTAAAACTTTCTTGACTCTGTCTGCTTACTTAGTTTTTGTAGTTCTTGAAGTTCTTTGTTCATTCTTTCGTAACTGGATTTTGTTTTCTTCTTTACGTAGTTGTTTATATTCCTCCTCTGTTTATCAGGGCCTGTGCCCCTGTTGCATCCGTAAATATGCGCTGTCTTTTCTTTCCGTTATAATCTGACATTCTTCGTCAAATCAGTCATTTGTTCTTGTTCTTCTTCGTTTATCTTCCATGACTAGTACTTCTTTCTCCAGTTGTTTTTTATGATGTTTCTGTACTATTTCCACTCCTCAATTATGTTTATTCATGTTTTAGTCTTAGTTTTCCAGACTTTTAGTCTTTAGTTTTAGTTTTCTGGTTTGATGTTTATATATTGTTTATATTCTCTGTTATTGTTCGTACCTTTGAGTCCTTCTACATTGTATCGTTCATGTTTAGAACCTTTTTACTTTTTGATGTTTGAAGCTTTAGCCCTTACCCTACTTTCGAGCAGGTAGTGATCACATTCTGCATTTGCTCTTCTCCTGTTACGGACGTTGATTATATTCGATTGGTGCTGGAGTATACAATTATCATATTTCCTGTAAGTCCATCTAGTTATTACCAGATGCCTTTGCGTTTATTTTTTCGAACGAAGTACGTGCTGAATCATGTTAAACATGATGTCTCCAAATATTGTTTGGTGTCTGAGGATGAAGAAAGATTGAGGGAGATATGAGGGAGTCTCTTCCTCTGAGGGAGGGGAAAATACAGAAATAAGGCAGCTACAAAATCTAAGAATACTAAAATACAACATTAAGGAGGTAAAAATCTCTATATACTTAGGATCCCTTGTTACGTTTGCTAACAATGTTGCAGAAGAAGTGAAGAAGCGAATATTAGTTGCCAAATGTTACCATGGCTTAATTAGGCAACTAAGGTCACAAGTAAAACAAATGCCAAATATACCAAACTTTAATAAGACCGGTACTCACATTGGTTCAGGAATCTGATCATTCTTTAAAAGCCAGGAAAGATTATTAGCCACCTTTGAATGAAAAATCTTGCGGCTCATATACCAAGGACAAAAAAAAATGGAATTTGGTGAAGAAGATACAACTTTAAAAGCTACAAAATTTATCAGGATCCGGATATCGTAACATGCATTAAAATAGGACGGCTGCATTGGATGGGACATGTGAAAAGCATGGAAGAGGGCGAAATACCAAACAAAATAAGCAAACGAGTGCCAGTAGGAAAAAGAACAAGAGGAAAACCGAAGCTGAGATACAAATAAAACAAATAGAAAATGATTATAACAACCTTAAAAATAAAAAAGTTGGAGAAAATAGCACTAAACAGACCAGAGTGGAGAAGGATCCTGGAATAGAAGAGACCCAAAAGGATTGACCAGCCAGTTATGAGGATGAAGAATATAATATATCTTAGTTTTATTAATCGTCTATTGATCAAATATCTCTATTTTATAATTCCTATTTTAAATTGCATTAGATACTATGTAGGCAATTATAGGACCTTTTAGACTAAAAACTTAGTTTCTTCTTTCTTATCGCACTAAAAGCTATAAATCCTTCTTGCACATAAACAAATATAAAAAAAAAACACCAAAAGCATTTGGCAACGTGGCCCGCCGACTGCCAAACTGGCTGTGGGCCCTGTTTGGGCCAGTTCTCATCTTAACCACGCATCGTCGTGCGATTCCTACCTCTTTGGATAAATATTTACATACCAGACCATGACCATACTACCAGCCTTTATTTGTAATCATGCACATATTAACACCACCCTGAATTACTACTGAAAGACAAGCTTAAAAAATGTAAAAGTAAAAAAAGGATATGTAAAGTGGACAGTGAGGTGACAAAGGGGTACACAATTAAGAGTATTACACAATTTCGTAAAAACTATATCCTGCCGATTTCACTATTCATTTTTGTTAGTTTGTATTGCCTTTCTTGTCCTTTTTGAACTTCTTCTTCTCTTCTTCTACGGCACTACAGCCCAAATTGAGCCTTGGCCTCCTTTATTTTTTGCCTCCACCCTTGCCTGTCTGTGGCTGCTCTTCTCCATACACGGACTCCTAAAAGGGCTTGTGCGTCGCTGTTTACTGTGTCTTCCCAGCGCTTTCGTGGCTTCCCAACCGGTCTCTTTCCTTGCATTCTAGCATTCAGTGCTCGTTTTGGTAGCCTATCCTCTCCCATTCTTATCACATGTCCGGCCCATTGCAATCTTTGTAATCTAATGAAGTCTGACAGGGGCGTTTCCTTATAAAGTTGATAAAGCTCGTTGTTGTATCGACTTCTGAAGATTCCGTTTTCCCTCACAGGTCCTAGTATTCTCCCTTTTTGAACTATGCTTTTAAATATGCGAATAAATGATGAATTTTGACTTCCGAATCTTCATCTTCCAAGATTTTTTTTTATTTAGCTTAAATGCCTCGACAACTAAGGCCATGGTACAGTTTATAGTGTAATTTGTAGTGTGTATCGTGAGTAAATGTCTTGTTACTTAGTAAAGTCGACTTCTTTGTCTTTACAAAGAGACGCTTATTGTATCCGAACGTCTGCGATCCCTCCGGTGAGTACCAATACCACAATTAATAAGGGAATACGTTTTTATAAATAATAAAAATAATAAAAAATAAATAACCATTTTCATCTCATTGCAATACGAAGCCAAAGCCGTCTTATATTTCAGTTCGTTTAGAGATCGCAACAAGTACCTTACCAAACGGTTTCAAAACTCGTTAGTTTTTCATCAGAGAATGCATATATTGCTATCTCTTAGAGAACGCATATTATTTCGTTTTTATTTAGTAGCAAATAGTGACTAGCAGTGGCCCAAAACGCAACAGCTAAATTATGTAACATATGAAAAGACCGAAGAATAACCAGGAATAGTAAGCTCAGATTTGTGAATGCCTTTATTTTTCTATAGCTACATATGTAGCTGAAACATTAAATATCAAAAAAATCGATAGAAGTAAAATTTCGAAAGAAGCCTTCGAAATTTAGGTCTGCAGTACAGAAGAATTCTACGTTTTTTACCAAAATGTTACAGGTACAGTGGAAAAGACTATTTTGTTGCTTTGTCCTGTCACTATTAACTAAGAAGGCCAACACCAGAAACTTTGGTGAGAGAGCTGTAAAAATGTTTTAAAGGGGGGTCCTAAAAAGTAGGAGAAATGACCTCCCAATGTCGGTTATGCAGGACTCCACTACATGGCCACGATAATACGCAAGACCAGAAGAGGCTCTTGGGACACCTCCTCCAGTGCCAAAGACCTATCCGGTAAAAACACTCTTATCAACTAGGAATTACTAAACGTATCGTTCTGATCGGCAGAGCATTTTTTTCTTTCTACTTTACGCATAATTCTCTTGTATTCTCACACTATTCTCGTATTGTATTCTCGTATTCTCGTATTCTCTCCTCTCTCTCTCTCTCTCTCTCTCTCTCTCTCTCTCTCTCTCTCTCTCTCTTTATCCTAATTCATGTTCAATCTCGTCCTCACTTCCTCTTATTTTCATACTTGTACCTGAGTATCTCGAAACTGGTTTCCACAGATCAGGTGACAGTAGCAAATCCACCAGTTACGTAATTTATTGTAGCCTGCCTCCCACCTCTCTCTCGAGCAGGCTCTTCTGAATTTCCGAACCTGTTAAGTTATGCCCTGATACAATTATGTCCTGTCAGCATCTGTGCCAGGAAATAATCCAAAAGCAGCAGTCTGCAGCCCTTCAATCTTCTCAGATTCGGACTGAGTACATATCTTCCATCCGTCTTGCGACACTATAATGGGTCTTTTACTCTCTTCTTCTTTGAAACGTTTCCTTGTTATGTCTTCTCTAGTATGCTATTTCTCTTCTTTACTAACACGTGCATCGGAATATCACAGATCCCGCCCTCAACACACTCTATCTGCTCAGGTGACGTGTCTTCTATACAGTGTTGCCAAGTGGCGGATAATTATCCGATTTGCGTACCTTTTGGAGAGTTGTCGTATCTTCTTCGTACCTTTAAATAAATCGGATATTTGCGGATATTTTTCAGTGTATCTACTATCGACTAAAACTTTCTCATCCATATATTCCCAACACCAACAACACATTAATTTTGTTTGGTTCCACCCAAATTTTTATAAATACTAGATGAATGTTAGTGACATCCGATACTTTTCATCTTTTGACAAAAGGGACATGTGCCGATTCTTTTGTTTAGAATTTAAATGCACAAGTGCCTCCACTTAAGGCATACTAATCCAATTCAAATTTCAAAAACCGTTATACAGTGTGAAAGGCACTTTTGGAATAAAATTATTTGTGTCCTTGTTTTAAAGAATTATAAAAAGCGCTGGGACCCGTCGATTTTAATATACATAAATGTGCATTTTTAAATATAAATTTAAATCTACAGGGTGATTGACGCAAGCCTGGCAGAGTCCATATGTTTTTTTATTGGAACATCCTATATATTTTATATTTTTAAAAGCTGCTTAACAATCAATTTTAACGAAATATAATTAACAATAATACAGGGTGAAATTTTGAAATTAGAAAGTATGGAAACTACTTATGGAATAAAATTGTTTGTGTACTTATTTTAAAAAATTATTAAAAAATGCTGTACCCGTTAACTTTTAAATTCAAATGGGCGCTTTATAAACATAGATTTAAATATACAGGGTGCGTCACGAAAGTCTAGCATAGTCCATGATCTTTCGTTTTAATGAATCACCCAGTATATTTTTGTGTTATTAGAAGCTAATGTTATACCTAATTATATTTATGATTTTTTTGAGGAATGTAATGGTACTATGCAGAAAAGGACTTTCCGGCACAGAAACGTCACTTTTCTGCACACTACTGTCAGTTATTCTGTGAGAAAATATTAAGTTTGTTAACATAAAATTGTGCAGAAAAATGCATTTGGAATAGTGGTTGTAAAAAAATCTACTTATTTGAAACTAGTAGTATCTAGATATCTACTAATTAACTCAAAAATCCTTCAAATTTTTTGCCTATAAAAATTATTTAGTCGGGCATTAACGTTGAACGCACCACGGGTATTATGGATAATAACTTTGATACCTTAATAACTACAAGACTGTTAAATGCATTTCTATTGTTCTAGTTGTAATAAATCTTTCGTTGTTAAAAGAGCGTAGGCGCAAAATTTCGGACCAATAATCTTTAAACTTATTAATTTTTTTCGATTTCTGAGAAAACTAATCAATATTTTTGAAAAATTTGAACGCAGAATGAAAGATTACATTATTATCGAGGGCTGAAAGTCCCTCAGAATAAACAAAATGTTTCTTTTGAATGAGATATTTAAAATTAAAAATCACACTCAATATTCTGTTTTCCTTTACCCCTCTAACATATAAGAATAAAAATTATAGAAATCTTCAGAGACTTTCGGCCCTCGGTAATAATGTAATCTTTCATTCTGCGTTTAAATTTTTAAATAATACTTATTAGCTGTCTCAGTACTCGAAAAAATAATGCATTTTAAAAGCATTGACCAGAAATTTTGCGCCTATGCTGTTAATGTAGCTGTACTTTATTTTGTATTGATTTATTTATTATTTATTTTTCCAGTACCTAGTTTTAGGTAGTTATTACGTTTTAATAAAATAACATTTAAAAGTGTTTTTTTTACTTAAATAATTACAATAAATTAATATAACGATCCAAATAATGAAATATTTAGATTTATTTATTTATTTAGAGTTTAACACTTACGATAATACAAAATACGAATAATATAATAATAGTAAGTAAATAGTATTTACATACCCAAATCGAAATAGTTTTCACCCAAAGTAATCGAAAGTAGAACTGGAAGACGATATTTGAATTTTACGTGTAACTTTGCGTGGATTGATATACGAATTTACTAATGTTGAGTCATTCTTACTAAACTTTGACATTTGTCACCTCATTTGTGATTCTACCCGGTATAATGGCAGAGGAGTTACATTGGCGGTCCTACGGACCGACGGAAAGATTGCCCAGGTCAAATATCTCACCTTAGTACCATCCTTGGATTATCAGCTTTTATTTGACACCTCATTTGTCATTCTACCTGGTATAATGACGGAGAAGTTATATTCGCGGTCGTACGGACCGACGGAAAGACAGCCTAGGTCAAATATCTCATCTTTAGTACCATTCTTGGATTATAAGCTTTCATTTGACACCTCATTTATCATTCAAGCTGGTATAACGATGGAGGAGTTATATTCGCCTCGTACAGACCGCCTAAGTTAAATATCTCACCTTTAGTACCATCCTTGGATTATCAGCTTTCATTTGACACCTCCTTTGTCATTCTACCTGGTATAATGACGGAGGAGTTATATTCGCGGTCGGAGGGACCGACGCACAGACCGCCTAGGTCAAATATCTCACCTTTAGTACAATCCTAGGATTATCAGCTTTCATTTGACACCTCATTTGTCATTCTACCTGGTACAATGACGGAGAAGTTATATTCGCGGTCGTACGGACCGACGCACAGACCGCCTAGGTCAAATATCTCACCTTTAGTACCATCCTTGGATTATAAGCTTTCATTTGACACCTCATTTGTCATTCTACCTGGTATAATGATGGAGGAGTTATATTCGCGGTCGTACAGACCGACGGACAGACCGCCAAGGTCAAATATCTCACCTTTAGTACCATCCTTGGATTATCAGCTTTCATTTGACACCTCATTTGTCATTCTAGCTGCTATATTGCCGGAGGAGTTGTGGTTACGGACAGACGGACGTGGATAATACAAAGATTTCACATTTTTTCAAAATGGGTGAAAACAATAATCAGCTAGGATACGAGTATTTCATCTACATATACACGAAAATTTTTAAACTTTGAAATAGAGAATCCAGTAGAATAAAGGGCCGGTTGAGGTTGTTCGAACGCTAATCAGAAATGGAATCAACTGATCATTATCAAATATTTAATTACTGTCAATGTCAACTTTGATTGGGTTGCTGAAAACATAATTGATTACAATTATGAGATTAGATTAATTAATCAAACAATTATGGTAATTATCATAATGATAATTGATTACAATCAACTGATTGGCGTACGAACAACGGATTTTGTTATTTGATGGTTGTTAAGGGGACTAAAAGAATAACATTGGCAACATTGATTTTAATAACAGAAATTTTTTGACCTAGCGTACCTTTTCGTGACAAATCGGATATTTTTCGAGTGATTATCGGATAATCTAGAGAAATGCGATTGGCAACACTGCTTCTGTATGACTTTTGTTGAAACTGCCTATACTAGAAAATAACATGTTTTTTTTTCTCTGATTCTGGCCTTGATTTAGAACTAGAACCTTTAGCCACGTAATTGGATAACTTATCACTAACTCAGATGTAATGTGTAGTGTGTGTGTTGAGTAAATGTCTTGTTACTTTGCAAAGTCGACGTCATTGTCTTTGCAAAGAGACGCTAATTGTATCCGAACGTCTGCGGTCCAACATAGTTAGAATCTCTAAAAAAATGATTTGTCAAAAAACTGTAAAAAGGTATTAATCTGTAAACATTAGATAGATAAGTCAACAAGCACGTTTATCCTTTTAAGACTTTTTTACGTTTATTTTGTAAGTAAACAAATCATTGTAAAAAATTGAATTAAATAAACGTATTATTATCTCAAAACTTAAATAAATTTATCCTATTATCCCTAATTATATTCTACGCCCTAATTCCAAACACACACATTTGCACATCTGGGCACTCTTTACTGCCCTTTTCTTGAGAATCCGATCGCCGTTGCATCAGAATTCTAGGAATTTTAGTTTAAGTGCGTTCAAGGGATGCCTGTTAACCGTTGAAACATATTAGACCAGACTATGTCATCGTCCCCGTGAGGTAAATTATTCCGATTCGTATTTTTGTACAAACCTACTCAAAAACAGGTCCTTATAACAAATCCACAGGGTGGCGGGAAGTGGCGCGGTCGGAAAATTGTTTAAATAATTTTTTAAAACAAATTCAAAAAATCAATTTTTTCACTTCGTAGGTATAATTTTTTTAGACTCTTTGGGTCCTTATAAGCAAAAAAGGTCGGTTGTATTTTTCTCCAAAATTGATTGTTGTCGAGTTATACGCGATTTAAAAGTTAAAAAACGAGAGAAAATGGCCATTTTTAAGGCTTAATAACTCGGTTAATAGTACATTGTGTACCTAGTAGGAAAAGTTTAACATTCCCGGACGATGTAAAGATTGCTGTCGAGGCGCAAGCCGAAACAAGGGAATACAGAGTCCGGGAATGTTGCTTTTCCTGCAAGGTATACATACTATTTTTTCGAAAATCTAACATTTAAATTATATTAAAATAAATATGTTAAAATTTTCAAATAGACATATTCTGACTCAAATATTCGTGATGCCACCAAGTACATGTTTTGTAACTATAGAAACAAAAATATTGAATTGTCAAATTTGACGTATTTGTGTATTTTTGACAGTACTTATAATACATTTGTTCTGAATCTGCTGTAAGGAAAAAATATTTTTCTATGGATGTTATACAATGTGCAACTGTCTCACTACTTACATACATTCAAAACGAACAATTTCTCATGCAGTGAGAAAAGTCGGCCATTGCAGTGGGAAATATTTTTTCTCACGGGTTCTCGTACGGTTTTCCATATCGTCGTCTTAATACTATAACTTGATAACACGAAATTAGTAGTTTTGAGATAAACGAGTTTAAAGATTTTAAAGATATTTGTGCTGCTACCATGATGTTGGTAAATACGGAATTCACTCTGCGGCTCTCAAATACTGTTCCTTAACTTTTTGGCAACTGATCTATTTGGGAATACGGTGCAAATTTGTTTTCCAATATGGAAAAAACTATGAAAAATTAAAGTTATCAACTTTTAGCATTACTATAATGTTAACATTTGGTAATGTCGCATGTTGTGTCAAGTTGCATATAAGTGAACTTTTTAACACAACTAATATTTTATACATTATTTTGTTGAAAATTAGCCCCCTGCCATGGGGGTTACCAGATCTGCTAACAATTCTCGAATTCTTGCATTAAAATGAACCGAATAAACAGATAGCAATTATGTGGTAAGCTCAATGGTTTCAGAAAAACATGTGCTACAACTAGATAACTCGAGTTATCTAGTTATAGCATTCAGTGTATGTCGTATTCACGATTATTTCGATTAAATAATAGCTTGATAACTTATCTTTGTCAACTTTTAGCACTGAATGTTAGGGGCATTTGAGTTTTATCAACTTTCGTCAATCATAAATAAATACTTAACCCGTTTGGAGCGAGCTATTAAGTTTTTACACAATATGGAGGCAAATAAAATACATCTTGTGAACTAGTTATCTCAAAAACATCAATTTTGGAGTTATTAAGTTATAGTACTAAGGCGACGATATATGATCGATGTTTCCATGGTAACATGCACAATACAAGCACAATTTAATATTGTCAAATAAAATGTGTTGGAGCAAAACTTACCAGGAATTACCTTTCAAAACTGTTCGAAAATAACTGTTAATTAGAATTTTAAATAAATAAGGTAAATATATAAATTTTAAGAATATTAAATAACTACATGTATATGTATTTTATTTCAATTTATGTATATAATATACGTAAAAGCACCTAAATTATTCAATTTTGAAGTTTAAACTCATGACGTCATGACACAACCGCATCCATAGAAAAAGTACAGTATACACATGAGAAAATGACATATTTCTCCCTGTTGTACAATATACTATTCCTTATGTATAGTAAGGAATAGCTATTTGTATAACAAGGGAGGAAAGTGCTACTTTTCCTCCCGAGAATGAAGTTTACTGCCCGACGCGTAGCGGAGGGCAGTAATCATTCAAGGGAGGAAAAGGCACTTTACTCCCATGTTATACATATGGTTTTTCCACCTTCCTCAAATAACAAGTCATTTTTTCATTTTTACTTAATTTATTTATGTAACTAACCAACAAAATTTATTAAAACTAAAACTAACAAGTAGGTACAATATAACTGTCAACTGTCAAATATAAGTAAAATTATTAATGTAAACATTGTTAAATCAAAATAACAATTTACTGTTTTTTACCATTCTGCAAACTACTGGGTGTTTTATAAATAAACGTTAAAATGTATAGATACTTAAATAATAAAAAAAGATATTGCACAGGGCGTCAATAAGTTATATTTCATGAATGAAATACTATGACGTCACTTTTACTTTTCCTCCCTAGGGAGGAAAAATATTTTCCTCCCTAGGGAGGAAAAGTACAACTTTGCTCCCTACAATCAGGTCCGGAAAAGTATACTTTCGGTAGAGGTGGGTGGAAAATAACATTTTCGTACAGTTATTTTTCATTTCCAGGCAATGGCTAAGTATAAGGAAATATCGAACGTTTCTTTCAAAAATATCTACATTCCTGACCGATTTTCGGAAAAAATTATTATTATGAAAGTTAGAAAGTGAAAAAATAAAAGTTTAAAGTCCCCCTACATGATCCTGAAAAAATTTGTGTCATTAATTTATTACTAAGTTGTTATTTTTAATTATTAACAATGAGCGCTGAAAGCGTATTTAGGCGGCTGTCAATGTGAGTGCGAAAAAGATGCACCATTCCGGCAGTCCAATGGTGCATCTTACTCGTACCCACATTGATGGCCGCCTCAATACGCTGTTAGCGCTCATTGTTAATAATTAAAAATAACAGCTTTTTAATACATTAATGTCACAAAATTCTTCAGGATCATGTAAGGGGGCTTTAAACTTTGATTTAGTCACTTTCTGACTTTCATAATAATAATTTTTAACAGAGTTAAAGCCTTGAATATGACTATTTTCGCGTTTTTCAAATTTTAAATCGCGTATAACTCGACAACAATTAATTCTAGAGAAAAATCATAAGAGATTTTTTGCTCATAATGTCCCAAAGAATCTAAAAAAATTGGTACGAAGTGAAAAAATTTATTTTTTAAATTTGTTTAAAAAAATTGTTTAAACAATTATCCGACCGCAGCACCTCCCGGCACCGTGTATTTGTTATAAGGACCTTTTTTTAAGTAAAAACGTTTGTGCAAAAAAAGACGGATCGAAATAATTTACCTAACGGGGGCGACGATACAGTCTGGACTATATGGGAAGTTGCGTGTTACATATATCGATCGGATATCGCTTTTGGTATGAGAGCTTCCTTACAGACAGGTGCCGCCTAGAGGACGATCAATTGTCCTTCTCTTCTCGGTTTTGTGCCTTACGATGTTAGGCATTGCTTTGGAACTCTTTATTCCATCTCATTTCCGTAATTCCTCTGTTATCTACCAGTCTACCATAAAACAAGATGCACATTCAAATGTTATTCTGTCTTTTTTCCGTGGTGCTTATGATGTCTACTACAAATTTCTTTGATTTAAAAAATGAATAACAATTGTCAATTTCGTTGCAAGACGAAAATACAGCCGCATCATATTCTAGTCCAATCAGAGAGTGTAGCAAGCACCTCTACCGGTTTCGAAACTTATTAGTCTCTCATCAGGAGGCACATATGCTGCTCTCTCTGATCCAACCAAAACAAACCCCGGCGTGCAGTCACGGATTGCAACGAACGAAATCACATAGATGCCGTAGCGGTAACTGCTGGCAAAAGACTAAGTTTTCAATCTAATTGCATATAAAACAACATAATGTTACTCTACATCCCACCAGACTGAAAACAATGGGAACCTTCTCTGGTTACACCTCCGAGGCTTCTACAATTTGCAAGCCATAACGGATGCTGAGACTAAGGAAGATGAGGGAAATTTTACAATTTATAATTCACGTCCCATTTGCTCATCGCGGTAAAGTTCCAACGAGAATGGCTCCCTTCGTACTCCAATCAGAGTAAACATGTAAATAAAAAATGAATAACCATTTTCAATTTCGTTGCAAAACGAAAATACAGCCGCATGATATTCTAGTCCAATCAGAGAGTGCAGCAAGCACCTCTACCGGTTTCGAAACTTATTAGTCTCTCATCAGTAGGCACATATGCTGCTCTCTCTGATCCAACCAAAACAATCGTTCGTTGCAATCCGTGACTGCACGCCAGGGTTTGTTTTGGTTTTATCAGAGAGACCAGCATATGTGCCTCCTGATGAGAGACTAATAAGTTTCGAAACCGGTAGAGATGCTTGCTGCACTCTCTGATTGGACTAGAATATGATGCGGCTGTATTTTCGTTTCGCAACGAAATTGAAAATGGTTATTCATTTTTTATTTACATGTTTACTCTGATTGGAGGACGAAGGGAACCATTCTCGTTGGAACTTTACCGCGCTGAGCAGATGGGACGTGAATTATAAATTGTAAAATTCCCTCATCATCCTTAGTCTCAGCATCCGTATGGCTTGCAAATTGTAGAAGCCTCGGAGGTGTAACCAGAGAAGGTTCCCATTGTTTTCAGTCTGGTGGGATGTAGAGTAACATTATGTTGTTTTATATGCCATTAGATTGAAGACTTTTTCTTTGATTTCCCGTGTCTTATTTTGCAAGTTCTTCTAATGTGCTAGTGTTTTTATAATTCTTACTTTTTTGTCTTGTTGATACGTCTTAACAAAACCGTCTCTTTGCAAGATTGTAAGCTTCTTTGGTTATATCACCGATGTCAGCAATAAGTATATGGGAACTATTTTACAAGAGAAAACCGTAGAGACAGAAGATAAAGGGCGGTTACAAACCAGATGGACAGAGAGAGTAAAGAAACTACAAGAAACATCGTACGGGCAATACAAGAATAAAGAAAGCTGGACAACCAACGCCAAAAAAGTAATAAAAAAACCTAGACGAACTTCTCACATTAATAATCGCATGTCTACAATGTTGCACAGACTAGAAGGAGATGTAGTATTACAATAGTATCGTTCGCGGTACCTGTTCCGTACTTGTTCAGGATTACTTCGCATGCGCACTTTAAAAATCGCATGCGCACTTTAATAAAAAGAACGCTCTTTTTTAAAGTGCGCATGCGAAGTAATCCTGGACAAGTACGGAACAGGTACCGCGAACGATACTAATATAATCTCTTACGATCGCCCAACTCCTCTATCATTTTCTTGGGGCTACGCCCATGTCTAAAATTTTTACCTGTCACACGCACTTATGTTCCATGAAAATTCCATCGAATCTGACGGCTATTAGTTGGTGGTGGATTGTTGGTTTAGGACCATTTCAACTTTTAATGATAATGATTAGGACCTTCGTGAAAAATTGGATAAATTGTGGTAGAAACAGGACGTGGTCAACACATAAAAACGATTATAATCTTTGTTTTGCAGACTCATGATCATTTCGTTAAGGGCCGAGTGCCCGAGTGGATGTTGAATTCATTTAAGAGAAAAATCAATTTAAAAAGGTTTTAAATTAGCTGAGACCAATCAGAGTGGGTATGATTATATCATATTTTAGATTAAGATTTTGTATTAAAATACTCCACTAGAAAAAATGGCTTCTTCTCCACCATTGTTTTAATCTCATACTGAAAATGAATAAGAGAAATATGCAGGCTCAAATGAAAAAAGTATATCAAGCCACAATAAACAAACTGTAATTAATGGAACCTAGAAGTGTTAGAAGATACTGAAATAAGAGAAAAATTTGAACAACAGATGAATGGAAATGTATATGTCAAATCTCATGAGCGAACCTATAAAAATAAAGAAAAAATTGTATTATTTAAAAGATGGAAATATGAATTAAAAAGCAAAATAAACTAAAAACCAAGAAAAACAATAAGGAAAAAAAACAAAGAATGAAAACAAAGAGAAAAAAGCGAATGAAATAAATAATAAAAAAGAAAAGTGACTGGTTAAATGTGAATATATAAGATATTGAAAAAAACAAAAAAATTATAAAATAAAGAATTTTATAAAGAAGTCAAAGCAACAAAAACAAATAGTATCATAACAGGAAGACAAAGAATCGAGAAGATAAAACTGAATTTGGGGATGAACAGACTGTCAACAGCATATTATTATGGGAAGAATATTATAAAAAAAATTGTATGCATACGATACACGAGAGAGAAAACACACTGTGATGAAGCAGAACGATCAAAAGTACATCATAAATACTTAACACAGGAAGTACCATAGAAGAAGAAGTACAAAAAGAAATTAAAAACCGTACAATATTCACAGTTTTTAAAAGTGTATTTGATATAATCAATCGGACGAAGATATTGAAATACATAATTAGAACATCTGGGGATCCTAAAAAACGGTTAATGGAAACAATGAGTCTTAAGTGCACCATAGTAAAGAGAACATTGTACTGAACAACATCTAAGAAGATTAAATCTAGGGAGATTAAATATAAAACAAGGGAGTGAAGCAAGGAAACTCTATCTCCACAACATAAATATTTAATCTGATTCTAGAAAAGAGAGTAGAGACGAAAGAATTTTGAAAGACAAGAAAACATATAGAATGAAGAAATTGGCAAAATAGAAAGAAAACAAAATAAATCATTCTTCTTCTTTACGTGCCATCTCCGCGACGGAGGTTGGTAAACATCATGGCTATTCTGATCTTAGATCAGAAATTTAAATGTCCTTGGTAAACAAACACACGTTTGTTAGTTATACACATTACGTGACCCAGATTACTCCGCACAAGTGTACCAGTTGTCAATCTTGTTGTGTCAGCAATCCAATATTACATATTCCTAATTCATGGCCAAAGCCGACTCAGCATAAATAATATCAACACTTTCTCTTTTATTTATATACACAGTAAACATAGGCAGGCATTCTAATTTCATTGCGTGATCATTCATCATTGATAATTGAGATACACCAGAGGGTGAACGTACATTAGCACACCAACTCTTTACGGTCGTACTCCGAGTTGAATAAATGAATATACTGTGAGTAGTGTTTACTTCATCAACCGCTATCGTAGGGAGTAACTACCACCAATCACTCTGAGATGGTCCAGATGATGTAGAACCAATATAAGGTCACTCCGGTTAGAATGGCTTGGACACATTCCGAGATAACCAGACACAGATGTGCTGAAAAGAATAATTAACTGGACACCACTATGGTCCAGGTACAGAGGAAGGCCTAAAAAAGATGGCTGGACAGCATAGAAGAAGATATATGAAGAAGATATAAGAAGAAGAAACAGGAAGAAATGAAAAGGAGTCACGATAGCAGCAAAACACACAGGAATAATCCACATCACCTTTTCAACCAAGAACGCCAACTTTTCGAAACCATCAAGCAAAGGAAAACGGTAAAATTGAAGGCAAGATAGGAATAGGACGCAAGAAAATGGCCTGGCTCCGAAACATAAGGCAATGGACAGGGATTATCGACATTCAATCTTTGATACATATTGCAAGAAATAGAGAGTTTATGGAAAATGTGATCGCTAACATCCATTAGTGGATTTGGGACCGTTCAAGTATTACGTAACACAGGTTGGGGGGGGGGGGGGTCAAAAATCTTCAAACATCGCGTTACGTAATATTTGAACACTCCCTTTGCATCTGAAGAAGAACAAAAGAACAAAAAGAAGTACAAAACTCGCTAAAATATTAATATATCCTAAACGAACCAACGATTTTATAAGAGAAAACAAATTACATGTCTTCACAGCAACTAGTGTTAATGTTTAATGTCTACTTTCTTTCTCGTTCTCTCCCAATGTTTTAAACATATTTCAAAGTAGTTTCATCCTTTTTGCAACCTTATACAGGCCTTTACCATATCCATTCATGACCGTAATTAAACCAATTTACTAAATGAGCCGCTGAAAGGATAACCGTAGGTGCGGAATAAAAAAAAACCCTCCATTGTGTACTGTGAGAATCCAAGAATAGTAAGAATAAACTTCCCTCTTTATTTATTTAAGTAATTTCAACATGTGACCGTGTATCTATCTAAAAATAGTTGCTACCTTCTCGTGTTCAGGAGGAAAAGGTATCATTAACACATCTCTTCTTTGTTTTTCTGAAAAAACAAACAAGAGTTGCCCCAGGCAGGCGAGTCTGGCGCTAAAGAGAAGCTATTTTGACCTACCTACTGTTTTTTCTGTTTAAACTAAAACAACAATCGAGATACGGTGGAAATTACTTAAATTTTTTCGTAAATTGATCAGACATAAAAGCATGGTATAGAAAAAATGTTTTTATCGCCAACCGTCACTAAATTCATTCATTATTGTACTCATTTGACGCCATTTGCGACAGCAAAGTAACACTTTATTGTACTGAAAGAAGAATTTTACTTTACCTTCCGCGATTAATTGAGAATGAATGTAAGTGGTCCATGACAGTAATCGTTTATTTATTTGAGTTAACTAACAATTTATTTACTTTAATCATTAAAATATTTGCAAAATTTACGACATTGTCAATTAAACTTATGTCAAAAAGTGAAATTCTGTAGTATTTTGTAATTATATTGATATAAAATAAATAAAAACTTGACCTATTTAGTAATTATTCAATATTGATAAATATCGATTAAAAATCAAAAGCGGCCATCATGCAAAAGTCATCTGTCATCACTGTCGAAATTTTTATTTCGTCTAGAAGTTAAAAAAAATCTTAAATTTTAAATTGTAAGTAAGTGTTAAAACCAATATCAAATTGTTGGCGATAAAATTTTGTATGTACTGTTATGCTCTACTTTTTCTATTTATTTAGATTAATTAGCAAATTCTTAATTTAATTGATTATTCAATTATTTTATTTCTTGCCTATGTAAAATCACAACTAAATTCCAATTAAATTTTCCAATCAATTATATTCTCAGGGCTAATCTTGTATTTGATACAATACCTGTGATCTGTGGCTTCTAGTATTTCTGGATGCTTACTTCTTCCAGGGTAGAAAAAGGGAAATTGAAAATACTCAAAATCATATAAATGTAATCTATTGTTTTTATCAAATAAGCCGTGTATATAAGATTCAAAAAATACTAAAATTTAACTTTGTTGCAACAATCTCTAACTTAATAAATTAAACTCTAAGTCTGATATCTCCTTGTTTTGACAAAATATTTATTTGCTTAATTTCTTATTTACTCATACTAAATTGAATGAATTTTACTTTTCTTCTTTTGAATTGATTTCTCAAATTTGAAATGACTAACTGCGTTAAAAAAATTGTTCAATAAACAAATAAAAAAATACGGTTTTGATATAAATAAATTTTCTCAATTCCGACAAATGATTTGACTAACTTTTTATTCTTCACTCCCTCGTTTTCTGGATTGCGCCGTCCTTGATTCTCCCAACACGTACTCTCTGGATGTTGCGAAAAAGTTCCTCTCGTACAAACTGCTTCCAAGAAAAACACACAGGACTTGCTCGAATATCTTGTGCACAAACGGATAATAATCAGCTACTCGTTCTAGACAAAACAAAGGAATCTCCCTCGGACCAGAAAAATTAACTCTTCAACCGGTCGACGATTTGGTTTCAACTTGATTCTGCTCGCAAAGGCCGATCACACCACTCTACACTGATTCTACACTTTATAAAAAATTGGACTGCTCTCTTCCGATGTCAATTACACAGTGTCTTTATTTTTCTCTCAAATCCATACTCTCACATTCATTATCTCTTCTCCTGATATTTTCCATCCAATAAACAACAACCTCTGTCAAACCATTTATTTCTTAAGAAACCAAATATTCTTTCAACAACTTTTCCAATTTGTCAAATTTCAAAGAATATCATAATTAGTTCTTTACTACTTTCTACTTTTACAACTAAAAACTAATACAGTTTGTTTACCACATTAAAATACCTTCCCGGAAGGATCTTAAAAACGTTATTGTCCCGTCAACGCTCTGTCTACTTTCTAATCACCCACTTGTTTGTTAATGTACCGTCCATTTCGTCGAATAATTATCACTAATCGTTTTAATCTTTCCAAAACACTTTTTTAATAGCAAAATTAAATTCTATACGATCTTGGTCATATACAGGTTGATGAAAAACTATGATTTTATGGTCGTTGATATAAATTTAATTTTTTTGAATTTCCTTAAAAAAACAATTCCACAACAGTACCTTGTCAGTAAAGACTCTTTATAATATAATTATATAAGTTATAAGTTATATTATAACTCGTTTGTTATTCTCCTCGCTCGCTAGGCTCGCTCTGCTCATAATATCAGACTCGTTCGATAAAGAGTAACTTTACTGACTTGGTACATAAATAACTATTATGCCATACCATTAAATAAATACCAATAAAATGCCTGTAGAATTACATGTCTATTTTTTTAGATTTCTAGGTTGATTATACCTACAGTCGGAAAAATGAAAGAATACCCATGAACGAACATATAAAACACGCTGTATTTTCCTGTCACCCTGTCACAAAGAAAATTGCCCAGCGCAAGTACATGTAATTATAATTATTGCATGTATTTGCGCTGGCCAATTTTTTGTGTGACACGGTGACAGGAAAATACAGCGTGTTTTATATGTTCGTTCATGGGTATTCTTTCATTTTTCCTACTGTACATAACCTCAAAAAAATTAATTTTTTTTGGAAAAAGTTGACAACTTTTTTTTGGAAAAAGGTGACAACATTTTTTTGGAGAGGCTGCAATTTTTTTTATGTTGTGTATTTTTCGAAACTATATTTCTATTTTTTCAGATTTCTTCGTAAGATGAGTCTTCAAAAATCTGAATAACTGGTGTATTAGGGCGTTCTGGGGATTTTTAGCGTTTTATAGACTTCAGAATAGATCAACTCAAGGTTTGTTTTATAGATTATATATAATTTAAAGTATTGTGTCCTTCATGACATTCAAAAATGGGAGAACGGCGTTCAGGCCTCCCAAAAAAAGACCAACAAAAAACGCCCAAATTTTTTTTGTATATGAACGTGTTTCTCCTCTTTTTGAATATCCTAAATAACTGTTACTTCCAATTATATATAACCTTTAAGAAAAACCTTGATCTTATCTATTTCGAGGTCTATAAAATGAGAAAAAGGCCCAAAACCCCCTAAAAACAAGTTTTTTCGAGTTTTTAAAGGATTCGCATTTTACGGAAAATCCGTAAAAAATTGTAAATATAGTTTTTAATAAAATACACAAAACCAAAACACAAAATACAAATATACAAATAAAATTTTTTGAGGTTATGTAAACTTAACCTACAGGTCTATAAAAATAATAAATGTTTTTGGAAGCCTCAACTATGCGCGTAATTTTTTTGAAATTTTGAAATTGATTGCATTCCACCTAAAAAAAAAAATAAAAACGAAAAACAAAAGTTACGTTTTGTGGCAGTTAGGTGAAGAGGAAGGGGGTTGAAGTGTTAAAATTGCGCTTATTTTTTATCTTAAAAGTCTTATTTTTAATCACATGGAACGTAAAAAAATGAAAAAAATTTAATTCTTGTTGTGGGGCAGTTTGCCTAGCTTAACGGGGGTACTACCCTTTAAAAGAAAATACAATTGTTTGGTTCTGGGGTTGGTTAGCAAGTATATATGAATTCACTGATGATGTACTGATAGGTCCGAAAACGTTCTGAATGAACCTATTTTATTTAATCCATTGGGATTTTTAAAATTTCATTAAATATACCTTTTACATAGTAGAAGTGGTTTTACTTCATGTTAGAGATTTTTAACTATATGGTATACAGACAACCCAGGGAACTACCCCTTTTAGGTTAAAATACAATGTCTTTACGTGTGAATTGTAAAAAATCTACCAACAATTAACATTTCTAAGTACCTTCTATATTAATTTACAAGGCTAGATAGCAGGATCACTTGAATGAGAAGCAAAAGTACCAATATAATGTACAATAGTACATATTGTGGTGTGATGACAAATTCGAACAACATTTCTCAGAAATTTTGTTGAAAATAAAATGTAAGAATCGGGAAAAAAATTAAGTAATATTAATAAATCAGTAAAGGGCCATGAAGATATAATTCCAGAGACAAGTAATTGTATTAATCGAATACATAAAATAATTCTATCTTATCAGGGCCGGCTATCAGGGCGCTGCCAGGGCGCCATTTTTTTTAAGGGTGGCAATTTTTATACAGTCAATTTTTGTCTACCAAGGGTCCACCACGTGAGGGGGGTGCGTGGTCGCCGATATTGCCCAGAGCGGCAAAATCGGCAATAATGCTAAGACTGATAATACAGGGAAAATAAGAGGAGCAAGGAGTACAGAAAAAGGAGAGTGTCATGAAATCAATTGTCATCGAAAAACTTAAGGGACTGGTTTAAGTGCAGTTTCATAGAACTTTTCAAAGCAGATTAATTATTTATATGGGAAATAAGCCACAATTAAAATGAAAAAAATGTATAGTCCTGAAAGAATCAGATAGTAAAAAGAAAAAAATCAAAGAAGCGGCTCTAATTATGCTAAATGAAACCAATTGTGTCGCAAATTCCTCGGTAGAATGCAGTAGGATGTGGTTACCCATACTGAAAGAGGAAGTCAATAGAAAGAAAATACCAAGATTAGTAAGTCAATAATATCGAGCTAGTACATATTTTATATTTTAGTATTACTTATATATCTAGTATTATTAATATTATTTATAATTTAAACATGTTACAAGTCAGAATTTGGTATTATTTTTTGAGAGTAAATTAATGTAAGACCAAATACTTACGATGTCGGGATAGTATCACAGGTTTTTCCTGGTTTTCCCTTGTGATTTACTATGAAGTCTCTAACGCGAGAATTTTACTGTCGTTGCATTTGGTTGTCTTTTTAAAGACATATCACATGCTATAATTTTTTATGACGGATATTCTTGAGTTGGGGTTAATTTCATGTAATCGAATGAACTATCTTTCAGTAAGTCGTCCCAGGAACGCAACTCATAAATATTGACAATATCATTTTAAAGTCTTCTACTTTAAAATGTATAATATATGTCTGAATTGCCAATATAAATGAGTGAGATTAAATAAATTATTAGAAGAATTTTTTTGCTTAGCAACAACACTTTAGTTTATTTTAGTAATATTTTGTATTTTGACAACGGCACCCGATTTGGGCGTCGAAACGTTAATAAAATTATTTTTTTCATTTTAATTGTGGCTTATTTCCCATATAAATAATTAATCATAAAAATGCCACAAGGAAATAGCTTCAGAACAACATTTTCAAAGCAGCGGTAGATAGAGTAAGGATAGTGATGATGATATCAAACCTCCCATTGAGAAATGGCACTTAAAGAAGAAGAAAAAATTGAACATATTGGAAACTACATGTAGATAATTTTAAATTGGGTAACGAAAACATTTATTTTAACAACAATAAAATTCTGTGAAATTTACCTTTAAAACAAAATATACGTAGAACTATATTTCTTCTTCGGCTGGTTTACTGTAAACTGGATCTTCTCTGCATCCTTTCAAACCTCGTTCACGTGAATCACTCCGGATATCTTGTGATCCCGGCGGCGACCAACTCATTCTGACATAAATGCATACCATCACCAAACAGTTTCTACTAGTTTTAGCCATCAGGTGGTCGAAAGAAAGAATTTTGATGCTTACTAATCAACACTTGTGCTGCTATGCAGTGATTTTCTTGCAGTCTAGCAATTAAATTTTTCGCCTCCTCTTTTTGACCTTTCTTTTATCCCATTTCTTCATTTCTACTTCCGTCTTCATATCAAAATCCTTTTTTAGACAACTTTTTAGCAGCACCCGGATCAGCCTTGAACAACTTACCTAAGAGTCTCGAAAGACTCACAGATTAGTTACGCTTATTGACCACTTAGAAACTGTCAATGATCCACTCTTATATCTCACAGTTATCAAAACCTCGCTCTCACTCTTACTCCGTGGAGTCCCTACCTTTAATAAATATTAAAATATATAGCTAAAAAACTCGTAACATGAAGTAAAACCACTTCTATGTAAAAGGTATATTTAATAAAATTTTAAAAATCCCAACGGAATAAATAAAATAGGTTCATTCAGAACGTTTTCGGACCTATGGGTCCATCATCAGTGAATCTAAAATAGAATAAGTAATCCCACTATTAAAATTGAAAAGATGGTTGAAATTATGAACGTTAAAAATGTGGTTATGATTACTTACTCGTGAATACTTGCAAAATAGCCCCAGAACCAAACAATGGTTGTACTTAAAATTCAACCTACATTACAGTATTGTGAAATTGGATAGGCTAAACGCCGATGTTATAAGAATACCTCCGGGAACATGGTGAAACTCTAACCGAGAACCCTGACCCCAACGAGGTCTGCCAAGTGTCAAAAATTTGAAAGGGACTACTTGTCATGAAAGTGACAGTTAAGGAAAAGGTAGTCGATTTTCAAAAGTTTCAACATAAGATCATGATCTTATGCCAAAACAATGATGTGATAGAGATTTTAATATCTGAAAGGTCTGCTATTTAAATCTATTGTTTTTAAAAGAGAAAAAGACAAATGTGTTTTACAGAATTTAGAATTTAAAATTATTTGAATTTAACTGTTACTAAAAATCGACTATAAAATTACACTGATCAAATTAATTGAAAAGAAAAATTTGATCTGATTGGTAATAATGATGAAGATAAAACAGGTGGTGATGAGAGAGAAGAAAATTAAATTTTGAACTGGTATACAGAAATATATGCAAAAATTAAAATCTAGGCAAAATTTTTATTTGGACTATGTATTGGTGGTTGTATATATTGAAGGGTAATATGTTTATTTAAATGTGAATGAAATTGTTAAAAAAATTGATTGTAGTTAGATATAGTCAATCGTATAGTAGGAGATAAGTATGATTAAAAATTGAGTTTATTATGAAACATATTTAAAAGTTAAGAATGATTCTTGTCATAAGGGGTGAGTGTGGAAATTAAATATGTTTCATAATAAATTCAATTTTCAATCATACTCATCTCCTACTATAAGATTGACTATATCTAACTCTAATTAATTTTTATAACAATTTCATTCACATTTAAATAAAAATATTTCCCTTCAATATATACAACCACCAATACATAGTCCAAATAAAAATTTTGCCTAGATTTTAATTTTTGTATACCAATTTAAAAATTTAATTTTCTTCTCTCTCATCACCACCTGTTTTATCTTCATCATTATTACCAATCAGATCACATTTTTCTTTTCAATTAATTTGATCAGTGTAATTTTATAGTCGATTTTTAGTAACAGTTAAATTCAAATAATTTTAAATTCTAAATTCTGTAAAACACATTTGTCTTTTTCTCTTTTAAAAACAATAGATTTAAATAGCAGACCTTTCAGATATTAAAATCTCTATCACATCATTGTTTTGGCATAAGATCATGATCTTATGTTGAAACTTTTGAAAATCGACTACCTTTTCCTTAACTATCACTTTCATGACAAGTAGTCCCTTACAAACTTTTGACACTTGGCAGACCTCGTTGGCCCAAGATGGTTGTCCCGGAGATTGACTTTTAAGTACAACCAGTGTTTAGTTCTGGGGCTAGTTAGCAAGTATTCACGAGTAAGTAATCATAACCACATTTTTAACGTTCATAATTTCAACCATCTATTCAATTTTAATAGTGGGATTACTTATTCTATTTTAGATTCACTGATGATGGACTGATAGGTCTGAAAACGTTCTGAATGAACCTATTTTATTTATTCCGTTGGGATTTTTAAAATTTTATTAAATATACCTTTTACATAGAAGTGGTTTTACTTCATGTTACAAGTTATTTAAACTATTATATCAGTAATTTTGTATTTCATTTTATATTATATTTTTAATTAAACAATTATTAACTATATTTTACATTATTATTTAAATTTTTATTTATCTCATATCTCCACCAGACATACACTCCTACCTTTACCGATAATAACGAACTGAAATTAACGACACGGTACTGGATGCTGGAACAAAGAGAAGATTTGTTAGTTGAGAAAATACAGATGTTTTGCATTAGTTAAATTTAAAACAGAATAGAGATAATATGCATCCATCAGAAGTACAAGAATTTAAAATTGACGAATTGACGATAAGGAATTGACGAATGAGATAAGTCGACCAAAAGTCGACTTCAACGAAATAGCATTGGTCCATAAATATAAATACTTAGGGCATGAAATCCAAATTGCCAGGGACAGTCAAACTGCCGAATTACAAAGAAGGATCACCTTAGCATGGGCCGCATATAAAACTCTATCTTCAAGAGCAACATGCCAAATTATTTGAAAAAGAAGACGTTCCACCAATGTGTGCTTCCAGTCATGACTTACGGCACCGAAACATTATCGTTGACCCAGGCCACAGCAATCAAACTTGGAGAGGCCCAAAGAAAAATGGAAAGGTCACTACTTGACCGTTCCTCTCTCAGAGACAGGGAGACTGACTCTCAGAGACAGGGTCAGAAACGAAGAAATCAGAAGAAGAACAGGCGTCACAGATGTCATAGAGCGAGTAGCATGGCTGAAGTGGAATTGGGCGGGCCATGTAGCCAGAATGGATAACGGTGGTGGACCCAAAAAATTACAGTGTGGAAACCAAGAGAAGACAGAGGAAGTAGAGGTAGACCACCTACACGATGGACAGACGACGTCAAAATGATTGCTAGGAATTGGTTATATGCGATTTTCTAAATCCCCCAATTTTAAACTAAAATTCCCCCAAATTGAAGCTCAAATCCCCAAAATTTAAATTTTTGTCGCATTTTAATAGCTTTGTTCGCGGAGACAGTCCATGACTGGTTTCTGACTGATACGCATGCGCAGTTCCGTTTTCAAGCGCTTAAAAACGGAACTGCACATGCGAATCAGTCAGAAACCGGTCATGGACTGTCTCCGCAAACAAAGCTAATGAATGAGTAGCAGTAGTACACGGTAGTATCCAAATGTAGAGAACAGCAAACCAAAATTATACTACTTATCAACAGAAAATAATACATAGGTTTTATCGTCTTCGATTATAATATGACAGTAGAATATACAATACTTTCTATGTTTTGTTATTTCCTGACCGTGAATTTTTAAATAGAAATATTTTTATTCCTGGGTTTTTCGGTCTAAATAAATGAAACACTATTCTTGCTTAAACGTTTCGGCTATTTGCCATTTTCAATAAGCACTTTAATGATTATAACATTACACTTTTTACAATATATTTTCACATACACGTTCTATATTTTAATATTCACAAAAATGTATGCTTCATTCTCGAGATGTTAACGAAGAATGAAAGAATTTAGCCCTGTCAGGCTAGGCTGGCACCATAATATGTTAGACACTTCAAAACGTTCTTAGGTCGTAAATCAAGATTACGTATATTATAAAGGAGATCGAATTACACATAGGAAAAAAAAATTAGATTAACATTCACTATTTAGAGAAAAGAAAGAATATTTTGTAAGGGTGATTTGAGTTTGCGAGTTTGAGTCCATTTTGTTTATCCAGGATATATCTCATCGACATAGTTATATGTTTTTTCTGTCCGTTATCTGTCCCTGTATAATTATCTACAACGCATACATACATCATTTTTCACGTTGATCAGATACCTCAGTTCCGTATGTCAATTATGTTTAATATCTCATTTTGTTTGTTCGTTTTCCTTTTTACATGATCATCTTGGTTTCATATCAATATCAATCCAGCTTATTTTCAAAATTCTCCGATACTATTCTCACGAGCCAATTACTTCTATTATAAATATTACTACTTAAATATACCCCCTTTTTTATCGTCCAAGTCTAAATTCTATAATAATACAAAAAATACATATCATTTCAGTATTCATATTTTGTGTTCGCAAACTCAAATCACCCTTACAAAATATTCTTTCTTTTCTCTAAATAGTGAATGTTAATCTAATTTTTTTTTCCTATGTGTAATTCGATCTCCTTTATATATACGTAATCTTGATTTACGACCTAAGAACGTTTTGAAGTGTCTAACATATGGTGCCAGCCTAGCCTGACAGGGCTAATTCTTTCATTCTTCGTTAACATCTCGAGAATGAAGCATACATTTTTGTGAATATTAAAATATAGAACGTGTATGTGAAAATATATTGTAAAAAGTGTAATGTTATAATCATTAAAGTGCTTATTGAAAATGGCAAATAGCCGAAACGTTTAAGCAAGAATAGTGTTTCATTTATTTAGACCGAAAAACCCAGGAATAAAAATATTTCTATACTTTCTATGTATATTCACAAATTTAATTTACCATGACCGTTAAAATTCTCCATAATTCTTGTCCCAAAAAATCCCCCAGCCATATTTGCTTATAAAAATTCCCCCAGATGCTTTCAAATTACCCCAGAAATGGGGGGAAATACCCCAATCTGGCAACTCTGTGCAGGAAGTCCAAGACCGACAAAACTGAAAAAAATTAGGGGAGGCCTATGTTCAACTTTGGATGCAGAAGGCTGGATGATGAATTGACGAATCATCTTGAAATTTTTTTGTGCAATATAAGGACTACTTGACTGAACTTTCATGCAATATCAAAGTCCTAAAGCCATTTTTGCAAAAGGTATAGCACATTTTTGATTTTCTAAATTTTAGCCTTATTTTGCAACTTTCGAAGCAACAAATGATCGGATCAAAATTCCAGAACTGCCATTTTAAACCTGTGCCCGTGTACTAAAAGATGAATACTCTATGATAAGAAGAAAAAGAAGAAATATTTAGAAAAAAAATAAGATGGAAAAAAAATGAAAAGAATGTATCAGAAAAACAACCCATTCATGAGAGATGATAAAGGGATACTGCTAAATGAGCTGGAAAAAATAATAATAAGAAACTGGTAAAACTTCACAGAACTGCTAAATAAGAGCGATGTACAGCTGGTTCCTAAAAAAACTGATACGACTCAAAGCGTATTTTGTAGAAAATTGAGCAGTGTATTTCGAAGGATAAATACTTATTATTTACATACTGTCACTGTCACTGCCAAATGGCTCAAAACCTCAAAAAATGGCTCAACATGCTAGCAAAAGAACTAAAAGCAAGAATTTTAACGAAGTTAGAAGATGATTGGTCACTATCTGCCGTAGTGAACCATTTTAACGTAAGCAGAACAACAGTTTTTATTATTAATAAAAGATGGAGAGAACAAGAAACTCTCGAAAGAAAGCCAGGTTCTGGAAGACCAAAAATATCTACCGCTCATGAAAATCGTACGCTTTCGGAGAGATTAGAAGAGAATCCTTTTGAATATGCGAAAACTGCAAGAATTATGTCACAGTTTCCGGGAAGAAAGGCAACAACTTGGCGCAGAATTAAAGCATCGCGTCGTACCGAACTGCAGCAAAAAAACAAGCCTTTTTATTTGAAAACTATCATTTATATATGTTACAGTTCAAGTTGATTATCCAGTTGGAGTTGACTATTCCTAGTTCGAGTCAACTCAAACGGCTGGTTTCAGTAAAAGTTGATTATAAATATAAAATGAAGATTTATATTCAACATTTACTAGTAAAAGTAGACTCCAACTAGGAAAAGTATACTCTTCCCAATGCCATTTAGTAAAAGTTGATTCTGATTCACAGAAACAGCCGATTCTAGAAATTAAATGTTACTGAATATGTTCAAATTAGTCTAGGCTGTATCGTCGCCCCCGATAGGTAAATTACTGCGATTCGAATTTTTTGCACAAACTTACTCAAAAAGAGGTCCTTATAACAAATCTACTGGGTGCCAGGCAGTACCTTGATCGATAAATTGTTTAAACAATTTTTTTAGATAAATTCACAAAAATAATTTTTTCATTTCGAACAATTTTTTTTTAGATCATTTGGGTTAGTCTGAGCAAAAAAAGGTATTTTGTGATTTTTCTCTAAAATTGATTGTTGTCGAGTTATACGCGATTTAAAATTTGAAAAATGCGAAAATAGCCATTTTCAAGGCTTAATAACTCGGTTAAAATCCATTATTATGAAAGTCAGAAAGTGACCAAATCAGAGTTTATAGCCTCCTCTACAAGATCCAGCAGAAATTTTTGTCACTACAGTAGTCTCTCTTTATAGCGATTCCCTATATAACGATAATTCCTCTATAACGATCAAAATACTAAACATTGTTTGGTTCGTCATAAGGACAATGTATTAATTCTTTCTCTATACCGATATCGTTCTCTCTTTATAACGATAACTTTTCAATATTCGATGACCTCACTTTTCAAGAAACAACTGATAACCATTTGCGTTTGGCAATAACTAAGATAACTAAACCGTGAGAATTTTACCAATTAAAGATAACAGTTAATTGAAACACAGGGAATAACTGAAAAAGCTCTTGCGTAGGTGTAACTTGATAAAAAGTGATTAGTGAGTGATTCATTTTTTGGCTCTAATTTAGCAAAAATTTGGTGGTTCAAATTTCAATCCGATATGCAGAAAGTTGAGTACACGCTTTTATCGTTCGGGCGGTGTGCCTTAACTGTTTTCACACAGATTATAACGATCAGATGGACACGAGGTCATGAAGGCTGAACCAGAAGGATCAGGACGATATTATCCTTGGATGGAATAAGGAATGACCGAAGATGGAAAGGTCCAATCGTTTACATTGACGAAACAAAGACCACGTTGCTCAGTCGGAAGAGATGTGGGCGCGGTTCTTTGGGTTGGGCTTCTGTTACAATGAAAGATGTTAAATGAATAAATAATGGTATGCGAATAGAGCTAATGAAACGAAGATAGACAAAAGGTAAATAGATAACATTAACTGCTGGTTTGACACTTGGACTCTAAGGAAACGGAAATACTTAATACTCAAACGAAAATATAGGGCGCCAGGTATTTTGACCAAAAAATACTCAAAGGAACAATAATTAACGAAACATAACACAACAATAACAAATTAGCAAGAATGCTACGACAAAACAACATTGTTCTTAGTCTTGAGCTGTAAATAATAAATAAAAAACGACATCGTACACTTTAACAAAACATTTATTAAAATACTCAATGAAATCTCTTAATGCTCACATAATATATGCAAATAAAACGTAAAAACGTCAACCACAAAAACAAAAATTACACAATAATTATTTAAAAATGGTTAACAAATTGCATATACGTTGGTGTATTCACCAACACCGCAAAACTAACAAAATACGAGATGTACCTATAATGTAAGTGAACGAATATAACTCTTATTAACTCAAAAAAAAATAAACTGAAGTTACTCAAAAAAATAAAAAAACGATACTCTAAATAAAACTTATTCTTACCGTTCACTTACAACAAAAAAGAAAGAGCTCTTTGTTTATATATATAAATCTAATAATACTCAATAATAATACTCTAAAGATACTCAAAAAAATTTACATGGTGAAAATGTCTTTTATTCAAATATTAAAAATAAAAAACAAGTGACCGGCATATACGTAAATGTCACTATTAACACTAAAAATGGGCTAAAACTGTAAGTCAATGAGCTTATCCCACGGAAGAAACACAAACATAAGTTCCTTGTTCTGGACACGCGAGAAGACATCTCAATACTTCTAATAAAGGATGCGTAACTTACTTGAAGCAGATGTAGAGGATGCCCTTAGAGGCATTCTTTATCTAGGCCAGGTCATTTACCCAGCGGCGAAGTCGAAATAAAAGGAACGACAAAGAATAGCTTTGGCCACAGTGTAATGTGGATTCAGGTGCTAGCGATAGGTGATAACTGGGACTTGGGCCAGGGACCAGCCCTGTGAACAAAATTAAGTATTCACAGCGAGTGTTCTATAAAGAAAAGGGTTTTGTAAAGACTTACCAGAAGAAAATTCTAGGCTGGTCCATCACAAAACAACTAACGTCCACTACATGACTGACACGGCTTAACTTACTGCCACAAAGTTTAACTCACGAATGCCAAGATATCTCAGATTTCTGATTAAATAAGACTGACGGCTTGGGGTACGCGACTTGCCAACGGTCGCCACAGAAATGCAAAAAAGGGCCTTATTAACACTATAAAGGGCTTAGCAAGCCTAATACTTAAGATGAGTTATGGGATGCAAGGCCCATATCATTCACCAGAAAGCTATTAAAGTTTAACATTCGACTCTATCGATAGCACATATGTGTTTCTAAGAAAAACACGGCACTAGAGATTCTGGAATCTACAGGGAAATAAGTTAAAATCCATGTAGCAATGAAAACTGAAATAAATTCTACACTGGGAAAACTTAAACGTTATACAGCTTCCCCCCACGATTTAAACCGTGGTGTAATACCACTGTTTACAATCGGAGTCTGCAGTAAGCACCATAAACAAAAGACTGACCATCAAGCAGTAGCCTGACACAGTTGGTAATGATCTAGACACACTAAAATAAATTTTGGTACTTGAGGTGCTTGAACACAAGTGACCAAATCGGAAAAAGCTAATAAGCAATAAAACTCAAACACCAAACTAAAAAGGGTTATCTCTATGATAAACTAAACGCAAATAAAACACAAAAACTAGGAACTATATATACAAGGACTACTCTAATTCTAAACGACTAAGGCAGCAAACACCTACAGTGTTGCTTAAATCCTTAACATAAAACTAAACATTCAACTCGAAGTCGACTCAAAGTATGGTTCGTTGACTCGCAGGTACAACAACCAATGGCAGATATCTACACAAATGGCTCTAGCCAAACTAAGAAGGTGGAACATACCAATGTTGAAGTTTTGGACGCGAAAATCAAAGTTGCTCCAGCTCAACAAAGGCGAGTAGCCAACAAGGTAACGTAGGCAAACTTCGTTATGGTTGTCCCCTCAACCGGTGACTAGGTAATCGTCAAGCAATGCTAAGATTTTGACTGCAAGATCAAAGCAAAAAAGTCTCGAAATTTTATGACAGGGAAAGAAAACAAGTTGGCCAAAAGTTCCGTAAAAATCTTGTGGGGTTAACCACGGCGGAAAATTTTCAATCAAGAAACTCCCAGAAAAACAAGGAATGTAATCACGACAAGATATGTCTGAATACATTATAAGATATTAATATAAATAACTTTATTAATATTTACTCAACTAAAATAAAATCAACTCCATTGGAATTAACTCAAAACCAAACGCAAAATTAGCACAAGCAAACTCAATACAAAAATATTTGTCATAGTGCTTCCACTAACAACAAACAAACTCGAGCTCTAACAAACTCGACTAAACGCATAGGTGCCTTGGAGTCTCTCATCCAGGACTTTATGAGCTACACTCAAAAATTGCCACGAAATCTTTCATTCGGGACTTTAATAATAACAGACGCACTAGTTATTGCTAGTGGTTTGCTTATTTGATTTCACTTTGCCGGTCTAGGACAAAGCATTTCGCAATCAAACGTTCTTAAAATAAGTATAATGTTCACAGAACACTAACTCAAAAAAATATTTACTGCTATCCCGATAACATGAACCGGAAGAGCCTAAACAAATTCAAACAGCAAACAGAATACAAAAGCAAATAAACACGAGTAACATATAAAATTACCAAAGCACAATTACTATCTCACGTAACGAATAAATTCGAACTCAAACAAAAGGAATAGAGAAGTTAGTAAAACATGCCAAGGAGTTCTCAACAAAGAAATATAGAAAGAAATGAACAAAGGAAAGTTCAGATAATTGTCGAAATCTACCTTTAATTAGGACCGGAAGTAATTACGCATACTAGACGCCTTATTATTATAATATATATGATAATATATTATTATAAAGGTACTTAAATCGTTAGGTTAAATCACAGGTAGCTCACAGGTAGGGAAGTGTTACAATTTAATAGGGACTTAGGTCCTAAATAGATACGACATTTTATCGAAATACTATTTTATGAAAGCCGCAAGAATAAAATTGATTCTGTAAATACATCTGGGCCTAGTACGTGCCTGTATTTAACAAAAAAATTTCACCCTTTATTAGCCGACACAAAATTGCCAAAACATTATCCTAATTCACCCAAACTATCGACAGAACTAACAATAATTACTCGAATTCTTTTACTCGAAACAAAAAATATTTGCATTATCTGCTAACTAAACATCGAAAATTTATATTCACGAGTCAAACTACTTGTGAAATATAAACAAGCAATAAGATGCTACTTTTTACATCTCATTAATACCTAAAATAGGGTCATAGCCCTTTAAAAATATCTACTATCAAAATAAGTGTATCTACAAGCTTTTGCGGTTGCAACATATGCTAAATAAAAGCTAATAAAAACATTACGCCTCTTTATCTGAAATTAGGGTCAAAAGACACACTTAAATACCTCTAGCCCTGACAGATGTTATTGGGGGTGGGACAAGAATTTTGAAATGTCAACCACCTTATCGTAGGCTAGTCGAAAAATATTAAGATTACGTAACGGTAAACGAAGACTCTACACTGAAAAAAGGAATATTTTCTGGACTGGAAGTAGTTTTGTACCGAATAGATTTTAGAATGCTGATATTGGAATGGTAAAACATAATTTCTCAAACATATTTCACAACAGCATGCGCCGAGGTCTTTCACTCGCGACTAATAGCTAATTGTAAAAAACAATTTCTGGAATGGACAGCTTAACTTCTTTCATTTAAGACTTAAATCACAAACCTAAAACAATAGCATGACGGAAAGCTGCAGGACTCTTTCATTCTCCAGACTAACACCACGACATGACTAAAAACTCTCTAAAACCACTCAAAACATTCTGGTACTGAAAAACATACGATATCAACCAAATAGGATATCATCAAAAATACATAACCACATAAAAATCCAAAAATATACTGCACAGAAATCATTACAACAATACTATTCTACGAGGTCAGAAAAGATTGGTCATAAAACCGGACAGAACAATATCGTTGAACGACGAAGAAGCATGTACCCGAAAATTTAGAAGACAACGCAATAATAATAGTGATAGTTGCTACCTCTAAAAACAGTTACAAAGCATTTCATGACTCAAAAACGGTACCTAAATGCAATAAAATAAACGCAATACAGTACAAAAAATATACCGCAACACAATACATATACAAAAAATATAAAAAGTAAAATGCACTATACATACACTGATATAATGCAAACTGAAATAAATCACAAAAGTTGCAAAGTACTACACAAAACAAAAGTAAAAATCAAAAAGTTAAACAATTACAACTTCTTTGTGATTTGCTACAAAAAATACACAGCTCAAGATCTAGATACCTTTACCTTAATTAGATACATAACAAAAGACGTATCCCTTTGACATAAGGAAAAGTAATAAAAATGCTCAAATCTACTCAACTAAAAACATATCTAAAGAAAAAAGATCGATACTATACTATATACTTCACAGAATGGTACTCTAGAATGCGAAAAGGCAGGAATGAAAGTGTAAGGTACTACACTGACATTTAAATACTAAAAACGGAAATAAACAAACTAAAATGTGTCAAAATATTATTATCTATTAGCGAAAAATAACTCAAAAAATATTTTATCAATAAAAATAGCTACAAATTAGCCAAACTTAAACAAAACAAAAAAAAAGAAAATCAGGTCTAATAGGAACATGATAAAAAAGAAAATCATGCTTCACGCATGGACAAGAAAATATATATAGCCCGTGAAAAGGCAATTGACAAAGCTCTACGAAATTATGTATAAGGCAACCATAGGTAACAGAAGAAGTCCCACGTAATTTGTATAAGGCTCCACGAGAGGGCGCCAATTTGTATAACGATCAGATGGACACGAGGTCATGAAGGCTGAACCAGAAGGATCAGGACGATATTATCCTTGGATGGAATAAGGAATGACCGAAGATGGAAAGGTCCAATCGTTTACATTGACGAAACAAAGACCACGTTGCTCAGTCGGAAGAGATGTGGGCGCGGTTCTTTGGGTTGGGCTTCTGTTACAATGAAAGATGTTAAATGAATAAATAATGGTATGCGAATAGAGCTAATGAAACGAAGATAGACAAAAGGTAAATAGATAACATTAACTGCTGGTTTGACACTTGGACTCTAAGGAAACGGAAATACTTAATACTCAAACGAAAATATAGGGCGCCAGGTATTTTGACCAAAAAATACTCAAAGGAACAATAATTAACGAAACATAACACAACAATAACAAATTAGCAAGAATGCTACGACAAAACAACATTGTTCTTAGTCTTGAGCTGTAAATAATAAATAAAAAACGACATCGTACACTTTAACAAAACATTTATTAAAATACTCAATGAAATCTCTTAATGCTCACATAATATATGCAAATAAAACGTAAAAACGTCAACCACAAAAACAAAAATTACACAATAATTATTTAAAAATGGTTAACAAATTGCATATACGTTGGTGTATTCACCAACACCGCAAAACTAACAAAATACGAGATGTACCTATAATGTAAGTGAACGAATATAACTCTTATTAACTCAAAAAAAAATAAACTGAAGTTACTCAAAAAAATAAAAAAACGATACTCTAAATAAAACTTATTCTTACCGTTCACTTACAACAAAAAAGAAAGAGCTCTTTGTTTATATATATAAATCTAATAATACTCAATAATAATACTCTAAAGATACTCAAAAAAATTTACATGGTGAAAATGTCTTTTATTCAAATATTAAAAATAAAAAACAAGTGACCGGCATATACGTAAATGTCACTATTAACACTAAAAATGGGCTAAAACTGTAAGTCAATGAGCTTATCCCACGGAAGAAACACAAACATAAGTTCCTTGTTCTGGACACGCGAGAAGACATCTCAATACTTCTAATAAAGGATGCGTAACTTACTTGAAGCAGATGTAGAGGATGCCCTTAGAGGCATTCTTTATCTAGGCCAGGTCATTTACCCAGCGGCGAAGTCGAAATAAAAGGAACGACAAAGAATAGCTTTGGCCACAGTGTAATGTGGATTCAGGTGCTAGCGATAGGTGATAACTGGGACTTGGGCCAGGGACCAGCCCTGTGAACAAAATTAAGTATTCACAGCGAGTGTTCTATAAAGAAAAGGGTTTTGTAAAGACTTACCAGAAGAAAATTCTAGGCTGGTCCATCACAAAACAACTAACGTCCACTACATGACTGACACGGCTTAACTTACTGCCACAAAGTTTAACTCACGAATGCCAAGATATCTCAGATTTCTGATTAAATAAGACTGACGGCTTGGGGTACGCGACTTGCCAACGGTCGCCACAGAAATGCAAAAAAGGGCCTTATTAACACTATAAAGGGCTTAGCAAGCCTAATACTTAAGATGAGTTATGGGATGCAAGGCCCATATCATTCACCAGAAAGCTATTAAAGTTTAACATTCGACTCTATCGATAGCACATATGTGTTTCTAAGAAAAACACGGCACTAGAGATTCTGGAATCTACAGGGAAATAAGTTAAAATCCATGTAGCAATGAAAACTGAAATAAATTCTACACTGGGAAAACTTAAACGTTATAAGATGTTGTCCTCTATTGACTATTGACGACTTCTAAGTTTCAATTTCGGTTGTATCTCGGCCTGTGAACAGTCAAGATGTTTTCGAAAAAGCGTAGAGTACTCTCGGTTAAAGAAAAGTTATCGATATCTCGGGCAATAGAGAAAATTAACACAAGTTATTTAGTACAGTACGATTACTATTACAATAACGATTTTTTTCTCTTTCTCTCTATATAACGATCTCTCCTTATAACGATGAAAATTCCCGGTCCCTTGCATATCGTTATAGAGAGAGAGAGGACTGTATTTTATTACTAAGCTTTATCTTTAATTATTAACAATGAGCGCTAAGTGCGTATTAGGCGGCCGTCAATGGTGAGAGATAAAGAGATGCACCATTCCGCCCGTCCAATGGGGAATCTCACTCGCACTCACATTGACGGCCGCCTCAATACCCGCTTAGCGCTCATTGTTGATAATTAAAAATAATATCTTATTAATGAAATAATGACAAAAATTTCTTCAGGATCTTATAGAGGTAGCTTTAATTTTTAATTTTTTTAGTTTCTGACTTTCATAATATATAATATCGTATGGCATTTTTGCCTTTCGGAGAGTTCCGGCGCCAATTACATCTTTAACCCTGTTTCAAGTAACTAGTGTCGATGTACACTAGCCCAGGGGGACCGACGGCTTAACGTGCTCTCCGAGGCACGGTGAGACGGCTCGTGTCATTATTGGAAATAAAATGGTTTGTCTTTGGCAGGACGGCAAATAATGATATGTACCACCAGTGGTACATGTACCACAGATTGAGAACCGCTGCTTTACATAATATGAGATAGAGTAGATAAAAATTATTTTTGTGAATTTGGTTAACAAAAATTGGTTAAACAATTTTTCGACTGCGGTACCGCGTGACACCCTGTGTATTTGTTATAAGGATTGTTATACGGATGTATTTTTTTGAGTAAGTTTGTGCAAAATATCGAATCAAAATAATATACCTAACGGGGGCGACGTTACAGGCTATACTAATAAGTAGTTGAAACGGTCAAAACAAAGAAACGCACACTCATCAAAAATGCACTTTTAATCAACATTTACTGAATCGATCCAGGAAGAGTCAACTCCAACTAGTAAAAGTTGATTTAAATTTTTAAAATCAACTTTTACTGCTCGTTTCAGTTGGAGTTGACTCCAACTAGTTGGAGTCAACTCTAACTGAGAATCAACTTGAACTGTAACATATACACTCTTTATAAAATGCAGAAATTCAAAATAATATCAAAATTTAGACCTTAAGGCAACATTTAGACCTTAAGGTACATAATTGGCAAATATTTTACGGCTATCCCTACCTTTTCTGTCTTTGCATGCCAAATTACGTGTAGTAATATTCACACTGGTATGGATATGTATTTAAATATTACTAGAATGTCATTCTACTTGACAATGTCATAATTAACTTAAAGAGATGGCTTTTGAATGTTCTTGGATAACTGTTATTTGTATAATTGCAAATTATTAATTCAGTTAATGAATGTGATAATTTTTTCACTAACTATGTATTCAGTGATTGTAATAATTTATATGTACAAAAAAACTAATACTCAATCGAGAAAAGAGGAAAAGTGTTTAAGTGATTTTTTAGTAATATATTGTTACTATGGAACGCTTACAATTTTGAACATCTTTAACAACAAAATACTTGGATCACAGATAATATCTTGATGTATTTCCTGCTTGGATCTTTCATAAATAATACACAATAAATAACTTTTTATAACGTTCACGTCTTAAATCAATTATTTATCAAATACACTATATATCAATATTATTTAATCAACAACTCAAAATATTCCCGATTCATGTCAAATATTTAAAATTGTCACTGATTGTCACTGTCTGACTGACAATATGCTGACAATATTCTATTCGACTGAGTGCGTTGTATTACAGAATGAAAGACTAAATTATTACCGAGGGCCAAAAGTCCCTTAGAATAAATAAAAAGTTTATTTTGAATGAGATATTTGAAATTAAAAATCACACTAAATTTTCTCTTAGTTTTTCACCCCTGTAACTTATTAAAATAAACATTATAGAAGTTCACAGTGACTTTCGGTCCTCGCTAATAACGTAATCTTTCATTCTGCGTTTAAATTTTTCAAAAATACTTATTAGTTTTCTCTTTCTCAGGATTCGAAAAAAATGAATCCGCATTTGAATAGCATTGCAGCCGAAACTACGTACCCATCCTCTTAACATATGCAATCAGTTGTTTGTTGTTTGTTTGTCTATTTTATTACTTGTCTGTCATAATAAATATAATATAATGTCACACCAATCAAATACACTGCTCAAAATAATCAAATCTTACTAAGAGTCGTATCATTTTTTTTAGGAACCGGCTGTACAAAAGGAAACAAACCATGAAATTGAAGATGATCAGATAGCAATAGTAATACCCACAGAGTAATAAATAGAGAACGAAATATAGAGCCTGAAAAATAACAAGAGCCCAGGAATAATAGAAATATCGGCCGAAATGATAAAATCAGGAGGGAAAAGACTACAAAAAAAGATCCATGAATTGATAAAAAGTAGAAAAAATGCCAGAAGAGTGGACCCAAGCAAGGATATGCCCTATACATACAAAAGGCGATAGAATGCTATGCGAAAACTATAGAGGCATTGCATTACTAGAAATAGTTCACAAAATCTTGGCACAAAGTATAAGAAAAAGGCTAAATCAATATTCGGAAAGAATATTGAGAGAATACCAGCAGGTTTTAGAAACAACAGATCAACGACTGACCAACTATTTGCTTTAAAAGAAATACAGACTACCTATTACGAACATAAAACAGTACTATATGCTTTGTTCATCGACTTTAAAAGCAGGCCTACGATACAGTAAACAGACAGCAGATGTACGAACTGATGGGAATACCTAGTAAAATTGTCAGGGTGGTAAAGATGACGATAGAAAACACAACAAACAAAATAGCATGGAAAGGACATGTATAATATGTACATCCAAAAAGTTTGAAACGAAGGAAGGATTACGACAAGGAGACCCACTATCAACAACTTCATTCAATCTGACATTGGAAGGAAAAATCAGGAAAAGCAGAATAAACACGCAAGAAACAATATTTAAAAACGTCCACCAATGCATAGCATTTGCAGATGATCTGATACTATTAGCTACACGCAAAAAAGAACTACAAAAGTTAATGAAAAACATAATAACAGAAGCTAAAAAATTGGGACTTAAAATAAATGAGGAAAAGACAAAATATATTATAATGGGAGAGATCCAAAAAGAAGAAGAAAATATCATCATATTACAAATAGATGGAAAAAAAACATACTCGTTTAAAAGAGTCAAAGAAATTAATTACCTGGGAGTCAAAATATATGAAAATGGTCATGAAGAAGGAGAGATAAAGGCAAGAAAAGCTAAAGGAAATGAAAGGTATGAAACATTACGAACATTAATGAAAACCAAATAGGTATCAAGAAAAACAAAGATCAGAATTTATAAGACTGTTTTCAGACCTACAGTAACTATGCATGAGAAACATGGGGGCTGAAAATGTCAGAAAAAGACCTTTTACAAAAATGGGAGAGAAAAATGCAATGAGCAATATATAGAGGTGTGAAAATAGAAGGAGAAGACACAACGAACTAGCAAAAAAAGCAACTTACAAAAGAGAATAGAAAAGAATAATGCATCAAGCCATAAGCCTATCTGCTAGTGCTCAAATTATTAACTAATATTATATTGAAGTTACATATTACAATAATAGTTATAAAACATATTTTTAAAATGCTCAATTATATATTTCTGTCTTTGATAACAAATGTTACTATTAAATTCTACATAGATATTCTACTTACATTATCCATAAAGCATCATGTAGGTAAAAGTACTCTTCAATACCGGTATAAACACTTTCTATGATGGAATACACACTTAATAGTTTACTACACGTCAAATTTATTATAAAAGTTTATTCATACATATTTACACTACAAAACTAACAGTTAATTAATAATTCAAGTTAATTAATTAAAGTAATATTGTTCTAAAACGATGCACGCTTACATAAATCAAATCAAATCAAATGAACAATGGCTTACCTATGGACGCTTAATTGACATGCGTAGACAATCACAGCCACCTTAATACACCAATATAAAATACACAAAAAATGGTCTAGTCTAGCAAAGTCTAGTGACCGTCTGCGTGGTTGCGAAATATTTATTGACAACAAAGCCTGTTTTGAACTCAAAATGAGGTTCTTTAAAAGTGATTCTGTTTCTGGTATATTTTTGTAAATATGTGCTGTTTGGTATGTACTGTTTCTGGTAATAATTGTGCGTTTTTTTTAAAGAAAAATTATAAAATGTTAGTTATTACGGCTTACGGCATTATTTGTTATTATACAGTGTTTGAGGGAATGGTGGAAGACACAAGAACAGCAACAACAAATAAATGTAAGTACAAAAATTATTATTTAGGTAAAAGTAACAAAAAATGTCTCATTCATTGCAAAAATGAATTGAGGTGAGGCCGCTCCAGAAAAAATTTATGATTCGCTTTCTTTGCGGATTCTTGTTTAGAAATGTCCCCTTTTAGACAAATCAAAAGGGTTCCGGACAAAATTTTTGGGCAGAAATTGTTTCATTTTTTTAAACAAATACAAAAGATTACCATTTTTGGTCCAGTAAATATTTTTTTAGGTTTTTTGGGTCATTGTAAACAAAAATTATATCTTGCAATATTTGCATAGGAAAACTCCTATGTAAATTAGTATCTTTGATGTAGCCAAGTGTCTATATTGAAGTGTCATTTGAAATTGGTCCATCAACAGCCCATATTATAGCCAATTCTCGAAAATAAGGTATCCTTTTAAGTATCCGAATAACTTTTAAGTATTCGAATATCACGCTCATCTCTTTGTAGCATCCCGATAATCTTTGAATAATGACCAGATTTAACTTTTGTTTCAACATTTCCAATTTTTTTAAACTGTGAAATTATATTTCTCACAATTCCTTGAGGAATTATTATGTATTAAATATTGTTGATTAATGGGCAAAACCTCCTCCTCCTTTTTTTTCTGCTTCGTAAGGTTGTAGTGTAGTGGCGTCAAACAATTTGTTTGACTATTTCTGTCCAATTATCTCTCTCCTCTGCATGTTGTTTTGCTTCGGAGAATGAGTAACCACATAGTGTCACATACCACATACCAAATAACAAAACCACATAGTGTCAAATAAGCAAAGTATGTCAACAAGTCAAACCACAGCTCGGATGTTACCTGGGGTATATTAATGAAAAATACTTTAAACACCCATGCTTAAGTTAGCATTTTCAACCCATGTTTCCTTGACGGATTACTTGTACAGGGCTTTGACCCACATATTTTTATAAAATTATATCTTGATGGTTAGCATGTAAATTTCACGTAAGCACTGATGATGATTGGTAAACCAATCGAAAACTAGTTATGTGATCGTGATGTAGCACTTTTTAGGGATTTTAAATATATACCTTTTATAAACGATTTTACTGTTTTTTTAATTTTTTTTGTTTTTCTGTAAATGTATGCTAGCACCGCCCTGTCCAAACAACCTGTTGGCGGGTGGTTATCGGGTGACCGTAGGGAGTATCTTGCAGTTTCCTTCTCGGAAAGTCCACCCTCGTAGGACTGAGGGTGGTTATTATATGTTTGGCAGGGGTGTAGCTGGCAAACAAATTATTAGACAGGCACACAAGAAATTACAATTTCGTCAGAGGAGGTACGAGACGACATGACAAGTAGCTGGGAATTTGGCTAGATTAATGAATAAGTTGAGAGTTTTGGTAAAAGGATGTATTTGAGATTATTAGAAACTAACCCTTGCTGGAGTTAATTGTTAATGCTATCGATGTACTTAATATAATGTGATGTAGCTGTTGTTGTTTTGTGAATTAAAAACTTGGCCTTTTATTACTTAGCTATTCAATACTCTAATTTAAACCGAAATACACATTCTAATTTTATCAACCATGTGTCCCCTGGCTCCATTACATTTTTTTTACATTCTACATTTTCTACATTACAATAATTAATACTCATTCTCTATTCTCTTCTTCCTTGTCTTCAACGGTTTACTTAAAAATACCCACTTCCTGTTCAAAATCTCTACGTTTTCTAAGAGTTTCTTTTCTGTCCATGTATTATTTTTTTCAATTGATTTTATTTTATTCCGTTGCTTTTATCCATAAATTCTCATAAATCTTCTATAATTTCTCTATTTCTCATAATTCTTATAGATTTTTTATCTCACATCATTTCATTCTCATTCAACCAATGTTCCTTTACTTCCCTTTTGTCTTCTGTTCTCCATTAACTTCGTATTTCATTACTCATCCAGTTTTTTCTGGCACTTTTTATTGAAGTAAAATTTAATAAAAAATTTTGGTCTTGGTAAAAGGTATATTATTTTAAAAAGCCCTATAGGGCTACAAACATCGAACAGAACGTTTTCGCTCTAAAAAGAGCATCATCAGTGTTGCCTAAAATAAGTATAACCATATTTAAAAACATGAGATGTAGATCCTTGAAACACACTCAGTGATCAAAAGATCCAAGGTTAATGGTTTGACGACCACTCGTACGAAATCAAACAGATGAAATAGAGAATGTGGAAAAATCCCCTTACGAACAATTCACACATCCACCATTTCGGGTTGGGAAAAATTTTTTGAATAGAATCAAAGATCCAAACACCAGTTCTTAGAAATGTGTTTCGCCCTCTTCAACCTCTCTGGGCTTATCAATAAAGATGAGAGGTTGAATATCTTTAGACACATTCCAATCAAAAAACAACATTCGAGACCTAGACATAGAAGGTGCGTAAATCTACGGCAAGTCCGACAATGACAGTCTCAAGTTTTAATTCCCTAATTACTTAAAGTAAGTAAAATATATGTTTAAAAACATGAGATGTAGATCCTTGAAACACACTCAGTGATCAAAAGATCCAAGGTTAATGGTTTGACGACCACTCGTACGAAATCAAACAGATGAAATAGAGAATGTGGAAAAATCCCCTTACGAACAATTCACACATCCACCATTTCGGGTTGGGAAAAATTTTTTGAATAGAATCAAAGATCCAAACACCAGTTCTTAGAAATGTGTTTCGCCCTCTTCAACCTCTCTGGGCTTATCAATAAAGATGAGAGGTTGAATATCTTTAGACACATTCCAATCAAAAAACAACATTCGAGACCTAGACATAGAAGGTGCGTAAATCTACGGCAAGTCCGACAATGACAGTCTCAAGTTTTAATTCCCTAATTACTTAAAGTAAGTAAAATATATGTTTAAAAACATGAGATGTAGATCCTTGAAACACACTCAGTGATCAAAAGATCCAAGGTTAATGGTTTGACGACCACTCGTACGAAATCAAACAGATGAAATAGAGAATGTGGAAAAATCCCCTTACGAACAATTCACACATCCACCATTTCGGGTTGGGAAAAATTTTTTGAATAGAATCAAAGATCCAAACACCAGTTCTTAGAAATGTGTTTCGCCCTCTTCAACCTCTCTGGGCTTATCAATAAAGATGAGAGGTTGAATATCTTTAGACACATTCCAATCAAAAAACAACATTCGAGACCTAGACATAGAAGGTGCGTAAATCTACGGCAAGTCCGACAATGACAGTCTCAAGTTTTAATTCCCTAATTACTTAAAGTAAGTAAAATATATGTTTAAAAACATGAGATGTAGATCCTTGAAACACACTCAGTGATCAAAAGATCCAAGGTTAATGGTTTGACGACCACTCGTACGAAATCAAACAGATGAAATAGAGAATGTGGAAAAATCCCCTTACGAACAATTCACACATCCACCATTTCGGGTTGGGAAAAATTTTTTGAATAGAATCAAAGATCCAAACACCAGTTCTTAGAAATGTGTTTCGCCCTCTTCAACCTCTCTGGGCTTATCAATAAAGATGAGAGGTTGAATATCTTTAGACACATTCCAATCAAAAAACAACATTCGAGACCTAGACATAGAAGGTGCGTAAATCTACGGCAAGTCCGACAATGACAGTCTCAAGTTTTAATTCCCTAATTACTTAAAGTAAGTAAAATATATGTTTAAAAACATGAGATGTAGATCCTTGAAACACACTCAGTGATCAAAAGATCCAAGGTTAATGGTTTGACGACCACTCGTACGAAATCAAACAGATGAAATAGAGAATGTGGAAAAATCCCCTTACGAACAATTCACACATCCACCATTTCGGGTTGGGAAAAATTTTTTGAATAGAATCAAAGATCCAAACACCAGTTCTTAGAAATGTGTTTCGCCCTCTTCAACCTCTCTGGGCTTATCAATAAAGATGAGAGGTTGAATATCTTTAGACACATTCCAATCAAAAAACAACATTCGAGACCTAGACATAGAAGGTGCGTAAATCTACGGCAAGTCCGACAATGACAGTCTCAAGTTTTAATTCCCTAATTACTTAAAGTAAGTAAAATATATGTTTAAAAACATGAGATGTAGATCCTTGAAACACACTCAGTGATCAAAAGATCCAAGGTTAATGGTTTGACGACCACTCGTACGAAATCAAACAGATGAAATAGAGAATGTGGAAAAATCCCCTTACGAACAATTCACACATCCACCATTTCGGGTTGGGAAAAATTTTTTGAATAGAATCAAAGATCCAAACACCAGTTCTTAGAAATGTGTTTCGCCCTCTTCAACCTCTCTGGGCTTATCAATAAAGATGAGAGGTTGAATATCTTTAGACACATTCCAATCAAAAAACAACATTCGAGACCTAGACATAGAAGGTGCGTAAATCTACGGCAAGTCCGACAATGACAGTCTCAAGTTTTAATTCCCTAATTACTTAAAGTAAGTAAAATATATGTTTAAAAACATGAGATGTAGATCCTTGAAACACACTCAGTGATCAAAAGATCCAAGGTTAATGGTTTGACGACCACTCGTACGAAATCAAACAGATGAAATAGAGAATGTGGAAAAATCCCCTTACGAACAATTCACACATCCACCATTTCGGGTTGGGAAAAATTTTTTGAATAGAATCAAAGATCCAAACACCAGTTCTTAGAAATGTGTTTCGCCCTCTTCAACCTCTCTGGGCTTATCAATAAAGATGAGAGGTTGAATATCTTTAGACACATTCCAATCAAAAAACAACATTCGAGACCTAGACATAGAAGGTGCGTAAATCTACGGCAAGTCCGACAATGACAGTCTCAAGTTTTAATTCCCTAATTACTTAAAGTAAGTAAAATATATGTTTAAAAACATGAGATGTAGATCCTTGAAACACACTCAGTGATCAAAAGATCCAAGGTTAATGGTTTGACGACCACTCGTACGAAATCAAACAGATGAAATAGAGAATGTGGAAAAATCCCCTTACGAACAATTCACACATCCACCATTTCGGGTTGGGAAAAATTTTTTGAATAGAATCAAAGATCCAAACACCAGTTCTTAGAAATGTGTTTCGCCCTCTTCAACCTCTCTGGGCTTATCAATAAAGATGAGAGGTTGAATATCTTTAGACACATTCCAATCAAAAAACAACATTCGAGACCTAGACATAGAAGGTGCGTAAATCTACGGCAAGTCCAACAATGACAGTCTCAAGTTTTAATTCCCTAATTACTTAAAGTAAGTAAAATATATGTTTAAAAACATGAGATGTAGATCCTTGAAACACACTCAGTGATCAAAAGATCCAAGGTTAATGGTTTGACGACCACTCGTACGAAATCAAACAGATGAAATAGAGAATGTGGAAAAATCCCCTTACGAACAATTCACACATCCACCATTTCGGGTTGGGAAAAATTTTTTGAATAGAATCAAAGATCCAAACACCAGTTCTTAGAAATGTGTTTCGCCCTCTTCAACCTCTCTGGGCTTATCAATAAAGATGAGAGGTTGAATATCTTTAGACACATTCCAATCAAAAAACAACATTCGAGACCTAGACATAGAAGGTGCGTAAATCTACGGCAAGTCCGACAATGACAGTCTCAAGTTTTAATTCCCTAATTACTTAAAGTAAGTAAAATATATGTTTAAAAACATGAGATGTAGATCCTTGAAACACACTCAGTGATCAAAAGATCCAAGGTTAATGGTTTGACGACCACTCGTACGAAATCAAACAGATGAAATAGAGAATGTGGAAAAATCCCCTTACGAACAATTCACACATCCACCATTTCGGGTTGGGAAAAATTTTTTGAATAGAATCAAAGATCCAAACACCAGTTCTTAGAAATGTGTTTCGCCCTCTTCAACCTCTCTGGGCTTATCAATAAAGATGAGAGGTTGAATATCTTTAGACACATTCCAATCAAAAAACAACATTCGAGACCTAGACATAGAAGGTGCGTAAATCTACGGCAAGTCCGACAATGACAGTCTCAAGTTTTAATTCCCTAATTACTTAAAGTAAGTAAAATATATGTTTAAAAACATGAGATGTAGATCCTTGAAACACACTCAGTGATCAAAAGATCCAAGGTTAATGGTTTGACGACCACTCGTACGAAATCAAACAGATGAAATAGAGAATGTGGAAAAATCCCCTTACGAACAATTCACACATCCACCATTTCGGGTTGGGAAAAATTTTTTGAATAGAATCAAAGATCCAAACACCAGTTCTAAGAACTGGTGTTTGGATCTTTGATTCTATTCAAAAAATTTTTCCCAACCCGAAATGGTGGATGTGTGAATTGTTCGTAAGGGGATTTTTCCACATTCTCTATTTCATCTGTTTGATTTCGTACGAGTGGTCGTCAAACCATTAACCTTGGATCTTTTGATCACTGAGTGTGTTTCAAGGATCTACATCTCATGTTTTTAAACATATATTTTACTTACTTTAAGTAATTAGGGAATTAAAACTTGAGACTGTCATTGTCGGACTTGCCGTAGATTTACGCACCTTCTATGTCTAGGTCTCGAATGTTGTTTTTTGATTGGAATGTGTCTAAAGATATTCAACCTCTCATCTTTATTGATAAGCCCAGAGAGGTTGAAGAGGGCGAAACACATTTCTAAGAACTGGTGTTTGGATCTTTGATTCTATTCAAAAAATTTTTCCCAACCCGAAATGGTGGATGTGTGAATTGTTCGTAAGGGGATTTTTCCACATTCTCTATTTCATCTGTTTGATTTCGTACGAGTGGTCGTCAAACCATTAACCTTGGATCTTTTGATCACTGAGTGTGTTTCAAGGATCTACATCTCATGTTTTTAAACATATATTTTACTTACTTTAAGTAATTAGGGAATTAAAACTTGAGACTGTCATTGTCGGACTTGCCGTAGATTTACGCACCTTCTATGTCTAGGTCTCGAATGTTGTTTTTTGATTGGAATGTGTCTAAAGATATTCAACCTCTCATCTTTATTGATAAGCCCAGAGAGGTTGAAGAGGGCGAAACACATTTCTAAGAACTGGTGTTTGGATCTTTGATTCTATTCAAAAAATTTTTCCCAACCCGAAATGGTGGATGTGTGAATTGTTCGTAAGGGGATTTTTCCACATTCTCTATTTCATCTGTTTGATTTCGTACGAGTGGTCGTCAAACCATTAACCTTGGATCTTTTGATCACTGAGTGTGTTTCAAGGATCTACATCTCATGTTTTTAAACATATATTTTACTTACTTTAAGTAATTAGGGAATTAAAACTTGAGACTGTCATTGTCGGACTTGCCGTAGATTTACGCACCTTCTATGTCTAGGTCTCGAATGTTGTTTTTTGATTGGAATGTGTCTAAAGATATTCAACCTCTCATCTTTATTGATAAGCCCAGAGAGGTTGAAGAGGGCGAAACACATTTCTAAGAACTGGTGTTTGGATCTTTGATTCTATTCAAAAAATTTTTCCCAACCCGAAATGGTGGATGTGTGAATTGTTCGTAAGGGGATTTTTCCACATTCTCTATTTCATCTGTTTGATTTCGTACGAGTGGTCGTCAAACCATTAACCTTGGATCTTTTGATCACTGAGTGTGTTTCAAGGATCTACATCTCATGTTTTTAAACATATATTTTACTTACTTTAAGTAATTAGGGAATTAAAACTTGAGACTGTCATTGTCGGACTTGCCGTAGATTTACGCACCTTCTATGTCTAGGTCTCGAATGTTGTTTTTTGATTGGAATGTGTCTAAAGATATTCAACCTCTCATCTTTATTGATAAGCCCAGAGAGGTTGAAGAGGGCGAAACACATTTCTAAGAACTGGTGTTTGGATCTTTGATTCTATTCAAAAAATTTTTCCCAACCCGAAATGGTGGATGTGTGAATTGTTCGTAAGGGGATTTTTCCACATTCTCTATTTCATCTGTTTGATTTCGTACGAGTGGTCGTCAAACCATTAACCTTGGATCTTTTGATCACTGAGTGTGTTTCAAGGATCTACATCTCATGTTTTTAAACATATATTTTACTTACTTTAAGTAATTAGGGAATTAAAACTTGAGACTGTCATTGTCGGACTTGCCGTAGATTTACGCACCTTCTATGTCTAGGTCTCGAATGTTGTTTTTTGATTGGAATGTGTCTAAAGATATTCAACCTCTCATCTTTATTGATAAGCCCAGAGAGGTTGAAGAGGGCGAAACACATTTCTAAGAACTGGTGTTTGGATCTTTGATTCTATTCAAAAAATTTTTCCCAACCCGAAATGGTGGATGTGTGAATTGTTCGTAAGGGGATTTTTCCACATTCTCTATTTCATCTGTTTGATTTCGTACGAGTGGTCGTCAAACCATTAACCTTGGATCTTTTGATCACTGAGTGTGTTTCAAGGATCTACATCTCATGTTTTTAAACATATATTTTACTTACTTTAAGTAATTAGGGAATTAAAACTTGAGACTGTCATTGTCGGACTTGCCGTAGATTTACGCACCTTCTATGTCTAGGTCTCGAATGTTGTTTTTTGATTGGAATGTGTCTAAAGATATTCAACCTCTCATCTTTATTGATAAGCCCAGAGAGGTTGAAGAGGGCGAAACACATTTCTAAGAACTGGTGTTTGGATCTTTGATTCTATTCAAAAAATTTTTCCCAACCCGAAATGGTGGATGTGTGAATTGTTCGTAAGGGGATTTTTCCACATTCTCTATTTCATCTGTTTGATTTCGTACGAGTGGTCGTCAAACCATTAACCTTGGATCTTTTGATCACTGAGTGTGTTTCAAGGATCTACATCTCATGTTTTTAAACATATATTTTACTTACTTTAAGTAATTAGGGAATTAAAACTTGAGACTGTCATTGTCGGACTTGCCGTAGATTTACGCACCTTCTATGTCTAGGTCTCGAATGTTGTTTTTTGATTGGAATGTGTCTAAAGATATTCAACCTCTCATCTTTATTGATAAGCCCAGAGAGGTTGAAGAGGGCGAAACACATTTCTAAGAACTGGTGTTTGGATCTTTGATTCTATTCAAAAAAATTTTTCCCAACCCGAAATGGTGGATGTGTGAATTGTTCGTAAGGGGATTTTTCCACATTCTCTATTTCATCTGTTTGATTTCGTACGAGTGGTCGTCAAACCATTAACCTTGGATCTTTTGATCACTGAGTGTGTTTCAAGGATCTACATCTCATGTTTTTAAACATATATTTTACTTACTTTAAGTAATTAGGGAATTAAAACTTGAGACTGTCATTGTCGGACTTGCCGTAGATTTACGCACCTTCTATGTCTAGGTCTCGAATGTTGTTTTTTGATTGGAATGTGTCTAAAGATATTCAACCTCTCATCTTTATTGATAAGCCCAGAGAGGTTGAAGAGGGCGAAACACATTTCTAAGAACTGGTGTTTGGATCTTTGATTCTATTCAAAAAATTTTTCCCAACCCGAAATGGTGGATGTGTGAATTGTTCGTAAGGGGATTTTTCCACATTCTCTATTTCATCTGTTTGATTTCGTACGAGTGGTCGTCAAACCATTAACCTTGGATCTTTTGATCACTGAGTGTGTTTCAAGGATCTACATCTCATGTTTTTAAACATATATTTTACTTACTTTAAGTAATTAGGGAATTAAAACTTGAGACTGTCATTGTCGGACTTGCCGTAGATTTACGCACCTTCTATGTCTAGGTCTCGAATGTTGTTTTTTGATTGGAATGTGTCTAAAGATATTCAACCTCTCATCTTTATTGATAAGCCCAGAGAGGTTGAAGAGGGCGAAACACATTTCTAAGAACTGGTGTTTGGATCTTTGATTCTATTCAAAAAATTTTTCCCAACCCGAAATGGTGGATGTGTGAATTGTTCGTAAGGGGATTTTTCCACATTCTCTATTTCATCTGTTTGATTTCGTACGAGTGGTCGTCAAACCATTAACCTTGGATCTTTTGATCACTGAGTGTGTTTCAAGGATCTACATCTCATGTTTTTAAACATATATTTTACTTACTTTAAGTAATTAGGGAATTAAAACTTGAGACTGTCATTGTCGGACTTGCCGTAGATTTACGCACCTTCTATGTCTAGGTCTCGAATGTTGTTTTTTGATTGGAATGTGTCTAAAGATATTCAACCTCTCATCTTTATTGATAAGCCCAGAGAGGTTGAAGAGGGCGAAACACATTTCTAAGAACTGGTGTTTGGATCTTTGATTCTATTCAAAAAATTTTTCCCAACCCGAAATGGTGGATGTGTGAATTGTTCGTAAGGGGATTTTTCCACATTCTCTATTTCATCTGTTTGATTTCGTACGAGTGGTCGTCAAACCATTAACCTTGGATCTTTTGATCACTGAGTGTGTTTCAAGGATCTACATCTCATGTTTTTAAACATATATTTTACTTACTTTAAGTAATTAGGGAATTAAAACTTGAGACTGTCATTGTCGGACTTGCCGTAGATTTACGCACCTTCTATGTCTAGGTCTCGAATGTTGTTTTTTGATTGGAATGTGTCTAAAGATATTCAACCTCTCATCTTTATTGATAAGCCCAGAGAGGTTGAAGAGGGCGAAACACATTTCTAAGAACTGGTGTTTGGATCTTTGATTCTATTCAAAAAATTTTTCCCAACCCGAAATGGTGGATGTGTGAATTGTTCGTAAGGGGATTTTTCCACATTCTCTATTTCATCTGTATAACCATATTAATTATCAAAATGTTGAATTTAAAGTGATGACCAAGGTAGAATCAAAGTTTGGTTATACTTACAAGAACATGGTGAGCCAACCAAAAAATACGAAGGTCAAAGCCTTTCAAAAATGGACTAAAAGTCACATCAAAATGCTAACATAGCAAATTCCAAAGGATGGATATAATCCCTAAGGATATGGCCCTAGGATAACATATGACTCCCACACGTTGTAAGTGGGTCAAAGGTAACAAATTAGGTCATTATGTTACAAGAGCTGACAGGCAACTAAGATATGAGATATCAAAAGCGAATCTGTCTGATGTCAAGACAACAATTGTCAATGGAACTTGAAGTATCATGAAAAATTGGTTACACAGCTACTAAATTTATAGTTGTTTATAGTACAAGCAATGATAACAGCTAACATCAGTGTGTTGGAATTATAAAAATAAAGAGTTAGTGAGAATAGATTATCTAGATGTAAAATAGAAGGGGGGAATTTGAGTACCCACAATCATCAATGAAGTGTACGTAAATTGATGAAGAAAGATAGGCAAAACAACATACAGATAATGTAATGTATGGTTTATGTTTTGAAATTAGATAATTTATATTTGTGAACCAACACAAATGATGGCTGAGAGGCTGGCTGAAAAACTAGAGACAAAATAGGGGTCGTGATATCAAATGCTGAAAAAGTTGTAAATGCAAAATCTTATTTATAAATTAATAAAATATAGATGGGTTCATCAACACAAATTTACAAGACTGAAAAGGTTGTATTACAAGCTTAGTCCAAATTATAAATTAAATATAATATATCCAAAATTAAATATAATAAAGAAATTTGGACTAAGCTTGTAATACAACCTTTTCAGTCTTGTAAATTTGTGTTGATGAACCCATCTATATTTTATTAATTTATAAATAAGATTTTGCATTTACAACTTTTTCAGCATTTGATATCACGACCCCTATTTTGTCTCTAGTTTTTCAGCCAGCCTCTCAGCCATCATTTGTGTTGGTTCACAAATATAAATTATCTAATTTCAAAACATAAACCATACATTACATTATCTGTATGTTGTTTTGCCTATCTTTCTTCATCAATTTACGTACACTTCATTGATGATTGTGGGTACTCAAATTCCCCCCTTCTATTTTACATCTAGATAATCTATTCTCACTAACTCTTTATTTTTATAATTCCAACACACTGATGTTAGCTGTTATCATTGCTTGTACTATAAACAACTATAAATTTAGTAGCTGTGTAACCAATTTTTCATGATACTTCAAGTTCCATTGACAATTGTTGTCTTGACATCAGACAGATTCGCTTTTGATATCTCATATCTTAGTTGCCTGTCAGCTCTTGTAACATAATGACCAAATTTGTTACCTTTGACCCACTTACAACGTGTGGGAGTCATATGTTATCCTAGGGCCATATCCTTAGGGATTTTATCCATCCTTTGGAATTTGCTATGTTAGCATTTTGATGTGACTTTTAGTCCATTTTTGAAAGGCTTTGACCTTCGTATTTTTTGGTTGGCTCACCATGTTCTTGTAAGTATAACCAAACTTTGATTCTACCTTGGTCATCACTTTAAATTCAACATTTTGATAATTAATATGGTTATACTTATTTTAGGCAACACTGATGATGCTCTTTTTAGAGCGAAAACGTTCTGTTCGATGTTTGTAGCCCTATAGGGCTTTTTAAAATAATATACCTTTTACCAAGACCAAAATTTTTTATTAAATTTTACTTGTAATTAATGGTATACAGCCAGCTACAGGAAATTCTTCCTAGTGGACTTTTTATTGAGTTCATCTTTACTTATTTGTCATATAGTGTCTTTTGTTCTTCCATTCTCCATTGGATGTTTGCATCCTGACCTTTTCTATTATCAGTTGTCTTCTTCTTCTCTAGGTGCCGTCTCCGCTTTGAAGGTTGGTAATCATCAGAACGATTTTTACTTTTGAGACCGTGGCTCTAAATAATTTGTTGTTACTACATCCAAACCAGTGGTGTCATGGTGCCGGAACGCCGTTCCGGCACTGGTCAAGATAAAGCAACAATTAAAATAAAATAAAAAGCAACAATTCCAGAATTTAAATAGTTTTGAATTAAGCAACTATACATTTTAAAATATGCAGACGTAACTTGTATTAAAAAAACATCAAGTAATATTTTACTTGTCAAAAAGTTAGTAAAAGTGCGTTCCGGCACTGCTAATTTTGCCATGACATCACTGATCCAAACCATTCCCAAGGGTTCTTCAGATATGAGTTACGTCTCCTTCCTCTATGGAGCTTTTTCCTGGATTTTTCCTTGCATAATGACCTAAAGTATTAGGTATTTATCTCCTCTCATCATATGTCCCATATCCTCAGTTTTCTTCTCTTAATTATTGTTAGAAGTACCTACTTCTCTTTCCTTATGCATAGGTACGTCTCATTACCTCTACGTTGGTTATTCTATCTACCCATGAGATCTTCAGTACTCTTCGGTACATCCACATCTCGATTGCCTCCAGTCTCCTCATTAGCATCCTCATTATCAGTTGTAGCTGGCTGTAATTCCTGATACCTATATCTTTCTTCAAACGTTAAATTTTGTTTCCCTATTTCTCACTGTGGAGAGATCAATGTTGTGATTACTTTGCTTCTGTTTAAATTGTTTTAGATTTAACCTGAATTTAGCAATAGGGCTTTTCATTCACAGTCATTTTTTGTTACGAGCTTCTGTCATATGTCGTATACTCCGTGCATATTAATATTATACACAGATTATACAATATATGACACAAGATCGAAACAAATGACAATCGATGAAAAGCCCTATAAGTAGGTTGTGATCGTGATCAAAAATAATAAATAGGCTTAAAACAATAATAATTATCTAACATGAAAAACGAGAATAGGTAAATGAGAAAATTTTTTGAAGAAGAATATTTTCTACAGATGTACTTAGGGAGCGTTCAAGTATTACGTAACGCAATTTTTGAAGATTTTTGACCCCCCCTCCCCCCCAGGTAACGCACCGTAACGTTTTTATGTACCCCCTCCCCCTACCTAAACGTTACGTAACACCCAAGTCACCATTTGAACCTAAATGGAAAACTAGGTTGCGAAAAGTACCGGAATTATTCCGGTAAACTTACAATCATCATCCAGCCTCAAAAGTCCACTGCTGAACATAGGCCTCCTCCCCTCATTTCCAACCACGTCTATCCTGCGCCGCTCTCATCCAGTTTTTATTTAGCTTTCTTACGTCGTCTCAGTCGTCTGTCCATCTTGTAGGCGGTCAACCGGCGCTTCTCTTGTCTTCTCTTGGCCTCCATTCCAATAACCTTTTTGTCAATCGCCCATGTGTCATTCTCGCTATGTTTCCTGCCCATCTCCACTTCAAGTTAGCTATCCTTTTGATGACGTCAGTCACCTTTGTTCTTCTCCTGATTTCTTCGTTTCTGATTTTGTCTCGCAGAGTTATTCCTAACATTGACCGCTCCATTCTTCTCTGCGTTACTCTTAGTTTGGTAGCCGAGGCTTTAGGTAAGGTAAGTGTTTCTGATCCGTACGTCAAGACTCAGTGGCGTAACAAACTCCGTCGGGGCCCCCCCGCAGAATTTGAAATGGGGCCCCTTTTAACCCGGGAGCAGTCGCGCCGTTAGAAAAAATCCAACTTTTTATCATTTTCCGTGATAACTCAATGAAAAATTTTGCAACATAACTTTACACTTGTAAGTGCCTCGAAGAAGATTGTAGTAATGCGTAGGATTTTTTTTTTATTTTTTTTAATTTCATTTTTATTTTTTATTTTGTGGAATTTATGGCTTTGGTGGGAACCAATTAGTTTTAAAATTGTTAGAAATAGATATTTTTAACATAACAAGCAAACAAAAATATTATAAAATTGAAATTTGTTTTAAATTCGTATTGTTAGATTTTGTTCTACGCGCGACTGCTTACGTGACAGAAGTGAGCGCGACTGCTCCCCCGTTAAACAATTATAGGTCTGGATCCCGCGTATGAAAAAAAAGTTGATTAATAGCAAGCTGAAAATTTGTTAATAGCTTAAGGGTGTCTAGTCTCTAGTCGGATAAACTTTGATATATGGGAACACTGTAACAGGGGCAGTTTTAATTGTGGAGCAGGTTAAAAATTTGGAACGGTCAGACCACGAAAACGGCACATTTATTTTGTCCGACAGAACAGACTTAAACTCTCCGAACAGAGATTAAACTCTCATGCAAATATCAGACTGCTATTTATCACCTGTCATAATTCCTGTCATTTGACATATTCTACATGTTCCACTCATTAAAACGCCAATTTGGTGATAAATAGCAGTTTGATTTTTGCATGAGAGTTTAATCTCTGTTCGGAGAGTTTAAGTGTGTTCTGTCGGACAAAATACATGTGCCTTTTTCGTGGTCTGACCGTTCCAATTTTTTAACCTGTTCCACAATTAAAACTTCCCCTGTTCCACAATTAAAACTTCCCCTGTTCCAGTGTTCCCATATATTAAAGTTTATTCGACTAGACACCCTTAAGCTATTAACAAATTTTCAGCTTGCTATTAATCAACTTTTTTTTCATACGCGGGATCCAGACCTATTACTAAATACGACTTATTTAACAAAAACTTTTTTGTGGTAGCGTTACCATTCACTGTTCATAACAACTTACATTTCTCATCTTTATTGGTATACAGACCCATTCCAAATAAACAACTTCTTTTGTTGTTTTCTGTACAACTTACCTACAATACATTTAATAACCAGCTTTGAAAATAGTAAATGTTAAAACAATTCTTTCTTGATTTCTTATACAGTGTGTTTGCGTAGCATGGAACCTACGGGAAACTTTTTTTATTACATATCTATATTACGGAAAAAAGTTATTCTTCATAAAATGCTCTGCATGGTATAAAACCTAAAATGCAATAATCAGATATTAAATTTTATTGATTTTATACGAGGTATATCAAAAAATATTAATTTCGCTCAATAGTACCTATACCACCTTTATATTTTACAATATTGAAAAATTTTATTATAAAAAGTTGTTCGCAATTAAAAACTATGTTTAAATATGCAATTATATCATTCCAGTTGAAATATTGTAAATTAAAAAGATACTTAACTCTTAGTGAGAAATTCATATTTTTCGACATACCTCGTATAAAGTTGGTAAAATGTGATATATTACGATTGAATCTTCGTTTTGAGATAATGCAGAGCTTTTTATAAAGAATCTGATAAGAATTTTATAAAGAATTTTTTCGTAAAATTAAAAAACTAATAATAAAATAGTAATTGTAATAAAATGATATGTTGGTTATCGGTAATTTGAGAAATATTTGGAAAAATTAATTTTTATTTACAAGGATGTAATTACACATTAAAATTAAAATCGTATATTGTTAAATATAAAAGTACTTTATCCTTGAGTTAAATTCCTATTTTTTGACTTACCTCGTATAAAATTGATAAGCCTTGATATCTGATGGTTTATCTGGCTTGTATCTCAGATTTAAGACCATTCAGAGCATTTCATGAAGAATAACTTTTTTCGTAAAATTGATAATAAACATGTTTCCCAGGGGCCCACGGCGAAGGGTGCTCCGCGATTGTAATCGCGTTATACTGCCTATTACCAAACCTACAAGAATGTAAGTAACATATGTAGTATATTTTTTATGAAAACAGAAAAGATGTTATATTGATGGTAAATATTTAGCTTAAAATAATGTGATTTCAAATTTTTTTTGTGTTGGTCAACTAAAATAGCAATACATATGTAGGTAGGTACAGGAAACTTCAGTCATGGAGTACATTAAAATGCGTTTTCAAGTGGTTAAATATTAATTTTCGCGGACTCCTTCTGCTGGGTGATTAACCCCAGACCCCCCGGTAGGGGGTCCCATATCACGTTTGCCTCGGGGCCCCCAACATCGTTCTTATGACCCTGATTTAATGACATATTCGAATTCAGCATAATCAAAAAGCAAATAGAAACATTTTTGAACAAAGTAAAATTATGAATTCACCGATATCTTTTAAAAATATTTAATATAAAACAGTTTTATTGTTTAAATAATTAATAAACAATTAGAGGCATCTGTGAGTAGAACTTTTCACTTTAAGATAAGGTATATAAACTAACAAAAAATGTTTTAGAAAAATATATTTAAGCTTGTTTGATTTTTTCCGAAACCGAAACTATGCAAGTTTTTCTACATTAACTCCTCTAAAGCGTAAGTGTTATAATTTCCTTATCTTACCGTTTATCTGTTGAGAGATTGTCCAATGATTACAAAAGAAAAGTCGTCAGTAATTATTAAATAAATGCGTACCAAACTGATGCAACTATAACCGTAAAACAACACAAACATAAATAACATTCAATGCAAACAACCAATATGAAATTACTGGCGATAATATTGTATCGAAATACTAAAAGTAGGTAAAGAACAGAAGAGAGAAAGGAAACCCATTTTTAGATTTAAAAATATTGTTCTTAAATTCGGCAAATTGCAATTCTAATATCTTTCAATAGTCACGTACAAAGCATTATATAGTTTATTGTCGCTGCCATAAAATTTCGGTAGGCCGGAAGGGGTTAAGTTTCTAGATATTATGAGATGATTCACTTGGCAAATACGTCTAAAATTTCTAGTTAGAAATTTTTATAAACAGACAACGTAAAAATAATATAAGAATAACAGATTTTTACATAATATCAGATGACAAGATGGGGCCCTTAAGCGATTGGGGCCCCCCCGCAAGCTTCATGCTGCGGGGCCCTCTGTTACGCCCCTGTCAAGACTGGGAGGACGCACTGATCAAATACCTTTCTCTTTAGGCATATGAGCAACTCACTCTTAAAAGTTTCTCTCAGTTTTCCAAATGATGCCCACCCAAGAACGATTCTTCCTTTTAGTTCATGTGTCTGGTTATCCCTGCCAATCGTAATTTCATGTCCCATGACATGAAATATGTCCAAAACTTAGAATAATAATCTTTTATTACTAATTTTACATTTACATTTACATTTTCCCTGCTTGGCCCCATCCTTACATACATTTTTGGCTTCATCCTTTATTGTTCTTCTCATGCATTCTTCTATTTGATCTTCTTTAATAAAAACTTAAAATAAAATAACATATTTATTATTTCAATATTTTATTTTGCTTAGTAAAAATTTTTGTATAACAAATAATATACGATGTTGCCAGTAGTTTCAGAAAAATAGTGAAAAAAATGTGTAAAACTTTTTGTTCTTCAACGCCCTATATCGTGAAAACGCATGCCGTTACAAAAATTTTATACTAAGCAAACCCCAATTATTTTTCAGTTTTTCGCCTATCTTAGAGATCGTGTTACCTTTTTCTGAAACACTCTGTATATGTAAGAAGGCACTTATGGAATAAAATTATTTCTGTCCATGTTTTAATCAATTTTAAAAAACGCTGAGACCCGTAGATTTTAATATATAAAAATGTGTGCTTTTTAAACATAAATTTAAATGTACAGGGTGATTTATGCAAGACTACCGTAGTCCATAAGCTTTATTTTTTAACACCCTGTATATTTTTATATGTTTAAAAGCTGCTTAACAATCTGAATTTATGGTCTTTATGAATAATACAGGGTGATCATTTAAAATTATAATGTATGGAAACCACTTATGGAATAAAATTGTTTTTGTCATGTGTCATTATTTTAGAAAATTATAAAAACGCTAGGATACGTCAACTTTTAAATTCAACTATGGACTATTTAAACATAAATTTGAATATACAGGTTGATTCACTCAAGTCTAGCATAGTCCATTATCTTTAATTTTAATTAAACACCCTGTATATTTTTGTTTTTAGAAGCTGCTTAACAACCTCATCTCAAAAATGTGTATTATGTAGGGTCTATTATGAATAATGCAAGGTGAAATTTTGAAATTCACTTGAAATTTTTGAAATTTTGAAATCACACTTTAAATAAGGGTACTACTTTTTAAATATCTATCAATTTTCTAAACTAAGCATCAATATAGTGGGTTTTGTATTTAATGCTTTTTATTTAAAGACATTTTTAAATAATTTGAAAACTTGCGTATTTAAAACATTAATGAATACCTACTGCAGAAAACGATTTCAGAAAACATACAAGATTTATGAACAAGTAGTTCCCTTCTGCAACCTCTTAAATAACATCTGTATCTTTTAATATTTTGTTGTGGAGACAGGTCCATCCAATTATTGGAAACAAATGTTACTGTGCTTCATCTGTGTTACAAATTTTAAGATTTTTTCACTTGAAAACACTATTATGTATTGTCCTCTTGTCGGAACATGAACGGAGCGTGAGAGTGCAACATAAAACAATTCAGGGGTCTATGTAAAACATAAATAAAATTCCGTAGTTTTTTTTCATTTAAGTTAAAAAAGAATCCACAAGGAAAAAGTTTTCCTGTAGTTGGCTGTATACCATGTAATACAAAAAATAGTAAATCCTTTATAAAAGGTATATATTTACCTTAAAATATATACCTTTTATAAAGGATTTACTAATTTTTTAAAAAAGAATGTTACGTAACGCGCTGTTCGAACCCCCCTCCCCCCCATGTAACGCGCCGTAACGTTTTACAAGACCCCCCTCCCCCCCAAACTGCGTTACGTAATACTTGAACGCTCCCTTATTTGAAAATTTCTCCAAAGTGTTTTATTATTAATAATAAAACGCGTTTTAGTATTATAAAGTGGAGTTTTACTAAATAAAGAGTTCAAAGTTCAAAAATTAAAACTTATAAAAATCTATAATTTTTTATGAGTTCTCTACCTATAAGCTGACAGACGTTATGCAACTTACAAAACGAATAGATGTAATTGTATGCGTTACTGGTTGCCTATCTACATGAAGTAAAACAACTACTAAATTAAAAAATGTTGGTCAAAATGTCTTGTGAAGATCTGAAGGAACCACAACGATTTTATCTGTACCAGTGGCGGATCTATCGGAAGAGAAAATGGGGAAATTTTCTCCTAACAAGGTCCAAAATTAGCGAAAAACATTGTTGAAACATAAAAATACATTAGCTGATATTAAACGTAAACCAGAGACAGACAAATTCAACCTAATAAACACGCTAGCTAGTTAGGAAAATTGACGGCACTTAATGCATATAAGTTATTATTTATGTCTTTGATGTAGTTCGAGTTTATTTTTTTTGTATCGTTTGGTCGGTGTTTCATTGGAAGTTTCCCCCTAAGGCAAATTTACCCTTTGAAGGCCAATGTCTAGATCCTCCACTGATGTAGGTACAGTGTGTTAGTGTTACAGCATGTAAGACTTGTAAATTATTATTTTATACAAAAGTACGAATTTGTTGTGCTTGCTGGGATTTAAGTCTTTTTTCAAAAAATAAAGCTTTTTAAGCCAATTTTCAAGACAGCTAATAAGTCTTCGGTGACTGCTTATCGCCTCAACTACTCTCAGCTCATCCCTAAAGTTTTTGAAACTTTGCTACTCGACTACCTATCTTTACTGCTTGAGCCTCTTCTAATAATTGACCCCACAATTTGGATCAATAAGCACCTTAAATATTTACCGAGTTGTAGACTTTCTGTAGGATGCACTGGAGACGAGGTAACATACTGTCTACACTGACTTTTTTAAGGCATTTGACAGTGTCTCATATGATATATATCTCTTGTCGTTTCCCCATTACTGAGGATCGTGATTTCTTCCAATATTCCTAACAATGTTTCTCCATTGGTCTCTTTCTTCAGCTGCTCTAAGAGCTTCGCAGAATGAGTTTCCAACTGAATTCTTTATTTGGTCGGACCATCTAGTTGGTGATCGTCCTCTTGATCTTCTACACGGAACGTTTCCAGAAACAAATAATCTCTCCAAACTGTCGTCACCTCTGCGAACCACGTGACCAAAGAATTGCAGTATTCGTTGCAGACGTATTGTGGACAGCCTTTTTTTTAAATCTTGAGTTGGTTTAGAATGGAAACGTTTGTCCTATGAGCTGTCCAAGGTATGCACAGCATTCTTCTCCAGCACCACATCTCAAAGGCATCAATATTTGGCGCTCGCATGTGCAAAGAGTCCAAGTATAGAAACACTCCGTATAGAAATATTGAGAATACAAGGGCATTCACCAGTCTCATCTTGATATTTTGAGAGATAGATCTGTCTTTCCAACTTTAGTTAGGAGACTCATCGCATGTTTTGCCATACCAATACGTCTCCGAACTTCTGCTTCACAGTTACCATCTTTAGTTATACTAGACCCGAGATAGACAAAGGTGTTTACTATCTGGTATTCTTGTAACATGTTAGTCAGTTGAATAGTGTCGAATCTGTCGACCACCATTATTTTTGTCTTAGCTTTATTGACTTTTAGACCAACATTTCTTGCTAATTTGCTGCTAGGAGTGTAGTGTCATCAGCAAATCTTAAATTTGAGATTTTCCTACCAGCTACTGTTACTCCAGCGACCCATCCTTCTAAAACCATTCTCATGATATGCTACTTAATAAAGTAGTGGATTAGAATTGGTATATTACTGCTGTTGGTTTGGGAGTTACTTAACAGGGCGTTTAGACAGATTATTAAAATAGAAAACTTTTTCTCCTGTCCCATTAGTATGCAGCAAGGGTCTCCCTTTGGACCAATTCTCCTCAACATATTTAATAATAATATACATGATAGTTGTACTGACAGTCGCGATCTACTCTTTGCTGAAGATCTTGAATTGAGCAGAGTTATTAGGTCTACTGAATATTGCGATATATGCAAGAGAGAAGTTGTGGCTCTTGAGGAAAGCCCTCCGTTGAAGGTGAATCTAGCTTTTCCGATGCTCAGTCTCAATTTCTGCGCATCTTGCCATTGTTTCTTTGATTTTTATTTGTATTGTTATATTTATCATTTTATAATTTATCTGTTTGGGTCATATTTGGCTGTTCTTCTTTCATTCATCAGCTTCAAGATCTAATCTTTCAGCCGTAATTTTTTTCTTTTACATTTTGAATTACTTCTGTAATCTGATATTCTGTTCTTCGTTCGATTCGTCTCTAATCGCAGTCTATATACTTGTTTAACGTGGCTTGTATCCCCATTTTTGTATTAAGATCTTTCAGCATACGATACACATACGATATACAGTTTATACCAGTACCTACAAAGCGGAATCAGACAAGGTTAAGCCCACTGCTCTTTAATAAAATAATGGACGAAATAATATAAGCAGTACGTAAAGGTCATGGTTACAGAATATGGAAAAAAGAAATCCAAATATTATGTTACGCAGACGACGCCGCATTAATCGCCGATACAGAAGACGATCTCCAAAGATTAACACACATCTTCAATACAACAGCCAAGAAATACAATATGATAATATCAGCAGAAAAAACCAAATGTATGACAACATCTAAATACCCACTACGATGTAAAATCGAAATTGATGGGAAAATAATAAAGCAGGAAGCAAGGTTTAGATATCTGGGATTAGATATAACCAGTTACGGAGATGTTGAAGAGGAAGTACGACAACAAAACTTAAAAGCAAGTAAAGCGGCGGGATCTCTTAATGACACAATCTGGACGAACAAACACCTAAGACAAGACACAAAACAAGAATCTATAAAGTAGCAATTAGACCTATATTAACATACACGGCGGAGACAAGACGCTGACACATCTGGAGACAAGTCCTGACGAATATCAGGGAAAAGTCTGTTGGGATAGGGAGAGAAGCGAAAACATAAGAAGAACATGCAATGTAGAAGACATAAATGGATGGGTGACAAAACGTAAACAGGAGTAGAACGAACACATTAGTAGAATGACAGAGAATAGGATAGTACGAACAGCACGAAATAAGTCACCAAATGGACGAAGAAGTATTGGCAGACCAAGAAAAAGATGGTGCGATAATTCAAACAATTTAGGAGACTAATATTGAAGAAGAAACAGGCTTTAAAGCCTACATACAAGAAGTAAGAAGAAGAAGCATACGAATATCGTATGATCTTAGTTTCCTTTTCTGCACTCTTTTGAGTTTGAGTCGGAATACTTCCACCAGTAGAACGTGGCCAGTTTCTAAATCGGCTTTTTCTGCGAATTTTTCTAGGAGGTTTTTTCTCTCGTTTCTAACTCCTAGTCCATGTGCTCCAATGTACTGTGCCTTATCTCCAGTTCCAAGCGTGGCATTAAAATTTATCATAAACTTCTTGTCGTAGAATTTTCTGCAGGGTTGATTTACTGATAAAGCTCAATTGCTTCTTCCTCTTCTTTGTATGCAGTAAGCGCATAAACGTGGATGCTGTTTATATTGATATGGTTGGCTTTTACTTGTAGTAACATCACCCTCTTTGATAATGGTGTAGTAATGCATTTGGTAAGCTTGGGTGATACGATTACTCCGACTCCATATTGTGATCTTCCACTTCTGTTTCTCCAGGATCTAGAGCTTATTTCTGCTATCCAAATAGTTTCAATATGTATTCTCTTTATATCCTGTATTGCATTATGGATTTTTCCTGCTTTGTATAAGGCTTTGACACTACTTTGACATACCATGTGATGTGCAGATCTTGATTTATACACACATAATAATTATTGTAAGGAAAAACAAGAAATAAAACTAAAATAAAACTTTATTCCCGAAAACAAGAATACAAAAACATGGAATGCTTTGTCAACATATTGTACCTGTTCAGAAATTTATATAAGAAAAAAATATAATACTTTTATTACAAAAATAGTCTTAAAATCTAGAACTCCTGACACTCCCGATTTACTTCTTGTAGACATAACTTTCAGCTCCTCCACGTCCAAAACCTCCGGGTCCGAACATGGCTGAGTAGCAGGGGTTGTTGCAGTAAGGCTTTCCTTCGTGCTCTGCGTGGCTACCGGGGGTTAAGGTCTTGTTGCATTTCTCGCAGCGAAGGCATGCTGCGTGCCAATCCTTACCAAGGGATGTTTTACGTTCGGCTAAAAAAAGAAAACAAAAATTAAAGATCATTGACGAAAACATTGTGCGAAAAAGTCTTTCCGCACTCGTACAAAACAAATACACTTAATATTGTCATAATTTTTAAAAACTGCAATTTTCTTTTAGCTGTTAAGTAACCTTGTCGGGAACCTGATGATGAACAGTAGATTTTAGTGCTCGAAACCGAGGTTACTATTAAACCGATTGTGGGTTTTTTCTTTTTCTTTTCACCAATCAATTTCCAACCATCTTCTATATTGTATTTGAACTTTGATCCCAACTAACCCACAAACTGACATACTTAACATGCTATACGACTAGGCCTAAACTAAAAAACTGCTCACACCCCAATAGTACGTTCTTTAACGGTAAAATATTGCAAAACCTCTAAATTTTAAAGAACCGTTTAGATTGTCATGAAATTTGGCATACACATAGCTAACAAGTCACAGAAAAAAAGTGATATTGTGCCGATGTGTGCTTTTGCCCTGGGGTGAGTTTCACCCCTTCTCTGGGGTGAAAAATATACGTCCAAAATAAGTCTGGAAATAGATAAACTGACTAATTTTAAGCAACTGTTCTATAGAGATTTCTCACCAAGTCAATACTTTTCGAGTTATTTGCGAGCGAATATATTAATTTTTCAACAAAATAACCACGTTTTTAGACGGGTTTTTCGCAAATAACTCAAAAAGTAAATAATTTGTCGAAAAAATATTCATACCAAAAATATAGCCTGTAAAAAGTGAAAAAAAAACGGTGTACGGGTTAGATCTCTAAACCTGTTAGAAGCAGAGTTATAGCTAATGAAAAATAGGTTCATATTCGTCAAATTCCAAGTCGAATATTTTAACATGAAATGACCAAAAAATTAAGCGCTTTTTGGGGAAAACTCATTACAACATTTTTAAAGTGTTAAGCTTTATTTTTCTTACATAAAAAAATTTCTAGCATCAAAAGTAAACAAGTTACGCTCAAAATAAAGTTGGCCCTTTTTTTTGGTAAAAAAATCGGGAAAATCACCCCCTAATTAGCATCTCAAATGAACTTAATTGTTACCAGTTCACAAATTGCTTTACTGGTGTGTGAATTTTTTATATGATCTGTAAGTTTCATCGGTTCAAAATCCTCATTTTTGAAAGGGCTGTAGTTGAAATGCCTTGAAGGAGTCACCAATCACGAGCGTATGCAAATTTAAAAACACCAAATCTTAACCAATCTTAGTCTTACAGAAAAACAAGATATTCAGAAAAGCAAAGCTAATTTTTTTTACTGTTTGAGATTTTTGGTACCCCTAATAATTTTTAAGTTATTTTGAAAAAAGAATATTTTTTTCAAAATTAAAAATTTAAAAAAATTTAATTTAAAACCAATTTTTTTTCAAAAATAAGCACGTTAAATAGATGAAACTTACAGATCATATAAACACAATATAAGTAAAGCAACTTGTGAGGCGGTAACGATTAATTTCATTTAAGTTGCTAATTAGGGGGTGATTTTCCCGATTTTTTTTGCCAAAACAAAAGGGACCAATTGTATTTTGAGCGTAACTTGCTTAGTTTGATGCTATAATCTTTTTTATAAAAACAGAAATAAAGTTAAAAAAGTTGTAATGAGTTTTCTCCAAAAAGTGCTTCATTTTTTGGAAATTTGACGTTGAAATATCCTATTTGGAAATTGGCGAATATGAACCTATTTTTCTTTAAATATAACTCTGCTTCTACTAGATCTAGAGACTTGATGCATACACCATCTTTTTCGCTTATTTACAGGCTAGTTTTTCTAAGAACATCTTTTTCAATAAAATACTTACTTTTTGAGTTATTTTCGAAAAACCGTCTAAAAACGTGGTTATTTTGTTTGAAAAATTAACAAATTCACTCGGAAATAACTCGAAAAGTATTAACTTGGTGAAAAAAGTTTATAGAACAAAAGTTGATTAAAATTAGTCAGTTTATCCATTTCCGGACTTGTTTTGGACGTATATTTTTTAACCCACGAGAAGGGGTGAAAATCACCCCCAAGGCAAAAGCACACATCCGCACAATATCACTATTTTTCTTTGCCATGTTATCTTAGCTCTGCGTGTGCCAAATTTCATGTCAATCCAAACGGTTCTTTAAAATTTACAGCAAAAACCGTCAAATAGTGTACATACTACAATAATGGAAAACTCTAGCTTTATTCTTGTGGTAGTCCAGTGTTTTTACATGACGATTCTGCCAACTTACCAAAAATTACATATTTTTCCTCCTAGTCCATGACATAAAGACTATTTTGTTCAGTTTTAATTGTTTAATTAAACCATTAAACTATTGCTTTATTGCTAATTGTGACTTTTTTAACCTTGTGGCATCATGATCATGCAATATTATTAACACGTTATCAATAATGTAGTAGTACCAGCTATCTAAGAGGCTCATTAATATTCACCTTAGCGGATTAATATTGTTCGAGGTGTGGAATTCCATAAACAAGGGATTTACCTGTTTTATGAACTGATTCCTTGTTTATGTAATTTCATATCTCGAAAAATAGCACCCCTCTGAGGTAAATGTTAATAATTCTCTTAGATAGTTATATACAGGGTGCAAAAAAATCGATCCACTGAAAATTTGGTCATTTTTGATGTCTCGAATTTCCTAAACCTGTTGTCCGATGTAAGTGATTTTTTTACCATGTTATAGCCTTATTCATTAACAATATCGCTGTGATAATATTGTTGCTAGACAGGTAAACTGTCATTGTATACCGGGTGTACGAATCAAACTGGGTTTTTTTCTCAAAGTTCGCATCACACTGTGGACTATTCTAGCGTTAAAAAATACTGAAATTAAAAACCAACTATAGCCTCAGGTTTTCTTAACATTCTGTTTTTAGATTTATTCGCTTATGTTGGATAATAAAAAAAAGTTAGGTACTTTAACAACTGTCCATGTTCGTCATCAGTACAGGGTGTTTCGAAATAAGTGCGGCAAACTTTAAGGGACAATTTAACACATAACAATAATGACAGTTTGCTTTATAATCATAATAATATGTCCGCAAATGCTTTGTTTCCCAGATACGGGATGTTAAATTTTTTTTCACAAACTGAAGATTTATATATTGCTTTAAAACCAGTTGAGATATGCAAATCAAATTTGGTGGGTTTTAAGTTATTGCACATTTTTTGACATACAATTAAGAATTTAATATTCACCATTGGCGCGCAAACGGGTATTATGACCGATCATATTACCCGTATGCACGCCAATGGTGAATATAAAATTCTTAATTGTATGTCAAAAAATGTGCAATAACTACGTCTTAAAACCCATCAAATGTGATTTGCATATCTTAACTGGTTTTAAAGCAATATAGACCAGGGCGCATCTGTAAAAATATTACTACATTTGGACGTTGAGAGGTGACTCAAATTTTTTTGCAGAAATTGCTTGAAAATAACTCAAATAATAATATTTGAGTTATCCTCCCTCTCAAAAAGGTCCGGAACATTGTTTAAATAATCAAAATGTCAAAAAATGAAGGAAAAATTCGATTTTTTTCTTCGTTTTTTGATTATAACTTTAAGAGTATTCATTTCCGAGAAAAGTTGTATTGACATAAAAGTTGTGTAATTAAATTTCCTACAATATAGAGTTGGTTGAAAATTTAGAAAATAGTCACCGTTGTTGCAAAATAGCAATAATTGGGAAAAAACTATACAAAAACAAGTATTCGCATTTTACGTTTTTCAACCATTTATGCTAAACTTAGGACCTTAAAATTTCACCCAGAAAAACTATATAATACAGTTAAATAATACTGTAAATTTCATTAAGATCGGTTCAATAGATTTTGCAAAACAAATTTTGCAATCCAGCTTTCGCAAAAAAATTCATTTTTTGAAACTGTTACAGGACTGAAAATAAAGCAGATAGCAAGTTGAAATTTTTTTTGCTTATAGAAGTGTACTGTACCTTTCATTTTCAATTTGCAAAACTAAAATCGATTAACCACCACGGCGTCAGGAATTTTTTTAAATAAACATTAATTATTGGTGTTGCGCGCAGGACACCGGATAGTTTTCTCTGATTGGGCATTCCAGTGACCTTTGATAATTATTGATACATTTTAATTTTTATTACATTTCGATATAAATAAATAAATGTGTTTATTGCAAAATAAAAACACATACTCTATCCTTTGAAATAACACTTTTTTTTTAGCAAAAACTTTCTTTGTTCATATATTTTAACTTGAGAATAAAAGTTTATTATTTTTAAACATATACAATTGTTTAAACAATATTTCACAAACAATAATAAAATTAGTTTGATTTTTGTGGAATTAAAATATTAAAATACAACAAAATATAGAGTAAGAAAATAATATATTAGATGAAGATTGGAAGAAATTTTGGTGGAAATCAACTTCATGTGAATCGAACACCACTGTCCTGCGCGTAGCACCAATAATTAATGTCTATTTAAAAAAATTCCTGACGCCGTGGTAGTTAATCGATTTTAATTTTGCAAATTGCAAATGAAAGGTACAGTACACTTCTATAAGTAAAAAAAAAAATTCAATTTGCTATCTGCTTTATTTTCAGTCCTGTAACATTTTGAAAAAATGAATTGTTTTTGCGAAAGCTGGATTGCAAAATTTATTTTGCAAAATCTATTGAACCGCTCTTAATGAAATTCACAGTATTGTTTTACTGTATCATAAAGTTTTTCTGGGTGAAATATGAAGGTCATAAGTGTAGCATAAATGGTTGAAAAACGTAAAATGCAAATACTTGTTTTTGTATGTTTTTTTTCGCAATTATTGCTATTTTGCAACAAGGGTGACTATTTTTTCAACTTTTAACTAATTCTATATTGTAGGAAATTTAATTACGCAACTTTTATGTCAGTACGTCTTTTATGGGAAATGAATACTTTTAAAGTTATAATCAAAACACTAAGAAAAAAATCGAATTTTTCCTTCATTTTTTGACATTTTAATTATTTAAACAATGTTCCGGACCTTTTTGAGAGGGAGGACAACTCAAATATTATTATTTGAGTTATTTTCAAGCAATTTCTGCAAAAAAATTTGAGTCACCTCTCAACGTCCATCTCAAAACAGATGGGCCCTGGACTAATAAATAAATCGTCAGTTTGTAAAAAAAATTCAACATCCCGTATCTTGGAAACGAAGCGTTTGCGGACATATGGTTATAAAGCAAACTGTCATTATTTTCTCATGTAAAATTACCCCTTAAAGTTTGTCGCACTTATTTAGATGACGCTGTACTGATGACGAACATGGCTAAACGAAACATTAAAGTATCTAAATTTTTTATTATCCAACATAAGCGAATGAATCTAAAAACAGAATGTTAAGAAAACCTGAGGCTATAGTTAGGTTTTAATTTCAGTATTTTATAAATGCTAGAATAGTCCACAGAGTGATGCAAACTTTGAGAAAAAAACACAGTTTGATTCGTACACCCGGTAAACAATGACAGTTTACCTGTCTAGCAACAATATTATTACAGCGATATTGTTAATGCATAAGGCTATAACATGGTAAAAAAATCACTTAAATCAGACAACAGGTTTAGGAAATTCGAGACATCAAAAATGACCAAATTTTCAGTGGATCGTTTTTTTTGCACCCGAGTGTAGTACTACTTTACTTAATGCTACAGAAGAGCTATTCTGAGTCTGCTTGGGATAGCGTTTTGTTACCGGATAGAGGATGTCCCCCTAGAAGAAGTCACCATTCACGTTTTCTTTGCAGTATTTGCAATAAATCAGGTTGAAAAAATTCATTCACTGGTAGCCTTGTATTAAAATAATTAATTGCTTTAATTTTTTTATTAAAATATGTTAATAAGTAATAGTCAAAAGTCAAAAGAGTATTTCTATGACTTCATCATTGTCTGGTGTGTAAATGTTTTTTATTAATTTTATTACCAGATTGTCACCATGATTCATAACTCTTGAAGTATGTTTTACTAATATATTCACATTTTTCGTGTGGGTTTGCATTTTTGAAGGATATGCAGTTTTCATATGAGATAATAAATTATTATCATATTCTTTAGTAACTAGTCCTGTCGCCAGGGGGGTACAACGGCCTCCTTTATTCAGATGGACTTACCCAAGTTTTTTTCATGTATTTTGACCCGTAGAATACGAATTTTTTGGGTAACAGTTGATCAGGATGTCGATAAGATTGTTATTGACCAAGAACTTGAGGAATTACATAACAGAGGTTTCTCACAAAACAAAACATTTTTTTGTATTTTTTGGGTCATTCTAAGTAAAAAATGTTCTAACAAGTTTTCCCGTAGAATGCTCAGTTTTCGAGATAAACGCGGTTGAACTTTCAAAAAATCGAAAAACTACAATTTTTAAACCCGAAAAACTTTTGATTAAAAAATAAAATAGCAATTCTGCTTAGCGCCTTTGAAAGTTCAAGTCAAATTATATCGGTTTTGATTATTTGCATTGCTAAAAATTTATTGTGTTATTGTTAAACAAAGCTACAAACAAGTAGTGCGTGAGTGATGTTTTCTAATTTTCTATGATTTCTCATTTAAAATCTAACGAGTAGGTAGAATAGGTACTAGTGCAATCGAGGCTATTTCTACGTAGCATGCGTTAAAATGCATGTAAAGGCACGGGAAACACTACGTGTTTATAGCTTTGTTAAACAATAAAAAAATAAATTTTTAGCAATGCAAATAATTAAAACCGATATAATTTGACTTAAACTCTCAAATGCGGTAAGCAGACTGGCTATTTTATTTTTTAATCAAAAGTTATTCGGGTTCAAAAATTGCAATTTTTCGATTTTTTGAAAGTTCAACCGCGGTTATCTCGAAAACTAGCCATCCTACGAAAAAAATTGTAGAAACATGTTTTGCTTAGAATGACCCAAAAAATATCAAAAAATGTTTTGTTTTGCGAGAGACCGCGGTTATGTAATTCCTCAAGTTCTTGGTCAATAACAATCTTATCGACATCCGGATCAACTGTTACCCAAAAAATTCGTATTCTACGGGTCAAAATACATGAAAAAAACTTGGGTAAGTCCATCTGAATTAAGGAGGCCCTCCTTAATTGTACCCCCCCTGGCGACAGGACTAAACTTAAGACAAGTAGAATCACGGCAGTTTGAAAATAATACGCCATATTTGAAAATTCAATTAAGATATAATTAAAAGAAGAGTTAACAAAGTGGGTATTATTACCCAAGCAAAAGTATCAAGAACAATATTTACAATAATGTGGCACAAATAATAGTGTACGCAGACGACATAGTGATAGTAGCAGGCGACAACGAATAACTGAAGATAATATTCAACATAATAGAAGAAAAATTAAAAGAATAAGTTTGGAGGTGGGTGACCAGAAAACGAAATATGTATATGCATTGTAGCAGAAAGGGCAACTTCCAAATATTTTCATTCAAAATTAATTAGTATAACTTTAAAGAAATAAAAACATTTGAATACCTTTGGATAGCACTGCACAGAAGTAATGAAAGAACACAAATATGGCAAAGGATACCAGAAGGTTATTTCATAATATATTCAAATAAATAGGTATTAAAAAATAAAATAAAAACACCAAACCGAGAATTTGATATCAAACAACAAGAAGACCAAGAGTAAAATACACAGCGCAAGTCTTACTTATAAAGAAGATAAAATGTTATAGTATGGTATAATTAGACCCAAACCCAGACATCCAAAGTGAAAGTTATCCTCCAATACAAATTGTTTTATATGGTCCACATAATGTTAAAAAAAAGTCACACCATTTTGAGCGTAAATCGGTAAATTCGTAGTTTTTTACGTTTTTCGTCAATATTTATAAAACTATGCAGTTTAGCATGAACAACCTTCTATACAAAAATATTCTACATAAAATTTGAAATAAAAAAGGCCCTATGCATAATCCTTCTAAAATGAATGGTTCCAAAGTTACGGAGATAGTATATTATAATTGGTCCAAAAAAGGCCTAACCTAGACATCCAAAGTAAAAGTTTTCCTCCAACACAAAATTGTTCTATATGGTCCACATATTGTTCAGTAAAAAGTTACACCAATTTGAGCGTCCGGTTTGGGGGGGGGGGGGGGGGGGAGATGGGGGGAGAAGTCGGTAAATTAGTAGTTGTTTTACGTTTTTCGTCAATATTTCTAAAACTATGCTTTAGCGCAAATTATGTTCTATACTCAAATTTTCTACATAAACTTTAAAACAAAAAAGGTCCAATACATAATTGTTATGAAATCAACGGTTCCAGAGTTACGGAGTGTGAAAAATGGAGGTTTTCGATACTTTATATATTTTTTGGGCAATTAATAATATTGTTACTGATGAAAGAAATTTTTTTGTAAATAAAATTTGCTATTTCAGTGGCCGATGGTACGTTAGTGATAAGCTTTTGAAGAAAGGTCAACCTCACCACCCAAAATCATAATTGTCAAAATAATATAAAAAGTATCGAATACCTCCACTTTTCACCCTCCGTAACTCTGGAACCGTTGATTTTATAACAATTATGTATAGGACCTTTTGTGTATTAAATTTTATGTAGAACATTTTTGTATAGAACATTGTTTACGCTAAAACATAGTTTTAGAACTATTGACGAAAAACTTAAAAAAAACTACTAATTTACCGACTTCTCTCCCATCTCCCCCCCAAACCGGACACTCAAAATGATGTAACTTTTTACTGAACAATATGTGGAGCATATAGAACAATTTGGTGTTGGAGGAAAACTTTTACTTTGGATGTCTGGGTCAGGCGTTTTTTTGGACCAATTACACTATACTACCTCCGTAACTTTGGAACCGTTAATTTTAGAAGGATTGTGCATAGAACCTTTTTTATTTCAAATTTAATGTAGAACATTTTTGTAGGTGGTTCATGCTATGCTAAACCGCATAGTTTTAGAAATATTGACGAAAAACGTAAAAAACTACGAATTTACCGATTTCTCCCCCCTCTCCCCCCAAACCCGACGCTCAAAATGATGTGACTTTTTTCTGAACATTATGTGGACCATATAGAACAATTTGGTGTTGGAGGATAACTTTCACTTTGGATGTCTGGGTTATGCCATTATTTGGATCAATTTTATCATACTATTATAGATCTTAGAGGCAAAAATTATTAGAATGATTATGGGACCCAAGCGAATTAACCAAAACGAAATAAGATCATTAATGAATTTTGAAATTCATAAATGAAAGAATAACAAAAGCACAGAGAATTATGTGTTACGAACATATATTCAGAAAAGCAAAAAAAAGCAGCTCACAGAAGATTAACTGAATGGACACCACAAGAAAACAGACTAAAAGGCAGTGGTGTCATGGCAAAATTAGCAGTGCGGGAACGCAGTGCCGGAACGCACTGCTAATTTTTGTTTACAAAACCTAAATTTTCTATTATTTTTAACTTTTGTTAACCAGTGCGGGAACGGCGTTCCCACGCGTTCCCACACCATGACACCACTGCTAAAAGGGAGACCCAAGATACGATGACCGAACCAAGTAAAAAGATATTTAAGAACACTGGAAATAAAGATCTGGACACATACACTACTGGACAGAGCAGCGTGAAGACAAGTGGTTAACAAGGCCAGAAATTGTCACATTCTTTAACCAGATGTACCAATGGAAAAACCAGTTGACTGATCCACCATGGTAAACTGATCAGACAAGTTCAGCTACGATTTCTTCACAAGTGTATAGTTTGTAAATAAGTAAAATACATAAATGAGGAGACCAAAATATTTTCTACAAATGAAAATATACAACTACCTGCAACTAATGTTATGTCTACGTACTTACGTCAGTTTTCAAGAAATTTACATGATAATAAGGTATTGTTTAAATGAGTTTATCACTTTCTAGGAATGGTAAAAAGCGCGATAAGAAATCTAACAAAATCTTGGCATCGTTTTCATTTTCTACCGACATCGACGTTTTGTAATTAGCGACAAAAAACGACGTCATGCGTTTGATATGGTGCATTAGGAGATTAGGCGGTAATCACTATACGCCTTCTTTACTCTATTGTTTCTTCCTCTTTTCCAGATGCGTTTGGCATTTGTGTTTTTTTTTGCGAGACGTGTTTACGGTGGAAACAAAAGAGATACGTTGTATACATGCATTATTCGTTGCCGTTGGAAAGTAGGTATTTTCGTATCACCAAGAATAACGAATATTTGCGACATGCGAAATAGATTAGTGCTGGAAATAACAATGGGGATGGTATTAAGTATAAACGAAACCGAATTATAATATATATAAAATAATATAAAAAAATACGAGATCCTTTGTAAAAGGTATATTTAAAATTCTCTAAATAAGGGTTAGATTAAATCACAGAACGTTATTGGATTAAAAAAATCCATCATCAGTGTTACTAAAAGTAAAAAAATAGCATGCCTGAGCCACCAAAATGTTTTGGGTAAAAACCCTTTAAATGTTAAAATTGTTGTGTTATACTACATATTTTTAATAATACTTAATGATGCTGCAAATATTGCTGGGTATTATCCAGGGCAACACAGGACTCTTCCCACGTGGTTGGAATTTAAGGATTGGTTGGCCATTTAACTCAAATATGTGAGGTTTCAATCCTTAAATTCCAACCACGTGGGTTAGAGTTCTGTGTTGCCCTGGGTAATATCCAGGAATATTTGCAACATCATTAAGTATTATTAAAAATACGTGGTTAGTACCTATAACACAACAATTTTTAACATTTAAAGGTTTTTTACGCAAAACATTTTGGTGGCTCAGGCGGCTTTTAGTAACACTGATGATGGATTTTTTAATCCGAAAACGTTCTGTGATTTAATCTATCCCTTATTAAGGTAATTTTAAATATACCTTTTACAAAGGATCTCGTATTTTTGTGATATATATGGTATACAGCCAGCTACAGGAATTTTATTTTCCTCGTGGATTTTTTTAAATTAAAGTAGCATTATGTAAACGCCAAGGTTTCACATTTATTGAATATTAGGGCACATAACTTCGCTTCATATTTTCATAGAGTGTCCTCATTTCTGTCATTTTTATGAATGTGCAAAAGCTAGAAGATGCAACAGTTAGAAGGTCAGAAATAATACTACTCCTACTGGGCCAGAATAAAGGAAGATGCTAAAGTAGCAGAAAAAGATGGAATGGGAACAGAAATTTGTGCCTGTAAAAATCATTGGTTTGTCTATGAATGCAAAAAAATGTAACAAAAGAAAAATGAAGTCTACCCAAAAAATGCTTACCCGACCAACTACAATAACCGTAGATAACTGCTAGACAAAGAGAAGAGAAAAACGAGGAAGGACACACAAAAGAAAGAAACAAAACTTAAATACATATATAGGAAATTAAGAAAACCTTAAAGAGAAATAATTCGAATTCAGAGCATTCTATAAGAAAGTTAACATCAACAGAAAATAATTCGTGGCAACTACAAACCAATGCAGAAGTCTGAATGGTGACCTATTAACAAAAAGGAAAGATGTATCGAATAGATGGGTGGAATACTTTAAATGAGTACTTAATATAGAGGAAGAGGTAGAAAACCTGGAAGACGAAAGAGATGAGGTAAGCGGAACAGAGGAACGGAAAGAGGAACCACGAACGATTCCTGAAGTTAAAGACGTAGTTACAAAACTGGCCAGAAACAAATCACCCGGGATAGATAATCTTCCATCTGAACTAACTATATAGAGATGGCCTCGTTACCATAATGGCACAACAGCAGCTTATAAAAGAAATATGGACACAGAAACCCCTCTCCAGTGATTGGTATATTGGAATACTTTGTACCATCCACAAAAAGGAGTATCTTTGAATGCTCTAACCACAAAGCAATTATGCTCCTAAATGTAGCGTATAAAATATTCTCCTCTATACTATGCCACCATATGGCAAAATATGCAGAACGAATAATAGAGACAAATTGTATAAATTTGGAATAAATCAAAAAACAGGATGCCTGACAACATAAATGCAAAAAATGGAGAAAAGCATACTATCATGAACCAAATAATGGACAAAAAGAAAAATGATTGTTGATGATATGTTGGTCTACCAAAGAACTCTCCTTTTCTCCTAAACGTTGAAAGTGAATGGAAATAGAAACTTTTCAATAAAACAATAAATTAAAGTTCACACACTAGATTGATTATCATCCTTACCTATTTCAATTGATAACAGCAATTAACTCTTCTTCTCGATATGTTTAATCTGTGTATTTTGGTAAATTTGTCATTGAACGATTTTTTATTGCCTAATGTATTTTTTCTTTACATATTTATCTGAACAGTCTAAATATGTGATCTCATTAATATTTTAACTTATTATGCTCGACAGGAAAACCTTAAAAATTTATTACTTTGTTGGCCGACCTTGAACTCTTAATGTTCTTAATTAACAATAAAAGCTATTGATGGGAGCTAGATACTAACATTCGTTAAAACAAATACAGTTTTTGGAACTAGCAATGTAGCAATGGTTCTGGTGATGACACAGTGGCGGCTTTTGGGGGTAGGCAGGATAGGCCGGGCCTACCCAATAATTTTAAGAGCTTTAAAATTGAAAAAGATATACGTATTCAAAAATTATGTTAAAGCATGTAAATAACTTTTAAATGTACCAAATCACACAATACATCAGCGTCCGTTAAGACAACTTTGTTATTATATTATCACAGAAAGCATCGAATCGTATTCAGGCATTTTAAATATCATTAATAGGCCCGCTCGCACCAGGCCGACCTAGCTCACATAAGATCTCCGTACAAAAAGCGTTTGAAGTTTGAAGTTAAGCAGCTTGCCGGACAATGACTGCGTTCATCAGATGCAAACACGTTCACAAATGTTTGCGCTTTGATTCTAAACTTGTTGACAGCGAGCTGAACGGTTGGTTGTTTAGGTTAAAATTTGACATTTTGCTTGCTTGGTTCAGCTCGCTGTCAACAAGTTTAGAATCAAAGCGCAAACATTTGTGAACGTGTTTGCATCTGATGAACGCAGTCAATGATTTTATTTGTCGTGTTATGCTTGGTGTATGTGTATAGGCCCGAATCGAACTGGCCTTCGCCCAGCCTCGTTGCCACTTTAAACATAATTATCGAATTCTAATATAAATTTTCTTTTAAATTTTGATAAAAAAATATGTAACATAATCTATAATTGTAACATATTTGTAGACAAACAACACAATTGTAAACAAGTGCACGTTTGCGCAAATGAGTTCAAAAAAATTCGTAAAATTCGAAAAAAAAATTTGTTCGATTTTCCTTGTTATTACTAGTGGTTTGGCCGATCTCAGTTAATTGTTTAAAATTTTTCTTGGAATAGTGCGATAGTTTTATAATTGATACATAAAAATGAGTTTTTCTGAGGCTTTACTAAATCTGTTAAAGTTACCTTCTAAGTATTTTTATACATAAAAATAAATTTATATTTGCATATTATGTATTACACATACTTATATGTAATTTGCTGGCTTGGCTTACCCAAAATTTTACCCCACCAGCCGCCACTGTGATGACATCGATGTGAAAACGCTTACAGGAGGCATAAAAAACTGAATTAGTCATAGTGTGCAGCCACGTTTCAAATGGTTTCAAGAAAATTCATTGGATTATTGGATTTAAAAAAAAACTAAAATATCAATTTCCAGTTTGCCAGGGTTACGTTTTTTGGTTTTTACAACATCGATATATTTGAACAAACAGTATCAGTAGACATGGCGATTGTAAAATATTTTATTAAAAAGCAGAAAATCAACTTAACTTATACAAAAATTGGACAAAGTTATTCCCAAATAGCCAAATTTTCTGGTATTCATTTTCATTTAGTGTGCAAAGTACCTCGCACAAACCTTACGGAAATTAGGTCCCAATGGATTTAGTTCATACTTTGGGAAAATACTCTTTGAAGCATCCTGATAAAAAAGTTCTCATGGGCACATCTCGATCGTATGAAGGATTTTCAAGATATAGAGGCACAAACTCGAAAAATTATAAGATTTACTGGGTATTCCAATAGTTCCCTGAGTTACTGGTTATCTGGCAACATGTAGAAGTTTGGATCAAAGAAAAAGTACTAGTAGTCTAGGATTTTTTCCTGACTATCCAATGGCGAACTTTACTTTGACCTTGACCTTCAACGGACGTTATCTTCTAGAGTTTCGAGGGTTTTCGGCATTAAATTGATATAAACAAATTACCCATGAGTTTTTGAGATCGCTAAACACGAACATGCCATCAGAATTGACCTTCGCAGCACGTGGTGGCCAGAGCCACTGCAAGGGACGTCATCTTCTAAAGTTTCGATGGTTCTCAGCATTTAATTGATGCAAATGAATTACTGGAGGGTTTTTTGAGGTCGATAATTACGAATATGGCACCAGAACCGACTCCCGAAGCACCTGGTTTCCAAGGTCAATGAAAGGAGCTTCTGTAGTTTCGATGGTCTTCGGTACTACATTGATGCAAACAGATTACTCATAGTTTTTTGGAGTTACTGAACACGAATACGCCATCAGAACAGACACCGGTGTACCTGGTCATCTTCAAGGCAGGTTATCTTCTGGGGTTTCGAGAGTTTTCGGTACTAAATTGATGCAAGCAGATTATTCTTGTGTTTTGGGGTTGCTGAACACGAATATGGCTTAGATAAAAGACTCTGGAGTATCTAGTGACAACGATGCCTAACACTATCAAAATAGAATATATTTAATAATATATTTAAGCGATCTTAAAATAAATGAAGGAAAAACATTGTCAGATATAAATTGAGTTTATATTTATAAATAATTAAAACAACTGAATAGCACAACATAGTTATTTTAATAAAAATCTACAAATAGCAAAAAACAATTCACCAGTTTGTACGCTTTGTTTGAACTTGCAACTCAGAAAACCTCCGAGTACTCGGTGTGCACCAATCCGTTGGTACACAGTCCATACGTACTGATCACGTATTCGTGTTCAGCAACCCCAAAAACCTATAACTAATCCGTTTGCATTAATGTAGTACCGAAGGCCCTCGAAACTCCAGGAGCCCCTTTCATTGACCTTGGAAACCAGGTGCTCCGGGAGTCGGTTCTGGTAACATATTCGTGTTTAGCGACCTCAAAAAACCCTCCAGTAATTCATTTGCATCAATTAAATGCCGAAAACCATCGAAACTCTAGAAGATGACGTCCCTTGCAGTGACCCTGGCCACCACGTGCTCCGTAGGTCAATTCTGATGGCATATTCGTGTTTAGCGATCCCAAAAACCCATGAGTAATCTGTTTATATCAATTTAATGCCGAAAACCCTCGAAATTATAGAAGATAACGTCCGTTGAAGCTCAAGGTCAAAGTAAAGGTCGCCATTGAATAGCCTGGAAAAAATCCTAGACTACTAGTAGTTTTCTTTGATCCAAACTTCTACATGTTACCAGATAACCAGTAACTCAGGGAATTGGAATACCCAGTAAATCTTATAATTTTCCGAGTTTGTGCCTTTATATCTTAAAAATGTTCCATACGATCGAGATGTGCCCATGAGAACTTTTTATCAGAATGCTTCAAAGAGTATTTGCCCAAAGTATGAACTAAATCCACTGGGACCTAATTTCCATAAGGTTTGTGCGGGGTACTTTGGTACAACGAATGAGAACATAGAACATTGCAATTCTATGCCATTTTTATTTAGAAAACCAAGAAATATACAAGATCTCAATTGAACAATCAAAGAATACGGGCGGAGGTAAATTCCTCACCAACCAGTAGAACCATATAATCCAACAGGTATTTTCCTCATCAAGTTTAAGGGTTCGTATTAATCCGGTAGGTATTTTCCTCACCAACTCACTCAGGTAATAAAATAAAAAATATAGATGTAATTTAAGAACGATTATTATGAAAGCATCCGAAATCCGAATAAAAGACATTCATTTCCTTACGTTGTAATAATAGTTTATAATATAGATAATGTGCAAAACGTATAACTTATTATTTATTATTTACTATAATGAGAAACACACTTTACAAAATCCATTACAGTCGTTTGATTAGACTGATAACTTATTATAGTTATTAAGGTACCAAGGGCATTATAAGGATAATAACGCTTGAGGTCAATAGTGTATAGACCGAGGGCCTTCGGCCCGAGGTATATACGTTGACCGAAAGCGTTATTATTTTATTATTATAATACCCGTGATGCCTTCAACGTTTAATGCCCGACTAAATTATTCTTTATATGCAAAAAATTTGAATAAATTTTGAATTAATTAGTTTTCGAATAAGTACATTTACCAGAAATAGTCGTAACGTAATTGTGGTAACCATAGTTTTACTTAGAGTTTTATTTGTCAACGTGACAGTATTTAACTCGTTATTTAAATTTAATAGGCACTAGGGCGTTATTTTTCTATAACACCCCCTTGGGCGTTATATCGTACTTAATAGACTTCGAAATAAGGTCATTATTTGTCAAATAATAGACCAGTCGTACGTAAATTTTCTACATTTTTCTCAGCTTACTTGCAGACTGCAGTAATAAAAAAAAATCATTTTATAGTTTGCATGACATTAAATCAAACACAAAACAATCTGATACGTCTTCCGGTTGTGTCTTCCAAGTGTACTGTACCTTTCATTTGCAATTTTCAAAATTAAAATCGATTAATTACCACGGCGTCAGAAAATTTTTTAAATAAACAATAATTTTTGGTGCTACGCGCAGGACAGCGGTGTTCGATTCACACAAGTTGATTTCCACCAAAATTTCTTCCAATCATTATCTAATATATTATTATCTCACTCTATATTTTGTTGTATTTTAATATTTTAATTCCACAAAAATCAAACTAATTTTATTATTGTTTGTAAAATATTGTTTAAACAATTGCATATGTTTAAAAATAATAAACTTTTATTATTTAAGTTAAAATATATGAACAAAGAAAGTTTTTTCTAATAAAAGTGTTATTTCAAAGGATAGAGTATGTGTTTTTATTTTGCAATAAACAAATTTATTTATTTATATCGAAATGTAATAAAAATTAAAATGTATCAATCATTGTCAAAGGTCATTGGAATGCCCAATCAGAGCAAACTATCCGCTGTCCTGCGCGTAGCACCAATAATTAATGTTTATTTAAAAAAATTCCTGACGCCGTGGTGTTAATCCATTTTAATTTTGCAAAATTGCAAATGAAAGGTACAGTACACTTCTATATGCAAAAAAATTTTCAACTTGATATCTCCTTTATTTTCAGTCCTGTAACATTTTGAAGAAATGAATTTTTTTTACGAAAGCTGGATGGCAAAATTTATTTTGCAAAATCTATTGAACCGATCTTAATGAAATTTAAAGTATTGTTTAACTGTATCATAAGGTTTCTCAGGGTGAAATATGAAGGTCCTAAGTGTAGCATAAATGGTTGAAAAACGTAAAATGCGAATACTTGTTTTTGTATGTTTTTTTCACAATTATTGCTATTTTGCAACAAGGATGACTATTTTTTAAAATTTTTAACCAATTCTATATTATAGGAAATTTAATTACGCAACTTTTATGTCGATACAACTTTTCTCGGAAATGAATACTTTTAAAGTTATAATCAAAAAACCAAGAAAAAAATCGAATTTTTCCTTAATTTTTTGACATTTTGATTATTTAAACAATGTTCCGGACCTTTTTGAGAGGGAGGATAACTCAAATATTATTATTTGATTTATTTTCAAGCAATTTCTGCAAAAAAATTTGAGTCACCTCTCAACGTCCAAATGTACTAATATTTTTACAGATGCGCCCTAGTCTAAAATAATTTCCTTGAATGCCTTTTAGTGAAATCTACCTGAAACTACCATTTCAGTTTTGGTGAGGAAAATACCTGTCGGATTATGACATACCCTTCCAAACTCAGGTATAAGATTATTTTGGTGAGGAAATTACACCCGCCGAAGAATACAGTTACGAAAAGACGATAAGAACATCGAAATCCCTCGGAAGTAAAGAAAATACCTCATCCGTAGCATAATATTTCCTAAGCACAGGACATGCAATTTACTTTAATAAAGCAACGATGATTTTCATCGTTGTTTTAAGTATTGAGAATTAGTTGGGTTTCAGAAAGATGTGTTCACCATGGGTGCCGCATTCGTTAACAATAGGGCTTTTCATTCACAGTCATTTGTTTCGAGCTTCTGTCATGTGTCACATAATATTAATATATCTACGTCGTACGTTATTGGTATATACCCATGATACAAACCAAAGACGTATGATGTAGATATATTAATATTATGTGACACATGACAGAAGCTCGAAACAAATGACACTCGATGAAAAGCCCTATGGAACAAAAACACATTCGAATGCGACTTTCCCAGATACATTTAGAGCGATTTCTACTATGGATGAGACTTGAGTCTTTCTCCATGATCCTGAATCAAAACAAGAGGCTAAAGATTGGTGTTAACCTGGTTCTTCGGACAATGGACATCAGGACAATGCGTGTGATGTGAGCATTTTGACAATGGCTAAAATCTATGAATTAAAATTAAAATTTGATGGAGCATCCACAGTATACACCAGATTTGAGCCCTAGGGCCTTCCATTTGTTTAAATACCTACAAAAATCATGCATGGAAAGCGTTTTTATCAAATAATGAGGTCAACTCAGCTGTAGAAGCGTATTTTGCAGCCCTTCCAAATTCTCACTCAGGGATGAAATTCGTAAATTGGAATCTAGTTGGAACAAGTGTATTGATGTTCAGGGAGACTATACTGAAAAACAAAGTGTATTTCAAACCATTTCAAACAAAAAAAATTATAGTTTGAAGAAATATGACATGGTTGTTTTCTTCACTTTATCAAATACAATCCATTTATTTTTTTCGTTATTTTTTTAAACTTATTACCAAGTTTATAATATCTTCTAGAATACCAGGTAAAAAATATTTTATAACGATTACATCATTTCCTCTAATTTTTAAACATAGCCTCACGCCCATCTATTCCTTTTGTTGCATATTGATGAGGACACGGTAAATAAAAACGTTAGATTGCTAAAAGATATCCAAACACAGGAAGTTTACGTCGATAAAACGATGCCACATTTTTTTAAATTTGACGAAGTATAAGTATAGTATGGCTTATTAAATTGTATTTTTCCAGTAGCATACTTTTTATCTATTTTTCAAACTGTTTATTTGGTTGTTTCGTAACTGTATTGTTGTTAAAATATACGAATATAAAGAAAGGTTCGACAGAGAACGCCAAAAAAGTAAAATAATTTTATTAAGGATGGAAATACACAGCCTGGATCGTAGAAGAAACAACATAATTTACATAGTAGATATATAGAGCTAAGGAAAAAAGTAAAAGAAGTGTTAAGGCACAAGAAGAGAAAGTACGTAGAAAATAAACTAAAAGAAATAGAACAGAACTAAAAAAATAAAGAAATAAAAAACCTTTGCCAAGGCGCAAAAAAAAAGAAAAGGGAATAACAACAAAACCTAGATGCTTTAAAATAAAGAATGAGCAGATCAGTAGATGTTCTACAGAGGTGGAGAGAATATTTTCACGAATTACTAAATCAAAAGACAAGGGATCCAAAAGGAACAAAGAGAATCAAAATCAGGAACTGAACACAGAAGACAATTCACCCAAAAAGGAAGAAATCGTGAAAAAGCTGCATGAGGTCAGTAAATGCCTCATGCGCTCATGACTCCATTCTGCATGCTGCCAACGTACGCTTCAGATGGTAAAAGGTTTTTTTGACCTTACCATGATCAAATTTCTGTAATGTGTTTTTTGTGAGAGTCCTTTGTGCCCGTATTAGATGTTTTTAATGTTTCAATCACAACCGACATTATTATATTTTTTCTTCCAAACGTCGGACAAAGTTTTTTCTATCAATAAATAACTGCATAAGAAAAAGTTTTTTAAATTTTACATGGGATCCCACTCTCTTCATAGTGGTATTTTGAAATTATTGACTATAGCTCTGAAGATGGCTTTATAAGCCGAAAGCGTTCAGCTAGGAATTAAATATTTTACTCACTTATAAAATACGCTTCTCCCTGTCTTTCACTAATATAAATATAAATGCCCAAAAGACTAAATATACAGTATGTCCCTGTAAGTTGTATCCATATGGAAAACTTTTTTATTATTAATTTTACGAAAACAAGTTATTCTTCATAAAAAGCTCTGCATGGTCCAAAACCCAAGATTTAACCATCAAATATCAAATTATTTGAATATTATACGAGGTATGTCAAAAAGTTTAAATTTCACTCAATAATAAAGTAGCTTTATTTTTCACAATATTGAAAATTGCTATTATGAAAAGTTGTTTGGAATTAAAAACTATATTCTAGTATGCAATTACATCCTAATTGATTTTTTTTTTAAATCATGGATAGCTAACATTATTTTCAGTTATTTCAATTTAGATAACTCTTTTATTATTAATTTTACAAAAAAAGTGATTCTCAATAAAAGTTCTGCATGGTCTAAAATCTAAAATACAACCATCTTATGTAAATTTTATCAATTTTATACGAGGTATGTCAAAAAATATGAATTTTGCTCAAGAGTAAAATACGTTTATTTTTCACAATATCGAAAATTGTTATTATGAAAAGTTATTTAGAATTAAAAACTATGTTTCAGTATGTAATTACATCCTTCTAATTGAAATATTCTGAACTATAATGGTTCTTTACTTTTGATCTAAATTTATCTTTTTTGACATACTTACCTCGTATAAAATTGATCATATTTGATATAAGTTGGTTGTATTTTAGGTTTTAGACCATCCAGAACTTTTTATTAAGAATCACTTTTTTTTCGTAAAATTAATAATAAAAGAGTTATCAGAATTGAAATAACTGAAAATAATGTTAGTTATCCATATTTCAAAAAAAAAAAAAAAAATTCAATTAGAAGGATGTTGAAGAAATATCGCTTTGATATTAATTCCCAAATCGTTTTCTCCGTCTCTTGGTTGTAGAATAAATTACTTCTTTTTCCTAATTGGTTTATTTAAAAAGACTACACTTACTAAAGCTAAGTTTAGCTTTTACGCCAGACACATCGAGAATTAATATTGTACAAAAAAGTTCCAAATATTAATTTGGACTTAATTATGAACTATTATAATTGAAAAAGCTATCGTTTTTTAAATATATGTAACATTGACAAATATTTTATTTAGGAATTGTCACTCATTTTTTGAGATAGATTTTTTAAGAAGGCCAAAATCGTGTATTAAATGTGACATAATTTTAGGGGCGTAATAAAGCAAAGATTAGAATGTGGATTATATAATAAAGTTTCAACATTCTCCCCCGCGTTGAAGCATCCCTGCTTCAACTAAATTACACAGTAACAGAAACAGAAAAAACAAAGTGTTAGGAAGAATGTAACAAAACTAGAAATAAGCATGTTGGTCGTTTTAAGGTTGAGTTTGATTTGGTAATAAAGAAAGCTTTGAAATGGATCGGATAAACTCTCCGGAAGCCGTACGGAGCTTAACCACACGGACTTTGCCATCCTTACCAGGATATACTTCAATGATGCGCGCCAACGGCCACATCATTGGAGGTACATTATCTTCCTTGAGTAAAACTAGTTTATTTACTTGCAGGCCCGATTCTATAAATGGGCACGCTGGGCACGTGCCCAGGGGCGCACGAGCCTGGGGGCGCCAAGAGGGCGCAAGAAAAAAAATAATAAAAAAAATAAAAATTTTAATAATAGTTTAAAATAAACAAATATTTTCTGGAGATCGCGGCAAATTGTAAACAAAAACTACGAATAGCGATTTAATCATTGGGAGGGTATCAGCGTAAAATACACCACCACAACCCGACCTCAACGCCGCGCCCGCGCCGGTCCTAGACGACGGAACAAAGCGGAAGCGCGCCGCTCTACATGTGTCTATTTTTAGCCCGCCCGCCTCCCCCCACCATCCTCACCACAACATCCCTTTTGTCTCTTGACTCCACAGTCAGGTATTAGACACTGGACAGTCTATTGTGGCGTGGTCTTTCCACGGTTGCGCTGTTTGTTTACGTGCATCGTGCATCAGTTCTTTCAGTCGAGCGCTTCGCTGCTTCTTTTTTGATGTGATTGGTGACTAGTGAGTGTAGTAGGCTACTATGAGTGAGAAAAAGAAACCTAGTGGCGCTGAATTCCGTAAACGTGCAAATCAGAGAATAGCGCAAGAGGCGATCTTCCTAAAAAAGGTTCCTAGAATAAGTAATTTCTTTAACGTTGTATCTGATGTTCATACGAGTCAACATAATTCTAATGACAAAAATGTTGACACTCAAAAAAGCTTGCCTCAAAATGAAGCTTCTGCCTCATCATGTTCAGATAACATAAATCCAGCTTCAAATGATCAGAATTTTTGTTCAGCTTCTGAACTATCCTTACCATCCACCACATCTCGTACACATCATTCGCCTAGTAGGCCTAAGCAGGTTACCGTAGAACCACTAAACCCATATTCTAGAAATAGTTTTGATTTTACACTAGATGATCCGGCCACTTGGGACACAAAAAACGATGAACAAGTTCTTCAAATAATCAATTCAAATGTCAAGCAAGATTTGCAAGCAGATTTTTCAAAGTCAGAACGGTACTATAAAAATGATGTTAAAAAAAACCGTAAGCTTTCAGTAAATTTGTTTTCAGGCGAAATCCCGAACGGAGAACGTTTTAGAAGAGATTGGCTTTTGTATTCAAAATCCACTGGTTGTGTATTTTGCATTCCATGTCTTCTCTTTCAACCAGAAAATAAAAGAACTTCTTTTTGTGAAGGTTTCTGTGACTGGAAACATTCATTAACTTTAGCCAAGTCACACGAACAATCAAATGACCACAGGATTAATGTCCTTAAATTAATTTCAAGAAAAAAGTCTCTTTCCGTAGAGTCCTTGGTCTCTTCACAGCATCAACAAGAGGTGAAGTATTGGAGAGACGTTCTAACTAGAATAGTGACAGTTGTAAAATTTTTGGCATCTAGAGGACTTCCGTTTCGAGGTGACAATCAAGAATTATGTTCAACTTCCAATGGCCTTTATTTAGGATGCCTTGAGCTAATTAGTGAGTTTGATCCATTCTTAGCACAACATTTCACTAAATACGGCAATAAGGGTAAAGGAAATGTATCATACTTGTCATCAGACGTATGCAATGAATTTATTACCGTCATGAGCAACGAGGTGCTTCGTACAATAATTGATGAGATTAATCAAGCACGATATTTTGCCCTGGTTGTTGATTCGACACCTGATGCGTCACATAGTGACCAGCTGGCGGTAGTTTTACGGTATGTGTCCCTAAAAGATGCTTGTGCCACAGAGGGGCTTGTAAAACTCTTGCCACGTATATCGCACAAGTCTGAAGGTCTTGAAGAGGCAATCCTTTTGTCTCTTCAAGATCTGAAACTGGACATTCGAAATTGTCGTGGCCAAAGTTATGACAATGCATCAAACATGTCGGGCCCTTACAGTGGATTACAGTCAAGGATTAAACGAATAAACCACCTTGCAGATTATGTTCCGTGCGTCGCACATTCCCTTAATCTTGTAGGCAGCTATGCGGCCGAAAAGGCTTGTGTGGAGGTTGTAATCTTTTTCAACTTTGTTCAAAACCTCTTCAATTTTTTTTCAGCATCTACGCATAGATGAAATGTCCTAAAAGCATTAATAGGGAAGAGCAATGATGGAAAACCACAAAAAGAAAAGAAAACTCTGATGTTAAAATCCATGAGTGACACTAGGTGGTCAGCCAGGTCCGACGCACTACTTGCTTTGGTTACCAGCCATAAAGAAATCAAAGCTGCCCTTGAAGATTTGATTAAGGATAAAACACAAACACCAGACACACGGCTGACAGCAGAAGGGTTTGTTTAAACCTTGGAGAATTTCCAAACAGTTCTTTTAATTGTAATTTGGAATGATATCTTGCAAAGAGTGGACAAAGTTAGCAAAACGTTGCAAACAGAAGAATTAGACCTACTTGGTGCTACAAAAGAGCTTGAGTCTTTATCGTTGTTCTTAAACGAGAAAAGTGAAAAATTTGATGACTTTGAAGCTGAAGCTTTGAAAATGGCTAATTTAAGTACCCCTTCTTATGACAGAGCAAGAAAACGTACCATGTTTTTTGATGAACAAAGGGATGAACAGTTTGAGAAAATGGATCCTAGAACAAGATATAGAACTGGAGTTTTCAAACCCATTTTCGACCATCTAGTAGTGCAGCTCAGTAGCCGGAAAAATAGTTACGAAAATCTAAGTAAAAGATTTGAAATATTCAGTCAACTTCACGAGAAGAAGTATGAAGATCTAGTGGAACAAGCTAAAAAGGTTGCTCAGTACTACTCCAATGACATTTGCGAAAATGACTTCGTACAAGAGTGTCATCACTTTCAAATGTACATGAAGGCTGAGAAACTGAAGAGAATAAGAGACTGCTACTCATACATCAAAGAAAATAGTTTAACAAGCACATTTCCGAATTTGGAAGTAGCCATTAGGGTGTATTTGACTCTGCCAGTTACAAACTGTTCGGCAGAGAGGAGTTTTTCGGCCTTGAAGAAAATCAAGTCAGAAAATAGAAGTACAATTGCAGATGAAAAGCTAAACAGCTTGATGTTACTGTGCACTCAAAGTGACATAACCTTGAAACTTGACTGTGATAAACTGATTTCCACATTTTCAAACTTGAAAATGCGGAAGAAACCAATGTAAATAGAAACCGATGAACTGATGAACTTACAACAAAGATAATATAACATGAAAGTGTGATGTTATTATTAATATTGAACTAGTATATCAAGATGTAATGTTATAAAGGCAGAGTACAGTGTATATAGTAGAATAATAATTACAATTATAATAATAAGGGTGGGAGGGTGGTCCGTGATACCGTAGTAACAAAACCTATTGATTATTATGCTAATCTGTTATTGTTTAAGCGTCAATAACGGTTTTGTTTTGTTTTACGGTTGCCGGTTGCCAGTCCGGGACACGGCGGGTCCATAGGTGGTGGATAATGGAATATTCTCTATTTGTAAAGAGAATAGGGGTTAGATCCCCCCGAACCAAAACTGGCAAATAAGAAAAAAAGTACAAGAAAAAGCGGAAATCTATTTCGAAATATGGCGCTAGTGGCCGGGTTGTGTTGGCGTATATTTGGTGGTTGGGAGGGGGGGGGGCGCTTGTCAAAATGGTGCCCATAGCGCCAAAGACCCTAAAAACGGGCCTGTTTACTTGCAGGTTAGAATATTCTTCAGCCCATTTAGGCCGGTTCTGAAGGCGATTTAAGTAATCAACCGACCAACGTTTCCAAAAAACTTGTTGAATTTTAGAAATCTGCTGGAAGGTGGAAAGTCTATGTTCGTTTAAATGTGAAAGATCCTTTTCAGGATAAGCGGTGAGAGGAGACCCTATCAGAAAGTGTCCCGGTGTAAGGCAGGTTAAATCTGTAGGGTCATTAGAAACTGGACCTAAGGGCCGAGAATTTAGTATTGCCTCGATTTGACAAAGAATAGTGTTAAACTCTTCTGAAGTGAACAAAGCATTACCCACCAATCTCTTGATATGAAATTTTGCGCTTTTGATGGTGGATTCCCAGATTCCACCCCAATGCGGAGATCGAGGTGGAATGAATTTCCACTTGGTCTCATTTTGTGAAAGAAAGTCACAGATAATATTTACATTATTATTAGTTTAGCACCTAAAAAATTGGTGGCGTTGTCAGTATAGATCACTGACGGATTTCCTCTTCTCGAGACAAAACGTTTTAAAGCGTTCAGAAAGGAGTCAGTAGACAGTCCAAGAACTAGCTCTATGTGAACTGCCTTGGTGACCATGCAAACAAAAACCGCAATGTATGATTTTATGAGTGGAGACTTACGAAACCTTGAGGATTTTATTTGAAAGAATCCTCCGAAATCAATTCCAACTTTCTGAAATGGTCTAGAAACATTTACACGGTCAGAGGGCAAACTTGCCATAATCTGTTGGCAGACTTGATTATTGAATCGAAAACACATATTGCAATTTCGAATGATTTTTTTGATCTCTCTAAGCCCATTAAGGGGCCAAAAACGTAAACGAATATTGCTCAGAACGGTTTGAGCACCAGCATGCCCGAGCCGCCTATGTTCGTACTCTAGTATGAGGGAGGTCGTATGATTATGGGGTGGCAAAAGCAAGGGATGTTTCTGTTGGTAGGGAATGGAGGCGTTACAAAGCCGTCCGCCGATCCTCAGCATTAATAATTCATCGAGAAATGGATTTAAAGATAATAATTGTTTATTTGATAGTTGCTGGTTTGCAGAAAGTTCGGAAATTTCTTTAGAAAAATTGGTTAGCTGAACTTGCCGAACTATAAAATATAGAGCTTGGTCCAATTCTTCAACAGTGAGGGGATCAGATTGTTTGTTTCCTTTTAAACAACTGACAAATCTGAGTACATATGCGATAGTACGACGTAATCGAGAAAAAGAAGAAAATTTTTGAAATAATTGTTCCCAAGGAGGTTTTGAGTTGGCGTTTGTGAGTATATTGGAACGAGTTTTTCTGTGCTCTGTAATAAGCTGATCAGCTATTGGGGGTTCATCAGAGAATTCTAAAGAATGATTAAGAAGAAAAGCAGGACCGGACCACCACAACTTGTTGTCCAGAATTTCTTGGGCTGATAAACCGCGTGATAGAATGTCAGCACTGTTTTCAGCTGATTTAACGTATCGCCACTGACAATTTTGCGTCATTTCTTGAATTTGAGCAACTCTATGCGATACGAACACTGACCATTTACTAGGGTGTGCCCTGCACCAACATAAAGCGACCTGAGAATCGGTCCACAAATTTATTGAGTCATACTCTAATTTATTTTCGAAGACTTGTAGAATTTTGTTTACAAGTTTCGCCAGCAAGAGCATAGCGCAAAGTTCTAACCTTGGAATGGTAATTGATTTAAGTGGGGCGACCCTAGATTTTGAAGATACTAAAGTAGAAGAAATATCATTGTCAGAATAAAGAACTCGAAAATAAATGAAAGCACCATAAGCCTCTATGCTTGCATCAGAAAAGCCATGAATTTCTATTTTGCTAATAGTTTTCGGACGAAAATATTGTCTAGCTATTTTTTGTTGTGAAAGCAAGGGGATATGTTCAATAAAATTATGCCAATCTTTAAGAATGCAAGCGTCGTTTATTACGGTGTCCCAATGAAACTTTTTGAACCATAATTTTTGCATCAGTATCTTACCTTTTACTATAACAGGATTTATCAAGCCTAACGGATCATAACATTGAGCTAAGATAGAAAGTATTTTTCTTTTGGTAACTGGACCGTGCACGATTTCTTGGGGCACGGAAATACAAAGAGTATCTTCTGCTGTACTCCACTTTAGCCCAAGAACTTTACTTGGGACTTCATCCATGTTTATGTCATAATCAGCTTTTTGATTTTCCGAAATGTCTTTGGAAATATTTTTAAGAAAATAATCACTATTTGAACAATATTTATGCAACTCAAACCCATGCTTATTTAAGATGGTATTTAATTGAGAGTATAAATTGAAAAGTTCGTTGTGATTATATGAACCACAAAGGCCATCGTCCATATAGAATTGATTCAGAATTGCATCAGACGCAAGAGGAAATTCTAAAAAGTTTAGACAAGCAATTTCTTTAAGAACCCTTGTTGCCAAGAACGAGGCTGAATTGGTTCCAAAAACTACAACATCGAGTTGGATACATTTAAAGTCTTCATCAGGGTTTTCTCGCCATAAAATGTTTTGAAGAAAAGTTTGTTCTGGGTTCACGAGGACCTGTCGGAACATTTTTTTAATATCTACCGTGAATACAAAAGGAAAAAGTCTAAATCTACATAGAATGTCATACAATTCTGGCTGGACCTGATATCCCTTTAAACACACGTCGTTTAAGAAATACCCTGAGGAACTTTTGGCGCTGGCGTCCATGACAACGCGCAAACGCGTTGTTAAACTTGATTCTCTAACTACACCTAAGTGCGGAATAAAATATTTATTTTCAGATTTGGCATTTAGCAAAGTTAGGGGTACATAATGAGCATGTTTAAGTTCAATTAATTCATCAATAACTTTTTTATAGTCTTGATAAAAGTTGCAATTAGTTTTAAATTTATTTTCTAAAGAAATGAAACGCTTTCTGGCCATGTAATAAGAATTTCCTAACTTTAGATTTTCTGAAGGTGATTTCAGCGGCAAACTTACTTGAAATCTACCATTTTGTAAAATTTTGGTTGTAGAACGGAATAGGTTTTCAGATGCCTCATCAGCTTCTGAAAGATAGAATTTATTGGAAATTTCCTCGATTTCCCAGAATTTTTTCAAACGACTGTCTAATTGTAATGTAGAAAGAAGTGAATTAGATTCAGTTAAAACTTCTGAACTACTGTCTGTAACAGATATATTGGATACAGTAAAATGATCAGGAACTGTACCAGCTACCACGAAACCTAAGTGAGACTCTTGTAAGACTGGAAGATTTTTGCCAAGTCTGACGAAGTTAGGTAAAATAATATCGTAATAAAGATCCAAACCAATTAGAATGTCAATTTCAGAAGGCTTAAAAAATTCGTCGTCTGCTAGAAAGAATTGTTCCGGAATATTTAATTTTTTCACTAGTATTTTTGATTGAGGGAGAGCACAAGTAATCTCGGGTAATACAACTACTGAAAAATGAAAACTTCTTCGACGATCATAATTGGAAAATATGGTTATATCTGACATTTTAGTACAAGTCGAGCCACTCCCTCCTATTCCTGATATATGTACTGACTTGTTATACGTATCTAATTGTAACTTGTTCACAAGCTTCTCTACGATAAATGAATTTTGGGATCCTGTGTCCAAAAGAATTTTCGCTATGCAGAAATTAGCGTTTTTACCAAGTAAGGTTACTTTTGCAGTACCCAGAAGAATATGACTATTTTTTACTGACTGAACAGAGTGATTCGCTGAATGATTATTTGCGGTAGGGTTATTTTCCGTAAAATTTCTCGAAGGACCTTGAAAATTTGTTATTCCTGAATTTTCCTGTACTGGTTGGATATCCAGAGAACGGGTTTGAAGATTTGAATTACTATCGAGATGAGAAGATGAATTATTACCATTTTGAACATGAGCAGTATTATCTAAATACGAACTATTAGATGAGATTAGAGAGCTATGGTTACCTGCGTAGCTATTAGGTTGAGAATTTGAACCATTATTATATAGAGAATGTGAATGACGCTTACTACTAGTCATTGGCGGAGAATGTTGATTTTCGCCGATTTTTATGTGCATTAACGAATTGTGTGACTTGGAGCAAAAAGAACATTTTTTAGAGGATTTACACTCTTTCAAATTGTGTTTACCAAAACAATTTATACATAAATTCTTTGCCCTAATAAATTGCAATTTGGCGGAATGAGATATATCTTTAAACTCAGAGCAAGTGTAAATTTTATGGCCCTCCTTGTTACAGTAGATACAAATTAATTGAAATTGGCGATTTGAAGTTGCCTCATGCATTGTCGAATGAGATGAGAAATTTTTTCTGGTAGTTTTAGGACTAGAAATTTCAACATTTTCCAGAATTACTGCACGTTTTTCTAAGAATTCTAAGAAATGATTTAAAGTAGGTATTTCATCGTGATTCCTCTCAGATTCATATGCCTTAGCCGACTGAAAATCTAACTTCTTTTTTAGAATGAATATAAGTGTTAAGTCAAATAAATTTTCGGAAGTTAAATTCAAATTTTTTAGTGACAAAATATTCTTTTGAATTGTAGTGATTAATTCTCTTAATGTGTCTGACTTACATTTAGAAATATTATTACAATCAAAAATTGCTTGCAAATAAGAATTTATTATGGCGAATTTGTTGTCGTATCTCTTCTTTAAAATATTTAACGCGATTACAAAATTTTCATTAATTATCGGTAATGAATCTATAAGTTGAAGGCTTTCACCTTTTAAATAACTCTTTAAGTACACGAGTTTTTGGACATCTGTTAATGTCTCATTTTTCACTATGAGCGCATCGAAGAGCTCGATGAACGATTGAAAGTCTCTAATATGACCTGAGAATTGTGAAATTTTTATATCCGGAAGACGAACTGTTATTGGAGCACTACAAGAACCCTCACTGGATGAACTAGATCTTATCTGAGAAGGTGCAGCTTTTAATTTATTAACACAAGCGGTCAAATCGCTTACAAGTTTGAAATATTGATTTTCTGTAAACTCTCTATCTTTTTCTTCTTTGCCTGTATTTGATGCAAGGAATTCGATTTCATTTTGTGCTTTTTCATAATCATGAAATATTAAATGAAGTCTACTTAATCGCGTCTCGAACTGGGTAACATCTAATTCTACGTCTTTTTTGGCTATAAACCAGTTAGACATACGAGTAAGAGAAGACTTAGCAATTTTTCTATATTTTTTGAACTCATCCATTTTTATTAAAGATATTGGAACACGAAAATGTCTTTGAATCACAGAATTTATTGATTTTAATGTCTTTGAATAACTGATAGCCAAATAGAATAATGAAACGAAGGGTATATAAATGGACTTATCTCACCCAGTATATCCTTTTGTTGTTGTGTCGGCGAATAATCTTGAAGAACTTTCCATAAGTTTTATGCTGGTCAAAAATCCGGCTCGATGTAGGCCAAATGAAGAAATATCGCTTTGGTATTAATTCCCAAATCGTTTTCTCCGTCTCTTGGTTGTAGAATAAATTACTTCTTTTTCCTAATTGGTTTATTTAAAAAGATTACACTTACTAAAGCTAAGTTTAGCTTTTACGCCAGACACATCGAGAATTAATATTGTACAAAAAAGTTCCAAATATTAATTTGGACTTAATTATGAACTATTATAATTGAAAAAGCTATCGTTTTTTAAATATATGTAACATTGACAAATATTTTATTTAGGAATTGTCACTCATTTTTTGAGATAGATTTTTTAAGAAGGCCAAAATCGTGTATTAAATGTGACATAATTTTAGGGGCGTAATAAAGCAAAGATTAGAATTTGGATTATATAATAAAGTTTCAACAGATGTAATTGCATATTAGAATATAGTTTTTAATTCCAAACAACTTTTAATAATAACAATTTTCAATATTGTGAAAAATAAAGCTACTTTACTCTTGAGTGAAATTGAAACTTTTTGACATACCTCGTATAACGTTCATAAAATTTGATATCTGATGGTTAAATCTTAGGTTTTGGACCATGCAGAACTTTTTATAAAGAATAAATTTTTTTCGTAAAATTAATAATAAAACATAAAATAAAATTTTTATTTTTAATTCAGTTGCAATGCGAAGGCAAAACAATCTTACTTTTCAGTTAGAATACGGAGCGCAGTCCAGTCCCTTGAATCGCGATTTTCGGCTCTTATTGGAGCCTCATCGGAAAGAACGTAGGCTTGTTCTCTACAATATGGAGACTACGTTCTTTCCGATGAGGCTCCAATAAGAGCCGAAAATCGCGATTCAAGGGACTGGACTGCGCTCCATATTCTAATTTAAAAGTAAGATTGTTTTGCCTTCGCATTGCAACTGAATTAAAAATAAAATTTTTATTTTATTTTTATATTGGTCTTTACTCCTTCGAGTAACTAGGTCCATTTTCTGTTGGAATTTACCAGCTGAACAGACGGGGTCGTGAATTGTAAGTTTTTTGAATTCCTTCTTGTCTTCTTCGCTTCAGCATCCATTTGGCTTGCAAATTTTAGAAGCTTTGGAGGTGTTACCAAGGAAATGGACCAATATATTTTCAATTTAAAAATCTTTTAGTAATATTTTAATATTTTCTAAATATTATTAATAATGCTATTAGGATCGAAAACTTCATCATCTAATAATAAAACAGTTTTCCATATGGATACAACTTACAGGGACATACTGTATATGTTGTACTAGGTCAAACAACCAGACAACTCCCAGAAATTAAAAGTCCTTCCCAATAAGTGTTTATATGGCTTGGGAACACAGATGGCCCGAAAACTACCCAGAAAAATTAAAGTGACTGTCTCTATAAAACACTAATAAAACCAGTGCTAACACATGGAGCAGAAACTTGGTTGCTTATAAAGAATGACCAACAACAGCTTAAACGTTCGAGAGAAAAATCGTAAGAAGAATATAATATGGAGAAATAAAAGAGCAAGGTGTGTGGCACAGGCATAGTTTTTGATTCTTGATAAACCAGGACCGTAAGTACGATTTTGGGGGCCCCAGGGCAAACGTGATCTGGGGGCCCCCTACCGGGAGGCCTGAAGGGTTTAGGCCTCCAGTGCAAGGGGGGTCCGGAAAATGTTTGATATTTAACCCCTTGAAAACGCATTTTAATGCATTCCATGACTGAAGTTTCTAGTACCTACATATTGCTATTTTAGTTGACAAAAGCAAAAAAATTTGAAATCACCTTATTTTAAGAGCTAAATAATTTTGCAAGTACCATCAATATAACAGAAAAGGCTTTATAGGGACAAACAAGTCAAATACAAGCAATGAAAGAAGAAAATAAACGGTTTTATTACGCCGAAATAACTAATTTCCTAAGTAATAATTTAAAATTTTTATGTTAAGGTCTCGGAGGCCCCAGCTTAGCTCAGGCCTCAGGGGCCCCTGTTCTGTTCCAATTGCATTTTAGTTGAAAAGATCAATTTCCCCAGTAAGAAATTAAAAGTTTATGTTGAGGTTTAGGGTGGCCCTGTAAGGTCTTTTTAAAATTGTGTCATTTGAAAATATTTCGTTGGGATCGGCTTTTAAAATACATATCTTTATATTTCTCATTAAAATCTATGCACGGCTAACCAAACGAAAGCCCCTGCGGGGCCGCCTCTGCCCGGGGCCCCGGGGCACTGCCCCGGTCGCCCCAATGGTAGTTACGGCCCTGTGATAAACGTACCTGGGCCCGGATTCCGTGCACTGTAGATATCTACACCTCGCTTTCTATCGATGTCAATTTTCGTAAAAATATTTGAATTTTTAGCTTTAATTGAATTATTTTCTAGTTTTGCTAGGTTATACTCTAATTGATGCTGAAGTGACACTTAGTAAAACAAGAAAATATTTGAATTAAAACTAAAAATTCAAATATATTGACATTAATAGAAAGCGATCGGCGCGATGTCAATATATTTTAATTTTTAGTTTTAATTCAAATATTTTCTTGTTTTACTAAGTGTCACTTTAACATCAATTAGAGTATAACCTAGTAAAACTAGAAAATAATTCAATTAAAGCTAAAAATTCAAATATTTTCACAAAAATTGACATCGATAGAAAGCGACGTGTAGATATCTACAGTGCACGGAATCCAGGCCCTGTTTCTTTTACACTTTCTTCACATATTATCTGTGACGTATCGACCCCGTGGAAATCTTACTCAAAGTACAATCTATGCTTCTGATCACATTCTTCGATTTCTTTGATTAAATTTGATATTATTAAAATTTTTAATAATACCTGTGATAGTTATCTATTTTAATCTTTTGTGCAATGTACATAAATAACATTGTATTTTTTAATATTATTACTCCTGTGGGCGGAATACATTTACTTTTTTTTTATATTAACTGTGAATACCATTCGACAAAAAAAATCGGTGATTCACTATTGACAATGAATCTCTTAACGAATGAATCAATAGCTCGGTTAAAAAATTACGTAATTATGGAAAGGTTTGGCATTGCCGTTGAATGAGTTAAAGTTAAACAATTTAATCCTAAAAAGGAAATACCAGTTAACCCAATTGAGGTCAGTGGTACATGCGATTTTTGATCAAAACATTCATTAATTATGCGTGCACTAAAAATAAGACAAATTCGGCATCCATATACGTTGTTATTACATTACATTACAAACTGTTTACAGTTGCTTAACATTTTACATGTTGATGACAAAGTAATCAATATTGTTTATAAATACATAAATCATTGTGTCCACACCTACAGAAAATCTATTAGCTGAATGCATTTCTATGCTTGAAAATCTCCAAAATCAAATTGATTATATCCTTATCTTGTACGGAATGGGAGCATGGACATTAAAGGCCAGCTCCATTAACAAACTTAAAACCTTTGAAATGTGGTGCCTGCCTGAAAAGACATGGCTGCGTAATAGGCCAGGGTAATAAGACAAAAATATACCCTGTTCGTGACACTTCAGCAGCCAGGGTACTGAAGCGTTTTTTCGACAGGTAATACCTATAGGAACAAATTGTAACTCGCGGCCATTTTTATTTATAAACAATTAACTGTCAAAAAATGGCATTTTTCCCTTTTTTTTTCAAATCAATGGAAAACAGTGAAACTTATGATTTTTTTAGTACAAATATCTTTGAGATTATGGAAAAAGCTTTAAAATGACATATTACAAAGTTTGATATACTCATTTATTGTTAATATAATTGCGAAAAAAGGGCGGAATTGCAGAAAAAATTATTTTCGCAATAACTGTTGTAAAAATTAGTGTACAGGTTTTGAAATTTTTGTCAAATGAGGGTTATTTGGTGCTTAATATGTGATAAAAATTTCAAAGCGATTCATTCAATTGTTTAAATTTTATTCGAATTGTTTATCCCAGAGAGCATTTTTTTTGCAATAACATAAGTCAGAAAAAAATGACGTTAGAACCATTCCACAGGTGAGAAATGGAAGAGCATGAACTATATTTTCAACTTGGTTTAAAAGAAGCGAATAAAAATGCATTTATTAGTAATAAATAATTATGCAAAAGTACCGTAAATCTTTCCTTATAAACTTTTTGGATAACTTTTTCCAAAAAAATTAACTTTTTTACCCTGTTTTAAGTGCACAACTACCAAGTAATGTTATTTATATCATAATTGATAAAGAATTGTAATAAATATATATAATTTCTTATATAACAAAATAAAAAGTTTATAAGGAAAGATTTACGATACTTTTGCATAATTATTTATTACTAATAAATGCATTTTTTATTCGCTTTTTTTAAACCATGTTGAAAATATAGCTCATGCTCTTTTATTTGACACCTGTGGAATGGTTCTAACGTCATTTTTTTCTGACTTATGTTATTGCAAAAAAAATGCTCTCTGGGATAAACAATTTAAATAAAATTTAAACAATTGAATAAATCGCTTTGAAATTTTTATCACATATTAATCACCAAAGAACCCTTATATGACAAAAATTTTAAAGCTGTACACTAATTTTTACAATAGATATTGCGAAATTAATTTTTTTTGCAATTCCGACCTTTTTTCGCAATTATATGAACAATAACTGAGTATATCAAACTTTGTAATACGTCATTTTAAAGCTTTTTCCATAATCTTAAAGATATTTGTACTAAAAAAACCATAAGTTTCACTGTTTTCCATTGATTTGAAAAAAAAGGGAAAAATGCCATTTTTTGACACTTAATTGTTTATAAACAAAAATGGCCGCCAGATCCTACGCAGGAAATAGTTACAATTTGCTCTTATAGGTATTACCTGTCAAAAAAACGCTTCAGTACCCTGGCTGCTCGAGTGCCATGGGAAAACCTTATTACCCTGGACTATAATATTCGCCAATGGACAGGAATCTACAGCTATGAAATGCTTCGCAATGCTGCTAAAAACAGAATAATTGAATCCCGACTATCTAACATCTCACCCGACAAGATAATGTACGGTGGACGTCTACGCAGAAATGCACAGCACCTTAAGAAGAACAAGATATCTTTATCAACAAGAGGTATTAGACACAAATTCTATAGAATCAATTGAAGCTTATGCTAGAGCTGATATATAATGTATGTAATAAAATTGATAGGTTTCAATATATATGAGAAAGAGTTCACCGAATATTGAAGAACAGAACCAGAATTCTTGAGAGAAAGCAAGAATATATGACAACTGGAGGTAAACGATAGATACAATAAGAATAATTGATAACAACTTGTCAAAACAAATACCTATTAATAGAGGAATACGACAGGGCTGTTTGTTGTCTCCTATATTATTCAATTTGTACTCTAACTCATAAGTATTCGTCAGCAAAGCGTTTGAAAACATACAAGAAGATATATAAAATTAATGGTATTAAAATATCAAGCATCAGATATACAGATAATAACAATTTTGATGGTAGACTCAGGCTTCAAAAGCTTATCGACAGATTTATCTTACGATAACAAAATTTAACGTGAAAATAAACAGTGCTAAGACCAAAGTGGTGATATCAGAATGTTCCAATGCATATTACATCAAATAGTAAATTTCTTGGAATAAGCAAATAAAAGGTAAATAGACTGACAAGATGTCTTAAATAATACTACATATATGGCTAAACCGACATACATATTAACACTGACATGAAGTCAAAAATTTATAAAGCCAGTGTAAGACCAATTATGACATATGCATCAGAAACAAGACCCAATACAGCCACAACACAAAGACTACTAGAAACGGTAGAAATGAGAGTACTGAGACAAATTACAGAATTACAAAAGATGAAGTGACAACCTTCCATGGAGGTATCAATAGTATAATGAACAAGCAAGAAGTAAATAAAATAAAGTACCTGTACCTAGGTTGGTGGATAAACAAAATCTCGAGTTTCAATGCAAAATTGAACAAGCAGAAGGCGCATTCATACATACGAAAGGACTAGTTTGCTACCCATACATCAACTTAGGACTTGGGATATGGTTGTTTAAAGGCTTTAAAGTGTTTGGCCAACTATGCTATACGGAGCAGAATCATGGACACTCACAATTCCAGAGAACAGAATTCCATACCATGAAAGTTCACAAAACATCATACCTTGGATACCTATTAAGGAATCGGAAATATTTCCTCCCCCAATTCATAATAATAGTTAAAATTAAAGGAAAACGCTGAGTCGGTAGGGAAAAACTCTCTTGGATCGGAAATACGCGTCATTGAATGGGTTTAAATTATCAAAAACTAATAAGAATAGCAGAGAAGAGAGAAAATTTTACCCAAGTAATTGCTAACATTCATTAATTCAAAAGGGCACCGTAATAAGGAGAAGAAAATAGACGAAGGAGAGCGTATCAAAGTAACAGAGGAATTTAATAACAGCTTGTATCAGTCGCCATAAGGCAATAAGTCGACAAATACTCAGTTTCCTAGACCGTTTGTTTTATCGTAATTAACTGTACAAACAATTATTTTTTTGAATATTTAACATGTATGTTACACTTGAGAAGATAATTAGAATATAATACTGTTATCATAAAACCATATTAAAGCCATTTAATTTATCTTTATATTTATATCAGTAAATTCCTTATTATATTAATCGTTACATTAGCTAATAAAAAATTTTTATCAACATTTTTATCAAGAATAATATGATTTCGCGGCAATACAAGGATATAGAAATCTTTGTCAAATGAGGAAGTTGGTAATTGTGATAATATGCTAACGTATCATGGATAAAAACTATATTTAACTATTTATGTAACTATTTAGGATTTTTATTATACACTGCCCCACAAAAATTAACTGGACCTCTGGATAGGAAAGACTAAGGGCAAAAAACCCTATGAAAAATTGGTTTCTTAGACTTCAAGTGCTTCTAGAGTTGACAGTGACTGATACAGCTTTGCCTAGGAAACTGGCAGATATTCATGGTACCATAGTTTTACCTGATACCGTGAATTAAGCACAAGGTTAATGGATCAAAACGTATTATCTTATGCAATTGATAAAGGCCCTGTATTGGAGGCAGTTTATCCAAGAAAAGGCTTAGAATTCTCTCGTGCTCATACAGATTGAGGTATGAAAGATTGTAGAAACGTTCTTCAATTGATGGTCGCCAAGAAGTATGGAGAAGGCCTTGATAATACTATGCTATGCTCAATGTTGCTAGATGTAGTGGTATACAGTACACAGTGGAATACAGGTGTGGAGCGGCATTTCTTTGGAACCACATACAGATCTTGTTATGTTAGGGGGAAGTGGCCTTAATGCTGATAGGTACATTACGGAATTTCTGGAAGAATATGTTGTAGCTTATATTATATATGCAATTTGTAGGTGAAAAATCTCTCCTAAGAATAATACTCGGCCGCACATAGCCAGACATTGGTATTCGGGTACTAGCCTGGCCTCCTAGAAGTCCGGACCTTTACCCCATAGAGCATTTGTGAGACAACTTGGGCAGTTAGGCACAGAAATGGCAAGTTTAATACTGTGGTAGGTTTATTAGAACTGGCGCTGGTAAACGAGGTAATCGTGACGAATACTGCAAAACAAGATTGCTGCTTTGAATTTGTGTGCGCCAGAAAGATCTGTCTGATTTGTCACAATGACAATTAAGGACACAAAATATAAAAAATCGGCTAGACCTGCATAATGCATCAAATGTTTCAGAAAGCCATCAATGGCGAGGAACTACCTGAATAGTGGACAAATGCTTACATTAAATCAATATTTAAAAAAAAGGAGAGTCAAGAAAATGCTAGAAAAAGAAACTCAAAGAAGATATCAGTGGTACAATTGTCGAATACTAAGTAGAGTTTACTGCAGGACGGTCTAGTACCAAACGAACCAAGAAGTAATCGAAAAGAAAATGGCAAGAACAGGACAATCCACAAGAAGTATGAAGATGCCAAGTTGTGGAACGCTATGGAAGAGATCTAGATATACCCCAACAGTAAAAACATGTATAGAAGTAATATAGTACAGGGGCTGCTGTAGGGCAGCTCCCCTTTGCCAACGTTTTCTAAAATATTTTATAATAGACCCTTAAACCGTAAGAGGGGAAATGTAAAGTAATGGGGCTCTCAATAAGAGATGGCCATTTATATATATGGTATTGTCGAAGCGAAGATCGGTGGAATATGCGCGTTTTATCAATGAAATTCGATATTTTTAAGATATTCCAGAAGCCGCTAGAGATAAAATGTTTTAATGACCTATTAATCATTCATAAATACTCAACGGGTATTAGTACAGTTAAAATAATTAAGACGATAACCGGACAACATTGATTTAATGAGTAAAATTTAGTTTTTTTTTACTTTAATGACAAAAAAGCAAGCCCATTCGCAGAACCCAATTAAAAATTATTTTGCACATCATATTTGAAACATTATTTGGTTGAAAAATCTCATTTTTGTTGGCAAAAAAAATATATTAATTTGTTTGGACTAAATTACAGTTGTGCTTATCTTAAAAAGGATATGTTACTATCAACATTCGCACAGTGTTGCCAAACTGAATTTTGTTATTTTGGGTGTAAATTTTTTCCACGGATCTCCGAGGGTACAATACATTCCATGTCAAATCATTCAGGCAAAAAATTTTGGATCTCCGATTTGTCTGAAAATTGGTATATAGCTTCTGCGGGACGTAAAAATAAGATATTTAAAGTCAAAAAATCTTCTTGAAATCTTCTTTAAAGTCCTATGTTTTGTCTATCTGTGGGCAAATTTTCAGCCAAATCGATTATGATGTATTTTGGGAATGGAGAAAAATGTAAAAAACGGTATTTTAACGTTTTCTTACACTATAAAATTTAATCAAAAGCTTGTTTTGAATCAAAGTAACTTGTTATAATGCCATATAATGACATTTTTGAGCGCCTTCTATTAAAATATTATGTTTTCCTTTGATACTTTACGATATAAAATGCAAATTTGTATAAATAAACACCAAATCACTGTAAAATCGCATAAAATAACATTTTGAGAAAAAAAAGAAGATTTTTTGACCTTAAATATCTTATTTTTATGTCCCGCAGAAGCTATATACCAATTTTCAGACAAATCGGAGGTCCAAAATTTTTTTTGCTCCAAAATTGAGTGATTTGAAATGGAATGACCCATATATTAAAATTTGCAAATGCTTAGGTGGCGATGGAGGAATTTTATGGTCAGAAAATTGGAAGAAGATTTTACTCGAATAATGATCTAGAAATAAATCTTCAGAAAGCAGAGCACCTAGCAACCTAGCAAAAGAAGCAGTACAAAATATTAAAGTAGACGAAGGTAGACAAATAAAACAACAGAAGAAGAAATCAGTCCACTGTGTCAAACAAGAACATGTATCAAGCAGTTAAATCTGGTGATATGGGATTTAAACCATAGCATTGTGACTTATGGGGCAGATAGCAAAAAAAAAAAAAAGAAATGACCAGAAAGTTATGGCCGATGAAATGGAACATCGAAGGAGGAGTTGCAAACTTTCAAAAATGGATACAATCACAAACGAGGAAATTAAAAGGAAAATGGGGTAACTAAGAATGTGCCATATACGAGTAGAGCAAAAAAGACTAAATTGGTATGGACGTATCAGATGAACAGATAGAAATAGGTGAATATCGAAAGTAACAGATTGGAATCCCATGAAGAGGAGAATAATAGGCTTACCCAGTAGGTCGTGAAAGGATGAAGTAACGAGACAATGAAAAGATGAGAATTACAGGTCGGTGATAGATGGCGATAAGAAGCATAGAAAGACAGCAATAGCTGTAGAATCCTGGGTGGTTATTTAAAAAGATAGAGTGCTGTCAAACAGAGGTGTAACCAGGATGATCCTAAGGGGGGTTACATCTGAAAGTAGGTCTCTGGGGGTATGGAATAATAATGGTGTTAAGCGTATAGAGCTCAAAGTACATCCAAAATAGGGGGTTATAACTATAACCCCCAAAACCACCCCCTGTCAAATATCAATGTAATATCATTCACGCTTTGAAAGGTTTGCACTCAACAATTGTCGCTAGTATAAATTTGAATTAGAGGATCATATTCAATTAAACAATTCATCCACTAAGTATCTAACTAATCATCCAAACGTGAAACCAAATTGCAGAGACTAAGTGAAAATCTAATATAGTTGAGGTAAAAATTATCAAGCAAAGGACACGAATACAAAAATATATATGTCATTAAACATATAAAAACAGGTGTATGGTGTATTTATATAAATATGATATAAATATCTTATTCTTCAAAATACAAAACTATGAATAAAATATTTTGTAAATTAATAATCACCGAATCATAATATAGAGTACTCACCGAAGTAAACCGGTTTCTCACACTTTGGACAGTTGGGCATTTTTAAATATTCCTGCAGCTCCTGCTAGGTAGAGGTACTCACGAAACTACTACTGCTAGTTCTAAACTAAAGCGACGACGCCACAAACGGAGCAGAACCGAAAACACAAAATACTCTCACTGCCGGTTTATTATTTAATTTTGTCGAAAGTACCCGACTGTGGACGGTTGTACGGCAAGGTAAATGCGATAAATGTATAATATAACGATACAGGGTGATGCGGTTAATAAGAAAGTACTACTGACAAAGTTTACCATCTTGATTTCAATTAGTTTTTGTTTCTGATTACCTTGGAAACTACATACTTGTTTTGCTTATGCTCTTTTTTGCAACAAAAATGATAATCAATATGGCCCTACTTTGTATTTAAGTATTGCTTTTAATAAATGTCTTAAACCAGCAATATTAAGTTTCCATACTAGAGAGACAGACACGTATTAAGATTACAATACCAGGGAGATTTAACATCGAAGAAGAAAAAAGAAAATAGAAAGTGCAATCTCAGCTTACACAATCTCAAAGGTCTGTCATATTTACGAAAGATTTTTTAATCTGAATAGTATGCAATGAGTACTATATCATTACATTAGATTTGTAGACAAACGCAAAAAAGAAAAGTATAATCGGAACGACTCACCAAGCAAAGATATCAAAGACATTCCAACATATAAGTCAACGCAGGAATGTCTGCAGTGCAGACCAGAGCAGACCATAGACAATAAGCAAAGAAGATAGCCTGTGTGGTATGTCATGAAGAATATAAAGGATTCAAATGTACAAAGCTTCTAAGTAAAAGTACGTGAAAGAAACAAAATGGGAACTTTTAAAGGAAAAGAAATATGCGATAGGTGTCTACTACACAAAATGGAAGTACCGTGTTACTCCTCTCATAAATGTACAGAATGTGATTTGGCAGCACCATTCACAGCTTCATATAACATAGGTGGCAACAGTTATGATGAATCCTCAAGGAAATGCGAGAATACCGTGATCTGTCTAAGTCATCAGAAAGAAGACATGCAACTTGCAACGGCGTTAGTACCAGTAAGTAAGAGATACAAAATGAAGAGATTAAGCAGGCCGCTACAAGTTTCCGAATGAGCCAGGGATCCATGCCCAGGTATCTGGAATTGGTAATGAGAACCAACGAAAGTCAAAATGGAGCGTAACAATAAACTTAGAAGCCATTTCAAAAGTGAATTTCACTGAAGACCGAAGCACTTGTGCTAAAAAGAATGACAAACAGTCTACTCGACAAGGAGGTACAAATAAAAGAAAGTAACCATCGGAACTTAGTCCTGGCGGATTCAAATATGTATCAATAAAACGGACTCAATAGATATTCTATTAGGAGCCAAAGAATTATACATTAGGTCATATTCCTCACATCATAGTAATGAATAAGACAATAAATAATACAATGATAAAACTTTATTAGACAATGAATCCAAGTAGTAAAATGAGACGTTTTAAAAGAATAAGACGTTTCATAATGGAGGGAAGTAATAAGAAAAAAGGGATCCGTGCAGGAGAAAATATTTCTGGCTAAAAAATATAACAGATTGAATAGATAGACTGGATAGTGGATACACATTAACTTGACGTATTAAGACAGTCTTCAGCAATGAAAAGGATCATTAAACAGTTTTTCACTTAATATGGTCATTTGATGTAAGAATGTAAAGGTCTTCAAATTCTGCTTGACCCTATACACGAAATAGCAGAGGAAATGAGCATTAACATAAACTCAAACAAAACCAAATTTTTATTCTTTAGTCGTTACCCACATACAGATGCAGAGCTTCATTTAAATGGAATCCAAGTTGAAATAGTTCACAAAATTACATATTTGGGAACTGTCATAACTAGAGAGCGGAATATATGCAAAGTGCATATAGATGCATATATTGCATATTTTCAGACAACAAACACAACATTGCATATTTAAGCTAAACACGATTTATTTTGCATATTTTAAAAATAAATTATATAAAAGTTTAAATTTTTCCTCTCTTAGTTGGAATTTTATAACTTCGATATGAACGAGCTCGTTATTTATCTATATATCGCTCATTATTATCTATCTGGACTTTCCCATTACTACCCGAATTTAACAATTATGGGTGTTCCCAGAAAAATATTATTTTATTAGCGTAGCAAGTCGTAGGTACCTACCTGCTTTTAAGGGTCTAATATTTATTTTGTCAGTTTCCGGCCATTTGTTTAAAGTAAATGTTGTATCGTATTTAGTGTTTTTGAAGTGATTGGTATATATTAAATTTAAATATGTCTACCATTCAAAAAAGTGCTTGGATAAAGTGTTTTCCCGAGTTAAAGCTAAGTGGAGACAAAGTATTTTGCAAGGCATGTTCCAAAATCGTAAGTTACATTCATTTTCACATTTCATTTTTTAAATGAGGAACTGACAAACAAAAGCATCATGTCCCACAAAAGAAATCTTGTTAACACTTTTTCTGCTCATTGTCAAAAAATTCCCGGAAATACAGGGATTACAATTAGAAATAAATTAAAAAATGTTTTAGAAAAAAATGAGGGCTTCGATTGTTTGAGGAAAGTTGTACGTATTTTTGAAGGCAACTTTTCTGAAGATCTGACGACTTGGCAAATTAGTTTACTGCCTAAATTAAAATATTGTCCTATAACATCAGTGTAGATGTAGAACGAACTTTTTCTGTGTCCAAACACGTTTTTAGTGATAGAAGGCAAAAGTTGCTAGTTGAAAATTTTTAAACATATTTGATTATAAATTCATACTATAATTTAGATTCTTAATTTAATTATAATATCAGTTTTTGTGTGTCATTTCATTTGTTTTTATGTGAAAAATAAATATGTATTAAACATATTCCGATGGGTGAGTTGCCGGAATTTAATTAAAAATGAATATAATAAAACAAACTGTAATTTTATTGTTGTAACGAAAATGTGTTTCGTTAGGTCTCTCGGAGAGGGTCGAGTCGGTGTGTGTGTGAACCGTTCACGTGTTGTGTAGTGACTGGTGAAAAAACCACAAACGATAATAATGTTTGTGTTCCTTTTCCCCTGGCCTGACCAGATGAGCAAATAAATCACTAGGTCTGGCGTCTACTTTTACAGTTTTAAGAAAAACAATTTCGAATGCATAGTGAGTTGTTGACACAATAATTGTCTGATAAAGTACTTAATTAATGAGGGTGCAGCTTGTTGTACCGCACAGACGAAAAACAGATGTGACAGGGCAAAGCCATGTCTCTTAACATTTTTGTATTCGAATGACTAACGCTGTTTCGTTTTTTGAGAAAAAATATTAAAATTAAAATTAGCAAAAATAGTAATTAAAGCGTATCGCTATAAACATAAATGTAGGTTGAATTTTTTAAACTAAATGTTTATATTTAATATATTGTTTTATTTTTGAGTATTTTTAATATGCATTTGCATATTTAGACAAATTTAGAAAAAATACCTGCATATTTGTAGTAAAAGTAATGTAATGCGCATATTTTGGTAATGTTGTGTTGCATATATTCCGCTCTCTAGTCATAACCGACCAACTAGATCCAGACATAGAAATACAACGAAGAATAGCAATGACTAAAACTACTTTTATGAAAATGAAGACTTTTTTACAATAATCATCTCAGTTTAGAATTAAGGCAAACAATGGTTAAGTACTATATTAGTGCAGAAGTGTAAGCACTAAAAATATCAAGCATGAATAAAATTGAAGCCTTGGAAATGTGGATTCATAGACGAATGCTGAAGATACCTTGGATAGCAAGAAAAACTAATGAGGAAGTACTAAGGAGTGTCAACAAAGATAGAGCATTGTTAAAGACTGTTTTAAACATTGGACAATGTCTTATCTAGGACATATTGTGAGGGAAAATCGATGTAGAACACTCCAACTGATCCTAAGGCGAAATAGGAGGCCTTAAAAGTGTAGGAAGAAAACAAGTTTCTTGGTTAAAAACATTCGTCAATGGACTCGGATATCAAATAGGTTCATACTTGTTCCATGTTGCAGAAAAGAAGCCTTCGCAAAGGTGGTCAAAAATGTCAGATAATTTTGATATGATACATGAAGAAGAACAATGTAAAAATGAGTGTATGTCAATGTCAAAACTCACTCTTTTTTAGAAATTGGGAGTTTTTATGAATATAAAAAATTCCATTTACTTAGGACAATTAAACCTCGATACACCGTGTAGTGCATTATTTCATTTTAACCATTAGCCTATCTCTTTTTTATAACTGATTGTTTAAACGAGTGTGTAATGTTTATTTATAACCAGTGCTCATCGGTTATGCTTGAATTTGTTATCGGAAATACTTATATACATTTATGCTTTGAATGTTTGCACATATGTTTACCAGAATTATGCAAACTGATAATTGCTTGTATTAGTACATAGTTGTAATTTGTGATTTATTAATATATTGAATGTTTAGTGACAGCTTAACGTCGCTCCCTTATTTATAGCCCAGTCGGGATAGCATTTGACCTTGCATTTGGAGCTGCCCCAAATTTTATTTTTCTAATCTTTAGGGAGGGTGAATATTAGTATAAATTTAAAATCTCGACTGAATTCCACCGTTGCGTTAGCCGCCATCTTGATTTTAAACGACAACCGTTTTAGCTCAATATCTCCGCCATTTTGATTTTTTTGACAAAAAGTGTAGAAACTGAAATTGTTGAAAATGTGATTTTCTATAATTTAATTTATTATAATTTTTTTCGTACGGTCGATATTTTCCGAGTTATGAGGGGAAAATAGTGACAGTTGTAGCATAATTATTGAATTATTGAATTATCTCGTTTATTATTAGTTTTACAACAAATATTTACCTATACAAAAATGAAGAGAATTAAATTTTGTACAATTTTGATGCCGTTCGTTTTTTTGATAAAATCAATATTTAAGTATGTACGTATGTGGTAAAAGTGCGAGCGTAAGACCTGATTGATTTTGTAGCAATTGTTTTTGTTCAATATCTCCGCCATTTTCAACTTTTCGACAAAAAGTGTAAGAACTGAAATTGTTGCAATTACGATTTACTACAATTTTTCGAGAGAACCAGTGGCGGGTCTACAAGGGGGGGAAATGGGAAAATTCCCCCCAACAGGGTCCAAAATTAAAAAAAAAATTGTTGGAACATCACGATATATTATTAGCTGACATAAAACTTAAAATATCGACAGACAAATTCAACCAATAAAACCCGCTAGTTAATAAAATTAAGTGAACTTAATGTATACATATAAAGTCTTTTTATGTCTTTTATATACGTTTGGTTGATGTTTCATTGGAAGTTTCAAAAATTGTATAAAATATAATTTTCTTTATTTTTGTTTATGTACAATTATGTCGTAATTGTTAATAATAAATGAAACAATTCAATAATTATGCTTCCCATCCGCTTCCATTATTTTCCCCCTTAACTCGGAGAATATTGATCGTATAAAAAAATTGTACCAACGAAATTGTAGGAAATTGCATTTCCAACAATAATTTTCTTTCCCCCCATTTATGTCGAAAAGTTGAAAATGGCGGAGATATTAAGCAACAACAGTTCTCATTTAAAATCAATATGGCGGCTAATGCAACCGCGGAATTCAGTCGAGATTTTAAATTTACACTACTATTGATCTCTCCTAAAGGATATAATTATAAAATTTGGGGCAGATCGGATACAAAATTCAATTCAATAACCATGCTCCCCCCACCACTTTTTACTATTTTCCCATGTAACTCGGAAAATATCAACCGCATGAAAAAAATTGTTAAAAAGAAATTGTAGGAAATTATATTTTGAACAATTTTAGTTGAAAATGGCGTAGATATTGAACAAAAACAATTGCTATAAAATCAATCCGGTCTTACGCTCGCGCCATTACCGCATACGTACTACCTTAAATATTAATTTTAGCAAAAAAATGAAGGAGGGCAAAATTGTGTAGAATTTAATTCTCTTCATTTTTGTACAGGTACATATTTGTTGTAAAACTAATAATAAACGGGATAATTCAATAATTCAATAATTATGCTCCAACTGTCACTATTTTCCCCTCATAACTCGGAAAATATCGACCGCACGAAAAAAATTATAATAAATGAAATTATAGAAAATCGTATTTTCAACAATTTCAGTTTCTACACTTTTTGTCAAAAAATTGAAAATGGCGGAGATATTGAGCAAAAACGGTTCTCGTTTAAAATCAAGATGGCGGCTAACGCAACGGTGGAATTCAGTCGAGATTTTAAATTTATACTAATATTGACACTCCCTAAAGATTAGAAAAATAAAATTTGGGGCAGCTCCTAATGCAAGGTTAGGCCTGTTATTCGTCTAACCCGACTGGACTATTAATATAAAACATAAATAATGTACTATGCCGAATTTCTTCACTTCTGACGTTTCTTTTGTGTTTAGTCCTTGAATATTCCAGCCACCACTATTTATTTTTCTTTTCGTCATCGTCTTTTAGTTCTTGTCAAATGCTTTGCGATTGGAATTTTAGCAATATAACACATTTTTGAGGATGCTAAGGAGTTAATTCAGCGCTCCAACCCCCAACTTGGGGGTCCAGGTAATTTTTAGTCAAGGTCTATTAAGCATTCTATTGGGTGTTTTGTTATTATACATTCTTATAATGTGACCTGCCCAGCGCAATATTTTAATTATTGCACAATTTACTACAGATTTACTACAGAAACGTCATAGCGACACAGAGAAGTATACTCTGGTAACAAACAATATTCTTCTCGGTATTTCCTCCTCTTCACTGCTGTCCTCATTTACTTTTATGTTACTTTTTTGTGCATTTATTAATTTTAAGGCCTCTACGCACACTCTACTCTTCGCAAAACATCCAGCATTTCTTGCTCTGTTACTGATAGTAAAATTAGATTAGTGAAATGTCATCAGCAAATATTCTTAAGTTAAATTTCTTAAGTAAAATAATTAAATAAAATATTAATAATCTTAAGTAAAAATTAAAGATTGGTTTGTCTCTTTCCTTGTTCCCTTTCTATTTTAAACCGAATTGAATAGTGCTAATATTAAATCCTTAAGTAATACGATTAACGAAAAGAAAGGATTAAAAAATGTAATTCTAGAGAGACGACAGTCAAAGCAATAAATCTTATCATATTAGCACAGCAAACATAACACTTTATATTGACACTTCATATTAAATATAATATTTAAAAATTTCAAATTGGTCTACCCAAATCAATCATAGATAACGTCCAATCCCATTTAAGCTTTCATGTTGTAATTATTTTATATAAGTACAATTTTTTGTTAAAAGTTTGTGTAATGTTTGCGGTACTTATGTTCTACATCATATTTATTTGGAACATATATGATGTGGCAGTTTATAATATCCATTAATCGGATTAAGTCAATTATGAAACTTTTATTTTTCAATCGTCTAGGCTAGGTAGGTACTATTATGACAGATCCTATATAGCGTTTTCATCGGGAGGATTGCTCGTTTTCTTCTATTTCTTATGATTCAAGATGATGCCTAGCTTTAGTATTAGTTTTCTGTCATATTCTTTCATTTCTATTTTGTAACGCAATCCGATATTTCGATTTATTTTTTTAATCTTCCCCTACATCATCTTTCCATTTCTTCTCTACATTTGGATCCTATTTAGGTCCACTTTGTATTTATTTAGATTATTTATGATCAAAATATGTACATTCAAATGGTTTTGATTTTGTGTTTTTTTTCTAGCCTATCCTGTTATTTCTATGTTTTTTCTTTTGGCCTGGAGGGTTTTTTGAGGTCGCTAAACACGAATATGCCACCAGAACCGACTCCCGGAGCACCTGGTTTCTAAGGTCAAGGAAAGGCGCTCCTGGAGTTTCGAGGGTCTTTGGTACTACATTAATGCAAACGGACTAGTTATAGGTTTTTGGGGTTGCTGAACACGAATACGTGATCAGCACAGACACAGGAGCACCTGGTGCCTAAGACAGGTTATCTTCTGGAGTTAAAAGCCTAAGAGTAGATAATCCATTTGAATCCTCGATTTGATTCCTCCGAAATTCCAGAAGATAACCTGTCTTAGGCACCAGGTGCTCCTGTGTCTGTGCTGATCATGTATTCGTGTTCAGCAACCCCAAAAACCTGTAACTAATCCGTTTGCATTAATTTAGTACCAAAGACCTTCGGAACTCCAGGAGCCCCTTTCATTGACCTTGGAAACCAGCTGCTCCGGGAGTCGGTTCTGGTGGCATATTCGTGTTTAGCGACCTCAAAATACTCTCCAGTAATTCATTTGCATCAATTAAATGCCGAAAACCATCGAAACTCTAGAAGATGACGTCCCTTGCAGTGGCTCTGGCCACTACGTTCTCCGGAGGTAAATTCTGATGGCATATTCGTGTTTAGCGATGCCAAAAACCCATGAGTAATCTGTTTATATCAATTAAATGCTGAAAATTATCGAAACTCTAGAAGATGACATTCCTTGCAGTGACCCTGGCCACCACCTCGTCCGGAGGTAAATTCTGATGGCATATTCGTGCTTAGCGATGCCAAAAACCCATGAGTAATCTGTTTATATCAATTTAATGCCGAAAACCCTCGAAACTCTAGAATATGACGTCCATTGAAGGTCAATGTCAAAGTAAGGGTCGCCATACGATAGCCAGGAAAAAATCCTATAGTTCGTCCCACCTTGACTTTACAGTATAGGGAACATAGGCAATGCAGTCCTTATGAGAGTTTTTAGCGCGGTGATGCCGATTTTATCAAAAAGAATTTGTAATCGAACATTAGAGAGATTAAATTAAAACTGTTTTAGAAAGACAATCTACAATTTTAGGATTCGTATTCGTTTAAGTTTATTTGATATACTACAGTTATTACGCATATCAATCCTAAAATTGTATATTGCCTTTCTAAAACAGTTTTAATTTAATCTCTCTAATGTTCGATTACAAATTCTTTTTGATAAAATCGGCATCACTGCGCTAAAACTCTTATAAGGACTGCATTGCCTATGTTCCCTATACTGTAAAGTCAAGGTGGGACGGACTATAGACTACTAGTACTTTTCCTTGATCCAAACTTCTATATGTTACCAGATAACCTCAGTAACTCGGGGAATTGGAATACCCAGTAAATCTTATAATTTTCCTAGTTTGTGCCTCTATATCTTGAAAATCCTTCATACGATTGAGTTGTGCCCATGAGAACTTTTTATCAGGATGCTTCAAAGAGTATTTTCACAAAGTATGAACGAAATCCACTGGGACCTAATTTCCATAAGGTTTGTGCGGGGTACTTTTCTCTTTTATTTTCACCCCTGCAACTTATTAAAATAAACATTAGAGAAGTTTTCAGGGACTTCGATCTTTCATTATGCGTTTAATTTTTTTAAAAGTATTTATTAGTTTTCTCAGGATTCGAAAAAAATGAATACATTGAAAACACCTTGAACATTTTGACAGGCGACATTTGGCGCCTATGCCTTTAAGTCTTTTAGACATTGACAGTGTATTTAAAGTTGTCAAAATATTGAAAGAATGAGCTCAACTACTGAAATTACTCAAGAAAATAAATCTAGCGATTTGGGTACAACTGTGTTAAACATTACAAAAAAGATCAAATGGAAATTCTTGATAGTCATGGCTGCAATGCCAAATTCCACGTTTTGGAACGTAAGTTATTTTTCTGTAACACATATGTATTGTGTCAGCATCTACATAAGGCTTTTCTAGTTTCCCTTTAAACTGCAGCAAACTTTGGAGTAGCAAAACCAACATGATATTGTCGCGTAAAAAGAATCTAAAAACATATCCTTAACTTGCAGATTTATATTTACAGTGTTATTAAACATTTTCCAGAGTTTTGGTATGCTTAGCTCTACTGGTTAATAAAATCTGTGGAACGTTTTGGAACCACACTATGCGATTCACAGCTTTTTAGAAACTCCACAAACTAAATTTCAGGGCATCCATTGATTTGTTTGCCTTGATTAAGAGTATCTACGAAGCTGATACAGCTTGTGTCAGGCTTCACTAAGATTTAAAAAGTTCCGAATAGGATGTGGAATTAGACAAGGTGAAACTATCTCCCCGAAATTGTTTAATACCAAAAACAATTGGTCTTAAAATCACCACCTCAAAGATAAAATTTATGACCAATCTTTAGTCAGCGGTAAAATTCAGATTGCATGCCATAATATCGACCAAGTAATAGCTTAAAAATATCTAGGGCTAGGGCATGAGATTCGCTAAGGTCCAGGCAATCAGACAACTGAAATACAAAGAAGGATAGGTCTAACATGGGCTACCATGCGGTAGATTGAACAACATTTTCAAGTCTAATATTCCAGTTTGTTTAAAAAGGAAGGTTTTTAACCAATGTGTTTTACCCATACTTACATATGGTACCGAAACAGTAACTCTGAGAAAGGGAACAACTAATTAAATAAGAGTTACACAACACACTATGGCAAGACAATGTTAAGTATTACCATCAGAGATAAAGTACCAAACCTAGAAATAAGAAGAAGAGCAGGACACGGATGCAGTTGAAAGAATAGCCATGACTAAATGGGCTTGGGCCGGATATATTTACAAATTAGCGAATGATAGACCATTTAAGAAAATTCTTTGCAGTCATGATCAAAAAGAAAATGTTAAAAGAAATGAACGAGGATATCAAAACACAAATAAAAGAACTGAAAACGGAATTGAAGGACGAAAATGAGGAGATTAGAAACAACATAAGGGAGGTAAAAGAATAATTAAAACAAAACAACGAAGAAATAAAAAACATAAAACAAGAAATAGAAAATATGAAGAATGAATGGGCAAAGGAGAGGAAAGAGCTAAAACAAGAGAATAAAATGCTCAAAGAAGAAAACAAAAAGATAACAGAGGATCTATCTGATCTTAAACGATCAATGGAAAGACTAGACAAGGAAAAAAGAAAAAATAACCTAATCATAAGCGGATTAATTATAGACAGTGAAGATCCAATAGCTCTAAAACAAGAAATGACAAACATGCTAGACGGGAGTGGAGCTGCATAAAAGACGCCATACAGGAAGCAGCAGAAAAAACAATTGGCAAAAAAAGGAAGGAGAAGAAAAAAGAATGGTACAACATCGAATGTCAAAAAATTATGAAAAAAAAAGTGGAAGCGAGATTAAAATCGATAAGAACGAACACGGCAGAAGACAGAGAAAACTACGAATCACTGAGAAATGAGGGCAAAAAAATTAACAGAAAACAAAAACGACAATGGATAGATCTAAAGATTCAGGAAATAGAGAACGAAATTCAAAAAAATTCTATAATAAAATAAAAGAAAACAATAGAACATTCAAAGGTAAATTAAAAGGAATAAAAAACAAACAAGGTAAAATTGTAGAGGAAGAGAAAGAGTATAAAGAAATATGGACAAGTCACTTTAAAGAATTACTAATTGAACCAGTTATAAATGATGAAATAGAAGACGAGGACGAAGAAGAAACGAACACACAGGAACCAACATTAGAAGAAGTAAAAAACATTATAACGAAAGGGAATAATGGAAAGGCACCTGGGAAGGACGGAATAAATCTAGAACTAATAAAATACGGAGGGGACATATTGCATGAAAAAATACATGAATTGATTAAGAAAATATGGAAAGAGGAGACAATGCCGAACGAGTGGGAAATTGGACAGATTATAACGATCCATAAAAAAGGCGACCAGCATGAGTGTAAGAACTACAGAGGTGTTACACTATTAAACGTTGCCTATAAAATATTATCGTCAATAATACAAAAAAGGTTAACAGATGAAACAAAAAATATCATAGGACAATACCAATGCGGTTTCGTAAAAGGCAGATCAACAACAGATGCAATACATACCATTAAACAAATCATGGAAAAAGCACACGAACATCAACATGAAATAGAAATATTATTTATAGACTTTGAACAAGCCTTTGACTCAATAAAGAGAAAGGAAATAATGAAAGCCCTAAAATATCAAGGAGTAAGTAAAAAACTAAGAAACCTAATAAAAATGTCTATGAATAAATCAAAAATAAGTATCTTAACACAAAAAGGGGAAACAGAAGAATTCGAAATAAATAAAGGAGTGAGACAAGGTGACTCACTGTCAGCAACACTATTTAACCTGACAGTAGATTTTGTGTTAAGAAAGATCCATAAGGGAAACCTAAGAGCATCAGGTTACCAACTAATCGCGTATGCAGATGATATAGCGATAGTAACAAAAACACGAAAAATCATGAAAAAATTATTAATGGAGATAGAAGAAGAGGGAAAGAAGATGGGACTAAGAATTAATGAAAAGAAAACAAAATTAATGAGACTCGGAAAAGCAGAACAAAACAGAGAGATAAGGATAGGAAATAAAAAATTCGAGGAAGTACAGAAATTTAAATACCTGGGCGTTATGATAAATAACAAAGGGGAAAGAAAAACGGAGATCGAAGAAAGAATAACTGCGACAAACCGGGTATTCCAAGCAAATAGAAAACTACTAAAGAGTAAAATATTGACCAAACAAACAAAAATGAATATATATAAAACAATAATAAGACCAATAACGATGTATGCAGCAGAAACCATGACTATGACAAAAAAAGAAGAAGAGAAATTAAGAATAAATGAACGAAAGATAATAAGGACAATACTGGGTCCAGTGAAAATCGAAGAACAAGACTATAGAAGGAGAATGAATAAAGAAATTTTAGAAGAATTAAATGGTGAAGATATAGTAAAGAAAATAAAAGTACAAAGAACCAAATGGCTAGGTCACATATGGAGACAAGGACCAGAATCAGTATCAAAAGCTATGATATTGTGGCAACCAGGAGGAAAAAGGAGACGTGGTCGACCCAGATCTAAATGGTTAACTGAAGTAGAGGAGGACTTAAGAGGAGCAGGAATTACAAAATGGAAAGAGAGGGCAATAGACCGGAAGAAATGGAGACATATTAGTGAACAAATACAATGATCATGGGGACTGATCCACCCCGTAAAATGGATCTAGAAAGCGAAAGCGGCGAAACCCCACATGGGGTGTTAACCCATATACTATACTATACATGATCTCAATTTGGAACTTCGCATAAGAATGGTTCGATGTTATATGTATACACTGTGTCCGTAAAGTATGGAACAAATTCTTTTTTAGCTAAACAGAGCATTTTAAGAAATAATCCTGAAACACGTCGATTTTTGATTTTAATTTACCGTATTTTAAAATAATACACTAATATACAGGGTGAATTACTTTCGAGTAATGACGTCACCGTCATTTTTTTTAAATGGAACACCCCCATTTTGTTTCAATTTTCGGATTACTCTAGCTGAGCTGATTCCAAAAATGTATCACATGTTGATTCAAATTGGTACAGGGTGGACAAAAATCCAATAGCTTTGTATGTGTTCATAAAGTAACGCGTTAGTTAAATTAACAATATTATCAAAAATACTTATTTATTTTTGATATTTTAATTAATTTTTGATTTTAATTAATTTTTGATATTGTTTAATTTAATATTTTAATTTAATATCAAAAATTAATTAAAATTTAATATTATGAATACACACAAAACTATTGTATTTTTGTCCACCCTGTACCAATCTGAATCAACATGTGATACATTTTTGGAATCAGCTCAGCTAGAGTAATCCGAAAATTGAAACAAAATGGGGGTGTTCCATTTAAAAAAAATGACGGTGACGTCATTACTCGAAAGTAATTCACCCTGTATATTAGAATATTATTTTAACATATGGTAAATTAAAATCAAAAATCGACGTGTTTCAGGATTATTTCTTAAAATGCTCTGTTTAGCTAAAAAAGAATTTGTTCCATATTTTACGGACACAGTGTATACCCAGTACTACTTTACGGAGTTCAAGCATGGACCCTGACTGAATCGCTTTTGAAGAACCTAAAAGCATTTGCGATGTGGGTCTACCGCCGTATTCTAAAGATCAGTTGGGTAGAAAGAGTCACAAACGAAAGGTTTTTGCAACGTTTGAATAAAAGTTGTGAAGTAGTAAACACGGTTAAGAGGCGTAAATTAGAATACAGTGGAACCCCGATAAGTCGGCCCCCGCTAACCCGGAAGTCCGGCTAACCCGGACCGATTTTCATCAGATAAACATTTTGATTTTCAATATTTTGTATTTTGACAACGACCCGATTTGGGCGTCGCGAAACGTTAATAAAATTATTTTTAAATTTAATTGTGGCTTATTTCCCATCAAAATAGTTAATTATCAGACAAACCTTTCAACAATAAAAATGTATGTAATATAATATTTGATAGATAATGTGTATGTGTGTAATTTGAACTATACGATATTAACAATGACTCATAGCACACGCCGCAGAAACAACAGCCACCTGTCTGTAGTACCTATTCCTTTTTATTTCAAACTGTCTTAGCATTGTTTAGGAAAGACTATTTAAAAAATTCTTTTATAAACAATGGTCTTTAGTTTTCACTGTTCTTAAATAACATTACATCGTTGTGACTGTATTGTGTGTCTTGTATTGTTCGCTTCCGTTTGTGTTTGGTGTTTTTTTTAGTAATTTTAATGAGTAGGTACTGTGCATATTTATAAATATATTTCATGTTATTTCAATTCTAACGGAGTTTATCTGTAAGTATACCGTATTTTATTAATTTTTACCATATTCTCCGGCTATCTCGGATTTTCGATAACCCGGATCGGCCGCGGTCCCGATTAATCCGAGTTATCGAGGTTCTACTGTACTTTGGTCATATAATGCGTCACCCAGAAAAATATGACATACTTCACCTTGTCATGCAAGGTAAAATAATGGGAAAAAGAAGTGTGGGCCGCCGTACAACTTCTTGGCTTAAAAACCTACGCCAATGGTTTGGGAAAACTAGCTCTGAACTATTTCGTGCGGCTGTAAATAAGACAATGATTGTTAATATGCTGCGCAACATGAGAGCCAACGATCGACAAGCGGTCTCGGCACCTTAAGAAGAAGAAGAAGAAGAAGAAGGAGAAGAAGATGGACCAGAAAGATGCTGGAATGGCTACCAAAGCAAGGGGCATATCGGAGCAGAGGACGACCAGCGACTAGATGGAGGGATAATATAAAGCGCACTAACACAAAGGCTATAGCGGGATAAGATGGTCAAAAATGCCCCCGCACCGATCAGCCCCGCTACTTATGGGCTATAGCGGGATAAGATGGTCAAAAATGCCCCCGCACCGATCAGCCCCGCTACTTATTTTTTCGATAAAGGATATAAAATTATGCCCTCATGCAAATTTTTAGCTTCCCAAAGGTCCTAGAACCTTTTAAATCGAGAAAAGAAGAATTTTTAGGTTTTATTTTTTTGTGAGCGCAATTTTAACTTAAAAAATCTGAAAAAATTCGAGATGATGTATATTTTGAATACAAAACAGCCTGATTTTTTTTCAGATTTTTGTAATAAAAAATGAGCCCAGGAAAAATTTTCGAAATTTTCAAAAAATTTTTAGGTTATGTAAATATAATTTGGCCAACTTTTAAATACTATTTTTTTGTGTATCTTTTATCGTTCTTTTGAATGGCAGAGGCAGAATTTTCAATATCTGAGCGGAAAGACCGAAAAAATTGAAAAAACCGTTTTTTGCTGTCTCGAGATGCATCTCGGGACAGCCAATTTTAGGATTTAGGATCATGACTACAACAACTTAAAACAACACTAAAAGTGTGAATTTTGTCATAAAATTTGGTATGTGGGTTTATAATAATATTTGGAACAGCTTTTCCAAATAACTTTTTTCGATATCTCTAACGCGAAGCAAATCGAATCGCATATCGAAAATTCACCCTGTTCGTGGATTCGCAGTAGACCGCGTTTAAAATTTAAATTTCAGTTGACCATTTTAAAAATTGTGAACCATTAACTTGTATGACTGTGCCAAATTTCAAATCTGTATATATTTTGATTGCCGAAATATAGGGGTGTCTTCATCTTAAATGCAACACACTGTATATTATCAATTTGATAATTTATTGCAACTAATATAGACGTATTTTTTTATACCTAGATTCAAAAAATATACATTCCAAATACTGAATAATTCACTAATTTTATCATAAAAAGTCAAATTGATTGCATTGAAAATTGAACTAATTAATGCGTATTAATATAATATTATTATAATAATTATAATATACAGAGTAAATTTTATGTATAGAAACCCTCAATTATCTCCGAAACATCTTGCATAATTTTTATAGGTTTTGGTGGGTAGGGGTTTTCTAATGCAGCCGATATTATAGTGATAATTACATTGTTGTCAGATCTTCCGTTTTTCTGGAAATCTAATGAATTTTCTTATTTTTTTGCGTTTTGAAGTCCTTAGGAAATACTGATTATTTTTCATGTTATATTCTCTATACCTAAATGCCACAGTTTCGGAGTTATTGCTACATGTATTTAAAAAAAAATTAAACAAATTATAAATATCAATTTTTTCGGCCCGTGTAGTTACATTCTTTGAATAATTGGGAAGAAAAAATGTCTTTTGTAATTTTTCTCTAAAGGTTTTCGAGATCCAAATAATTTAATTGAAAAAAATCGAATAATGACGATTTTCAAGGTTCAAAAACACAAATATAAAAATATTATTTTTGAAACTGCTGAGTAGCCAAATTCAAGCTAAGTCCTTCTTCTAGGGGTTCGCTATAAAATTTTTTGTCCCGTTTTATTCTAAAACATTGCCTTTTATTAATTGTTAGTGAAGCGCATATGAGAGGACGGGCGATCGGGGTATATTAACAACTAAAAACAATATTTTAGAATGAAACAAGCTTAAATTACTTATTGGTAACTTATAAAATAAGTCTTGAACTTGAATTTGTGTAGACAGTTTTCAGTTTTAAATTGTTTAAACTCGAACTCGTTTAACTTTAGAGAAACATTACAACAGAACTTTTCTTGTTCCCAATAGTCCAAAGAACGTAAAATAATGTCTAAACGGGCCGAAAAAATTGATTTTTATAATTTGTTTAAATTTTTTTTTAATAAATGTAGCAATAACTCCGAAATTATGATTTTTAGATATAGGGAATATAACATGAAAAATAATTAATATTTCTTAAGGACTTAAAAAAGCAAAAAGTAGAAAGGGTATTCCAATTGAAGTAAAAAAAAAATTAGATTTTTAGAAAAACGGAAGATCTGACAACAATGTAATTATCACTATAACATCGGCCGCATTAGAAAGCCCGCATCCACCAAAATTTATAAAAATTGTGCTAAACGTTTCAGATATATTTGAGGGTTTCCGTACATAAACCTCACTCTGTATATTATATTATTACACATTAATTGGTTCAATACTTCAATGCAAGCAATTTGAACTTTTTATGATAAAATTAGTGAATTAGTCAGTATTTTGAATGTATATTTTGAATCTAGGTATAAAAAATACGACTATATCAGTTGCAATAAATTATCAAATTGATAATATACAGTGTATCGCATTTAAAATAAAGACACCCCTAACATTTCGGCTATCAAAATATATTCAGATTTGAAATTTGACACAGTCATACAGGTTGATGGTTAACAATTTTTAAAATAGTCAACTGAAATTTAAATTTTAAACGCGGTCTACTGCGAATCCACAAACAGAGTGAATTTTCGATATGCGATTCGATTTGCTTCGCGTTAGAGATATCAAAAAAAAAATTTGGAAAAGCTATTCTAAATATTATTATAAGCCCATATACCAAATTTTATGACAAAATTCACACTTTTAGTGTTGCTTTAAGTTGTTGTAGTCAGGATCCGAAATCCTAAAATTGGCTGTCCCGAGATGCATCTCGAGACAGCAAAAAACGGTTTTTTCAATTTTTTCGTTCTTTCCGCTCAGATATTAAAAATTCTGCCTCTGCCATTCAAAAGAACGACAAAAGATACACAAAAAAATAGTATTTAAAAGTTGGCCAAATTATATTTACATAACCTAAAAATTTTTTGAAAATTTCGAAAATTTTTCCTGGGCTCATTTTTTATGACAAAAATCTGAAAAAAATCAGCCTGTTTTGTATTCAAAATATACATCATCTCGAATTTTTTCAGATTTTTTAAGTTAAAATTGCGCTCACAAAAAAATAAAACCTAAAAATTCTTCTTTTCTCGATTTAAGAGGATCTAGGACCTTTGGGAAGCTAAAAATTTGCATGGAGGCATAATTTTATATACTTTATCGAAAAAATAAGTAGCGGAGCTGATCGGTGCGGGGGCATTTTTGACCATCTTATCCCGCTATAGCCTTTTATTCAAGAAGCCGAAGATAGAAATAGGTGAAAGATTTTATGGGAGATCTACGTTCAGCAGTGAACAAATATAGGCTAATTGATTATTGTTTTATTTGGCATATATTCTAAAATAGTGCATATGAATTTGGTAATGTTATTAATGTTAATTTTTGTTTCAGATGTTTATTTTGGCTACATCCGTCCTGAACTACATTCTGGTCACCACAAACCTTTCCTTCCTCCCAACAGAAGTAGCAGAATTCTTTTCGTTTTACGTAATCTTTGACGTCATATATCTATTTAATTTTCTGCTTCTTCTATCCCAAAAAATATTCCATATCTCGAATACTTTTTACACTGAGAAAACTATGTTTATCATTTTTGTTGTCGATTTCGTTTCTTTGGTTTCTCAAGCGATGCTAATAATACCATTTGTTAGCGCCCACAAAAGTTTTTTAGTGCTCATTTTTAGAGTTATCACCTTTGTTAGACTCAGACATTTGTTAGTTTTCAATAAAGTTCTTCGAAGATTGACAGAATATCGAATAGTATGGATTTTAGGCAAATACATTACGACCGTTGTTATTATTATACATACTGCAATTTGTTTATGGTTCCTAATCAAGTCTGAAGACAATTTTTATGACGAGGTGAGTTTTTATTATTTTGTATTTATGCCGGTATATTAGGCGTCAACGCCCTTCCGGTAGAGATCTATGGAGAAGTATCACCGAGTCGCAAGCCCTTATCTTTTGCCAAACTTCTCAACATTTCTCAACTATTCAACATAGTACATAGTACATCGTTTTTTTTTTAAAATGATTGCAAGAGTCTCAAAATTGGTTTTAATTGCTTAGTTTGAGCGAGTCTACCACTTTCTGAAAAATTTCAGAGTGCAAGCTGGACGCGTTTCCGCACCCCACACGCCTAAACCTGTAGCTCTAGCGTGGTTAGGTTTTGTGATTGCAAAACTATAATTTTTAATTTTAAACAAAATATTATGCAATGAGTGAAAAATAATTTTCACCACGAATTAAGTAATCTGTTAATCGAGGTTCACAGTACCAAGCGGCGCCGCTAGGAGAACACTCCAATAATGCGTCGCAGATTACTTATATGAAACGTGGTCCTTTTGTACTCTAATACAGAGTATGGTACGACAAGAAAGAAAATAATCGTTTTGATTCAATTAGAGTCTTTTGCCATCCTCTGACACCTGATGTTTCGGAATTTATTCCTTGTCAAAGAGGCTTTGCAAGAAGACTGAATCGGACCATTTTTTTGTTATTTTGTTTTTTTGAAGTTATACTTCTTTACGGGCGTAATGACGGTGAAATTTTATATGGTAAAACCTAGCGACCGGGCGCATGCGCATTATAACTTTGTTCTGATTGGATGTTCAAATGACATGACAAAAATTATCCAATATGGCAGCTGTGGGACTGTGGTTTGGTTATAATGTATGCTTGTTGCGTTTTAAAATTTGTAGGAAGAGAAACAACAAACAAAAAGTTAGTTAATGGTTATACTGCCTTTTTAAATAGTTTTCATATTATATTTTTGGACTTATTTACATAGAAGAGATGATTGTTGCATGCCAATGTGAAAGCTCATCAAACTGTGACTAGTATGCCTGCCGCAGATCTCGCTTATTCAAAGCTAAAGAATCTTTCACTGGTAAGTGTTTTATAAATAGTTGATCAAATTTTGTTATGATATTTGAACATAGCCACTTTGCACGACGCAAGTGATTGCGAAATTTATTAGTCGTTATACGGGCTCCGATACCTACCTTGAACCTACCAAAATACATAAGTAGTATGTAATACTTTTATTTACATAATTTGATTACCATCAAAATGTCTATCAATATTCACCTAATATATTGTTTTCTTACTCTATGTTTAGTTGTATTTTTTCAATTCTAAATCATTTCAATTCAAAATCAAAATAATTTGATTTACATAAGTTAAAAATGTCAAAAGGTTAATCTGTTTAGTTAGACGATCTTCGCACATAATGACAAGCTGTCTCTGTGGCTAAGTTTTAATGCGAGTGAATCCCAATACAACGCAAATACCAGCCGCGTGGTAAGTTGGTTCGAATCCCAATAGAAACTTTTATTTTTTTATTTTTTTTTATACATTTTATGATTGTAAGTATATTTATTATATAATTTTATTTTCAGAAAATACGTATTTAGTTAAAAAATTTTCCGACAATTAATGTTTAGAAATCATTTGTGGCATTTTTAATGTGTTCGTGTGTGTTTTATTTTTTTATTATTTTAATTTTTGGCACTGTTTTAATAAAAATGTTTGAGAAGTAGTAATAGTCCAGAAAGCCACTGCGCATCCGCTAGGAAAAATATTCTAATTCGGATTCTTTGCACAATCTTACTCAAAAAGGACTCCTTTTAACAAATTTGCATGTTGCCAGGACCAAAAAGTGGTCAAAAATTTTTTAAACGTTTTTTTTTTGTTTTTTTCCTAAAATTATTTTTTTTGCACGGAAAAAAGTTTTTTTAGGTTTTTTGGATCATTCCAAAGAGAAAAGGTCTTTAGTGACTTTTCTCTAAAAATGATAGTTTTTGACATATAAGCGATTAAAAATTGAAAAATTGCGAAATCGGCCATTTTTAACCCTCAAAAACTATGTGAAAAGCTGAAAATTTGAATGTTGCCAAGGTAGGTAGATATTCTTTAAACATCGACTGATGAAATCCGAAGAGTTTTTTGCAATACAATATTTAAAACTCCTTTGTTTTTTAATTGCTAATCAAGCGTGCACGACACTATTTTCCACCGACAGTATGGTGCAAATGAAAGGAATAAATTCGTTATTTCGTAAACCGGCGACTTTAAGGAAAAATCCCGAAACAGGTCGATTTTTATTTTTAAGTTATGATATTGTGGCATATATGGTATACTAGTGACGTCATCCATCTGGACGTGATGACGTAATCGATGATTTTTTTTAATGAGAATAGGGGTCGTGTGCTAGCTCATTTGAAAGGCTCTTCAATTCTCTATTCAGTAATATAAACATTTACATAATTATTTATACAGGGTGTCCAAAAAATTTTTATTAAATTAAATTATTTACGTATTTTTTATGGGAAATAAGTCACAATTTTACTAAAAAATGAATTTATTAACATTTTATTTAAAATTTATTAAATTATTAAAAAAATTAAATTAATAATATTAATAATATCTAATTCTGCTAAATGAAACCAATTGTGTCGCAAATTCCTCGGTAGAATGCAGTAAGATGTGGTTACCCATACTGAAAGAGGAAGTCAATAGAAAGAAAATACCACGATTAGTAAGTCAATAACATATCGAGTTAGTACAAATTTTATATTTTAGTATTACTTATTGTATATCTATGTAATATTAATATTATTTATAATTTAAACATATTAAAGTCAGAATTTGGTATTAATTTTTTGAAGGTAGATTAAATGTAAGACCAAATACTTACGATGTCGGGATAGTATCACGAGGTTTTTTCCTGGTTTTCCCTCGTGATTTACTATGGAATCTCTAACACGAGAATTTTACTGTCATCGTTGCATTTGGTTGTCTTTTTAAAGACAGATCACATGCTATGATTTTTTTTGCGACGGATATTCTTGAGTTGGGATTGATTTCATGTAATCGAATGAACTATCTTTTAGTAAAGTCGTCCCAGGAACGCAACTCATAAATATTGGCGATATCATTTTAAAGTCTTCTACTTTAAAATGTATAATATACGTCTGAATTGCCAATATAAATGAGTCAGATTAAATAAATTATTAGAAGAATTTTTTTACTTAGCAACAACATGTTTGTTTTATTTTAATAGTATTTTGTATTTTGACAACGAAACCCGATTTGGGCTTCGAAACGTTAATAAATTCATTTTTTAGTAAAATTGTGGCTTATTTCCCATAAAAAATACGTAATTATAAAAATGCCACAAGGAAATAGCTTCAGAACAACATTAAATTATTTGACAAAAAAAGAAGTAGAAGGACACCCTGTATAAAAAATTATGTAAATGTTTACATTACTTGATGGAGAATTGAAGAACCTTTCAAACGAGCTACCACACGACCCCTATTCTCATTTAAAAAAATTATCGATTACGTCATCACGCCCAGACGGATGACGTCACTAGTATACCATATATGCCACAATATCATAACTTAAAAATAAAAATCGACCTGTTTCAGTATTTTTCCTTAAAGTCGCCGATTTTCGAAATAACGAATTTATTCCTTTCATTTGCACCATACTGTCGGTGGAAAATAGTGTCGCGCACGCTTGATTCGCAATTAAAAAACAAAGGAGTTTTGAATATTGTATTGCAAAAAACTCTTCGGGATTTCATCAATCGATGTTTAAAGAATATCTACCTACCTTGGCAACATTCAAATTTTCAGTTTTTCACATAGTCTTTGAGGGTTAAAAATGGCCGATTTCGCAATTTTTCAATTTTTAATCGCTTATAAATATGTCAAAAACTATAATTTTTAGAAAAAAGTCACTAAAGACCTTTTCTGTTTGGAATGATCCAAAAAACCTAAAAAACTTTTTTTCATGCAATAAAAATAATTTTAGGAAAAAAACAAAAAAAAAACGTTTAAAAATTTTTTGACCACCTTTTGGTCCTGGCAACATGGAAATTTGTTAAAAGGAGTCCTTTTTGAGTAAGATTGTGCAAAAAATCCGAATTAGAATATTTTTCCTAGCGGATGCGCAGTGGCTTTCTGGACTATAAGTATAAATTAATTTAATATTTAAATAAAATATAAATAAAAAGTATATTAATTTCGTTTATAATCATATAATCATATAATAGAAGTATAACTTCTTACGTGCGTACAAAGTACACACACATGTTTTTTTTTATTTTATGGCATAGACTTGGGTGTCAATTAGCCAGTCACAACTTTTTGTTTTCTACTCATACATAAAGAAGGCAATGAGGTCCTTAGAGTTCCATAGCAAACTCTTCCACAGCTCTCTACTCAGTTCAAAAGCTGCAGCTGTCCGCTATGGACTATCCAAGTTGCTCACCCCATTTTCCATTATACATCTTCTTCTTCTTCTTCTTCTTTTTCCATATGTACATAATATATCAAATTATCAGGATTAATGAATTTAGAGGTTAATTTTAGTGCCACAGATAAATTTCATTAAACAATCATATATATATTTTTGTTGTTCAGGGACAATAGATAGGATATATTGAAAGGTGGAAAAACATTACATTTTATTAAATCTTCGAGTAAATTATAGCTGTATGGAATGTATTTTGTGCACTCAAAGAAAGTGTGATTCAAATCACCCACCTTCTGACATTCAGTACAAAGATTTGAATCAAAAGCTTTAATTCTTGCTAGATGTAGAGGGAAACATGCATGTCCAAACTTCATTCTGATTAATGTTGTTATATATCTTCGAGGTATTCTTTTTCTCATGATCATCTTTCAGTGCGTCACAGTTTTTCGATTTCTTTCTAACGCATTAAATTGTATGTGACAGAAAAAAAGGCACGTCGGTGATTACTTTGGTAATTATTCTAGTTTGGTGGTTATTCTAGTTGTCGATAGATGGCGCCATAATAAAAAAATAATTTTTTTAATTAGATAATAATATCACAAATATAATCTGTATAATTTTTAAGACTATACAAATCAAAGAAAATACCATTTTATAAATGCAAGAAACACATTTGATTTGTTTTTATTCCAAATTGAAAATAAAATGTGACAACTGTCAGATTTAACTAAAATGTCATGTTAGAATAAATGTCATAAATGTGTATTATCAGGGACTTACTATTTTTCCTATCATTTGTTACGCACCGAAAAATGCTCATGAAAAGGACAATACTACATAATTTTTAAACCAATATATATTTGGAACACAAGGTGGAACACAGTGAATACTGAGATTTGGATTGTTTACAAAGATCTCGCCATGATTGACTCCACTGATTTTTAACTCGATGCTTAATAGTGTTAACTAAATGAGATATGCAAAACTTACGATTATTTAAAGTACCATTCTCAATAGCTTTTTTAGCCAAACTATCAACATATTCATTATCCGTTAGTCCTATATGAGCCTTAGCCTTAACCCATAAAAAGTTCACTCTTTTTATTTTTATGAATTTCAAAAAGGATTTTCTTAATTAGTAGGATATAAATATTTGAATTGTTGTTGGGAAAATCTATAGTTTTATAATTGGACCTTAACGAAACGAAGAAAATGGTGTAAATATTAAAATATTTGCACCGGAGTATGGTTAGACTGTCCTCCCCTTTGACTAGGAATAGATTCCGAAACATCTGGTGTCAGGGGATGGCAAGAGACTCGAATTGAATCAAATCGAAACGATTATTTTCTTAAAAGATTATGCGTTAGAATAAAATAAATTATTTTTGTCGGACAAAAAAGAGGGCGAGATCGTCTAGTCCGACGCCCGAAAGATGTCACTCTAGAGCGGTACAGTTTTGTTATTACAAAACTCTTAATTTTCGATTGAAAGTACTGATAATTAATTACTAAAGATTGCCGATCTCTTGTCCGACAAATTTACAGCCTCGTTTCTTTAGTCGGACAACGTTGCGATATCTATTTAAAACAATGGAAAGTTGATCCGAAAAAACAAAATGTCTATCGTTGGAACCAAGTTTCTGTTGACAACTTGGAATCGTGCCTTCTAAAATTTGCAAGGTAAACGAACGATCAATAAAGAAGACTAGGGGAAATCTAAGATTGCATTCCTCAACCTATCAATTCATCTAAGTAAAATTCCATCGAATATTGGTTCATTCTACCCAGATAGGAGTAAAAATAAAAGAAAACATTTTGCCTATCAATTTCTTTTATCAATTAATGTACTACCGTTGATTGAAATATAATACATCAATCAACGGTACTACTATATCTTTTAGTTGCCCGAATTTAAATCAGGAGAAGTCCCAGCAAGCAATGCATCTTGGTATTTTTATCACATTTATGCTACCATCCAGTTACTAATGAATGTAGGATTTGGAGATGTCTATCCAAAAAATATCAACGAAATATACTTTTTCTCCATGATGTTCTTGGTTGGACAAGCTTTAACAGTTTATTTCATCTGTGTCGTTGGTTGGATTATTATAAATCAGAATTATCACAAGTTTAGCATTTATTATCAGGTAAATGTATTTGCTTTCTTTTGATGTCTCTGTCCGTAATTTTTTTTCAGAATGATCCTTACAGGAATTTACAAGAAATGTGAGTTTCAGATGAGTGATACTCAATTTGAATCTCGAAATGGATTGGGAACATGAGAAGCTCTTTTTGCCTTAAATGTGTTAACACAACGATGCAGAGATATGAACGTAGATCTATATGCATGTTTTATTGATTATCGCGGAGCATTTGACTGTGTTAACCATCAAAAGATGATTCAAATTTTTGGATCGCCAAGAATTTGGTACAACAACAAAGGGAATTGGCTAACAAGACTTGCAAATTATCTCAGAACTAAAATGGCACCAAACGCCAACACTTAAAATAAAGCACACAACATTCAAAGATATATGAATCCTACTAGGAGTGCGACAAGGTTGCGTCTTATCACCACCATTATTTAATCTTTATTCGGAACCAGATTGTCGGAAACGAATGATAATGTCCTAATAGCAAGCAACGCACAAGAACAATAGCCCGATCAAAGAACAATCTGACCCCAAAAAAATAGGAAGGATGAAAATTTGGGAATAGGTAGTTGAAATTGTCTATTATTATATAAGAAAAAGTTTACAATTCTACATCTCCCCTCCTCGAATAGATGAAAAAAAATACATTCAAAATAAGACCGGAATTGGATAAAATGACTAATTCTAAACAACTTTTCTTCTATAGAGTTTTTTCACTAGTCGTTATTTGCGAATGAATATGTTCATGTTTAACAAAATAAAACATGTTTTTGGACGGTTTTTCGGAGATAACTCAAAAAGTAAGTATTTTAGCGAAAAAAATTGAAAAAAAAATGATGTATACATGAGGTCTGTAGACCCAGTAGAAGCAGAGTTGCAGCTAATGAAAAGTAGGTTCTTCTTCGTCAAATTCCAAATCGAATATTTCAATGTGAAATAACCCAAAAACGGAGCACTTTTCGGGGAAAATTCATTTCAACTTTTTTAAAGTGTTTAAAAATAGGTTTATTTTTGTTTAAGAAAAAACTTAAAAAACGTAATATTAAAAGTAAGTGAATTACGCTCCAAATATTGTTGGTCAAGCATCACATATACATTTTAACATTACCACTTCACAAGTTACTTTATCTATGTATTATTTATATGATCTGTAAGTTTCATCGGTTCAAAGTGCTTCATTTTGAAAAAGCTGTAGTTAAAATGGCTTGAACGAGTAACTAATCACGAGTTTAGGCAAATTTTGAACCGCCATAGCATAACTAATTTTTGTCTAACAAGAAAACAAAAAATCAAATATATTCAGAAAAGAAAAACGTACATTTTATTACTCTTTGAGATTTTTGGTATTCCTAATTGTTTTTAAGTTAATTTCATAAACAATTACGATTTTTTTCAAAATAAAAAAAAATGATTTATTTTAAACCCAATTTTTTTCAAAACTGAGCACTTTGAACCAATTAAACTTATAGATAATATAAACAATACATAAGTAAAGTAACTTGTAAAGCGGTAACCATTATTTTTATTTGAGAAGCTAATTAAGGGGTGATTTTCGCCATTTTTTACCAAAAAATAAAAGGGACCAACAATATTTTGAGCGTAACTCACTTACTTTTACTGTTAGAAGTTTTTTTAAAAAACAGAAATAAACCTTTTTTTAAACACTTTAAAAAAGTTTTAATTAATTTTCCCCGAAAAGTGCTCCGTTTTTTGGTTATTTCACATTGAAATATTCGATTTGGAATTTGACGAAAAAGAACCTACATTTCATTAGCTGCAACTCTGCTTCTACTAAGTCTACAGACCTCACGCATACACCATTTTTTTCAATTTTTTATAAGCTATATTTTTACTAAGAATATTTTTTTCGCTAAAATACTTTTTGAGTTATCTCCGAAAAACCGTCCAAAAACATTTTTTTTTGTTAAAAATGAACACATTCACTCGCAAATATCTCGAAAAATATTGACTTAGTAAAAAAACTCTATAGAATAAAAGTTACTTAGAATTAGTCATTTTATCCAATTCCGGACTTATTTTGAACGTATATTTTTTCACCCATAAGAAAAAATATTTCATCCCGTATTTTCCAATTTTTGTAAAATGGAGGGGATGTAGAATTGTAAACTTTTTCTTATACCGGGTGTCCACTTATATTTTCCCCCATTTTAACTACCTATAACTTCTAAACGGCTCAAGATAGAAATATGCGGTTTTCGCTGAAATGTATTATTTTAGTAAAAGTTTTGTCTGAATGGATTGAATTTTTTATATCGCTTTCAAGTACGAAAAGGATTTTTGAAAAAAACGTTGTTGACTTTTTTTTAATGGAACACCCAGTATATTTTTTTGTAAATTGAAAGAAAGGTCATTTACCTATCCAACGATATAAAGTTTTTTAAAATCGGTTGTCAAATCACTGAGTAATTAATTTTTAAAATGGGAGGTGCAACATGGATATCTTACTTACTTACTTAATCCAGAACTCGTCCACCTTTCCGTGTGAGTTTGGATATCACATACCTAAATAACATGACTAAGCAAATTGATATTATGTTATGTGATTTCCACATTGCATCTCTCATTTTAAAAATTAATTGCTCAGTCATTAATTTGACAACCGATTTTAAAAATTTTTATATCGCTGGATAGGTAAATAACCGTTTTTTCAAGTTTTTAGGTAAATGACCATTTTTTATATCGCTTTTAAACAAAAAATGGCGAATTTTTGAAAAAAAAAAACGTTGTTGACTGTTTTTATTAAAACACCCAGTATATTTTTTTGTAACTTGAAAAAATGGTCATTTACCTATCCAAAGATATAAAAATTTTTAAAATCGGTTGTCAAATGAGTGAGCAATTAATTTTTAAAATGAGAGATGCAATGTGGAAATCACAGAACATAATATCAATTTGCTTAGTTATGTTATTTAGGTATGTAATATCCACGTTGCACCTCTCATTTTAAAAATTAATTACTCAGTGATTTGACAACCGATTTTGAAAAACTTTATATCGCTGGATAAGTGAATGACCTTTCTTTCAATTTACAAAAAAATATACTGGGTGTTCCATTTAAAAAAAGTCAAAAACGTTTTTTTCAAAAATCCGCCATTTTTGTTTTCGTATTTGAAAGCGATATAAAAAATTCAATCAACTCAGACAAAACTTTTACTAAAATAAAACATTTCAGCGAAAACCGCATATTTCTATCTTGAGCCGTTTAGAAGTTATAGGCAGTTAAAATGGGGGAAAATATAAGTGAACACCCGGTATAATAATAGACAATTTCAACTATCTATTGCCAAATTTTCATCCTTCCTTTATTTTTTTGGAGGTTTTCGTAAAATTTTGCGTTCCCTGATCGGGCTATACAAAATATTAGATAGTTCATCATAGTGAAATGTTCGGTTTATATGTTTCCAAAACTTCTAAAAAAAAAAAAATAGAAATACATTCTAGTATTTTTAGATACTGATAACTTACATTTGTTTTACATAAGCTCATGTATAATAAATGACATATTTTCAAGAAAGTATCCAAATCATATAAGGGGATCATTATTTAAATAATTAAAAAGGGGTCATTTTTGCAAAAAAATTACTTTTTTAACTGCTGAGGTTATTCAGTTACTAATGAAGGTCTATAGGATTGTTTTCTGCAAAGCTGAAGGGTAAATCTTTCACATAAGATTTACTAAATTAAATTTGACCCCCTATTTATTTAAATAATTATACATAAAACTTTAAAAACAAATTTGCAAAAAATTATTTTTAGCGTTTTAAATAAGCACTATAAAATATATTATTTTATAAGAGAATTTGCTCTGTTATCAGTATTAAACAAAAAACAAATTGGTCGAAAAGTATTTAATATTTTTTTAGATATTGAATTTGTTTATTAAATGTTACTCTATTTTCAAATGCAAAAACGCGGTTGTTGGCAAAGAAATATTCACCCGTATTAAATCTTATTATTTTTATTTTTATGTATATTTTCTATAAATGTATTGATAAATTCAAATTTTAATTAAACTTCCCCCTAAATTGGCATTTGAAAATTATTCAAATTTGTTTTTTTAATAACGTCGCAAGGCATAAATATTTTGACATGCCGTTTCGATAATTCGGTTCCTGGGAATTTTTCAATAATTATCAAAGTTTTTTCTTCTTTTTTGCTCTTCTTTTTTTTTCTTGGAGTTCATATTATTACGGGGCCTTTTAGGGTTAAGTTTCATTAAGAATGTCGAATCTCTAAGTTTTAGATTCTAGACCTAAAAATATTAAGATTGGTCTAAAATCACTTAAATAAAATGTGGCTACTTACTGAGTTACAGAGTGTTTTATTTAAAAATTTAACAATTATTTTTACCAAGTACTTTCAAACTATTTGACGTATCCTTATCATACTTGGCAGAAAGTGTGGGTACTATACAGTCTACTAAATTGTGATAAATAAAAGTTTCTAGCTACTGCCAGAGGCGTACGACAGGGAATAGTTAATGATTGACCCTTCCCAAATTATACGCCACTGAGGGGTTTGCCATTTTAGCAAAATTTTTCGATTCTCTAATACTTTCTATGTAAATAATATACTCTTTACTGGTAACGATTAGGTCATTAGTTTTCGAGATATTGGACGTTAAAAATGAAACAGCATAGTTATTTTGATTCATTCATTCATTCATTTTAAACTTCCAATATCTCTCAAACTGATGACTTTATCGATACCAATAAAGCTATTTACATACAAAGTATCGGAGAATCGAAAAATTACGCTAAAATAGTAATTCACTCAGTGGCGTAGAATTTGGGAAGGGTCAATAATTCACTATCCCCTGTCGTAAGCCTCTGGCACTAGCTAGAAACGTTTATTAATCACAATTTAGTAGGGTGTATAATAGCCACACTTTCTGGCAAGTATGATAAGGATACGTCAAATAGTTTTAAAGTAGTTGGTAAAAATAATTTTTAAATTTTTAAATAAAACACCCTGTAACTCAGTAAGTAGCCACATTTTATTTAAGAGATTTTAGTTAAATCTTAATATTTTTAGGTCTAGAATCTACAACTCAGAGATTCGACATTCTTAATAAAATTTTACATTAAAAGGGCCCGTAGTAATATAACTGCAAGAAAAAAAAGAAGAAGAAAAAACGACAAAAAAATTTTGTTAAGTAGTAAAAAGTTCCCAGGAACCCAATTAACCAAACGGCATTTCAAAATACTCAATCCCCGCGACGTTATTAAAAAAAACAAGTTATAAACAAATTTGAATAGGTTTCAAATGCCATTTTAGGGGGCAGTTTAATTGAAATTTGAATTTATCAATACATTTATCGAAAATATACATAAAAATAAAAATAATGGGATCTTAAGCAGGTGAATATTTCTTAGGCAACAACCACGTTTTTGCAATTGAAAATATAGTAACATTTAATAAACAAATTTAATATCTCAAAAAATATTAAATATTTTTCGACCAATTTATTTTTAATTAATACTGGTAACATAGCGCAACTTACTCCGTAAAATAAGATATTTTATAGTGCTTATTTAAAACGCTAAAAATATTTTTTTGCAAATTTGTTTTTAAAGTTTTATATACAATTATTTAAATAAATAGGGGGTCGAATTTAATTTAGTAAGTCTTATGTGAAAGATTTACCCTTCAACTTTGCAGAAAAAAAATCTCATAGACCTTCATTAATAAGTGAATTACCTCAGCACTTAAAAAAGTATATTTTTTGCAAAAATGACCCCTTTTTAATTATTTAAACAATGATCCCCTTGTATGATTTGGATACTTGCTTGAAAATATCTTTTGTACCCACCTAAAATTTGATATAAAATTTGTTTTAACCTGTACGAATTTACATTTTGACTTTTTTTTATTTTATTAGGCTATATCTAAATTTCTTATCCACGAACGATCTCCTCTCAAAACTCAGTTTTGTCTTCATGTAGCATCCTTCAAAGAGGATACAGAATAACTAACGAGTCTTCTTACAGTCGTCTTAGTAGATGACATATGTTTTAAAATTTTTGATAGTCTTATTATTTTAGATAAAAAATGTAAAGAAATATCTCAACGGCTCACATCCTCTCATAAAACAAACAGCAGACAAATATTTTTCCATGAAAGAACACAAACAATTTACAGACCGATCTCTCCTTGACATGCTACCAAGATGTCTTCAGCAAGATATTGCGTACGATCTCAATTGTGGACTATTACATAGGTCTTTATTGCTGAGTAATCTTCCGAAATTCACCTTAAGAAATATTTCGTCAGAAATGAAGACAGTTATCCTGCCCGCTGGAGAAAGTATCTATTTTCAGTATGTGGTCAAGAGTGGCATGGTCTGCATAGAGGATGGCGCGCTTGAAATTTTACATGACGACGATGAGGAAAGTCCTGTTATTTACTTTAGAACTGGGACAATTTTTGGTAAGTATATTTAGAAAATATTAACAGCAAAATAATAAAAACGGAAAATCTAAATGGCAGTATCTTTATAAAGTGTTTATAAAGAAAAAAAAGCGTCAACAGAGAAGAAATCACACAAAGAACCTGAGGACTCCATGATTATCTTCTTCATCATTTCAGGGTTTACGTATATTCTTGCATCAAACTTTGTTCCACGATAGTCGATTTTTATAAATAACACCTCTAAGACATAATCATCTAACGCAAGAAGAGGGAACAGTTCTGCCAAGTGACCAGGCTCAAGAGCTGACAAACCGTCATCCATGTTCATATCGTCTCATATCCTCTGGTAAATAAAATCTGTGTAGATTATTTGTTCTTGGATGTAAACAACCTCCTTTTTGCTACCCTCTACCCGGTTTCTTCTTTTCTGCAATGGGTTTAATTTCTGGAGTGCTCTTGGCTACCATACTGTTGCCTTTCTTCCTCGACTTTCGATCAGTTTTCGTTCTCCTGCTTTTGGATAACCACGAAAATCTTCAGGAGGAAGGGAAGCTTGACTTGGATCAGCCTCTGGATGAAGGGTACTGATTCCTGCATAATTTGAAACGGCTCCTTCTTCTACTTGTAGGAGAGAACCATTGGGTGCCTTACCTGGCATAGTATAATCATGTGTCATGTGTCTTGGATGGTTGATGATACACAGTGTCAACAGGCGGTCGACCAGTCACATAATTACACAAGATGCCTGCTTCGGTAAAATATGTCGATCAAGTGGATGTATCCCACTTTGTTTGAATCCTGAAATTATATTAGAGGGCTATTCTGATTAGCTGTGTTGAAGAGGGATGCTGTATTATAAATTGATGCTTGTTTTATCATCCAAAAGTCAAGAGCTGCATTATAATAAGTCTTAAAAGTAACAAAGGCTGCACCTTCACTATTCTTTGTTCTCTCTTCTCTGTTCTCTTTTTTCTACCTTGTCATACAGGTTTTTTACCTTGTCAAGGTAGGTTCAAGGTTTTCTACATTGTCAAAAATTAATAGAGCAGGGTTCAGAGTCATCTTCTTTGTTGATTATTAAATATTTATACACTCAAAATTTCAGGGGAAATTTCATTGTTCCTGAACATTCCCTCAAAAGTTACCGTTAGAGCGGCCAAACGTACCGAACTGAGAATCCTGGAGAAAAAAGATTTTTTAAAAGTGATGTTACACTTTCCTCAGCAACTAAAATATCTGCACACTGCACTTAAACTTCGCCTTAATAATGTTCCAAAACAAAACAGTTTCAAAACACGAGTCCAGAATTTAAGGAAAATTAAGAATATGTTAAGTTTTGGTTCGATTGATGAAAACGGGATGAAAGATACGAATTTTTATGAGTTGTACAAATTGGAAGACCAATATTTGAGAGATAATCGTTTTGATGAATATAATTGGGTAAGCTGTTATAGTTATTTTTAAGAATAGGATGTTTTTTGATGAAATATAAATATAAGTAACTATTAAGTGACTCTATTCCAGATTCATCATTAGCTGTTTTGAGTCTATCGCTGAAAATAGTCCTCCTGTAAATAATTCCATTGCATCCGATCATGAGCCCACCTTGTTGGAGTACGTCCTCGATTACAATAAGCATCGTGTCCAGGTCACCACTCTAAAATTTTCTTGGCCCATCTACCATCTTTGAATCCGGCAACATTTCCCGCCCAGTTCCATTTCAGCGTTGTAATTCTTTTAACTACATCCTTTTGTATGAAACTCCTTCTCCTAACTCTTTAGTATGAAACTCTGTCTTTGAGGGATATCTTCAATATTGACCTCTCTATTGCTCTCCGTGCCACAACTGGAAGTACATATTGATCAAAGATCATCCAAGCACATGGGAATATCTGATCTAAAGGCTTCCCTCAGTTTTCCGTAAGCTGTCCATGTTAGTCATGTTCTCCTGTTTAACTCTGTTGTTCAATTATTTTTTCCTAATTTAATCTCGTGATCCAGCTTTTTATAGGTATACACTGGTTCAATTTGCGTACCATTAGTTAAGATATTTTTGGCAAGTACAAGGTTGGTCATGTATTGTGTTTTGGAAAAATTTCAAAAAGTGATGTATTGTGTCAGTTTGAAATTAGGACTATGTTGTCTGCAAACCTCAAGTTCTTCAGAAACTCCCCATTTATTTTGACTCCAATATTTTCCCATTTATTGTTCCTCATAGCACTCTATAACAAACCGGTGAATAATTTAGCAGATATAGTTCTTCCTTGCCTAATACCCCTCTTGCAAGGGAAGATTCCAGATTGGATACTGTGAAAACTCAATAATTATTTTAACTTCATACATATTTTTAGATAAAGATTTGGAAGCTTACGAATGGCTTGGTGCAGATTATTTTTTGCGTACTACATTTTTATTATGCTTCTTTTGTAACACAAATACCATATTATATTTTTGGCATTGAAATAGTTGCAGCGATAGCATGTATTCTGGATATGATTTTGCAGTGTCATTCTTATAAAAAGTCTCAGGTAACATGTTTTACTTAACTAATACAAGAGAACATAGACATACATAGAGATACATAGGCAACCAACCATATATTATAAACACTTAACTGGAACAATATATTTGTATAACAAGGGAGGAAAGTGCTACTTTTCCTCCCGAGAATAAAGTTTACTGCCCGACGCGTTGCGGAGGGCAGTAATCATTCGAGGGAGGAAAAGGCACTTTACTCCCATGTTATACATATGATTTTTCCACCTTCCTCAAATATCAAGTAATTTTTTTATTTTTAAATAATTTATTTATGTAACTGACAAAATTTATTAGAGCACTAAAACCGGTGCTAAAACTAACAAGTAGGTACAGTATGACTGTCAACTGTCAAATATAAGTCAAATTGTTAATGTAAACATTGTTAAATCAAAATAACAATTTACTATTTTTACCATTCTGCAAAATACAGGGGGCTCCATAAATAAACGTTAAAATGTATAGATACTTACGTAATAGATAATACAATATTGTATAGGGCGTTAATAAGTTATTTGATCAACGGCATACCATGACGTCACTTTTACTTTTCCTCCCTAGGGACGAAAAGTACGACTTTGCTCCCTACAATCAGGTCAGGAAAAGTATACTTTCGGTAGAGGTAGGTGAAAATAGCTGTTTCTATAACAAGGGAGGAAAGTGCTGCTTTTCCTCCCGAGAATGAAGTTTACTGCCCGACGCGTAGCGGAGGGCAGTAGTCATTCAAAGGAGGAAAAGGCACTTTACTCCCATGTTATACATATGGTTTTTCCACCTTCCTCAAATAAACAGTCATTTTTTCATTTTTACTTAATTTATTTATATAACTACCCACCAAAAATTTATTAGAACTAAAACTAACAAGTACTTACTTAGGTACAATATAACTGTCAACTGTCAAATATAAGTCAAATTATTAATGTAAACATTGTTATTGTTCTGAAGCTATTTCCTTGTGGCATTTTTACAATCAACTATTTTTAATGGGAAAAAAGCCACAATTTTACCAAAAATGATTTTATTAACGTTTCGAAACCCGATTTGGGCATCGAAACGTTAATAAAATCATTTTTGGTAAAATTGTGGCTTGTTTCCCATTAAAAATAGTTGATTGCAAACATTGTTAAATCAAAATAACAATTTACTGTTTTTTACCATTCTGCAAAACACAGGGTGTTTTATAAATAAACGTTAAAATGTATAGATACTTAGTAATAGAAAATAGATATTGTACAGGGCGTCAATAAGTTATATTTCATAAATGAAATACCATGACGTCACTTTTACTTTTTAACGTCTTAGGGTCGGTTTTTCAGTGCTGGGTTAACCTATTTATTTTTTGGTCACCGAAATATTTATGGTTAATCAGTTTTTCAGTAATAGGTTAGCGTTTAAACCCGTTTAAGTTGACCAAGATTTTAACCGATACCCATTAGAATAGATGGTTTAACCATGATACTATAAACAACATAAATAATTATTTATAGTATCATGATATTGGTTAAAATTTAAACTAGGTTAGCTAACCAAAATTTTAACCAGTTACTGAAAAACTGGGCCTTAATAACACTATATATCTAAATCGATATATTAATACTGAGATGAAGTCAAGAATTTATAAAATCAGGTTAAGACCAATAGTGACATATGCATCAGAAACAAGATCTATCACAGCCACAATACAAAGACGACTGGAAATGGCAGAGATGAGAGTAATGTGAAGAATTAGAGTGAAGAAATTAGAGGAAAATGGATTCCAAATAAAAAAGGAAATACCAACGTAAGGAGAATAGGGGAGATCCGTGTGGTCAAAATAGCAAGAGATAAGTCACCAATCGGTAGAAGTATCGGCCGACCGTACAAAAGATGGAATGACAACCTTCCATAGAGATATCAATCTGCCAATGAACAAACAGAATAGTTATTAAGGGGAAGAAGAAGAAGAAGACTTTCATGAGAAAAACTTCACTTTCTAGTTCTATCTCTACTTTATCAAGTTCTCTGTGCGCATTTTAAGATTAATGTTTCAACCATATTATACAGTGATGAGGGCGCTAATAACTGGCAAAATAACGCAAAAGATGGAAAACATAATACGTTGTGGAATGAAAAGAAAACTAGTAGAGGTGTGAAATTACAAATAGAAACCTATGCATCTATATTATTTTGATAGTTTCCCACCTTTAGACCCATCGAAAGAGTTTGGCAAGTGCCACTTTAACAGGATAATTTTATATAATTCTCCTGTGACAATTTGACTGATACGTCTAAAGGTGTGAAACTATCAAAATAATGTAGATTTATAGGGATCTATTGATAATTTCCCACCTCTACTAGTTTCATTTCTTTTTATTTCACAATGTATTATACTTTCCGTCTCTTCCTTTACTTTGCCTGTTATCAGCGCACTCATCACTGTATATTCCTATTTTAGGAAAAATCAGACAGCACATCAACAATTTTAGATGCAAAATTAAGCAATTGGAAGTTTTATTTCGACATATTGTCCCTACTACCCATGGGTAAGTTGCGTCTATTGTAAGAAAGTGTAGCAGCGATTTATTATTTGTAGAAATTTGGGCACATACTTTCGAAAATATTGCAGCGTCAAACAGATTTTATGGTTTGTTGAAAGTTAATCGCTTACTGAGATTATATAGAGTAACTCATGTGGTCTACATTATGATGGGCCCAAATTATCCAAAGCTGGTAAGTCTTACCCCAACTACCATTTGTTTTATAAAACCTAAAATCAGAGTTGAGCTCCAAAAAGCCTCTTCATCTGATTACTAAGAAGTTAGAACTCATAGTAGGCAACACTGCTGGATAAAAAGTCCAACGTTGGAACATCACAATACAACATTGGAGACCTTACAAAGACCAAGAGGAAGACCACATATGAGATGGTAGGTGACACCAAAAAAAAAATAGCTGGAAAAAAATGGGAAGTATGTTGCACAGAATAAAGATAGGTGGAGGGTGAGTCTTAGGTCCAAAAATGGACGATACAGATTAAGAGAAGAATAAGAGAATTCATTAAAGACAAACTTGAGTCTCATATATAAGATGCTGTCTTCAAAAGTCTTCAAAATACTTTAAACTCTAAACCCCAACTCCCTTATTATACCAAACTTCACCAACAACATGAAGAAAGACTATTGTAGTGGACATTCAGAAGAGCGGACTCAGTCTGCATGGAGTCTGATAAGAAGAATAAGGAGAAGAAGATAGACGAGGCAATGAAAAGAAAAAAGATGCAAGATAGAGCTTGGTAAGATAAAAAAGCTGGAGAGAACTGTAGAAGGAAGGAATACAGTAAAAATTGTGGAAATCCTTTGTAGTAGTATTAACTACTCTTAATTTTTAGGTATATCGAATCTCAGTTACTTCATTGTTGATGATTTTGGCAATATTCTTTGTAAGCTGTGCATTGTATGTCACCTCATGCTTTTATATTTTATGTGAAGACACTGGATGGTATTTCGTAAGTACTTGTTTTACTATATCTTATTTTGAAAAATAAAAATTAAGCTATAAAGGATATTTACTATGATTTAAAATAAATATCTGTTTAATCATAGTTTGCATTCGGGTGAAACTCTTATCTTTCATCCTGAAGTGAGCTCAATTTTTGGAGTTTTGTGATGCTTGGTATGTTTCTCAATATTGGTCTGGGCCTGTCACTCTACATGTTCTTCTACGGGGTCTGCATTTGGAAACTTTTGGATCTAAGGTTTATGGCATATCTAGCTCTAGGTAGTGTTTATTGTTAATTGCGGATTTATTATGTACTTTTTGAAACTATCTGACCAAGGCATATAGAAATAGGAGTCGATCAAATGAATCTCATAATGGCGGATGAATGCTGTTGAAAAGAAAGAAACCAAGTCTAAGTCTTAGTAAAAGCACGTAAAAGCAAGTCTAAGTATTAGTAAAAGTAAGGCGTGTTGGCGAGGATATGTTGTGAAGGTATGTACTTTAGCAGTGGTAGCAATTTTGTTGGTGTAGCCTTGATATGGATGGAAGTAATAAACAGGATACACTTTGTCAAAACTAGAAATGTAGAAGGAGATAAAAATGAGAAATCAACTAGACTTCTAAACTACGTTTAAAAATCGCACAGTCGAATGTCGAGTCCCGATGTTCATCATCTCTTTTTCTCCGAATACTTTCTTTATCTGCTCTTTGCATCGAGGGCAAACTTCAGATAGTTATTTCGAGTCTTGACGAGTAATATCTATAATTTGTAATTGAGCACTATTCCTCCATAATAATAGGTCTAACTTCATGTCTCGCAAAGCTTCTGTTTAATGTTTATCTCCACAGGGACTATACAGAGGGATTTGAGATTATAATAGTGATTGTGAATAGTGATTGAAAGTGGCCCATATTGGCTATGGATCATTTTTTTATTTACATAAAATCAACTAACCTTACTTTAAGTGTTCATCCTTTAAAGTAAACTATTGAGGATCTATTGATTAGCCCATCTCTCCAGACCGTGTCATATGTCATATGCAAGGGATAAGTTAATACAGGCTACAAAGATCTTCAACTTGCTTTGGTAACTTACCTCTATGTACTAGTTCTAGAGAGCACTTGGTCAGTGGTGCTTTTTTGTTGCCTGAATACTGCTTGTTCAATTGGTACTTCTTAGAGCCCGCGCAGACTGCAGACTTTTCAGTCAGCCGGTAGTTTAGTCGGCTTTTTAACCAGTACAGAGAGGTATGCATCGTTGAATCGGTGTAATGTGCGCATCTGCATACCTCTCTGTACTGATTAAGAAGCCGACTAAACTATCAGCCGACTAAAAAGTCTGCAGTCTGCGCGGGCTCTTAAAGTAGCTTTTGACCATTTCTGTTAAATATTAGTCTTTCTAGAAGCTTTTTGGTAGGCTGAGCCGTTAGGCGATGGGGCGGCAACTGTCTTACTTTTCTGCTGGTTTCTCTGTTTTACGGATAGCTATGATTTTGATTTTATTATGTATACAACCAGATTCTTGAGGGAGTGAGGGAGAATTTTATTAGGACTTATGGTATACTCGAATAATTTACAATTTGTACAACTAATATTTTTATCTTTCAGTTGTCATCAAAAGAGACCTACCCAGATAATCAAAACCCTAAACATGCACTTTCAAACTCGGTTTATTTTACAGTGAGTTCTGCGTTTCATACTGGCGTCGGGGATTTTTTACCCAAAAACTCAACAGACTTTTTGTTAGTGGCAGCAATTTTGGTGATATTTTTAGTTTTGAAAACTTATTTATCAGGACAATTTATATCTCTTATATTTTTATATGAATTATGTAGCGGTTCGTTAAATACAAGATACTATTTAAAAAGGTAAGACTCTTCTTTCTGTTCTCCACTTCTTCTTCTCCTTACCCTTTATGATATAAGGAGTTTAGGTGGAGTCACATACCTTATTTTTATTTTTTTTACCATTTACTTTACCATTATATTATGTTAGCAAAATTAGGATAAGGTTTTGGAATGAGTGTCTTGCAGATAAGAGTATGGAGTTGGCAAAAAATAATAAAATTACATATACATAGATAGAGGTAAGCTCAGAACGAATCAAATGGATTCAACACGTTTTTGATTGTTTCCCCAGTTCTATTTCTTCCCCGTTTATGTCTCTTATATTTCATGTTGCCATTTTTAAAATGGCCTCCTTTCTCTTCACCTTTAAAATGGTTTGTTTTTATGTTACTCTTTAAATGTAGTTTATCATGTAGTTTCTGTCAGTGTTACCATCTTTATATCCACTCATGTTCATTCCTCACACTTAATTTACAAAATTTAAGTGTGAAGAAAAGTAAATCCTGGACTAACGTGAATCTATAAAAGCAACTATTCGAAAACAAAATGGTTTTTATACTTATCTCCAATTTTCATCAATAAAGGCACACGAAAAGTACCCTCTTTAGATCATTTAAATCATCTTATTCTAGTATCGTTTATTATACATACTTTTTAATAGTTTTTTAGAGTTTTATCGTATCTCAAAACCGTTCAAAAGGAAGATTATTAATTATTTGAAGATAAATCCCAATTTTTTGCAAGAAACCAGCTCACTGTTCATTCGCAAACATGCTCCTGCCAACGTAGATACCTTGATACACATATCGGGAACAAGGAATATAGACGAAGGACCATTATTTAAAGACGTAGATAGCTATTTTCTTGCTGTGAGTATATTTCTTTATATTTCGATCACCAGAAAAAATAATCTTAACCCACCATTACCATTGAAACTGTTTAATTTCATCAAGCAATGTAATAATTCGTCTTTTATATTTCTGGATACTCTTTTCTATAGATGCATCTTGTAAAAACTTAAAAACGTATCTTGAACAAACAAGAACTTTGAAATCTTTGAAAATATTGTAAGAATTGAGACCAAAATTAAATAAAAGAAATAAATTAGGAAATGTTCAGGATACAGAACACTTGTGTTGTCGAAATTCCCATTCATCTTTTAACTTAAGTATTTTCTATGGGAGATAAGCCACAATTTTACTATAAAATGAATTTATTAACGTTTTGAAGCCCAAATCAGGTTTCGTTGTCAAAATACAAAATACTATTGTAATAGTTACCCAATTTGGGCTTCAAAACGTTAATAAATTCATTTTTTAGTAAAATTGTGGCTTATCAGAACAACATCTTTTAACTTATGTAAATTTGGTCCGATGTTCCTGATCGTCTATATCCAAAACTCCACGTTGGGCGCCATTGTGTAACAATTAAAGCTGAGACCTACATCACTGGTTCCAATAATAGTTTAACAATACCAGTTTATTTAACTCTACATCGCTCTATTTGCGCAGTAGATGACACAACACCGATCAAACTGACGGAACCAGAAATGCGCATATACCTCACTAAAGACGAAAAAATGCGCACCTGGATGGGTAAAGCTCTGCAGGGGCGACATCCCAATGAGGTCAGCCAACACTATGTCGACGATACAGCGTCGAACTATTGGTTGACATTAAGAAAGATGTTCCCTGAAACGGAGGGTTTATTACTTGCCATTCAGGATCAGGTTATACCAACCAAAAATTACCTGAAATATATTGTCATAGACCCTCAGGTCCAAAATGACAAATGCCGATATGGATGTCAAACCCGAGAAACCATCCAACATCTTACATGGGGCTGCCAGGCATTTGCGGCAACTGAATACAAGGAACGGTATGACGAAGTGGGAAAAATCCTTCATCAAGAGATAGCTATCAAGCTGGGACTTCTCCAAACGGACCATGTCCCATATTATCAATATGCCTCTGAGAGTATGCTTGAGGATGGCAACTACAAGCTATACTGGGACCGCACTGTGGTCACACACCAAACAGTGGCACATAATAGGCCAGATCTCGTACTAGTTAATAAATTAACAAGACAAAAAACACTAATTGATGTGGCGATACCTAACAACAATTATCTATGTAGTAAATTTACTGAAAAGATCGCCAAGTACAGAGATCTGGAAATTCAAATACGAAGACAATGGAGAATGCAAAGTACCCAGACGATACCTATTATTATGTCTACTACTGGAGTCATTCCGAAGAACCTCCTCGAAAGCATAAAAAAGCTGAACATCTTTACAAGACCATGCAGAAAGCTGTGCTACTAGCAACGGCCAGATGTGTACGAAATTTTTTGGCAGATACACCTGCATACCAAGTCACCTAGGGTTCGATAACACGGAAATACTCCCACCAGAGCTCAATCCTTTTGATACCGTAGGTATCTGGGATGAGTCAATTTTACTCTTAGAGGGAGCGCGAGGCATATGGCTAAATCTGGAAAAACAGTTAATTTTTTGTATAATAATTTTAATTCTTTAACCTTTAAAAGATGAAGTTTTCGATCCTAATAGCATTATTAATAATATTTAGAAAATATTAAAATATTACTAAAAGATTTTTAAATCGAAAACTTATTGGTCCATTTTCTTGGTAACACCTCCAAGGCTTCTAAAATTTGCAAGCCAAATGGATGCTGAAGCGAAGAAGACAAGAGGGAATTCAAAAAACTTACAATTCACGACAACGTCTGTTCAGCTGGTAAATTCCAACAGAAAATGGGCCTAGTAACTCGAAGGAGTAAAGACCAATATAAAAATAATAACAATTAATAATAAGACCAATAAATAATAATTTATGGAGAACAAGCCTACGTTCTTTCCGATGAGGCTCCAATAAGAGCCGAAAATCGCGATTCAAGGGACTGGAATCCGTATTCTAATTGAAGAGTAAGATTGTTTTGCCTTCGCATTGCAACTGAATTAAAAATAAAATTTTTATTTTATCTTTAACCTTTCTTTACAGCTGATAGAAAAAGATGCCAAGATGTGGTTATTACCAAAAAACGAAACTCTATACATCCGAGGTGATCCTACTAGAATCATGTACATAATAAGTGAAGGTTTCTGTAAACTATACAACTCAGAGAACAATCCGGAAAAATCCGTTGGTCCAGGATCATATTTAGGTTACTTAGAGGCCCTCTACTGCATTCCTAAGAAATACACAGTTATGTCTACTACAGACTGCAGATTGATTTGCTTAGAATATCCCGTAATGGAGAAAATTTTTAAATTGTTTCCCAAAGAACTGGATTTTCTGGAGAGAACAAAATATCGCGAGGAGCTCGTGGAGGAAATTCGAAAATTTGAAGGGGTTGAAAGTGAATTGCCATTTATTAGCCAAGTTATAACACAGGACGAGTATGTTAAAATATATTTTTTACTTTTTGTCACTTTTAAAAATTATAAGAAAATGTAATATCCTTATTTTATAACCTCGAAATAGATAGTTATACGCTCTGAGCTTCGCTGGTGTCGCTCCTAGCGGATTACTATTCAACTTTCACCGGTAATTTTTAAATTTATTATTTAATTGTTATCGCTTAATATTTACAACGCTAAAAGGTAATTAAATTGTAATAGATTTTTTTAAGATTTTGCTAATCATTGTGACGTTCTATTGATGAAATATTAATTTCTTACTTCGGATACTTTCACAATTATCGTGTAGATGGCGCTACGATTAATAGATTAATTTATAATTATATTTTATGGAACATTAAAAAAACGTAAATTCAGTATTTAAAACGTAAGTATATTTAAGGTGAAAATATATACCTCAGCCTTGACCAACTAATATTTTTTATAATTAATGTTTTTAATTTTAATTTTAAATTAATCACTTTGACATTTATGTCAAATTTCCGGTAAACGTTTACAGACTTGTCACTACTGGCGCTCGCGAATTTATAAATATCCCCTCTACGTACGAGCTCACAGCGTATACGCTGTGAGCTCGTAGGTAGAGGGGATAATTAAAAATTCGCGAGCGCCAGTAGTGACAAGTTTGTAAACCTTTAATGGAAATTGGCTTTTTGACGTTCTGCATTAAGAGTTGCATATTATAGCTTTTAAATGTCTCACGAAAGTTGTTGTATCAAAGAGTGTCGAAATACTGGTCACAATAGTAACTGTGTATTCTACAACTTTCCTGTCGCTAAACATAAGGTGATTCAACGACAAAAATGGATTGATGCAATTAGAAAAAAGTAAGTAAACACAATTTTAATTTTAAAACGGTAGAAAAATTTGAGCTAAAGGGTCAGTTAGCACACTCTCGAATTTTGAAGGTTTCAATTTTACAATCCAATCCTGAAACAAAATTTGAATGCGTGAAGATAACGACCAATCACAGCAAACGTAGGATGCCGTTAACTGTCATTCATAAGTTAATATTTAAGAAGTATTATACTATAATATTAAATTATTATACTTTTTTGCAGAATAAATTTTTTCTAATATTAGTTGTCAACATAAACGTCAAAACGATAAGCAAAATCTTAAAAATAATCATAATGAATAATAAATTCTGTACTTACTGATATTAATTATCGATTACGATACAATTACTTCTTTACGTTGTAAATATTACACGATAAGAATTAAATAATAAGTTTGAAACAACTATTATTTGCTTTTCTACTGTCCTCTTTAAAATTCCGGCCGAAATAGGAACACTAGTCAACCGTTAGATGGCGATAGCAGCCATACTAGCGAAACTCACAGAGTATAGGCAACACTTTTTTTATCCAGAAAATTTCCGGTAAAAGTTATACTAGTAATCCTGTAGGTAGGTGGCGATACCAGCGAAGCTCGGAGCGTATAGGCCGGGTCTAGTCCACTTTTCAAGATGGCGGTTGTGACGTCATCGAAATGCAAGCTAGTATATCTGAAATAGTTGAAGATGGCTACTATCTGGTCTTCCTGTAAGTGGTTACTCAGCTGGATAGTGTTGAATCTGTCTATCACCATTATTTTCTTATTGACTTTATAAATTTTTAGACCAACTTTAATTCTTTTCAACTCAACTCTTCGTAGGAGATCTAGTATTTCTTGCTACGTGTTCATTCACCATTATTCCATCGGCCCATTCTTCTAAAGCCATATTCATGATATGTTTACCATAAATATTGCATAAGTCAGTTAACAAAATGCATCCTTGTCTAACCCCACCCTCTACTCTAAATTGGCTTAAAAAATTCTGATCTAAAATTCTGGTCGTACTATTGTCATTTTGGACTGGCACAGATTTTTAATAAATCTCATAAGGTGTATCGGTGCACCCATATCTATTAAAATGGACCAAAGGTTTATCAGACTAACACACTCGAATGCCTTTTTGTAGTCAACAAAGCATATTATCATAGGTACCTGAAATTCTGGCGACTTTGTAATCAATTGCCTCATTAATCACTATACTTATGCAGTATATTATGTTATAATTAACTTAACAAATTGTAATCTATTTTTAGAGAAGCCTTTGTTAACATAAACAAACTAGACTATTTCAAACTCTACAAGACTAAACTGGGGCCTCTCTGGTTTATCAGTTTCCTCTTTTTGCCAGCTGCAATACACCCGGAAGGACTATTTATAAGAGTATGGTGCGTCTTAAGAGCTTTCTTAATCACGATCCAAGGAATAGTGTTAATATTATTAATCATGCTGCCCCCGTTTGCTAGCGAGATGAGCTGGCTTGATTTCACTTGTCAGCTGTCGTTGTACCTGGATATGTATTTAGGTCTTCACATCGGATATTATGATGGTAAAGGAATGTTGAGAGTACATCCTGTATATACAGCATGGTAAGTATAAAATATAATGTTGATTACTACTAAACCTGGATCCCGCGTACCAAAAAAAAGTTGACTAAGAGGCAACAGTAGCACGCGGAAAACGCGGTCCAAGACTGCGGCTGTAACACTTATTATAGTGCACTGTATAAGCTGTCTTTCATTTTCATATTCTAATTCTGTTTTAGGCACTATTTCACTCATGGATTTTTACTCGACTTTATCGCAGCAATTTCGTGGTCGTTTTTCATGTTTCACGCTGGAGATGAAGACGTTGACAAAATATTTTTCCATTCCACCCACTGCTTCTGGAATCTACTGAAACTTGTCCAGTTTATCAAAGTATACAAATGTCTTTCCTATTTTCAAAACCGCACCTTTGAGTCGTTTGTATCTATAAGGATTTTGAAGAGTCTTTTGTTTATTATTATTGTTGCAAACATTTTGACTAGTCTTGCGGTTAACTGTTTTTGCCAATTTGCTACAGTAAGTAATTTTACCAAAAATTTGTCAGTTAATGATGAGACTGGAAGCAGAATTAATGTGATACGTTGTAAAGATGAATTTTTTCAAGACACTTGGATGCCAAAATTTCCAGGTATGCTTTTATTAAATCTTATTCAAATACCTTCTGATGCATAAAATCTTTGGATACATATTCATCATATTTTGAAATTTTATGCATTTTTTTTTGCATTGTAGATATGAATGAAATCTATACGGCAGGTATGTATGCCACCTTAAGCTTACTAACCAATACTGGTATTGGTGACATCACCGCAACAACAACTGCTACAAAAATTGCAACAGTATTAATAATTATACTGGGATATTTTATTTTTGCGTTGCTGACTGTGACAGTATGTTCAATAATGCTGGCTGAAGCTGAAGAATCATTCGAATTTCGACAAAATTCACTTGAGATGTTAAAATTCTTAAAGAGGAACCAAATACCTCTTACACTGAGAAAACAGGTAGGTACGATGTTATTTTTGCCTCTATAACTTATATTGTCAAATTTTGAAAGTTTATCATATCTTCAGTTGGTCCACGGGTGCTTATTTTGGTAAGACCTTATTAACATCCATCCTACACATTTATAGAATATTTCTACAGAAGAGCCCCTACTAAATTCAGAACTTCTATGCAAGCTGGGACGGTATTGTCTTCAAATGTTGTCACATAGTATATCTATGTTTTTTTATTTCTTCAATATCAACTATTGGCTTTCCTTGAGAGTCTGTTAAGTTTCCCAGTCTGTGTCCACTATATTTGTCGCCAAACTAATACTTCAGTTTATTGTTGACAGGTTTGAGTGTGGGAGCTGGATTACGCAGTCTACATCCACAAATTAAAATATCTTTAGACGACTAAATTTTCAATCTAATAGTACATAAAATAATATTAAAAATATTACTCTACATCCCACCAGATTGAAAATAATGGGAACCTTCTCTGGTTACACCTCCGAGGCTTCTAAAATTTGCAAGCCAAAACGGATGCTGAGACTAAAGAAGATGAGGGAATTTTACAATTTATAATTCACGTCCCATCTGCTCAGCGCGGTAAACTTCCAACGAGAATGGTTCCCTTCGTACTCCAATCAGAGTAAACATGTAAATAAAAAAAATGAATAACCATTTTCAATTTCGTTGCAACACGAAACTACAGCCGCATCATATTCTAGTTCAATCAGAGAGTGCAGCAAGCACCTCTATCGATTTCGAAACTTATTAGTCTCTCATCAGGAGGCACATATGCTGATCTCTCTGACCCAACCAGGACAAACCTACTAGCAGTTACCGCTAGGGCATCCCTGCCAATAGGGAGTTTTTGTTGCTACGTAACGTACGCATCTCCGTATACGTAAAGCAACTAACGTGTCGTAGAGGTTGAATGTTAAAATAGGTAGTTTTTGTAACTGCCTTAACGTAACGTAAAGCAAATCGTAAAGTCATTTTTAAATTCCGTTGACATTTAAAAAAATAAAACAATGTTCACACAATATACAATTAATATACAAATGTAAAAAAAGATAAATGAATGATGAAATTGTATGGTTTTAATTGCTTCTATTTAAATATAAAAATATTATTTTTCCTTAGGATAAAATTTTTTTATTTTTGTTTATACCTACTTTTTAGTTGTAAATTATTGTATACCTACATCAGAATTCCAGTAGGTATAATGTAAATAGTGTGGTAATATTTATTTGAAAAGTTTACTGAAACTAGGTCATTTGTTTATCTAGTTATTAATTGTGGTGATCACTGTATTTCTTAAATTAATACAAGAGTTGTTTATTTTGCTTTATTAATAGACAACTTAAAAACAATAAAATTTTAAATCTATTATGAAGTTCCAATTTCCAATTACAAACACAGAATAATTTTACTCAAATAGAGTAAACCAATAACCAATATAACCTTAAAATGTTTATAAACGGGTAGTACGCTGATGAAATGTTCATTTGGTAGGTAATCGGGCAAGATCCTCGTGTGCATTCGGTGACTTTCGGCTCGATAGGGATGCGTATGAACCTAACGTACCAACCCGTAACCTTAGGTAATACGTATCGCGATACGGGAGTTCAACCATTAATGCGCAAGCGTATATGTCAAAAAGATGCGTTACGTTTACGTATTTGTGTGCACAAAAACTCCCTATTTCTTTCGTTGCAATCCGTAACTGCACGTCGGTCGGGTTTATCCTAGTTGGGTCAGAGAGAGCAGCATATGTGCCTCCTGATGAGAGACTAATAAGTTTCGAAATCGATAGAGGTGCTTGCTGCACTCTCTGATTGAACTAGAATATGATGCGGCTGTAGTTTCGTGTTGCAACGAAATTGAAAATGGTTATTCATTTTTGATAATATATCTTCATAATTTCATATTTCATTTCCTTGCTTCTCCTATAAATACTACTGGTCAATTGTACTTGTGGTCAATGTTCAGTTTTCCATAGGCCATAGAGTATTTGAATGTGCAGTTCACTTTTGTCGTGACTATCCGTAATTTTAGAGAAAGTCATCTCAGTTGTCATTTTTGTCCGATATCACTTTGAACATTTCCGTTAAATTCAAATTTACAGGAACCATTCTGTCTCCTGCTATTGCCCATAATGTAGCCTACAGAATCATTATATTAAACTGTTTGTTATTTTGTCTAGTGTCTGTTGTTTGTATAACTGTATGTGAATGTTTACAAAATTCCTGGATCTGCTGGATTTTTTTTGGCACTTGGGAGCTATGCCCATTTAGCCAGCACCATATCCTAAACTAAAAACTGTCTAATCCTAAAAAGCACCGAAATTATGACCAACCCAAAAAATGCGAGCAATGATGGGAAAAGGAAAAACACTTTTCACACCTAGGGATCGATCAGGGTGGCTAACCACAGAATAGGTAGACCACGGAGGCAACGGATATTATAACCAGGAGAAAAACAAAGTTTACTCAAAGCTAATCCTAATCTTAAGTTTCAATTTACAAGACTTGAGAAAACCTAAAAGAATATTAAAGATTGATATTTTATTTAGAGCCAGTAAATTCATGAGATTGTAAGGCCGAATAGTATATTGTACAACAAGTGAGAAAAAAGACATATTTCTCACAAGCGCAGAAGTTTGTTGGCACGAGCAGAGGCACGAGGCGAGGACCGCAAATCAAGCGAGGGAGAAATACGTCATTTTCTCATGTGTTATACACTTAGTCCAGAAAGCCACTGCGCATCCGCTAGGAAAAATATTCTAATTCGGATTTTTTGCACATCTTACTCAAAAAGGACCCCTTTTAACAAATTTGCATGTTGCCAGGACCAAAAGTTGGTCAAAAATTTTTTAAACGTTTTTTTTTTGTTTTTTTCCTAAAATTATTTCTTTTGCATGGGACAAAATTTTTTTAGGTTTTTTGGATCATTCCAAACAGAAAAGGTCTTTAGTGACTTTTCTCTAAAGTTGATATTTTTTGACATATAAGCGATTAAAAATTGAAAAATTGCGAAATCTGCCATTTTTAACCCTCAAAAACTATGTGAAAAACTGAAAATTTGAATGTTGCCAAGGTAGGTAGATATTCTTTAAACATCGATTAATGAAATCCCGAAGAGTTTTTTGCAATACAATATCAAAAACCCCTTTGTTTTTTAATTGCCAATCAAGCATGCGCGACACTATTTCCCACCGTTGCATGTGTATACAGTATGGTGCAAATGAAAGGAATAAATTCCTTATTTCGTAAACCGGTGACTTTAAAGAAAAATCCCAAAACAGGTCGGTTTTTATTTTTAAGTTATGATATTGTGGCATATATAGTATACTAGTGACGTCATCCATCTGGGCGTGATTTGAAAGGTTCTTCAATTCTATATTCAGTAATATAAACATGTACATAATTATTTATACAGGGTGTCCAAAAAATTTTTATTAAATTAAATCATTTGGCAAATTAAAAAAAAAAATTAAATTATTGGACACCCTGTATAAACAATTATGTAAATTTTTATATTACTGAATAGAGAATTGAAGAACCTTTCAAATGAGCTAGCACACGACCCCTATTCTCATTTAAAAAAATCATCGATTACGTCATCACGCCCAGATGGATGACGTGACTAGTATACCATATATGTCACAATATCATAACTTAAAAATAAAAATCGACCTGTTTCGGGATTTTTCCTTAAAGTCGCCGGTTTGCGAAATAACGAATTTATTCCTTTCATTTGCACCATTTGCATACACATGCAACGGTGGAAAATAGTGTCGCGCACGCTTTATTGGCAATTAAAAAACAAAGGGGTTTTTGATATTGTATTGCAAAAAACTCTTCGGGATTTTATCAATCGATGTTTAAAGAATATCTACCTATCTTGGCAACATTCAAATTTTCAGTTTTTAGCATAGTTTTCGAGGGTTAAAAATGGCCGATTTCGCAATTTTTCAATTTTTAATCGCTTATATGTCAAAAACTATCAAGTTTAGAGAAAAGTCACTAAAGACCTTTTCTGTTTGGAATGATCCAAAAAACCTAAAAAAAATTTGTTCCATGCAAAAAAAATAATTTTAGGAAAAAAACAAAAAAAAACAACGTTTAAAAATTTTTTGACCACCTTTTGGTCCTGGCAATATGCAAATTTGTTAAAAAGGGTCCTTTTTGAGTAAGATTGTGCAACAAATCAGAATTAGAATATTTTTCCTAGCGGATGCGCAGTGGCTTTCTGGACTAACTGTACTTTTTCTATGGATGCGGTTTTGTCAAGAGTTAAATATAAGAGTCAAAATTAAATAATTTAGGTGCTTTTAGGTATATTATATGCATACATTGAAATAAAATACATATACATGTAGGTATTTAATATTCTTAAAATTTATTTACCTTGTTTTTTTTATTTTCTAATTAACAGCTTTTTGAACAGTTTTGAAAGGTAATTCCTGGCAGGTTTTCCTTTAACACATTTATTTGACAACATTAATTGTGTTTGTATTGTGCATGTTACCATGGAAACCGCGATCATAGTATGAAAGACCGTAGGAGAACCCGGGAGAAAAAATATTTCTCACTGCAATGGCCGACTTTTCTCACTGCCTGAGAAATTGTTCGTTTTGAATGTATGTAAGTAGTAACAGAAGTTGCATATTGTATAGCATCCATAGAAAAAAAGGTTTTCTTGCATCAGCTGAATGTATAGAGTTTATTTCTGATCTGCTGAATTGCCTCCTATTCTATCACTACAATAGCATTTTTTGGCTTATTTTAAATGCCCTGAAAATGCTATGAGAGCAAAAGTACTTGGGCAAGATTTAATAAAGAACTGTGCTCTATACAGGGTGTTTCATTGGGAAAGTAACATACGTTAACTGTAGAAAGAGGACACTTGGGCGGTGTCAAAAATACCATACTTAATGGGTCTTACTCCATTAATAACAAAGATACTGGGTGTTTTATCTATTTTGCCATTTTCTTAATTGGTTCATAACTTTTTAACCACACTGTATATTTATTTTTTATTTGGCACGCAAATATCATTTAAGGCGTACAATAAATTAATTTATTTACAATTGTAAAAAAGCCAGGTCCGGATTAAAAAATATTGGAAAAATATTCCGACCCCAAAACAACACCCTGTACATTAAATTTTTTTAAAATGGATTTTTCAGTTGAAAAGAGGATAAAAAACTAAATTCAGTGGTATACTTTGAATTTTCGGCAAAATGATTTTTCTGGTGAAATTTTGAATTTGAATTCTGAAATTAAGTGAAATGCGAGAGCTCTAAGTAGAAAAAAATTGAAATACAGCTTACAACTTGTCAACCACACTGTATATTGATTTTATTTTTAACACGCGAATATTCTTTTAGGTGACCAGTCAATTAATTTATTTATAATTATAAAAAATCCAGGTCCGGATTAAAAAAATGTTGTGTAAATGTTCCGACCCAAAAAAACACCTCGTATATTAATTTTTTTTAAATGGATTTTGCATTTGAAAAGAGGATGAAAAACAAAATTAGTGGTACACTTTGAATTATCGGCAAAATGTTTTATCTGATAAAATTTTGAATTTGAATTCTGAAATTATGTGAATTGCGATGCTCAAAGTAAAATAAATTAAAATATGACTTAATTTTAATTAATACCATTATTTAATCTAAATTGGTAAAATATTAACATTTGCACACATAACAATAATTTTTGATGACCCTCTCTGTGGCTCAGTGGTAAGAGCGCCTACCTTTGGCTCGAAAGGTCCGAATGGTTGTGAGTTCGAATCTCACCAGTGTCAGAAATTTTTCGTTTATTATAAATTAATAAATGAAAATAGTTTCTGTCCTTGTGGGATCGGTACTCACCGGAGGGACCGCAGACGTTCGGAGACAATTAGCGTCTCTTTGCAAAGACAATGACGTTGCCTTTGCAAAAGTAACAAGACACTTACTCAACACACACAGTACACATGACACTAGGTATCTAACTACAAAAATTTACCGTACCTACGTATAAAAAAAATAATTTTTCTACAACCACTATTCAAAGTGCACTTTTCTGCACGGCTTTATGTTAGCAAACTTGATATTTTCTCACAGTATAAGATATTTGACATTAGTGTGCAGAAAAGTGACGTTTCTGTGCCGCAAAGTGACGTTTCTGTGCCGCAAAGTTCTTTTCTGCACAGTTGACTACCTCATTCTGAGTAACGTTATATTCTGTTTACATCCGTGGACTACCGCATTCTGAGTAACGTTATATTCTGTTTACATCCGTGGTTAAACTTTAGACAAATATATAACCTATAGGACAATTATTATATTTAACTATAGCATAGAAACTAAATTATGGATGTTACAACTGTTTTATTTTACAATTTTATTTTTACTAAACATTTTATAATTATCAAATAACCAATAAGGATTTAGCAACATGTGCAAGAGACGTCGAATGAAGTAGGTTTTGTGTAAATCCGTGACTGCATAAATATAATGTCAATAATGTGTAATAATTGTTTAAATTTAAACAAATTAAGGCAGTGCATTAATTTTTTAACTGATTTCTGTGCAATTTATTTAGGTATAAGGAATTTAAATTGATTAGTAGGTATTAATTAAATACAGTTTAAAATTTATCACATAGGTACCTATTATAATTAATCGTCGTTTGGAAATTGTGATTTTTATTTTCAGGAAAAACTGTGCTTGTAGAAAAAGTATAGTGTGAAACACGTGCAGAAAGGTAATTTCTCACTCGTTTGAATTGCGGCACTCGCTTGCGCTCGTACCGCAACTTTTCAAACTCGTGAGAAATTAGTACCTTTCTGCACTTGTTGCACAATATACTATTTTGATGGTGGTAATTTTGAATAAGTAGCTTAGTTGTGGATAGTTATTATGCTGCAAATTTTCGCTGTTTTGTTATAATTTTTAGCTATTTTGTTGATTAAAGTGATGTATTCTTTATTGACCCTTTATTATTTATTCATTATTAGAGATGCATATTCGCCAAAAACTATTTTTCACACATAATAAAAAAAAACTCAAATATTAACATTTTACCAATTTAGATTAAATAATGGTATTAATTAAAATTAAGTCGCATTTTAATTTTTTCTACTTAGAGCTCTCCCAATTGACATAATTTCAGAATTCCAATTCAAAATTTTACCAGAAAAATCATTTTGCCGAAAATTCAAAGTATACCACTAATTTTGTTTCTCATCCTCTTTTCAAATGCAAAATCCATTTAAAAAAAAATTAATATACAAGGTGTTTTTTTGGGTCGGAACATTTACACAATATTTTTTAACCCGCACCTGGATCTTTTATAATTGTAAATAAATTAATTGATTGGACACCTAAAAGAATATTCCGGTGGTCAATATAAAATCAATATACAGTGTGTTTGACAAGTTGTAAGTTGTATTTCAATTTTTTTCTACTTAGAGCTCTCGCAATTCACTTAATTTCAGAATTCAAATTCAAAATTTCACCAGAAAAATCATTTTGCCGAAAATTCAAAGTACACCACTGAATTTGGTTTTTTATCCTCTTTTCAACTGAAAAATCCATTTTAAAAAAATTTAATGTACAGGGTGTTGTTTTGGGGTCGGAATATTCTTCCAATATTTTTTAATCCGGACCTGGATTTTTTACAATTGTAAATAAATTAATTTATTGTACACCTTAAATGATATTTGCGTGCCAAATATAAAATACATATACAGTGTGGTTAAAAAGTTATGAACCAATTAAGAAAATGGCAAAATAGATAAAACACCCAGTATCTTTGTTATTAATGAAGTAAGACCCATTATGTATGGTATTTTTGAGACCGCCTAAGTGTCCTCTTTTTACAGTTAACGTATGTTACTTTCCCAATGAAACACCCTGTATCTGCCTTTTATTTGTAAAAATATTAAAATATAATCAATCTGATTTTTATGGGATTTTCTGGTGTATCACGTGTCACTGGGTGATCTAAGTGATTGTTTTATTCCACGAATGATTATTAATTTTATCTAGCACATCAAGCCATGTCCTGATTATTAAAACTTTTTTTAGATCATGACCCATCTTGAGCTAGTATGGACACGTTCTCAAGGCTTCAACATTAAGTCGCAAGAACTTCTTTCTTCGGGCAGTTACTTTAATGCCGAATTCTTGATGCACAGAAACGAAGTGCTTCTGAAAACAATTCCTTTATTCCCTAATCTAAATGAGAATTACTTAAACATTTTGCTCAGCCAGATGAAAATTTTGTATTTCCAAAAAGGTACTGGTAAAGTTTTTACACTAATCGAAGACTATAACTTCTCATACTGCACGTGGAAAAGATCACTATTATTAAACATTATGTATTTATATCTCCTGTTGCAGGATACATAAAAATGAAGGTAAAAAACTTACAACTGCTTGTGATCTTGTTTAGCTACACTCACTGCAGATAAATATGACCCATTCTGAACTAAATTAATCTTTACTTTTGATTTACCTCGTATTATTTCATTAACTGCGTATTATCACCAAACAACGCTACTGCCAAAGATACTTTTGATCTTAAAAATACGCAAAAATGGCCTGTTAAAAAAACAAAAAAAAAACGTTTAAAATTCTTTTTGACCCATTTTTGGTCCTAGCAACATGCAAATTTGTTAAAAGGGGTCCTTTTTGAGTAAAATTGTGCAAAAAATCCGAATCAGAATATTTCTCCTAGCGGATACGCATGCGCAGTGGCTTTCTGGACTAAAACGTTTAATATTTATAGGAAAAATGTAGATCCTTAGTATATACAGGGTCGCCTAAAAGTTATTCCGTTCTCAACCAAATCACATTTAAAAAAAAATTAAATTTTTTTGTATCGTTACAACATATTTTAATTATTTATTTTATGTATTTTAGAAGACTCCATCATCAGATATAAAGACGTAATTTCCGACATATACATCGTAGCTTCTGGCCAAGTAGATATATGTTACAAAAACGGAGAAAGCCTGCTTACTCTAGGCCCCGCTGGAGTATTTGGCAACATTGGAAAACATTCCAATAGTTCCAGTACAGTCTGTGTGAAAGCTCGAAAAAACGTAGAGATATGGGCTCTAGATACAGAAACCTTTTCCAATACCGTTAGTTGTTATCCTATTGTATTGAAAGACCTGGAAGGATATTTTAAGGACCCTCCTAATTATTTGGTTGCTAAAAGTGCTAGCCAGTTTGATTTTTTTGGTGAGTATCGATTCCAAGAAAGTGTGGTATTCAGATCTTGTGAATCTTTTTGATTCGAGTTAACCTCAAGGAGATTCAGGGATTTGTTCTTCTCCTACTTTGGAGATGTCTTTTTAAGGTGTATTTATACCGACTTCCTCAACTCAATACACTCAATAAACTCTTCTTCTAGATTCTTCAAAAGAATTGGATGATCTAGAGTCAGACACTGAATCAACGATAAAAACTGAGGATACAACAATCACAGATAAATGTGCTGCAGATTTCTTTCGGCCAGACAAATGGTTCAAATTTTCGCTTGATCCCTACCACATTTTGTTTAAGGTAAGTGAATTCTTCTTCTTCTTCTTCTTCTTCTTCTTCTTCTTTTTCTTCTTCTTCTTCTTCTTCTGGTGTCTAACAACACGACAAAAATTAAAACAAACGACACCACTACGGCCAATATACGACCACCAGGTGGAATCAGGCAGAGAGACAGCCTCAGTCCATTTCTATTCAATATGCTAATGGATGAGATAATCGAATATGTGGAATCGCTACAACTAGGATACATACTCGGTCACAGTAGAATCAGTATAGTGTGCTATGCGGATGCTGCTTCTCTGATTGCAGAGGATGAGGATGACCTACAAAAACAACTTTATCGATTCTACCAAGCATGTCGACGAGTTAACATGAACATATCCACGCAGAAAAGAAAATGCATTACCATTGCGAAAGATCTATTTAGATGCGAGCTCGTGGTAGAGGAGAAACCCATAGAACAGCTAAATCAGTTCAAATATCTAGGTGTAGACTTATCAAGTTATCATAACCTAGCCAGAGACCTAAGAGGACAAATAAATAAGGCTGCAGTCATGTCCGGATGTTATGAATAACCCATATATTATGAGAATGGACAGCAAAGTTAGAATTTATAAAACTTGCATCAGACGTTTATGACCTCTGGCATTGAATCAAGAGAAGACACCAATAAAACCAAAAGCATGCTACGAACAGCCGAAAGCACCACAAGAATAGAAGAAGAACTATCCTCGATGTTCTCTTTTTTTCACAATTATTGTTAGTTCTTGACTTGCTTCAATTTCTTTTGTTTTGTTTGACTGCATTTTAATCGTATATTTGTATTTCTCTACATACTTTTAACAGCTCATGATATAAAATATTTTTAGGTAGTAGATATATTAACATTGTTAGCAAGTTTACTGAACATTTACTTCATACCCTACGTATTTGTCACTCAAGACAGTTCCACATTTGGATTCCTTCCCCTATGCTTAGAGCCGATATTTTACTTGAGGGTACTCATCAAGTTACATAAAGCGTATGTGAATACCTACGGAAGCACCATCAATGTAAATTCAATAATATGGAAGAAATATCTGAACAATCCTGGAGAAATATTTTGGGATCTGGTACCTAACTTGCCTCTAGGCTTGTTATGCTTCATTTTTCATAGAGAAGAATGGTTTTTCTTCTATAGCTGTTTTAGGATATTGCACATTTTACGGTTTTATTATGTTGTTAAATATTTTGATCAGGTAAGTCGGTGAGGTTAGTATATTAGAGCATATCCGTATTGCGCAGATATCACCTAGGTTAAAATCGGGTGCAAAAGGGTGAGATTATATCATAGTGGTTTTGCGCAGATAGATAAATCTGTAGAGACTTGTATACCCATAAGGACGATGTACCTGCCAGCACTAGAATCCACAAGATTCTTTCGATGGATCCGGCATAGACAAAGACCTGATAACACATTTTCCGAATCTAGAAAGAAAACTAGACCACTTACTACAGAACCACTTCTTAGAATCAACAATTATGGATGAACAGACTCAGGCTGGAAACCTCTTCTTATTGTTGTTCCTTCTCATATCGGAGTATTGCTATCATCACAGCTGTCCCGTACCTTATTGGCTGCTAGCCAGGAAATTGTTCGTCTTCATCTGGATCTTTTACCTTGCATTATGAGCCTTAATATCTCATATTTCGCACCTCTGGTGATGTGACCTAAATATTCCAGCTTTCTTGTTTTGATGTTCTTTACGACCTTGCAATCCTTTTGTAGTCTTCTTAACACTTCTGCATTTTTAGCTCGTTGTGTCCATGGTATTTTCAAAATCCTTTTATTTATAGCAGCACATCTCAAATGCTTCCAACTTTTTTATAATATCCACTTTTGGTGTTCAGCTTTCCATTCCATACAAGTCGAGAGCACGTAGCATTTTAAGACTCTGATCCTCAGCTCCAGAGGAAGGTCTCGATTAACAAACATTTTTTTCATTTTTATAAATGCCTTTCTTGCAATTTCAATGCGTGTCCTAATTTCTCTACCTTGGTCATTGTTTTCATTTACCCAGGTTCCCAGATATTATTTGTAGTTATTCACTCTTTCTACTTATTTTCCCCTTGATATCTGGAAACCTAGAACGCCTAAACGTCCTAAGAAAGAAGACTGGGAATTAATTGCAATAAACATCAAACCAGAGAATGTACAAGTGGGCCATAAACCAATTTGCTCCATTTAAATATCCTGGGGAGGATAAACTATTTCCTGCCCTACTACAAAAATGATTGGACATCTTATTGCCCATCATAACACAGATATTTAGGCAGTCCCGGATTAAGAATCTTGAGACCCTGGGCAACCCAAGTTATGAATCCCCTTAAGAAACCTAGCAAGTCTAGAATATTAGCTATAAAATATTTGAACTGCTCTCGTTCATCTTCAAGTTCAGATTCAATATCATCAGGATAGTTTTCATGTAGTTTTGAAGCACACTCATTTATTTGAGTATTACTACATTTTTAACAACACACATAATACCAAATACTGAATTCACTGACACGTACACTGTCAACCGACGACTCAGCTCAGTAATTAACTTGTCGGACATTGGTGGACACGTTTTAACTTTTAACTTTTGTCCACCCTGTAGAAAAACTTCATTGGAATTAGCATCATCAAAATGTAGTTTTCTTGCTCGTTTTCGTTTATTCGCATTGGAATATTCAGAGTATTGTAGATAGCGGGTCTTCTGCTCGTAGTAAGCAAAATTATGTCTTTGGGATATTAGGAACTCCAAAAGTGAATTTAGAAGTTAAACTACAGTTTAAAGTTCAATCTCTTCTCTTCTCTCTGTAATGATTTACTGACAGCGTTGATTCGTTCTAAAATTGTTGCCAAAAACTCATTAATTACATATGAAGCGCTTAGCCTCATAACTGTTTCATCCTTTTGATTGGTATTTTCAGCAAGAGAATGCGTAGCAGATTTAAAGACTTTGTAGCCTTTAGACAAAGCTTTTGTTCCGTCAGGCCTTGCACTCCATCTTATGCTGCTTGTTCTTTTAATGACTAGATCGTAGCAAATGTGATCGCTTAGTGGAGTTTCATTTAAACATTTGATCATAACTTTCCAACGATGCGTGGGTAGAGGCTGAACAAGTTGTACCTACACGGACTGAACAAACCCAAAATACGATATTCCATTTGAGGAAGAAGACGTTAGCCAATCTCTTTTAATTTTTGTTCCACTGATATATTTTCGAAAAACCATGATTGTATAAAAGTCTTGTAATGCCTTCAAAATTTCTTTTTGATGCTGAAAAACTTCCATCAAGATTTTTACATTCTGAAGACCTTTCCCAATCTAAAATGTCCGTACTTCCTCAGTTATTGTATTCTGTAATCCAATGTCGTTTTCCGAACTTAGGATCCAATTTATCTTTAACTTCAATTTCTATCTTAGTTTCGGTTTCTGTTTCTTTAACTTCTTGAACTGGACTAGAGCTGTCGTTACATGTTTTTCATCTTCTTCAGTTATGGAAGCTATGTTTCCCTCAGTTATTTCGGTTTAATCACGTGCATTTTATTGGTTGCAGCTTCACTAGCTGTGGATTTCCGTGTGAAACAGAGTTTAAATAAGTTTAGGTTCTGTTTTCGATCTTGCTTAAGGGAAAAGGAACAAAATGCAAAATTTTGACAGCAAACTGTACATTTTGCAAAATGTACATACTTTAAATGTAATCATTTTTTTCGAATCCTGAGAAAACTAATAAGTATTTTTGAAAAATTTAAACGCAGAATGAAAGATTACTTTATTACAGAGACCGAAAGTCCCTTAGAATGAATAAAAAGTTTCTTTTGAACGAGATATTTGAAATTAAAAATCACACTACATTTTCTCTTAGTTTTTCACCCCTGTAACTTATTAAATTAAACATTATAGAAGGTTTCAGGGACTTTCAGCCCTGTGAAATAACGTAATCTTTCATTCTGCGTTTAAATTTTTCAAAAATACTTATTAGTTTTCTCAGGATTCGAAAAAAATGAACCCCATTTAAATAGCATTGAAGCCGAAAGTTCGTACCCATCCCCTTAAGGATATTTTCTTTCTTCTGCTTTTTCTTGCGTTTTCTGCTCCACTCTCGAATCTTTTTTCTTATTTCCATCTGTAGTACTGTTCCTTCAAGCAAAGGGCATTCATTAGCGATTTATTCTCACAACATAGAGACTTTCTATGTGAACAAAAGTATGCATTGTACTATAGTTTTATAAATCCACCATCACTTTTATGGTATTGCGCGATATTTGAATTTTTCAACATTTATAGTTTTTATTTAATTCCATTTATTAGTTTTTCGTTTTGGGCCCTGGGAGGCCCCCTTTGGGGCCTAGGCCCCTAGGCAACTGCCTACTTTGCCTATTGGTTAATCCGGCACTGTATGTAGGGCTAGCTTAACACTAGGTTATATGCCAAAAACTTACAAAACTTACAGACAACTGTAAGAGTAATTGTGGTGTACATATACAACAAAACAGGTAAATCCTACAGGCCGATCAGTCCTACATCATTTCTGTTGAAGACAATAGAAAACATTCTTGATAGACATATTAAGGAGGCGCCATTAAGCAATGATAACCAGCATATTAAGACGGAAAATTAACAGAAACAGCACTGGATGAAGCATTTCAAAAAATCAGTTACTCCATTAATAATGCAGATATTGCATTAACCGCCTTTCTAGATATAGAAGGTGCATTCAAGAACGTTCTACCAAATTCTCTTCATAATGCAGAACATCAAAAGGGATATCTGCTAATATAACGTATGCAACTGGATCAAAGCAATCCTGGAAAATAGGCTGATTCTAATAGATCTGCAACGAGAGATCTTGGCTAAAACAGCTAAGGAGTGTCTACAGGGGAGAGTGCTTTCTCCTGTGGTCACTCTTGGTGGATGACTTCATCTTGCTCCAGGACGTAATGCTGATGATCTAGTAATTATGGTAAAGAGAAAATATGGAAATGTACTATCAAGCACAGTCTTCTTCTTAACGTGCCCTATCAAGTCCCCTTAACGTTGGCGATTAACATGGCGAAACTGTCTCTGTCTCGAGCTATTCTAAATAGTTGTTCCAGCACAGTCCACAGAACATTAAATATCTTTTACAAGATGATGCGACAGGGAAAAACCCTCTGTTAATACTAGTAAAAAAAGTAATAGTCAGTTTAACAACGAGATGGAACCGAACCACTGACTAATACTCCAAGCTGTAATGCTCCCCATGTTTTCCACCACCTTATGGGACACTACTGTCGTCTTTTGCACGACATAAGAGAGTTCTGGTAAAAAGGACCCTCATATTTATGTCTTTATCGAATAATGCAGGACAGTATGAAGCCCTATAACCCCGCTATCTCGTCTTTACTGACTTCATATTGCTGTGGCATTTATAGTTGATACTTGGCAATATGGCTATAAACTTTTCAAGTTGTCTCAAATCTGCGCAAAACGGACATATCCGTATCTCACTGCTCAGCACAATGTAATTGTCTTAATTTCAGAAGTTGAAAAAATTGCACCCAAATGCGTGGTACTACCTAGCTAGACTACTTATTTGCTACGGTTCCTTGATTCATATTTTAAGCTGCATATGGTTCATGCTGGCTTGTCCTTTTTTGAAATGTTCCTCCGATTCATGGCTAAAGCATTATGGGTAATTATAGCCTACACAATTCAGTACCAGTGTTTTAAGACATTATTTTTTTATTCCAGCAATGCCATTTTACATAGCAGCACATCTTATAAGCTTCTGTTGTCTTACTACTGCGTTTTGAATAATTTAACCATAACAGGAATTGGTGATAAGTATCCGGTAACTTATTCGGAAGTTATTTTCACCATAATCACAATGCTTCTAGGAAAAATTGCTGTTGCAATGATTATAGGTAAGAAAACTATTATTTTGAGTGTTCGACAGGGTCAAGTGGAGATACTTATGGCGAATACTAAAAGAAGTAGTCGTATCACAACACCTTATTTCGCTGATAACTGTACTATATGAACACACTACTGGATCAGTTAAAGTGCTTGACACACTTTCAAACGAATTTCATCCAGAACGGGGTGTCAGACAGGGATGTAGGTATACTATCTCCATAATTATTCAATATATATGGGGAGCATATTATGAGAAGAGCACTTGAAAGATGGGAAAAAGGCATCTCAATTAGTGGTCATAAAATAAACAGGTCAAAACGGCAAACAGGTGTATGTTTTCAAAAAACTTTTGATAGTGTGTAAAAAATATATTTTATATCAGCTAAGTACTTTCAACACATAACGTGCCATCATCAGAGCTTCCTAAAAGGACATATTAAGATAAAATTTTTTTCATATAAAAAATGAGTGAAAAACTTACGTCCTCTTAAAATACCTTCATAGAAGAGCAATTGCTTAACAACACAACAAAACACATGAATACTGGGCAAAAGCCACAGATATAGGGTAATAACCCTTTACAGTGAATAGAATCACATCTAAATTCTTTTATTAAAATATAAAGACAACATGGCTGAGTCAGACCATTTTTGAGCCCACGTGAACAGCAGATCAGCTGAGGAAGACTGTCATTTATTAAAATGGTAAAGAAGGAACTACAATCTTATGCGACCTCTATATTCATAAATATTAATTAAAAAATTGAAAATGACTAAAAAGCCATGTATAGGTTAAATGAATTTAAAGTTAAGATACTAAATTTTAAAGTTAAATTTTTAAAAGATTACTATTATTACTATTGAAGTGAAATGTTAACGTGCATATTATAAGTTATCAAAATTCTCCCAAAAACAAAACTGTTATAGTTCGACCAAGTGTAGAAGAAGTTAGACGAAATCAAACCTAGGAGAAATATCATTTGACAAGCTCAGAGTTCGAAAGCTGTTATTTAAAAAAAAAATAAAATTTTTTTTTAAAAATCGTATTGATTAATTCAGACAAATAACAAATATTTATTTGTTTAAAAAATATGTAAAAAATGAACGAAAACTCAAGAATACCTAAAAGTAATGTTCAAAAAACCTTCATAAATTGTTGGGTATACTGTATACTAAACCAAAATTATTAAAGAAATTTCTTAAAAATAGGATCAAATTTACAATTTAATTGAATCTGGGTGTTAACACAGTTTTGAGGGTTTCTTTTCATTTCTCTACTTATTTCTAGATCTTCTAGTAGATTCATTTTGGTATAGTTATTATTAGGTATGCTGTGTAAGATCCTACTATCTCTTTGTGGACTAAAGCTATGTTTCGATGCATGTAAATGATGACCGAAGCTAGATTTATCGATCTTTGACAGATGCTCTTTGATACGAGTATCCAAAGGTCGCATCGTTCTACCCACGTAAGTCACAGGGCATTCACCACATGACAATTTATAAATGCCACTTTTTGAAGTTTTTTTAATTTTGTCTTTAGTATGAGAGAAAATTGACTTGATGTTATCTTTGCATTTAAATGAAAGTTTTAACTTAGGAATGTTATTTAAGATGTTTGCTATATCGTCTGAAGGATAACCTATGTATGATATAGATCTATACATAACAGCTGAGTTGGAGTTGTCTGGGGTCGCAATATAAGCTAGAGATCTGTTTCTTTTATTCCTTAATTTGTTGAGAATGTTATCAACTAAAGTAGGGGAGTAACCGTTACTATGTGCAAGTTGTTTAATAATATCCAATTCAGAAGTAAAATTTGTATCTGATAATGGTAAGGTAAGTAAACGATGGAAGTAAAAACAACTCCAACTCAGCTGTTATGTATAGATCTATATCATACATAGGTTATCCTTCAGACAATATAGCAAACATCTTAAATAACATTCCTAACTTAAAACTTTCATTTAAATGCAAAGATAACATCAAGTCAATTTTCTCTCATACTAAAGACAAAATTAAAAAAAAAACTTCAAAAAGTGGCATTTATAAATTGTCATGTGGTGAATGCCCTACGTAGGTAGAACGATGCGACCTTTGGATACTCGTATCAAAGAGCATCTGTCAAAGATCGATAAATCTAGCTTTGGTCATCATTTACATGCATCGAAACATAGCTTTAGTCCACATAGAGATAGTAGGATCTTACACAGCATACCTAATAATAACTATACCAAAATGAATCTACTAGAAGATCTAGAAATAAGTAGAGAAATGAAAAGAAACCCTCAAAACTGTGTTAACACCCAGATTCAATTAAATTGTAAATTTGATCCTATTTTTAAGAAATTTCTTTAATAATTTTGGTTTAGTATACAGTATACCCAACAATTTATAAAGGTTTTTTGAACATTACTTTTAGGTATTCTTGAGTTTTCGTTAATTTTTTACATATTTTTTAAACAAATAAATATTTGTTATTTGTCTGAATTAATCAATACGATTTTTAAAAAAAAATTTTATTTTTTTTTTAAATAACAGCTTTCGAACTCTGCGCTTGTCAAATGATATTTCTCCTAGGTTTGATTTCATCTAACTTCTTCTACAGTCGGAAAAATGAAAGAATACCCATGAACGAACATATAAAACACGCTGTATTTTCCTGTCACCGTGTCACAAAGAAAATTATCCAGTGCAAGTACATGTAACAATAATTATTACATGTACTTGCGCTGGCCAATTTTTTGTGTGACACGGTGACAGGAAAATACAGCGTGTTTTATATGTTAGTTCATGGGTATTCTTTCATTTTTCCGACTGTACACTTGGTCGAACTATAACAGTTTTGTTTTTGGAAGAATTTTGATAACTTATAATATACACGTTAACATTTCACTTCAATAGTAATAATAGTAATCTTTTGAAAATTTAACTTTAAAATTTAGTATCTTAACTTTAAATTCATTTAACCTATACATGGCTTTTTAGTCATTTTCAATTTTTTAATTAATATTTATGAATATAGAGGTCGCATAAGATTGTAGTTCCTTCTTTACCATTTTAATAAATGACAGTCTTCCTCAGCTGATCTGCTGTTCACGTGGGCTCAAAAATGGTCTGACTCAGCCATGTTGTCTTCATAATTTAATAAAAGAATTTAGATGTGATTCTATTCACTGTAAAGGGTTATTACCCTATATCTGTGGCTTTTGCCCAGTATTCATGTGTTTTGTTGTGTTGTTAAGCAATCTCTTCTATGAAGGTATTTTAAGAGGACGTAAGTTTTTCAATCATTTTTTATATGAAAAAATTTTTATCTTAATATGTCCTTTTAGGAAGCTCTGATGATGGCACGTTATGTGTTGAAAGTACTTAGCTGATATAAAATATATTTTTTACACACTATCAAAAGTTTTTTGAAAACATACACCTGTTTGCCGTTTTGACCTATTCAGAAGTGTGTACAAGTCTTGCAGTCTTTTCCAATATAAAATAAACAACCTACGTTTCGCAGATGACACAGCCCTTCTTGCAAATAGTCAAGCCGAGCTGATTGATCTTGTATGACTGGTTGAAAACGAAAGTCAAATATATTTGGTCTGCAATTAAACATATCAAAGACAAAGATCATAATAGTGAATAGACTACATAACAATTATTCACACATAACCACAATTGATCGGTTTGATGTTGTGAGCTCATACTTATATCTGGGATCATTAACCACAAACACAGGGTCACTACAGGAAGAAATAAAACAAAGATGTGATCTAGCAAAAGTCGCCACAGCAAATATGACCACAATATGGAAGGACTGTCAAATTTCAAGAGCGTTAAAGGTGAGGTTGATCAACTGCTTAATATTCCCAATACTGACCTACGGATGTGAATCTTGGACCCTGGGAAATTCGGAAAGAAGAAATATAGACGCCACTGAAATGTTCTGTTGGAGACGAATGCTACGAATTCCTTGGACCGACCATAGAACAAATAATTCAATGTTAAGGAAGCTAAAAGTTAGCCAACGACTCTCCAGTAAAGTCCATCTCCAACAATTAAAATACTTTGGACATGTTATGAGAGCATATACAGAAAGCATGGAAAGACTCATTATACAAGGAAAGGTGAAAGGCCGAAGATCACGAGGAAGATCCCCAACAAAATGGATTGATCAAATTACGGGAATATGCAAAAGACCTATGCATGAGTTAAAAGAAATGATCAGAGACAGAAATCTTTGGAGACGGACAATACACGACATCACGTCGACCACTACACCCCCTCCGGGGGGTCAGGATTGAAGAGAGAGAACTAACTTGGGAGAGACATTTTGTAATAATGTTTTTTGTTATTTCAACTACGAATAGTGAACAGAAATGCAGATCTTGTTCTTCTTTAGGTGTCGCCTCTAAAGGAGGTTCGCGAGGACTTTTGCGAAGGGTGTATATTATTATTATTATTTTTGATTTACTTCGTATAAAACTAAAAATTGTTGAGATGACAAAGTTCTTTTTTCAGGAACAATATTAAAAATTATATACCTATCAGAAAAGCATATCATAGATTTTAATATGAAGTATATATCGCTGAAGAGTCATCTCCAGTCTAAGGGAATCTCAGGTATTATTACTTATTCTTGAGACTGCTACTACTACAATAGTGATAACTGTATTAAATATTAATATCAAAGATTGTATTGCATTTCAGATTACCCCCTAACGAAAGCTGATCAGTATTTGAAAAATTGGTGGATGTATTCAGATACATTACTAAAGTCTAAGCTATTAACAAATATGCCATACTCTATTCAACAAGATCTAACCAGTGCCCTATATGAGACGCAAATACGAAAAACATACATATTTAAGGTATTTCAAAATAAATTAAATATCTAAACTTGTGATGTTGTAATCTTCTCATAATCATTGCCAAACTGTCTCTGTAGTGTTTTGTATTGAACTGATTTCTTAAAAAAAACTAAGTTTTCAATCTAATAGCACATAAAACAACATCAAAAAATGTCATTCTACATCCTACCAGACTGAAAACAATGGGGACCTTCTCTGGTAACACCTCCGAGGCTTCTAAAATTTGAAACGGATGCTGAGACTAAGGAAGATGAGGGAATTTTACAATTTATAATTCACGTCTCATCTGCTCAGCGCGGTAAAGTTTCAACGAGAATAGTTCCCTTCGTACTCCAATCAGAGTAAACATGTAAATCAAAAATGAATAACCACTTTCAATTTCGTTGCAACACGAAACTATTAGTGGAGTCAATGAAGGTTTTCACCTCCGATTTCGTTGAACCTCCATCGATTTTCATGAAAATTGGTAAGTATGTAGAGGATACCTCAAGAAACAAAGGTGACATGGTGCCAACTTGCGCTTTTACCCTGGGGGTGGATGCCACCCCTTCTCGGGGGTGGAAATTATTTTATTAAAAATAATACCGCTAATCGATAGAGGGACAACTTATAAGTAAAATTTGTTATATAAAGTTATTCCAATAAATCAATAGTTTTTGAGTTATTAAAGATCATAAGTTTTGATTTTTCCTGAAAAAAATCCATGTTTTAAAGCAGTTTTTCATAAATAACTCAAAAACCATAAGTTTCTTCAAAAAAGTTGTTATTACCAAAATCGAAAATAATATAAAAATAAATAAGCTCCTTATTCGAAAAATCCTTTATTACATATACAAAGTGAATTATATGCAATTGAATGTATATTTTTTTTCCGCGAGTACTCAAATCTTAGTATTCAAGCTTAACTAACAGGAAAACGATGCACTTTGTTAAATATAGATACTTAATATTTTAATAAAATACTTAAAGGTAACTATCAAAAAGCTATATAAGAAGTCGATAGCAGCAAAATTAAGCAAGTTATGATGGAAATAAGAGGACCCTTTCAGATTTTTTAGGGAAGAATGAAAAATGAAACATACGTCATTTCCACAAAAATTAAAATTTATAATAACCCATTTAAAACTTTATTTATTTTAACATGAGTAATAACTTCAACAATTTTGACCGGTTTAGAATGCATATTTTTGAAAAAAAATACGATTAAAAAAATTATAATTTTTCAAATTTTCGTGAATTTCATTTTCTTTTGATAATAACTCCAAAAATACTCGATATACGTAAAAAATGGTAGACAACAAAATTTTAGTTTTAGCTTTATTTAAGCTTTTTCTTTTCTTAATATTTTTTTACGACAAAAAATAACCGAGATAGAAACATTTAAAACATAAATTTTACTGCGAGAACCATGTAACCGGGGCCTTTTCACCTTGAATTAAAAAAAAATAAAGGATTTAGAAAATTATGTTTAATACAGTGTTATAGACCTTTTACTTAGCTTTGTAATGGTTTTTGGATAAATCTCATATTTCAAAAATTAACGGAGTTATTTTAAAAAAGCCAATAACATTTTCTTTGAAAAAATATTATAGCGGAGATTTTGTATGTATACAGGTTGTGGGAAGTCCAATTAGTCGTTTGTTGTAGGAGATACGAAAAAAGTTTATTAAGGTGAGATTGGGGCATATATAATATCAGAATTTAAATACACTTTCAAATATACAGGGCCACCCATATTGACAGGTTGAAACAAAATTATCTTTTGTTTAATGGAACACCCTGTATATTTTTACATTTTTGGATTCTCCTCTACGTTTTACTTTTTAAAATATCAGGTTTTGTGGTGTTATACGAAGTAGTTTAAAAGATAATTACGTTTTTTTTTCAAATTTCATAGCAATATTCACCCCCTGTATAATTGTAGTGATTTGACATCAGAAAATCAATTTATGTTCAAGTGATTTTTAATATAGTCTATTATTGTTAAAAATTATTAATCTAGCAAAACGTTTAATTTTAGCTAATACAGGGTTGGTCGAAACTGAATGAGTGTTTTCTCAAAGTTTGAGAGTATGAGTTTTCTCACACGGAGCAGCCTGTAGTGCCTGTAATGAGCATTGTAATGAAATGCTATTATATGGCACTTTAGTATTTCCCACCCTGCCAGTGAGAACTGAATTTATTTTTGAAATAGCTAACTTTATATCTTTAAAAATTTTAAATATTGTAAACGATTAAAAAACAATCAAATTAAATTGAAATGAATAACCAGTGTATATCTTCCACATTTACTTCATATTTAACGTAGCCTGTACCATAACATTGCACAGATTATTATCCCTGTATAGCAACGATATACCATGAATGTGAACTCATACTTGAGAAATGTCCTATATCCAGTCTCGCAAAAAAAGGGATTCCTCAAACATAATATATATGCAGACAAAATCAGCCAAAGTGATTTGCGATATCTAATGAAAGGCCGTACCAAGTTGGTTTTGTTGAATATAGCATGAAAGCACGACGATACTTTATTGATAAGCGCACATAAAATGTCAATAGTATCCTCATAAGGTACCAGAAGTAGTCGCAAGTATCACGTGCCGCGGTCTTTCGATTTTGGAATTTACAGATATCTGTATATCATGTATAATAAAAATAAATTAGAGGAATAAAAAAAAATCCGAGGATGTCATAAGAAATTAAAAGTTGCCAGAAAAATATGAAGGAGTCAGAAACAAATAAGAGGGGTCAGAAAAAACTAGATAAAATATAGATAAACTCTTTGCTTATATATTCTTTATTCTCGAATGTCAGAAGAAACATGTTTAATGGTTCCTTTGTTTTCCATTTTAGTTTGTGGTTTGTATTTTCTGGTTTGCAAGTGTGATGCAATCTTATAGATGTTACTTTGACGGATCTGTTTTGTTTGTTCTCATAAGGATATTACTAAAAACCATTTTCAGATATTTAATTTGGTTGCCTTTCCTTTAGTGGTCACCAAATGTTACATAAATTTTCATGGCACAATTACGAAGTACATAGTTTATTCTGAGAGTTGATCCCATCCTTGGTGCAATTATTTATTGATCAGAAAAGTTAAAATAATGTAAAACAAACAAAACTTGACACATACTAAGCTGAACATCTTTTTTTTCGTAGTAGCTATAGTATGTTGTTTTATATTATGTATTACCTATATTAAATTAGTTTTAGTATGTTTCGTTTATCTAAAAAAATGTAAAACAAACAAAAATTCTGTTTTTCTTGTAGTTGATTTTTCGTATAGATATTGTTTTATATTGTAGTAAATTGAATTTAGTTTTAGTATGACCCGTTTTTTTGTAGAATTATATTTAATTAGATTTGCTTTAATTACTAAAATAAATAAATTTTCAATTATATTTTATGTATTTGTGGAAATAAAAAGGAAACCTAGCATTAGCGGACACATTTCTATAACGGCCAATTATTTTCTATTTTAGTGGCCGTTATTGACAGGTTTTACTGTACCAATAATATTTTATTAAATTATGAAACATTATTTAAATAAATAATTTATAAACTTGATAAAGAAAGTTTGCTTAGAATTTACTCCTCTATCTAATTATGGGGTTATTTTTAATAAAATAGTGTTCACCAATGAGAAGGGGTAACATCCACCACCAGGATAAAAGCGCAAGTTGGTACCACATCATTTTTGTTTCTTGAGGTATCCTCTAACTACTTACCAATTTTCATGAAAATTGATGGAGTTTCAACGAAATCAGGGTGAAAACCTTCAGTGACTGCCTTTTTGGAAATATATAAGAATAATTTTTTTCGTGATTGTCGATTTGCTAATTTTCTGATTTTTGGTTGCTATAAGGTTTGAAAAATTAATAAAAATTATAAATCATGCACACAAATGTAAAAAAATATTTATTTTACTTAATTAAACGAGATTGTTTGAGCCAGAATGCTGAAATCTGCATTTTTATCTTAAAAAAAACAACGTGGATTTCACCCCTAAAATGCAGAAAGCGCAACTTGGTGCCATATCACTTTTGTTTTTTGAGGTATCCTCTAACTACTCAACAATTTTCATGAAAATCGATGAAGGTTCAAAGAAATCGTGGGTGAAAACATTCAGTGACTACACTTTCAGAAATATAGAAGAATAAGGTTTTCGTGATTTTCGACTTGTTAATTTTCGGATTTTTGGTTGCTATAAGGTTTTAAAATTAAAAAAAGAAATGTAATTCATGCACATAAATATAAAAAAAATATTTATTTTTCTTAATTAAACGAGATTACTTGCGCCACAATGCGGAAATCTGCATTTTTTACAATTTAAAAATTAGGGGTGTATTGCATCCCTAAAATGCAAAAGAGCAAGTTGACGCTATATAAATTTTATTGCTTGAGGTATCCTCTAACTACTTACCGATTTTCATGAAAATCGATGAAGGTTCAACGAAATAGGAAGTGAAAACTTACAGTGACTGCTCTTTCAGAAATCTAAAAAATAATTTTTAAAAAAGGGGTGTATTTCACCCCTAAAATGCAAAAAGAGCAAGTTGGCACTATGTCACCTTTGTTCCTTGAGGTATCCTTTAACCACACCAATTTTTATGAAAATCGATGGAGGTTCAACGAAATCTGAGGTAATAACTCATATCCACCTTCATTGACTCCACTATATAGCCACATCATTATTCCAGTTTAATCAGAGAGTGCAGCAATGCACCTCTACCGGTTTCGAAACTTATTAATCTCTCATCAGGAGGCACATATTATGCTGCTCTCTCTGACCCAACTAGGACAAATCCCGGCGTGCAGTCACGGAATGCAACGAACGAAATGTTTTCAATCTGGTAGGATGTAGAGTAACATCTTTTGATGTTGTTTTATGTGCTATTCGTTGCAATCCGAGACTGCACGTCGGGGTTTGTCCTAGTTGGGTCAGAGAGAGCAGCATAATATGTGCCTCCTGATGAGAGATTAATAAGTTTCGAAACCGGTAGAGGTGCTTGCTGCACTCTCTGATTCGACTGGAATAATGATGCGGCTGTAGTTTCTTGTTGCAACGAAATTGAAAGTGGTTATTCAATTTTGATTTCTTTATTTTATTTTTAACTTTATTTAAATTGAAAACACTTAGGGCCGGTTGTTCGAACGCTAATCAACAATGATCACTATCAAATATTTAATTACTGTCACCAACTGTCAATTTCAACTTTGGTTGGGTTGCTGAAAACATAATTGATTACAATTATGAGATTAGTTAATCAATAAACATACCAATTGTTAACATAATTGATTAAAAAAATTTCATAATTGTAATCAATAATTATAAAAACAAGATGTAGATATTTGAAACACACTCAAACTTTCCGAGCCCGAAGTAGTGGATGTGTGAATTATTCGTAAGGGGATTTTTCCGCATTCTCTATTTCACTTGTTTGTTATCAATAATTATGTTTTCAGCAACCCAATCGAAGTTGACATTGACAGTTGTGACAGTAATTAAATATTTGATAATGATCATTTTTGATTAGCGTTCGAACAACCGGCCCTTAATTTATTAGTCCTTATTTTTAACTTATTTACACATACTTTTTATTTATTTTTATTACATCGACGCTGTTAAGCCAAAACGGCATAAACGACATTAACTTGATTTTTCAGGAAACACAAAAAACTGATTATTTTTATTTTTACCAATTCTGCTTATCTGCAAACTGACTCAAAAAAATTGGTGATTTTTTTTTCAAATTTTAATATTTTGTAAACATTAATGTGGCTGAAAATACTATGTGAAATAAATTAAAAACTAGAAAATGGCGCTTATGTCCAATCAATATATAACATTGGTGAATATGCCAAACTTACCTCTGGCGTTTGCGTCGATCGCATTGTTATAAGGTTAGCCAAAATAGCGCTTAAAAGGGATATATGCCATTAATGAAAAAAAAAAAACGAAAATTAAAAATTGTCGTTTATGCCAACAAGAAAAATTATGAAATTACGAAGATTTTTGATAGGTTTTATTTTTTATTAATCAAAAATACATTCTAAGTTAAAAACAAAACCCTAAATTCTTTATACATATTTTTGGTGCTAGGATGAAATACTTAAAAGTAAATAATACTCAAATAGAAGAGCTATACAAAAATTGCTATAAAAATAAAACTCAAAAAACACTTTCAAAAAACAACAACTTAAAATCTAAGAAAACACAAAAATCAGAGGTACATAAAAATAGTTATTTTTTAATTTCTAAAACAAATAAAAAAATAATTATTCACAAAAATAACATAAGATTTACTTCTTTTATATAGTTCAAAATAAAAGTTAGTAAAAAAAACAGAAAAATATTTAACAACTTTTAAGTTTTAAACAATTTAAAAAAAAATTCACTCCGTTTCATCTTCTACATCTGTTTCATCCAGTTGATCTGGAACTAGGTTGTTCATTTTAAGAGATAAATATTCTGCATGATACTCTGGTTTAATAAATCTGTTGCTAAGTTGAAACCTGATGTGAGATCGTGACTAAATATTTCTTCTTCTGCTGCAACGTCTGGTGGTTCCTCAAAGATGATAATGTCATTGCTAAAAGCTTCTGCAATGTTGGCATTATAAATGTCATAAACCTCTAAGGGGAATATAGTGGAATTATTGCCAGTTTGTATATCATTTTGCGCTACTTCGGTATATGGCTTATTTTCATTTAGTAAGACCATTATTTTTTACTTCTGCTATTCATCTGCAACAAAAATATTATGGCATAAACGCCAAAAATCGATCGCCATTTTTAGCTATATAAAACTGATTTGAACTATATGCTGTAGTACAAAAAGAATTGTTCATCACACTAGTACAAAGTTACAATAAAAAATTTTAAAATAAACTTTTCATTTGCGCAATTTTTAAAAAAGAAACCTGCATAAGAATACCATTGAGGAATGGCGCTTGTGTCAACCACGATGTAAATATTTGGTTTTGGCATAAACGCCTCATAGTTTTTAAAGAAATTCAGGGTGTTTACGCTTCAAAAATCAATACAAATTGAAAATATTGCAGAGGTAAGTAATATCATGTTACTTATACTTATCCATAAAAATTGTAAAAATACATACCTTTACTATTATTACTGGACCGAACTGTATACAATGATAATCTTACGGGCACTGGCGGTTGTGTCAATCGGTGTTCACGTCGACCTTCACGTGCGTGACTAGACTGGCGTTTATAAAAACTTTAAACCAATATTACACCTATTTCACTTTGTTTTCGGTTATGCCGCGGTGACTGTCTGGTGCGGAAATTAAAATCCTATTTTTTCGTGCATCTACCTCAAAACTGGTCATTTTGGCGTTTATGCCGTTTTGGCTTGGCAGCGTCGACATTTATATATTATTATATTTATATTTATATATTTATATATTATTATATTATTTTTATTACATATATTTATTACATTTACTATTTACCATAATTTATAGCACATTTTTATTATATCAAATAATATACAACATATTCAAGCGCACATAATAACCATTGACATATTAAGCGTAGATTCAGCATACTCACCAAAAAAGCGAAACGCGGAAACAGCATGGAAACAGTCAATCCGTAATCTATCTATCTCTTTTAACCAAACGATCCCGCGCATGTGACTGACAAAGATGGCTAGACCACTCAATGGCATATCCCTAGCTAAGCCTATCCTTAACATGTCTCTGATAATAACAGTCAAAAGATCAATGAGTCCGTTTCATACAAGTTTTCTTATTTATATTTGTCCTACTCTGTTCTGGAAAAAAGTAGATAATTCATGTAGCCATTCCAACGGTCCGTCGGAAGATCTCTTGATGTTCCATTATAGTATCGAACAAATAGACTATTCTCTCTATTGCTGTTTTTATTTGTTCGTTCCACTGTAATCTAGGATGTCCTTTTCCTCGTTCTATTTGGTTTTCATTTACAAGTTCTCAGCGGTATTCTTGTCTCGTCCATCCTTCGCATATGTCCAATCCAGAGTAATTTTCGTTCTCTATGTCGCTGTCCAATCATTTTATTATCCTTGCGCCTTACGTACTTAAGGCCATCGGTACATAATTCGCAAATATTTTACGGCTATCTCTACTTTTTCTGTCTTTACACGGCAAATTACGTGTAGTAAAATTCACACTGGTATGGATATGTAAACATTACTAGAATGTCATTCTACTTGAAAATGTCATCATTAACTTTAAAGAGATGGCTTTTGAATGTTCTTGGATAACTGTTATTTGTATAATTGCAAATTATTAATTCAATTAATAAATGTGATAATTTTTTTACTAACTATGTATTCAGTGATTGTAATAATTTATCTACTGTACAACAAAAACTAATACTCAATCGAGAAAAGAGGAAAAGTGTTAAAGTGATTTTTTAATAATATATTGTTACTATGGAACGCTTATAATTTTGGATATATTTAACAACAAAATACTTGGATCACAGAATATATCCTGATGTATTCTCTGCTTGGATCTTCCATAAATAATAAACAATAAATAACTTTTTATTAAGTTCACGTTTTAAATCAATTATTTATGAAATGCACCATTTATCAATATTATTTAATCAACATCTCAAAATATTCCCGATGCCATGTCAAATATTTAAAACTGTCACTGTGTTGTCATCATATTCTATTTGACTCAGTGCGTTGTATGACAAAGATAGCGAATGTTCGATTTGAAAAATATCACCACGGACATGGTGTCCATTTTTTTCGAATCCTGAAAAAACTGATAAATATTTTTAAAAAATTTAAACGCAGAATGAAAGACTGAATTATTATCGAGGGCCGAAAGTCCCTTAGAATAAATAAAATGTTTCTTTTGAATGAGATATTTGAAATTAAAGATCACACTACATTTTCTCTTAGTTTTTCATCCCAGTAACTTATTAAAATAAACATTATAGAAGTTTTCAGGGACTTTCGGCCCTCGGTAAGAACGTAATCTTTCATTCTGCGTTTAAATTTTTCAAAAATACTTATTAGTTTCCTCAGGATTCGAAAAAAATGAATCCCCATTTGAATAGCATTGCAACCGAAAATACATACCCACCCCCTTAAGTTGTTTTGTATTGTAATTTAAAATAAATGTACATTTTTAGGACATTGACCAAAATCTCTTACGTCAAATATGCACCAAATTACAGAAAACCCTGTATTTCAAAAATGACTATATCGTAAAATCAGGCGAAGTAAATTCAACGATGTACTTCATAGAAAAAGGTACCATTTGCGTTCTGACAAAACAGGTCGATCACTTGGAAACAACACACGCCGTTCTTCACCCCAGAGATGTTTTTGGAGTGTCTCAAGGATTGAACCTTGAAGAGTATCATCATTTTTGCTACAGAGTCAGTAGCTTAGTGGTTGAGTTGCTGGAATTGAAGTTCGATGATTGGGAGTATTTGCTTGAATTTTTCCCAAGAGATAAAAAGCAGATTTTTGGCAAGCATACTAAGGAATATTACTAAGTGTAATTACTCATTTAATTAGTTAAAAAATATTTACATTCCATTAAACTAGTTTTCTTTCTTAATATATTTATTGTAAATAACCTTCTATAAAGACACTCTAATAAAACTCTACTAATTCGATTCACAGTTTTTAAAAACAAAAAAGATCTTTTAACTGAATGCTTTCATCCTCAAAACATGACACTCGACATCAACACTAGGCTTACCACTACCATGATCCAAAACAGAGGCGTGCGGTCCATGGAAGCGAGGGAAGCACCGCTTCCCTATACTTCTATATAAGAAAATACATATATTATTAATTAGTATTTAATTATCAACACTGTTTTCCTAATCTAAGTAATCTATTATGTAACTAATAGGCATTGAAACATTAAAATTTGATCGCATACGAACGGTCTCAAATAAGCACACAATTCAACGATTCAGTCCGGTCCTGACGGAAGCGCGTCTCAAAATCGCTGCTTGTCATGCATTTGTCCCGTTCAAAAATTGGTCAGGGTTTAATAACCTCACTCGCTAGTCATGTTCCTTTCACGCGAATTTTGCCGCTCGTCGCACGATACGCCTGGAAGCGCTCGTCCGACCGCTTCCGATTCGAAAACGAGATGCGGAGTTTGTTAATGCTGCTATAAGGGGTAGGTATTTAGGTACAAATGGCTCGATTTCAATTTTTTGCTTAATATTTTTACTAATATTTTATTTGACATTTTGAGATTTTTCCTTTTACTGATATTTTATAGTACCTACGACATTTTACAGACGAAGTCAAGTGACATTGCATTTTGTATAAGACAATTTGATGACTTATGATGATTAAAAAAATGAGCTGTTTAAAAATATTTGGGATAAAGCTGAAAATATGGGCTTCGAACCGAAAAGAAAAATAATGATGATTGATATTGTCGGCGAAAGAGAGACCTATCGACGATTATACATCGAAATTTTTGATAATATTCTACAACAAATGAATTATCACTTTGAAAATTTTAAAGAAATAAAATATGTAGAATTATGTAATTTTAATATGTCTAATTATAATTCATTAAAATATCCCACAGAGGTATGTACCTATTTAATTCAGTACGATTAAATTATGATTTTTTTTGATACTCTAGCTTTGCATTCTCAGTTAAATGTCATTTATAAAACACCTGAAATTAGTGATAAAGAAATACTTAGGAATCGGTTGAATTTTTTGAATACTACTGGTTTAAATCAGTCTCTGTGTAAAGTGGGCAAGTTGTGTGAATTAAGTAGTAGGTACTAACTATCCCAGCTACAAGTGCGTCAGTTGAACGAAGTTTTTCAGTATTAAAACGCATCAAAAGGTTTACAATAAATTTTACAAGTGAAGACAGACTTTCCAAGTTAGCCCTATTATCCATTGAAAAAGAGTGCATTTATTAAACAATTATCAGAAAATCCAAAATTTTACGACGATGTTATCGACAAAAAATTTGCATTGGTTGATAAGAGAATAGGACTCAAGTATAAGTAAATAAGTGTCATATTGTTAAAAGTTGTGTGTTATGGAAGGTGATTCGAAATCGGAATAAAAAAAACAATTTTGAATAGAACTCTTCTTTTTAAGTTTAAAGAAACCAAGCCTGGAGCAGGGACTCGACCCTGAGCAAGCAGTACAGATAGATGATAAGTCACTAGATATACGATATACTAAGTCACTAGAGTCACTAACCTGCATTGATCGGGGTAGGATTTCGTTTGTGAGTCCTTGTATCCAGGACTCCCACATAATAAGCACTTTGCTGATAGAGAGCCCATATAGCGCATCAGAGTGCTATCGGAGGGGAAGTGGATAGTATGAAGCATTGGGGCGGGATGGAGTGACGCCCGCTTATAAGAGTAAATCCTCCTTGCCTCAATGAATTTGTATCACCCGAATCTCATTCTCAAGGCGTGTGCATGTCTCTCAGACTGGGTTAAACACTATACCTAATTTTTTGTAGTTCTTGTTTTTAGTCGATATAAGTTAACAGCTAATACATTAGGTATACACCTATTAAGTAGGTATATGTTTTGATCTCGACCCTCGTAAGAAAATATTTGTTAAACCCTTATTGAATCGCTTCCTCTTCCGAAAATGTCACCGCACGCCACTGATCCAAAATATTATATTGAGGTATTTTGGACGCACAGCCAGGAGAACGAAAGGTATGGAGAGATTAGTGGTTAATGGCAAATTAGATGGTAAAAGAACCCGAACAACATCGCCACTCTGATGGTCAAACCAAATAAAGAGCACCACCAGTTACTCTCTGTCTGAGGCAGCACACCATACCCATGAGAGAGAAAAATTGATAACAATTATACGTCAAATTCCATAACGGCACCACATTCTTACGAAGGAATAAAGGGTAGAGGAGGATGAACGCAGTGCAAGCTTATAGTATTTACAATAATATGGAATGCATCGATCAAGCTAAACAAGAATTGTCCTTTTTCGTTTCTTTATATGCCTTGGCCGGTCTATCTGACGTTTTAATCAATCTGACAACTTTTTTAGATCCTGCGCAAATTCAAAGAGTTGGTCGTCACTCCAGGTTGTAACGATCCAAAAAATCTATAAAGTTTTAATTCAAGTATTTCAAATTTCATCCTGTATAAGGTTTCGATTTCAAATCACATTCCGTATAAGGTTTCGATTTGCGTTTTAAAAAATATCTCCCAAAAGAGAAACATTGGAATAAAAAAATCCAATCATTTATTTATATTGATAGCTGTCGCTAGTAAAATTAAAGTGAACAGGAGGAAATAAACTAATCATATGGGATAAATTGTATAAAAGATCGCTAAACATAATGTTTAAAGTTTATTTATAAAATAAAGGTCACAATTTTCACAGAAAATATATTTAGTCCACACATTTGTCTGCATCAACCAAACAACGGTTCTTTACGATTTGTGTGAAGTAGTCGGCGGATTTTCTCTTGATTCTGGGCCTTTCAGGATCATTGAAATCAACTTTGTACATTCCCAAGAATGATCTGTGGAAAATAAGTCATTAGTTTGACAATATATAAATTAAAATAGTGTAAAGTGTAGATATAGTAGAATGTTAATAATGCGAAGCTGAAACGGCCAAAACAATTCGATTCATCACAACATTGAATTGTTATTTTAATATTTTCTCTCTCAATATCTCTCTTCCCCATATGCCTCTTCCAAATCCTACCAACCATCTTCATACCCATCCCACTTGTCTTCCTCTTGGTAATCTTCCTTTGCAAGTCAACAAAAATACAGGTCATAAATTAAATCACATATTCTGGGACCAAAAATAGTTCGATTGAACTCAACTTCCTTAGTACAAATATGCACGTAAAAAAAGTTATAGCTCCTTGAAGTTACAAAATAAAAATCGATTTTTTCCAATATATTGAAAACTATAATAGATTTTTTATTGAAAATAAACATGTGGCATTCCTATTGCAGGAGCATCTTAAAAAAAATAAAAGTGAAATTTGTGAACCCCATAAAAATTTTATGGGGGTTTTGTTCCCTAAACCCCCCCCCCCCCACCAAATGTTTGTGTACGTTCCAATTAAATTATTATTGTGACACCATTAGTTAAACAAACTGTTTTTAAAAGTTTTTTGTCTCTTTGTAATTTTTCGATAAGTCAGTTTTTATCGAGATATTTTAAACATATGTATAATCCAACACAAATTTTTACATGGTAGACCTGGTAATAATATAAAAATTTATTGTGAATTTACATTTTTTAGGTATATTTTGAAACATTAATATCTCGATAAAAAACGTTTATCTAAAAAATACTAAGAGGCAAAAAAGTTTTAAAAACATTGTGTTTAACTAATGGTACCACAATAATAATTTAATTGGAACGTACACAAACATTTGGAGCGTTTAAGGAAACAAAACCCCCATTAAATTTTTATGTAAACATATTATAAAGAAGTCGCAACTCGATAAAAATTGGCTTATCGAAAAAATACTAAGAGGCAAAAAAGTTTTAAAAACATTGTGTTTAACTAATGGTACCGCAGTAATAATTGAATTAGAACGTACACAAAAGTTGGGGGGGGGGGTTAAGGGAACAAAACCCCCATAAAATTTTTATGGGGTGTACAAATTTCACCGTTATTATTTTTTTGACACGTTCCTACCATAAAAATACCACATGTCCATTTTCAATAAAAAATCTCTAATAGTGTTCGATATATTGGAAAAACTCGATTTTCATTTTGTAACTTCAAAGGGCTGTACCTTTTTTTAGGTGCACATTTGTACTAAGGTAAGTTAGGTTCAATCGAACTATTTTTGGTCCCAGAATATGTGATTTAATTTATGACCTGCATTTTTGTTACACCCTGTATATTAAGGTCTTACTTCATGGCAATCATTTTTGAGGTCAATGTTCCATGAATATTATTTTTGTATATTAACTTACATGAAAAACTTCTGCCATTTATGGCAATACAATAAAAAAACATATTTTACTTACTTATATCCACCTCCCCATTCCCAATCGTCAATGATACTCCAGGCAATGTAAGTACTAAGATTGACATTATCTTCATATATAGCATCCAGGCAATTACTGATGTAATCCTAGAAGTAATCAAATGATTATACAGCGTGTCTACTTGAGTTGGAAACATATGGGAAACTTTTTTATTATTAATTTTACGAAAAAAAGTTATTCTTTATAAAAAGTTCTGCATGCCCCAAAACCTAAGATTCAATTATCAGATATCAAATTTTCTCAATATTATACGAGGTATGTCAAAAAATATGAATTTCGGCTAACGGTAAAGTACCTTTATTTCTCTCAATATCGAAAATTCTTATTATGAAAAGTTGTTTGGAAATAAAAACCAAGCTCAAATATGTAATTAGATGCTTCTAATTGGAAAAAAATATTTTCCAAATTTTTCTCAAATTTATTGATACTAACTTCGTTTTTATTCATTACACATACGATAACTCTTTTATTATTACTTTTACGAAAAAAAGGTATTCTTTATAAAAATCTCTGTATGTCCTAAGACCGAAGATTCAACCAACAGATATGACATTTTATTAATTTTATACGAGTTATGTCAAAAAATATGAATTTAACTCAAGAGTAAAGTACCTTTATTTTTCACAATATTGAAAACGGTTATTAAAAAAGTTGTTTAGAATTAAAAACTATGTGTCAATATGCAATTACATCCTTCTAATTGAAATACTGAAATATAAAGGTGCTATAATATTGAGCGAATTTCATATTTTTTGACACACCTCGTATAAAATTAATAAAAGTTGATATATCATGGTTGTGTCTTAGATTTTAGACCATGCAAAGTTTTTTATGAAGAATAACTTTTTTTCGTAAAATGAATAATAAACGAGTTATGATATTTGTAATAATTAAAAACGATGTTGGGTATCCATAAATTTGAGAAAAATATTTTTTTTTCAATAAGAAGCATGTAATTGCATATTTCATCTTAGTTTTTAATTCCAAACAACTTTTTATCGTAAGAATTTTCGATATTGAGAGAAATAAAGGTACTTTACCCTTAGCCGAAATTCATATTTTTTGACATACCTTGTATAATATTGAGAAAATTTGATATCTGATAATTGAATCTTAGGTTTTGGGGCATCCAGAACTTTTTATAAAGAATAACTTTTTTTCGTAAAATTAATAATAAAAAAGTTTTCCATATGTTTCCAACTCAAGTAGACACGCTGTATATTTACGTGCATGGCTGGCATTACAAAACTTAACACAAAAAATTAAAAGTAGCAATTTTGGTATGTTACTGAGAAGGAAATTCGATACTTACTCTAAAATAGTCAACCCTATGGTCGTCTTCCAAAACTCCAGTGTTATCAGATAAACCATTTTCAGTAATGATAATCTCCTGGTCATTGTATGTATCCTTCAACCAAACAAGAAGTTTCCTTAATCCCCATGGAACAATCTAAAATATACCATGACACATTAAAATTATGACCATTTTAAATTTCTAAATATATCACATCACATAACAAAAGGTTATGAGTACAACAAAAGGCACCTTGCGGTGTTTTACTTGCAGAAGATATTGATAGCGAGGCTGCTAATCTTATGCACCAAGCGCTAAACACCTTCCAACCTTGTTTACCAGAATGTAGAACATTACCTTCTGTTTCTTTTAATGATTTTTGGAAAATATAAGTCATTTTCTTTTTCTAATATTATTTTTCTGTGTATATTGGTCATCCCCTTCGCCGTTTTCTCGTTTCTGGAGTATTGTCATGCAGAACCTGTCTAGCAGTATCTCTGGTTTTATGATGTATGGCCAATTCATTTTTATCAGTTGCCAATGTCCATATATCTTGTCCAATGCTTCTGTAAGTTTCGTCATCTAGTCCATGACATGACGATAAGCCATATTGTAACACATATCCTTGTCAAACTAAATATACTCAGTGGCGGCTCGTATCACTTTAAGTAGATAGTGCCAGAAGCCAGAATTCGGGCAGCTGCCTAAATTTTTAGTGACGGGTTCACAATATTGTCAAAAAAGGTATAAAATAGAAATTAAAAAAAAATAGGTACTGATACTTTTACATTATGTAGGTATACGTCATTTCTGGGGTGTCAAGAAATTTAAACATTTAAAATGCATTCAGTGATTGATTTGACATCATGTCCGTCCAACAAGTAAAATTTCCAAAATCTCTCAACTTATCGCCCTTTACACAAATATCGGAAAACTATAACTGAAATTCACCAGCGACGCGACGTCTGTCGATTCAAAGCTAAGATGCACTGAAGGAGTTCATTTTGTGTTGTTTTGATGTACATGCTTTTAAAGATTTGGAACTTTGAATATGAACCTAAGTCGTTGTCTAATTCGGCTAACATTGAACAGTTCCATCAAGATGCCTCTATTTTCTGAATTTTCCTTTTCGTTTCGATTTCTCAAAACTAACTCAAAAGCTCCACAAAACCATATAGATATAATTTTTAATTTGATTTAAAACATATCGATTATTTATCCACTTCTTGTTCATTGTGTTTAATTAGACTATCACGATAAGCTGAATTTAACTCGGGTTTTATTAAAAATTAAAAATTTTTAAATTACTTAAAAATATAATGGTTTATAATAAAAAGTTTAATCATTAAAAATGTAATAATTATAAATACAAAAAACGAGCGAGCCAGCGCGTAAAAAAACTCGAAAATATAATGTACTACCCTGTACGTGAATCTTTTTGCATCTACGATCCACTACTCACTATAATCATAGTAAAAAATATTAGATCCTCCTTGTCGAGCCAGGCACGAGTAGTCTCATTTAAACGTGTATTAAAAGTGCAATATAGAACTATCTCTGTCACTTACATACAATGCCCGTAAAATCTTTCTCTTTTCAGCCGAGCCATCTAAGCTTTTGGCACGATGCGATCATCCCATCCGCTGTAAGTGGCGAGGGTTGTACTACACTGCACAGTTGCCAGATTTTATATAATTTATAAAGAGAAAAGAAATACGCACAAAAAATGAACGGGCAATAAAACGGTTTAAAGATGTTTCTGCATAGAAATAAGGAAGTGCCATGGCTCCATGGCACTACCTCACCGGCCGCCACTGAATATACTTACCGAGAACCAGTCTCCATCGCCTTTTGGCCATTCTGGTCTAGCCCATTCCATAGCACTGATATCAGATCCAAAACTGGGATTTCCAATGGGTGCCTCATTGGTTCCGTTAGCCATATGAGTTGCGTAGTGGTTCAGAGCAACGAAGTCTCCGGTGCCCTTGATGTAATCGATTTCTTCTTGGGTCCAAGCTGGAAGACGCGACTGTTTGAATCCTTCCTTCTCACTGCGCATGGCTACACGGTCTTTGACGAGTTTGGGCCAATCTCCGTTGAAGATGGGGTTACCGTATAGACCGAACTGCAACAGATTAATTGATATTCATTAAGAATGCTCCTTCGAGGACATTTATAGTTTCAAATTAAATTTAGCTTCATCTACTTACACCAAATTGTAGCAATCTTTCAGCTGCATCTTTATCTGCATCACTATCACTGCCGGGTTCAAACCAAAGTGTATCGATTACCATAGAGACTTTTCCTAGAAGAAATAAAATTTGATATAAAAGTAAAGTTAACTCTTTATTTTAATAAATCTCTGACTGTCATCAAACTAAGGACTCATCGATTGAGTCTTGTTAGGGAGCCAACTACCTCCCTTGAGTAAAATTACAATTTGGGAGGTAGTGCAGGTCCTCACAGGGGTTGGTTACACTAACCTTGCGAGATACCAAACAGTCCAAGACTGTCAAACATACGTGTATCCCAGGTGTGAGCGACTGTCCAGCCTTTGTTAACGCGAGGCAGAACAGGTTCCACTTTCACCAAACAACTCTCCTGGATTCAGCAATAAGACTTATTCCCCATCAGTTTGAGCAGATACCCATTCCAATATTTACCAGCCTACCTCCGTTGGCAGTGGATACTGTCGAAACGTCATCTGACGAACTACAGACTAATACATTTAAGGGAAGCGACAGTGATTTTGAAAGGGATTCAACACGTTCTGAACGCTTTACTTAGGGCGAGCTAAATGATCTTATTAGAGATTTAAACCTTCCAAAGGAATCTTTCGGATTGCTTGCCTCCACACCAAAAAAGGCAAACAATCTCCTTCACCCGGGCATCAAAATTACATACTACCATAACAGAGATAAAGATCTTGTGTCGTTTTTTGTAACAGTATAATATATTGAAGGGCGGTTAGAAAAAAAGGGTATATCAGAGTATACACCAGATCACTGGCGTTTGTTTATAGACAGTTCCAAACGAAGATTAAAGTGTTCCCTTCTACGTAATGGCAACAAATATTGAAGTATACCAATTGGGCATTCCATAAAAATGAAGGAAGAATATAAAACAATATCGCTTTTTAAAAACATACTCTTCTAAATATGCACTTCACCTTCTAGATCATAATCATTCTTTTAATGAAAATTTTCAAATTCTGCATATCCAAAATAAAGGCCTTAAGCTATCTTTATTAGAATCTACGGAAATTAATAAATTAAAAAATACAGATAAAATTCTGAATGACCAATTCGAGACAAACAGCTCCCCACTCCTCAACCTCTTCAGTTAAAGACTTTAAAAAGGCAAACCCATAGTAATCTAAATCACTTGAGAAAGGCACTCTGCCAAAACAGCTGTAGTTACTTAGTTATAATAAATTTTGTGGAAGTATAGAAAACAAACGTTTTCAGTGTTTTATTGTTAGACAATATCGCTGGTGCTAAAAAACATCAACTATGAGTAGTATGACCAACATCATTGGACAATCTGTATTAATTTCAAGATGGTAAACTTTAATTCTAGGACAACGAAGTGGCTGTACAAAATATCCTTGTTTCTTGTGTCTTTGGGATAGGATAGGAGGGCTAAGGACCAATACTGGATTAGAATAAAATTACCTTCTAGAGATGCTTTATTTCAAGAGCAAGCTAACGTAATTAACGAAGCATTAGTCGAACGAGAGAAAATTATTGAAGGCTTATGAAACAATTGGTGAGGGCCTTAGACCAGAATGTTACTGATTTTAAATACTTGACAAAACCAAACAAGATAGACAGTGTAAGAAGAAACTACGTACCTCCTTGTGATGCTTTGTAGTTATCATTATAATTATGATAAGCCTTTGCGTGAGCCAAAAGCACGTTTCTGGCACAGGTATACTCTCCAACGCCACTGGAAACAACACCTGGCGCGAAGTAACCATCTCCGTAACCTGCATGGCACACTTGTTTGGGCTCGTTGATGGTGATCCACCACGTGACATCGTCACCGAAGAGTTTGAAGGAAACGTCGGCGAAGGCGGCGAATAGATCGACGACGGTTTCGTTGAGCCAACCTCCGAAGTCGTCTTGGAGCTGTTGGGGCAAGTCCCAGTGGTAAAGGGTAGCCATTACTTGGATTCCTAAATAAAGAAACATTTTGTTGAATAGTTCAATAAATAAATTAACTAATAAAAGGGTGTTCCGCCCCTTGGAACAAAAGTCCTCGAGTGCTGTAGAAGAATTTGTTAAGAAAATAAAGAGAGATAATAATCGAATATTCATATAGTCTAGTTATGGATCCGGCTCGAAGGACCAAATAGAGAATATATGAATATTCGATTATTATCTCTCTTTATTTTTTTTTTAATTATAAAATTATAAATTTATAAGTAGACTGTAATATTATTTAAGTTATTTACAATTATTAATGGAAATACATGTGTACACTTTCAGAGTCTTGAATCAAATGAATGATCTTGTCTTCTACATCACTCGAGAGCTTCCGAAGATTAGCCGACATCGGAACTTCCAAGTGTGCTGTTGAGACCTATTATTTTGATCTAAGGGACTGAACAAGACTATTGGGAACCGCAATGCACTACTGAGCTTGATTAAAAAAGATTTTTTCTCATAAAATAGAACAATCTGTATTTGCTATGTATATGTACTCACCGTTCTGTTTGCATTCGGCCAATAAGTTTTTGTAGTATTGTACACCAGCTGCATTGGGTTCAGCAGTTGGGTATCCTGTTGGGTAGATTCTAGCCCACGAGATGGATAAACGGTAAACGTCAAGACCCATCTCCTTGATTAAACGTACATCTTCTTTGTACTAAAAATAAACCACATTATACTCCATTTGAAAATGATTGATAATAACAGAAATATACTAGTCTAACAAGCTATCACAAAGACTCATTAAACTTGAGTTCAACGGAATGGTATTGTTCGAGGCGTGAAATTCCATAAACATGTGATCTACCTATTTTATGAAATTATCCCTTGTTTATATAATTTCACACCTCGAACAGTATCATCCCGCTGAACTGATTATTCATGCGTCTCTTATATAGATGGTAATATTATAAAAACATTGATCTAACTATATCTACCTTGTGGTATGAATCAGCGGCTACAGCAGGCGTCGACCTATCGGAAATCATCTCTGGACGAACCTTAGACCAACGATCCCAAATGTGTTCTCCTTTGCCGTCTTCTTCCCAGGCTCCTTCTATTTGAGCCGCAGCATTGGCTACACCAAGTTTGAAACTGGGGGGAAAACGTCTTGGGTTGGTGTCGGCGTTTTGAGCAAGACTAGAAGAACAATTTACAATATAGAATACAATTTAAGCAGATGTTATAAAAGTATTCGTACAACAATGTACAAACTACAGGGCTATAAAACTGCTTAGCCACACCATGAAAATATGGGAAAGAGTAGTTATTGATAGACGGATACGTGAAGAGACCGAAATATCCGAGAATCAATTTGGCTTTATGCAGGGCAGATCAACAACAGCTGCAATTTTCATTATAAGGCAGTTGATGGAAAAATACAGGAGTAAAGAAACAAACGCTCATATGGTATTCATTGATCTTGAGAAAGCATATGATAGAGTTCCTCGAGAGATTCTGTGGTGGGCACTCAATAAGAAAGGAGTCCCTGGTGAATATGTAAAGATTGTGAGGGATATGTATGAGGAAATAACGACTAGTGTTAGGACAGGTGTGGGAGTGACTGATACATTTCATGTGAAAGTAGGATTGCACCAAGGCTCTGTGCTTAGTCCGTATTTATTCTCATTAGTTTTGGACCAGTTAACAGCGAAACTACAGGGTAATATTCCATGGTGCTTAATGTATGCTGATGATGTCGTGTTAGTAGGAAATAGTGAAAGAGACTTAGAACAAAAACTGGAACAGTGGAGGCAAGCTCTGGAGGAAAAACTTAGTAGGACTAAAACAGAGTATTTGGAATGTTCATTTAAAGATGGAGTTACTACAAATAAAATGGTACCTTTGGATGGTGAACTGATTGTAAAAAGCAATAGTTTTAAGTACCTGGGATCGGTATTACAGAGTAATGGAGAAATAGATGGAGATGCATGCAGTAGAATTAGGGCTGGATGGATGAAGTGGAAAGAAGCGAGTGGTGTGTTGTGTGACAGAAAAATTCCAATGAAGCTAAAGGGAAAATTCTATAAAACAGCCATAAGACCGGCTATGATGTACGGAACTGAATGTTGGGCAGTGAAAAAGAAAGAGGAACAACGAATGCATGTGGAGAAAATGAGAATGCTTAGATGGATGAGTGGAGTGACAAAGAAGGATAAAATTAGAAATGGATATATTAGGGGAAGTCTAGGTGTGGCACCAATTGTTGCCAAAATGAGAGAGCATAGGTTAAGATGGTTTGGTCATGTTCAACGTCGAGACGTTAATCACCCAATACGAAGAATAGCTGAAGTGCAGATTCCTGGAAGGAGTAGGAGAGGAAGACCAAAGAAGACCTGGGGGGAGACGATAAGGCAGGACATGTTGGTAAAGGGGATTAACATTGATATGACCCAAGATAGAATTGTGTGGAGAAATGCAATTAGGGAAGCCGACCCTGCATAGGGATAAGGCAAAGAGAATGATGATGATGTTATAAAAGTATTCGTGTATAACTGAAATAAAATCCTAACAAATAGAATTTGTGGGTATGTAGTAAGTAAATGCAAGTTTTTCTATAAATGATTTTTTCTTCTTGCAGTACCGCCTCCTATCGGAGGTTGGCTACTTTGGTTAATTATTATAACTTATGGTTAATTTTTTACGTAAAAGCATATGAATTTAAGATTCCAACATTTCAAAAATTTAATAGGAAGTATAAGTAATTTTGCGAATACCAAAGGGTACCCCCCGTTAAGATAGGCAAAATGCCCTCACTCCCAGAATTCAATTTTATTAATTTTTTTACGTTCTATGCAACTAAAAAATGAGATAACGCGGATTTTTAGCTCGCCACCCCCCTTACCCCTCCCCCCACAGCCAAAAACGTAGATTTTTAGATTTAATTTTTTTTAGTTAGGTTTCAATTGATATAAAAATTTCAAAAAATTCACAAGTGTAGCTGAGGCTTTTACAAAACATGTCCATTTTTTATAGACCCATAGGTCGAGCGTACATAACCTCAAATTTTTTTTTAACTTTTTTAAAACCTATAACTTTTTTTTGGAGGGGGCTGCAGGTCCAATTTTTTTTGCATTTTGTGTATTTTATCAAAAGCTATCTCTATGATTTTTTTCAGATTTTTTCGTCAGGTGCGCCATTTTTAAAAATTAAGAAAACTGTTTTTTTAGGGGGTTTTTGAAGATTTTCTCCATTTTATAGACTGCAACATAGATCAACTCAAGGTTTTGTTAATAGATTATGTATAATTTAAAATAACTGAGTATATTAGGATATTCAAAAATTGGGCGAAACACTTTTAAACCCCCCAAAAACCATGTTTTTTTAAAGTTTTGTAAGAATTTTTGCGGATCTAATTATATTTTTTGTGGTCGATACAGCCTGAATATTTTTTTTACGTTCTATATGATTTAAAAAAATTAGGACTTACCGCAATTTTAGCCCACTTCCCCTATTTCCCCTCCCCCACAGGCAAAAATATCAATTTTTCGATTTTTTTCTAAGTTGGTTTGCAATTAAATTATGAATGTTATTCTGAAGCTATTTCTTTGGGGCATTTTTGTAATTAACTATTCTAAATGTTCATTTTTTAGTTAAATTGTGGCTTATTTCCCATTTAGAATATCTAGTTAATAATTATTAAATTATAAATTACAAAAAATTCACACGCACAGCTGAGGCTTTTACAGAACATCTATTTTTATGGACCCGATGGTTGAGTGTAAGTACATTATTATAACCTCTTTTTTTTGTTTTTTAATACGTATATATTTTTTTGGTGATGGATTTATGTCTATTTTTTTTTGTGTTTTGTGTATTTTATCAAAAACTATATTTCTGACTTTTTTCAGATTTTTCCGTAAGGTGCGCCATTTTCAAAAATCCGCAAAACTGGTTTGTTCGGTGGTTTTTAGGGATTTTCTCCATGTTACAGACTTCAAAATAGATTAATTCAAGGTTTTTTTTATAGGTAATGTAGGTATAATTTGAAATAACTGAGTTTTTAGGGATATTTTGTATAATTTTCTATTGAATAAACTTAAAAACAACGTGCTAGTTTTCACAATCATAAACTTGTCAGGATGGCACGTTTCACAATTAAAATTAAGTTTCACAATTAAAACTTCCCCTGTTTCCATACCTACATCAAAGTTTGTCCGACTAGACACCGTTAAACTATTCAGATATTTTCAGCTCGCTATTAATCAAAAATAATTTCAAATTTTTGCAATATTTTTATCTAAAGTAAAGATGTCATTGTGATATCTTTTGGGTAGGATACAAAAAACAAAAATAAAACAGAATAATCAATTTTTTGTTCTTTGTTAGTGTGTATTTAGTAGGTACCCTAATATTACCTTCCATTATACATATTCTAATTATTCAAACATGTGCTTGTACCATCTACATAACCTATATCTCTGCTCTGCCTATTATAATGTCATTTTGATTCACGTTTACTGCTACGTAAAACACCATAAAAAGAATAAGGAAAGTATTACCAACATATAGCTCCGTATATACTCGTAGAGTATTCGGAGAGTATATTTGTTGGTATAACACTTCAGTTCTAAAGTCTTTATCGCTGTCTTCGTCTATTACAGGTATAACGTCTGTATTGTCAAAGAGTTTTTTAAGATATTCTGCTGGCTTGATGATTTTTGTAAAATATCTTCCATGCGATAAATATTATATTATGGCAGCTAATTACATGCGAACAACAGCCTATGGTCATGTTGCCGTTTGCACAACTCGCATCTACAACAGTATCTATCGTTTAATGTTTTCCGAACCATCTTAGTTTGGCTCATAATGCAAATATTCCATGCTGCATGCTTGTCCCCATTAGGTAAATTATTTCGATTTATTTTTTTGCACAAACTTATTCAAAAACAGGTCCTTATAACAAATCCACATGGTGCCAAGCAGTACCGCGGTCGGAAAATTGTTAAACAATTTTTTAAACGAATTCAAAAAATCAATTTTTTCACTTAGAACAAATTTGTTTTAGATTCTCTGGTTCAACCTGAGCAAAAAAGGTATCTTGTGATTTTTCTATAAAATTGACTGTTGTCGAGTTACATGCAATTTAAAATTTTAAAAACGCGAAAATGGCCATTTTCAAGGCTTAATAACTCGATTAAAAATTATTATTATAAAACTCATAAAGTGACAAACTCAAAGTTTAAAGCCCCCCACCTGCAGGAGCCTGAAGAAATTTTTGTCATTATTTTATTACTATTATTTTTAATAATTATAAATGAGCGCTAACCCGTATTGAACCGGCCGTCCGCGAGAGAGATGTAAATTCATTGGACGTTTTAAAAAAATATCGATTGGATGTCAAAAATGCGTTTTAAAAAAATAAAAAAGGAATTTTGAGGTTATATGTATTGTACACTCGACCTACGGGTCTATAAAAAATAGATATGTTTTGTAGAAGCCTCATAAAAATTTTAAACTAATTGCAACTTAACTAAACAAAAAAAAAAAAGAAAAATTGACTTTTTTGTGGGGACAGGGGAGGGGGTAGTGGGCTAAAAATGCGATTAGTCTTATTTTTAATCACATATAACGTAAAAACATGAAAAAAAATATTCAGGCTCTATCGATCTCAAAAAAATATAATTAGACCCGCAAAAATCCTTACAAAACTTTAAAAAAACATGGTTTTTGGGGGGGTTTAAAAGTGTGCACAATTTTTGAATATCCGAATATACTCAGTTATTTTAAATTATACATAATCTATTAACAAAACCTTGAGTTGATCTATGTTGCAGTCTATAAAATGGAGAAAATCCCCAAAAACCCCCTAAAAAAACAGTTTTCTTGATTTTTCAAGATGGCGCACCTGACGGAAAAATCTGAAAAAAATCAGGAAGATAGCTTTTGATAAAATATACAAAATGCAAAAAAAATTGGACCTGCAGCCCCCTCCAAAAAAAAGTTATAGGTTTTTAGAAAGTTAAAAAAAATTTTGAGGTTATGTAAACTCGACCTATGGGTCCATAAAAATGGACATGTTTTGTAAAAGCCTCAGCTACATTTGTGAATTTTTTGAAATTTTTAAATCAATTGGAACCCAACTAAAAAAAAATTAATCTGAAAATCTACGTTTTTGGCTGTGGGGGAGGGGTAAGGGGGGGTGGCGAGCTAAAAATCCGCGTAATCTCATTTTTTAGTTGCATAGAACGTAAAAAAATTAATAAAATTGAATTCTGGTAGTGAGGGCATTTTGCCTATCTTAACCAACGTATCCTTTGTTTGTTTAGCTGGGTTTATTAATGGTATCAAGAACAAAGCGATAAATATTTGTTTGAATTAGATTATTTTATATGGTAAAAGTTTCTTTTGGACAGTTATGCCCACAGAATTTAATTGATAAATTTACAGAACATTGCTTTTGATAATAAAGGTAATTGTATGTTTTTATTTATGATTTTTCTATTTATTTCCTTTTCCTATTTTATCCCGATAAGGATCAACTAAGAGATACTGAAACCACGAGAGAAGATAAGTATAACATAAGATAATTTAGACATTTTTTTATATTATAAAAAGGCACCCTGAGATTCTTTCTTAATTTTTATGTATGATTTGCGTTAATTAAATAATTGATCAAGTAAATAATAATTAATATAAAAGTAATAGAAAGCAGATTATAACAATACATTTTAGGATACATATTATATTATGAAGTAAGGGGTTTTTTCCCTTACTGTACATACAGTAGGGGTGATAAGATTGCCCCCTGTAGTACTTTACCTTCTGGGGCTCAAATAGAAGAAGACCCGCTGTTTCTATGTAAGAAACAAGACAATATACACATAATTAAAACACAGAACAGACGCAGACGACTAGTTCTTTTAGTATTTTAGAACATATCGATCTACTAAAAACTGAAGACGCTGAGAGAGATTTAAAGGAAGAGAAAGAAATACAAAGATGACAAATCCTGGCAGATACATCGAGGAAATAAAGAGGAATTCAACCATTACCAAATAATGTACAATAACTGAATTGTCAAAATTTGAAACTGTTTACATAATAATAAATAGGACCGATGTCTAAGAAAATGCAATAAAAACAGCCCAATGGCATGTATATTTCAATAATTCATTTCTTGTTACGTATAGGGATAACAAAGGAAGCATTATATGAGGCATATAGGTAATATAGGAGGTATAGCAAGACCGCAAAAAAATGGATCGACGACCCATAGGGGAGGCCTATGTCCAGAACTGGATTAGAATAGGCTGATAAAAAAGAACATAGGGATAATTCAGGGAATCAAATTTATAGTAAAAATGATAAGAAGCGGCAAAAAGTCACGTAAACAATGATTAGCCAAAAAGCCATTGTCATTTGAATAAAATATGGATGAACTAACATATAATTACTTTTTAAATCAAATACATATGACATGAATGTTACTTACCAAACGCCCAATAGCAAGGCAAATAAAAACACCTTCATTGCGATGAACTCACTCAATATTTTACTAGTTTTGCAAGTTTATATAGAAAATTGGTATTGTTTATTAGAAAGTACCAAATATTTTATCTTGAGAGGGCTATTTAAGAGATTATCGTGTTACATAAATTATTATTTTGAAGGGTTCTGTTTACATTGACCTAGAAATTTTGTTCGGGAAATGTACTAGAATATGAGCGGTACTTACAAATATGTAGGTACCTACTCAATATATTTTCTTAATATCTAGACAAAGGTAAAAGGAAAATAACATCTTCCAATGAAGATGTTCATAAAATGATGAATCCAGAACGTCTGCCCATGAACATCATAGAGGAGAAAAACAGAACATTTTGCCCATATCATGTTGGCTACCATATTAGTCCTGGATCCCGTGCACCAAAACAAAGTTGATTAATAGCAAGCTGAAAATTTGTTAAGTTACCGTTTCATTAAACTCTCATGCAAAAATCAGACTACTATTTTTAATCACCAATATAATTCCTGTCATTTGACATGTTCTTCTTGTTGGACTGATTAAAATGCCCAGTTGATGATAAATACCAGTTTGATTTTTGCATGGGCGTTTAATGAAACGGTAACAAATCAATTGGAAGTTCTGTCCGACAAAATACAGAGGTAAGAATTTTAGTCCATTCTTTCACGGTTTTTGCTCTAAATTTTAAAGAACCGCTTGGATTGACATGAAATTTGGCATACGTATAGCTTACATGTCAAAGAAAAAAAGTGATATTGTGCCGATGTGTGCTTTTGCCCTGGGGATGACTTTCACCCCCTTATGGGGTTGAAAACATATATGTCCAAAATAAGTCCGGAAATGGATAAACTGACTAATTTTAAGTAACTTTTGTTCTATAGAGCTTTTTCGCCAAGTCAACACTTTTCGAGTTATTTGCGAGTGAATATGTTCATTTTTTAACAAAATAACCACATCTTTAGACGGTTTTTCGCAAATAACTCAAAAAGTAAGTATTCTGTCGAAAAAAACGTTCTTAGCAAAAATATAGCCTATAAAAAAGTAAAAAAAAATGGTGTAAGCGTTACGTCTCTGGATCTCGTAGAACCAGAGTTATAGCCAATGAAAAATATATTCATATTCACCAAATTTCAAATATAATACTTCGACGTAAAATATCCAAAAAATTAAGCACTTTTTGGGAAAAATCAATTTTAACTTTTTTAAACTGTTTAAAAAAAGCTTTATTTCTGTTTTTACAAAAAGTTTATACCTTTAAATTTAAGCAAGTTACGCTCAAAATAAAGTTGGTCCCTTTTGTTTTTGCAAAAAAAAATCGGGAAGACCACCACCTAATTAGCCACTTAAATGAAATTAATCGTTACCTCTCCACAAATTATTTTACTTATGTTGTGTTTATATTATGATCTGTAAGTTTCATCGATTTAAAGTGCTTATTTTTGAAAAAATTTGGTTTAAAAGTAAAATTTTTAAAAATTTAAATTTTGAAAAATATGCTTTCTTTCAAAATAACTTAAAAATTGTTAGAGATACCAAAAATCTCGAAAAACAAAAAAAGTCAGATTTGCTTTTCTGAATATCATGTATTTTTTTGTTTTTCTGTTAGACAAAAATTGATTGAGATTTGGTCTTTCTAAATTTGCATACATTCGTGATCAGTGACTCGTTCAACCCATTTTAACTACAGTCCTTTCAATAATAAGGACTTTGAACCGATGAAACTTAGAAATCATATAAACAATATATACACTAGTCAAGAAACTTGTGTAGTCGTAACGATTAAGTTCATTTAAGATATTAATTAGGGGGTGATTTTCTCGATTTTTTTACCAAAACCAAAAGGGACTAACTTTATTTTGAGCGTAACTTGTTTAATTTTGATGCTAGAATTTTTTTTATAAAACAAAAATGAAGCTTTTTTTTAAACACTTTAAATAAGTTGTAATAAGTTTTCCCCGAAATGTGCTTCATTTTTGGTTATTTCACGTTAAAGTGTTCCATTTGGAATTTGACGAATATGAACCTATTTTTCATTAGCTATAACTCTGCTTCTACTAGGTGTAGAGACGTGATATATACACCATTTTTTTAAATTTCTTACAGGCTATATTTTTGCTGAAAATGTTTTTTCGACAAAATACTTACTATTTGAGTTATTTGCGAAAAACCGTCTAAAAGCGTGGTTATTTTGTTGAAAAAATGAACATATTCACTGCCAAATAACTTGAAAAGTATTGACTTAGTGAAAAACTCTATAGAACAAAAGTTACTTAAAATTAGCCAGTTTATCGATTTCCTGACTTTCTTTGGACGAATATTTTTTCACCCCCAAGAGGGGGGTGAAAACCACCCCTAGGGCAAAAGCACACATCGGCACAATATCACTTGACTTTTTCTTTGACTTGTTAGCTATGTGTATGCCAAATTTCATGTCAATCCAAGCGGTTCTTTAAAATTTAGAGGTTTTGCAATATTTTACCGTTAAAGAACGGACTATTTCGTAAGACAAAATAATGAATAAAAAGAAGATTTTTGACTGTTTGGTATCTTTCTTGTCAAATAGTAAAATATTATTGTAATTAGTTACAGGTATTTGTAAAATATGTTTAAAAAAAATAAAAAAAAAATTTAAAAAAATTTAAAAAATTAAAAAAAAAATAAATAAAAACATGAAACAAAAAAAAAATAAAAAAAATAAAAAAATAAATAAATAAAATTAATAATAAAAAAAATAATTAAAAAAATTAAAGAAAAAATCACTAAGAGGATTTAAACCTCCGCGGGGTTGAACCGGGTTTACATCCTATCGTAGTGACAAAAAAAAACAACAAAAAACAAAACAAAAAAGAACTAAAATAAAATACAAAAAAGAATGCATTTATTTTAATATTAATATTAATCACTGGATAAGGAAATGAGTCTATACTCGCAATCTTATAGTTTGTATGTTTATTAGTTGTTACAATCAAGGGGCGACCGGTTTCGAAGCTTACATTTTATCAAAATGTAAGCTTATCAAGAATTAAGCGTAAGAGTCAAGTGTAATTATCAAAAAAAAATTAAATGTAAGCTTCGAAACCGGTCGCCCCTTGATTGTAACAACTAATAAACATACAAACTATAAGATTGCGAGTATAGACTCATTTCCTTATCCAGTGGTATAATGGACTCGCATTGGCAACCTTTTCATCATTAATATTAATATTTTTATTTGTAAAATGTATACACTATGTGTTCTTGATAAACATTAAGTAGTATAATATATTTATATTTTTTAACATAGTATGTACATTAGCTGTAATGAGTAGGTAAATAAGAAGTAAAAATTGTAATAATATTATAATAACCAAGTTTCACTAATTGGCAATATCTTTAATATATTTACTTTTGATTGAGACTGGCTGAACGACCATAGTCCAAGCCAAAAAAAAAATACAGGGTGCGTTTTCGTAATCTGACGTTCCAAATTTTTAAACTGTTTCACAATTAAAACTTCCCTTGTTCCAGTGTTCCCGTACATTAAAGTTTGTCCGACTAGACACCGTTAAGCTGTTAACAAATTTTCAGCTTGCTATTAATCAACTTCTTTTTGGTACGCGGGATTCAGGCCTAATCCGTTATCAAGGCTTTATTAACAAAATCTTCTACCAGGACCATGTTTATCTTGGAATCTGTCCCTGTATGATGAGATGTAAAAGTTTATATCTTTCACGGTGTCACATAATGTGACCGAAGTATTCCATCTTATGTCGTTTTATTATATTGACCAGTTGGATTGTTTGGTTCAGCTGTTTTTAAACCTAGTTTCCGACTCTTAGTCCAGGAACCGAAGCTTTTCATCTCGCAATTTTTACAGAATGGATCGATTTGCTTGAAAATTTGAGAATAAGCAGTGGATAGTCCGAGGATCAAAATCTATATGATTCCGAAAGGCGCTTTTACCATGGGGGTGGTTGCCACCCCATCTCGGGGGTGAAATTTTTTTATTATATTTTGACCGCAAAATTTGATAAAAACATTCATTCTAAGCAAAAACTGTTCTATACATTTTTTTGATAAAATTAATAGTTTTCGATTTATTCGCTATCGAAAGTGTTAGTTTTGTATAGAAAAAATCAAAGTTTTTCGATATTACGATTCACTCAATTTTTGCCGTAGAAAATTATTTTTCAAACCAAGTTCTTGGGAATTAAATAGCCTACAATTTTATCTCGAAACATTTTTTCGTATCTCTGATGCTAATCTTTCTATTCTGAAGAAAGTGGCATTTTTACCAAACTACAAAAATTCGTTATTCTCCAGTTTTTTAAAAACTACAATAATCATTCTAAGCCAGTCAAACTTCTAGAATATATTTATAATACATAAATAAATAAGAATGAATAAGGCCAATGACCAAAAACACCGCTAACTTACATTAGTTTGCTTCCAATTGGATTTCTCCTTTTTTTTTTTCAAAAAAATATATTGATTTTTTAACCGTAACTTTTTTATTTTTATTTTAGAAAGTTTGATAAAAATACAATTTTGTACGTTTTTACAAGGTCTATAAGCCTATTTATATTAAATCTTTTTAAAATCTTCAGTCGCAAAAAGAGGTGTCTGAAAGGGTTGGTAAAGGTGGCTTTTGCATGTTATTACAAGTTTTAATTGTCAATAACTCACTGAATTTTTGCCGTAGAAAAAATTTTTGTAAACCAGTTTATTGGGAATTAAATAAGCTACAATTTCATATTTAAACATTTTTTTGTATCTCTGATGTTAATTTTGCTATTCTGAAGAAGAGGCCATTTTTTCCAAACTACAAAAATTCGTTATTTGCTTTTAACTTCATTATTTAAAAAAATAATCATTCTAAGCCGGTCAAACTTCTAGAACCTATTAATAATATATAATTAAAAAAGACCAAATAAGGTTAATGACTAATTTTAATTAGGGTGGTGATTAGAGAGTTGCTTGCGATGACTTTTTTGCTGAAAGAAAATGGGGACTGATATTCTTTTCATTATAAGTCACTTAATTTTTGAGCTAGAGACTTTTTTTATTTCTGGTGATAGAAATTTTAAAATGCTTTAAATTAGTTTGAACAAGTTTTCCTCGAAAAACGCATAGTTTTCCCGTTTTTTGATTTTGGAACTACAATATTTAGCATTTAACGAAGAAGAGCCAACATATAATAAAGTATAGCTCGATTACTATTGGTCCTAAAGAAATTTTAAAAAATTGGTTTTGCTTATTTTTTTGAAAGGTACATTTTTGTTAAGTAAAGTTGTTTTGATAAAACGAAAACTTTTGGAGTTATTAGCAGAAAACTTATTAAAAACATTGATTTTTTCGATATAAAACTAACACTTTCGATAGCGAATAAATCGAAAACTATCAATTTTATCAAAAAAATGTACAGAATATTTTTTGCTTAGAATGAACGTTTTTACCAACTTTTGCGATTATAGTATAACAAAAAATTTTCACCCCCCGAGATGGGGTGGCAACCACCCCCATGGTAAAAGCGACTCTCGGCATAATATAGATTTTGATCCTTGAACTATCTACTACTTATTCTCAAATTTTCAAGCAAATCGATCCATTCTGTAAAAATTGCAAGGTTTTGTCCTATTTTAAGCTTCATTACTTGGACTATCTGTCAGAAATGAAACATTAGGATAAATGTCTTGTCATTCAATTTTAATAATGTATTGAATCAGATGTTTGGCGTTTTCAATAAAATCTGGTATATTAGGGTTAAAAGTTGTCTACTTAGTTCTTTGTATAACATAACATAGGATTCTATACCATTGCTTTCTTCATGATGAAGTAGTGCATTTAAGTTATTATACTGTATTTATTAAAGATTAATATGTTCCTTTTCTTTGTCTACTATCTCTTTTTCCACTCTCTGTTCTTAAATCTTTTCTCTCCAGCTTGCAATTTCTATCTTTTATATATCATCTTGTTCTTACCATCGCAGTTCCTATTGGTCTGTTTATTACTGGTTTCCAGTTTGTTATCTTCCTAATTCGGGCATCTCCTTTTCTTCTTTGTATGTATACAAACCATCTCAGTCTTTGTGCTTTAATAAATTTCACTATAGGTATCTTCCCCTTCGATTATATTTATTATTTCATGGTTCATCAGTCTTCTATATTCTCATTTTTCTGTCTTTATTAGACCGTGAACTCTGATAATTTTTCTTTCGATTATTCTTAGTTTTTCTTCCACTTTTTTCGTAAGACACATTACTTACACCATATGCTACTTATACTATATTTAGTTTGTATTAAAAAGAGATGTGACAGGTCTCTGTTTGCATATCTGAGATTTGATAGATCTTACATATGCAAAAATATTTTGGACTGTGAGCATAAAGTTCAATGAAAAGATGCATTAAGAGTTTTAAAAGAAATAAACCATTGTAGTTCTTCTTCTTATTCATGTGCATTGCTCGTTCCGAACGTTAGCAATTAACATGACTTCTATGTGTTTGTTTACTGCAGTTCCGAATAGTTCGACAAATGACAATCCGAACCATTGCCGCAAGTTTTGGAGCCACGATTGTCTTCTCTTTCCTGGACCTTCTCCTGCTGTCTATTTTTCCTTGGATAATTAGCTGAAGTACTCTATATTTACTGTTCATCATAACCTAACCCAAATATTCCAACTATTGTAGTTAATAATTAAAAACCGTGATTTTTTTCCTAAAAATATAAAATTTTTCGAATTATCTCTTCAAGGCATATTTCTTATGAAAAAATCGGAATGGGACGTTTCATCGCCGCCGTTTCGATGCCGCCGGTTCATCGCCAGTCCATTTCATCGCCGGCCGTTTCATCGCCGGCCGTTTCATCGCCAGTTAGTCGGTTGATCTTGTATTATGGGAGATGACACGACACGACGTTAAATTCAGTTCAAAACTTATGACAAATAAATAGATAAAAAATATTATTATATTAATTTACTGTTCTATTTCTACTTCCCCTAAATTTGATACTAAACAGTATTAAATTTGTAGTGTTAAATTATATTTTATATTATAAAAGTTTAAAAGTTTATTAAAAGATTAAGTATGGAAACGGGAATGGTCATATCTTGCATTTCCTAGAACTCCTAATTAATACTAAAAATAAATAATAAATGTAACTGTCGAAAATTGGTCGAAAATTCGGAAATATATCAGTTAACGATTAACTGACTGGCGATGAATCGGCCGGCGATGAATTGGCGGCATCGAAACGGCGGCGATGAATCGGCAACGTCCTAGACCCTGAAAAAATATAAATCTTTATCCACGTGCGTTGGTGATATCAAAATACCTATATAACGATTATAACTCATTGATATTTAAATGATAGCAATCACCTAGTAACTATTTTTATATTTTTATAATCCCTGGTTCTTTAAATCCGCCACTTATACTTTAGCCTTTGAACATGTTTGTCATATCAGACATAAAACGATAAAAAGTATATAAATATTTTAAATTTTCTCATGGATGATAAATTATATTAGTATAACTGTCGCTACAGTAGCTAAAAATGGACCTAATCCAAAAGGTCAGAAACACATCACGATTTTCAAGACTCATTATCTTCTTCTTCATGTGCCATCTGCTCTAAGAAGGTCGACAATCATCATGGCAATTCGCACTTTCGATACTGCTGCTTTAAAGAGATCAGCAGAAGTGTAGTTAAACCAAATTTTCAAATTGACTCATGACTCCTTCTACCCTGTATTCTTCATTGTACTATTAATGGCAACAAGTTAGAATGCTCGCCCCTCATGACATGTCCTAGATATTGCAGTTTTCTAACTCTAATTGTATTCAAAACGTCTCTATCTTTTCCCATTCTTCTGAACACCCCGTGACTCTATCCGCCCAACTCATTATCAATATCCTTCTGTAGTCCCATAACACGAAGGCTTCTAATCTGTCCGAAACATCTTTCTTTAATGTCCAACTTCCAACCCATAAAACAATACGGAGAATACGTAGCATCTCAAAAGTCTTACCTTTAAAGAAATTGTAATATCCCTGCTACAGAATACCTTTTTCAGTTTGTTGAAAGCATTTCTTGCCTGTCCTATTCTTACTTTAATCTCTTCTCTGTATTTATTATTTTCATTAATAATTATTATTGTACCCAGATATTTATACTTTTCCGCTTTTTTAATAAAGGTAATAAAAGTTTCATAATTTTCTGTAAATTCAGTCAAACTCTATGATTTCTTTCACTTACACTCTTGGCAGTTTCTTGTTGCAGGTCTCACTTGACGACATGCCCCAAGTATTCCAACTTCCTTTTCTTTATAATTATTCCTACCTCTCTCTCCTTACCTCCTCGTTGGTAACGTGCTCGCTCCAGGATATACTTAATATACGTCGATAGGCCCACACTTCCAAGGCCTCTACTTTCTTCATGAATATTGTGGTCATTATCCACGCCTGCATTCCATGTAACAAAACCCCACTTGAATTTCTCTCCCACGAATACGTTTCTGATATCTTCATACCTAGTCTTTATACTCGTAGTTTAGGTTTTGATGCTAATCTTTTAAGGTTTTATGTATTTGTCCTCTGTTCTTCATTTTTCTTCATTCCAGGGTTTACGCACTTTTTCGCTTGTGCAGCATCAAACTTCGCTCCAATTGGCTAACTTCAGATGTCTGTGTGATCGAAATTTTCAACATTGTGGTTGCTATAGCAACCTTCAGCTGTTGCTATGGTAATGCAAAAAACTTTCAACTTTCCTACAGGGAAAGTATTGACAATGGGAAATAATATGTTGTCATTTTAGATGGCATATTGACAAACGTTTTATTATTTTTAGGGACTATAAGGTAAGGAATGGCTGACGATGAAGTAGAAGATGTTCAAGAACTGGGAATTAAGGCGATTATTGGATTTGACGGTAAGTCGATAGTGGTAGACTATTGCACCATATCTTGCTTGCGATCATTGTTTTTTGCTGGATTTTCCTAGTTCCTCTTATCCTCTGATGTACAATTTTTAGTCGGGTCTTTGGTTTATTTTTTTAGTGAAATAGTCTTTACATATTACACATCTTTCGGTAATTTGCTTTTTTCTTCCTTTCTTTCTTTCTCCCCTTTCTATTCCCCATCAGGGTATCGGATTTGGGAGCGCTATTTGAATTTACATTCACCCATCTCTTCCGTTCTTTTCTATGATTTGCTTTTCTCAAAATTTGATATTTTGTAAAACTTTATTGGTCTACTAATTTATCTGATCTCTTTAAGGTGGAAATACAAACAGCTTGATTGCCCATCCAAATGGAAAACATGTCGTCTACGCTCTGGGGAATAAGGTGGCCATCATGGAGTGGAGTACCAAAAAGCAGCAATTTTTGGTCGGTCACACAAATATTATATCCTGCGTGGCTGTTTCCAGGTCTGGAAAGTTTATTGCCAGCGGTCAAATCAACCACATTGGATTTAGAGTAAGTACGGTAACTGTGTAACTAATATATCTTATCAGAGATGTTTGTACTACTAAATTACAAACCCAAAGGAAGAAGTGTAGGACGCTCAATGAAAAAAAGAATGTGTGTGTACTTTGTACGCACGTAAGAAGTTATACTTCTATTATATGATTATATGATTATAAACGAAATTAATATACTCTTTATTTATATTTTATTTAAATATTAAATTAATTTATACTTACTACTTCTCAAACATTTTTATTAAAACAGTGCCAAAAAACACATTAAAAATGCCACAAATGATTTCTGAACATTAATTGTCGGAAAAATTAACTAAATACGTATTTTCTGAAAATAAAATTATATAATAAATATACTTACAATCATAAAATGTATAAAAAAAAATAAAAAAATAAAAGTTTCTATTGGGATTCGAACCAACTTACCACGCGGCTGGTATTTGCGTTGTATTGGGATTCACCCGCATTAAAACTTCGCCACAGAGACAGCTTGTCATTATGTGCGAAGATCGTCTAACTAAACAGATTAACCTTTTGACATTTTTAACTTATGTAAATCAAATTATTTTGATTTTGAATTGAAATGATTTAGAATTGAAAAAATACAACAAAACATAGAGTAAGAAGACAATATATTAGGTGAATATTGATAGAAATTTTGATGGTAATTAAATTATGTAAATAAAAGTATTACATACTACTTATGTATTTTCGTAGGTTCAAGGTAGGTATCGGAGCCCGTATAACGACTAATAAATTTCGCAATCACTTGCGTCGTGCAAAGTGGCTATGTTCAAATATCATAACAAAATTTGATCAACTATTTATAAAACACTTACCAGTGAAAGATTCTTTAGCTTTGAATAAGCGAGATCTGCGGCACTCATACTAGGCACAGTTTGATGAGCTTTCACATTGGCATGCAACAATCATCTCTTCTATGTAAATAAGTCCAAAAATATAATATGAAAACTATTTAAAAAGGCAGTATAACCATTAACTAACTTTTTGTTTGTTGTTTCTCTTCCTACAAATTTTAAAACGCAACAAGCATACATTATAACCAAACCATGCACAGTCCCACAGCTGTGCCACAGCTGCCATATTGGATAATTTTTGTCATGTCATTTGAACATCCAATTAGAACAAAGTTATAATGCGCATGCGCCCGGTCGCTAGGTTTTCCCATATAAAATTTCACCGTCATTACGCCCGTAAAGAAGTATAACTTCAAAAATGGAGATTGGTTAGAAGCCTGAGTAAACAACAAATGCCTAAATGCTGGAATAAAGAAAAAGAAGAAGGAATGTAAAGTCACTACAGGTAGAAAACTAGAAATTATTGAAGTGCGACAAAGAAGGCTTGACCCATGTGCACTAAGAGAGGCGAGGAAAAAGGGAAAAGGGCAAAAATACTACAACGATTATATTTTATTCTAAAGCGGTGTTGATGAAGAAGAAAGAGCTAGAAGAGCAGTTGGTATACCCGTACCCGTACAATCAAAAACAAGACAATACTAACAGATGATCAATAATTTCCAACCAAAGTATATACGGCCCTAGAGACTGCAAACCAAAACAAAGCAAAAGATAGTTTATATGATGAAATTCAAAATAGCTTACAAAAAAATATTGTTAATACATGTTAGTTTTCCAAAAAAGACAAAATGCATGGTTATAACAGCAAATCTACTAAGACCTAAGATATAAATTAGAGCTGGATGGTCAAATAATAGAACAAGGGATGGAGTTTAAATATCTAGGCTAGGCATCACACTATCTAGCTACGGAAGGCTAGAAACAGAAGTAAAAGATAAGTTAATAGAGCAAACAGAGACGCAGGTTACCTTATTGAAACAATATGGAGATATAAAAATATCAGAAAAGAAACGAAAGGCAGAATTTACAAAACAGTCATCAGACCAATCATGACATACGCGGCAGAAACACGACCCGACACAGAAAAGACAAAAATATTGGTCGAAACAACAGAGATGAAAACACTTCGAAAAATCGTTACTAAGACACTGGGGCAGAGATAGACGTACAGATATACAACGGAGATGGAAGGTGGAGAACATTAATATCGGGCCAAGAAACAGAAGAGTAGAATGGAACGACCACATAAGCCGAATGACTACAAATAGAGTGGTAAGGACTACCAGAGAAGGTTCCCCAATAGGAAGATGATCAGTGGGAAGACCAATAAAGCGATAGAACGGCGACTAACTGAGGCACATTAAAGAAAAATTGGAGTTATGTCTACACAAAAAGAAGAAGAAGAAGAAGAGATCAGAAGGAAAATGTACAGGATATAAACGAGTCAACACTAAGAAGAAGAATGGAAGAATCACATCAGTAGATTGGCGGACACAAGAGTCGTTAAAATAGCAAGGGAGAAATCACTACGTTGTAGAAGAAGTATCGGACAACCGCGCAAGAGATGGAGTGACAACCTTCTAGAGAAACAATAACCAGCCAATGAACAAGTAAAATTGCTAAGGGAAGAAGAAGAAAAACATTAAAAAAACCGCGCTGAGCAGATGGAACGTGAATTATAAATTGTAAAATTCCCTCATCTTCCTTAGTCTCAGCATCCGTTATGGCTTGCAAATTGTAGAAGCCTCGGAGGTGTTACCAGAAAAGGTTCCCATTGTTTTCAGTCTGGTAGGATGTAGAATGACATTTTTGGGTGTTGTTTTATGTGCTATTAGATTGAAAACTTAGTTTTTTGATAGCAGTTGCCGCTAGGGCATCCCTGCCGTTTAGTTCGTTGCAATCCATAACTTCGCACCGACGTTTGTCCTGGTTGGGTCAGAGAGAGCAGCATATGTACCTCCTGATGAGAGACTAATAAGTTTCGAAACCGGTAGGGGTGCTTGCTGCACTGTCTGATTGAACTAGTATGGCTGTAGTTTCGTGTTGCAACGAAATTGAAAATAATTATTCATTTTTGAAGAAAAACATTATTTAAAATAATATATAAAATATTTTGTTTCACTTTTTAATTTTAAGGCTACAGTGATAGTATGGGATTTCGAGAAAATGGAACTACAATCACAGCACGAACACCACAAGGTTCGAGTTGAAGGTCTCATATTTTCTATGGATGACAAGTACGTTATCAGTCTCGGTGGAAGAGACTGTGGATCTGCGATTGTCTGGGATACCGAAGCTCACCAAGTCATTTGCAGTAACCAGGTTTGTAAATATTTCATATTTATATTGTTTCTGTACCATACACCATACACAATTTTAAATATACATAGGTAGATAAAGATATCTATGAAAACGCTTCAATAGGGAACTTGTACATTTTTTTATTACATAATAATGTTCAGTTTTGTTTAAAAATGAGATTTCCAAAATTTTACGATTCAAAAACTCATAACTTAGAAGTGCAAATTTAAAATCTTCTGTGTATCTAAAATAGTTCACGACCCGTAACGTCACATAGTTATAGGTACTTTATTTATGTTTACAATATGTTTATGGTTATGTTTACATTCTTCTTCTTCTTTAGGTATTGGCCTTCACCTACTTTTGTATTCGGCCAGCTAATCGTCACGGAATAAGGGAAAAATATTTATATTTTAATGACATTTATCGTATGTCATTGTAATAATATACCGAGTGTCCACTTATATTTTCCCTCATTTTAGCTGCCTATAACTTTTAAACGGCTTAAGATAGAAAGATGCGGTTTTCGCTTAAATGTTTTATTTTAGCAAAAGTTTTGTCTGAATGTATTGAATTTTTTATATCACTTTCAAATACGAAAAAAAAATGACGGATTTTTGGTAAAAATCGTTGTTGACTTTTTTTAATGGAAGACCCAGTATATTTTTTTGTAAATTGAAAGAAAGGTCATTCACCTATTCAGCGATATAACGTTTTTCAAAATCGGTTGTCAAATCACTGAGTAAATAATTTTTGAAATGAGCGGTGCAACGTGGATATCACATACCTAAATAACGTAACTAAGCAAAATGATATTATGTTATGTGATTTCCACATTGCATCTCCCATTTTAAAAATTATTTGCTCAGTCATTTCAAAACCGATTTTAAAAAAATTTATAAGGCTGGATAGGTAAATGACCGTTTTTTCAAGCTACAAAAATATATAATGAGTGTTTGAATAAAAAAAGTCAACAACGTTTTTTTTTCAAAAATCCGCCATTTTTTATTTAAAAGCGATATAAAAAATGGTCATTTACCTAAAAACCTGAAAAAACGGTCATTTACCTAAAAATTTTTAAAATCGGTTGTCAAATGACTGAGCAATTAATTTTTCAAATGAGAGATATAATGTGGAAATCTCATAACATAATATCAGTTTGCTTAGTTCTGTTATTTAGGTATGTGATATGCACGTTGCACCTCTCATTTTAAAAATTAATTACTCAGTGATTTGACAACCGATTTTGAAAAAATTTGTATCGCTGGATAGGTGAATCACCTTTCTTTCAATTTACAAAAAAATATACTGGGTGTTCCATTAAAAAAAAGTCAACAACGTTTTTTTCAAAAATCCACCATTTTTATTTTCGTATTTGAAAGCGATATAAAAAATTCAATCCTTCAAACAAAACTTTTACTAAAATAAAACACTTCAGCTAAAACCGCATATTTCTATCTTGAGCCGTTTAGAAGTTATAGGCAGTTAAAATGGGGGAAAATATAAGTGGATACCCGGTTTCTGATATTGGAGTTTGATACAGTTTTTGAAGGAAAGGAAAGAAGGTTTAAGATTTCCAAAATTTCACGCCTTAAAACCCTATAATAACTTAGAAGTACAAATTTAAAATCTTTTATGTATTTAAAATAGTTAAAACGATCAAAAACACTTGTGACATACATAACTGTATTTTCTACTGACGTTTATAATGTGTAATTTAAAATTATATACAATTTTGTTTCAATGGTACCCTCAAAATACAGTCCAAAAATACAGTTGGTGCAGAATGTAAACATATAACCAATAATTTGAATTTAGAATCGTATTTAGGGGCCAAACGGAACAAGAAAAAACAACTTTTTTATGTTTGATACATCTTTCAAATTATGTTCTGATGTGATTTATAAAAATTTATTCGAATTTAAAATTTTATTAATCTATTAATCTGATACTTTGAACTAAATTGACTTTGTTACAGGTGGCAAAAGGCATATCTGGCGAAGTCACTTGCATAAATTCAATGAATAAACGAGCAGCCTGTTTCATAACAGCGGGAGATGCACATTTAACTATTTGGGTCATAAACCACAAGGCGAGAAATATGTCCCAATTCAACGTAGCAATGGCCAAACTGAGAAGAGTAATTTTATGCGTAGAAATTAATGAAAGAGATGAAGTAAGTACCGATATTAGTCCAGGAACCGAAGCTTTTCACCTCACAATTTTTACAGAATGGATCGATTTTCTTGAAACTTTTAGAATAAGTAGTGGATAGTCCAAGGATCAAAATCTATATGACGCCGAAAGGCGCTTTTACCATGGGGGTGGTTGCTACCCTATCTCGGGGGTGGAAATTTTTTATTATATTTTGACCGCAAAAGTTGATAAAAACATTCATTCTAAGCAAAAAATGTTCTATACTTTTTTTGATAAAATTAATAGTTTTCGATTTATTCGCTATCGATAGTGTTAGTTTTATATCGAAAAAATCAATGTTTTTCGATATATACTCATTAACGATTCACTCAATTTTTGCCGTAGAAAAAAATTTTTTAAACCAATTTCTTGGAAATTAAGTAACCTACAATTTTACATTTAAATATTTTTTCGTATCTCTGATGCTAATCTTTATTCTGAAGAAATAGGCATTTTTTACCAAACTACAAAAATTCGTTA